>NC_045791.1:71964247-73177372 GCF_009873245.2 Balaenoptera musculus | reverse complement strand
GGGAGTACAACTCCTCATTAAACAGGCTTTTAAAGAATGCTTCTGTTAACTCCATCTTACTTTCTGCACCTGACACATTTTATGATGAAAATCAGCTTGTTTTCCATTGTCCCCTCCTCCATACCTTGTAGGCAGTTACAATTCAGCTTTCCTTCAACTCTGATAATATATTTTCTAGAACTGGCCACTTTGACTAAATTTTACAATATATAGATATAATCTTATATATAAGATTCAACTTATATAGTATATGACAAATATATCTAACTTATGATGAAATATCAAGGAAAGGTAGCCCTAATTCTATAATGAATCTGTAGTTGTTTTTATGAGGTCTTGTACTAATGTGTTTAGTATATGATTTTTCTTCTTCTTCATCTTTACCTTCTTTCACTATAGATGACTTCTGTGGACAAAATATTCAGTTATAACTTATGTATTTACTCCTAAATATTTTATTCTTGATCAAAACTCTCCATATTTTGAAAATGAAAATTATCCTGTGCCAGCCTACATCTTGGTATGTTTGGAGTCATAACACTTGAACGCCACTGAGTTTCTTTACGGGGCTTATTGGTGCAGAAATATTGACTAAAGTGATGCAAGAAGGGTCATTGTGTTGAGAATGAGGAAGGAAAGATTTGTTTTTAGTGTGGACCATAGTCAGGTTTATACCTGCCATAGTTGGGTCAGATATAATTATTCTAGCAAAGAAATATCTAGAGAGAATTATGATTGTGACAGAAGCCATGCAGCATCCTGTGCTCAGAATTGTAGGGATCTGAAGCGTCCAACACTTCATTAAGAAAAGCAGGCAGTTCACATTTTGTAAAGTACATTGGAGATAAGCAAAGCCTTTATGCAATCCATTGATGGAGTCTGTATGGGAAATGAGGTTTTGCAAATAGAATGACTAAAGACTTCTGCAAATAGAAAAAGGAGTCCTGAAATAAGGAAACAACTACTCTTACAGTAAATGATGTGTTATAAGAAGAGTTGTGGTTCTAAAAATGTGGAAGAAGAAGAATACAGGATGAATAAAAATACTTGCTAGGGCTTCCCTGGTGGCGCAGTGGTTAAGAATCCACCTGCCAATGCAGGGGAGACGGGTTCGAGCCCTGGTCCGGGAAGATCCCATATGTCTCAGAGCAACTAAGCCCGTGTGCCACAACTACTGAGACTGCGTATCACAACTACTGAAGCCCGCACGCCTAGAGCCCATGCTCCGCAACAGGAGAAGCCACCGTAATGAGAAGCCCGCGCACCGCAATAAAGAGTAGCCCCCACTCGCTGCAACTAGAGAAAGCCTGGGCACAGCAACCCCTGCAACTAGAGAAGGCCCAACGCAGCCAAAAATAAATAAAATAAATAAATAAATAAATTTATAAAAAAAAATACTTGCTAAAAGTTTCCATTAGTTCTTTATTGAGGAGAAACTAGAAGTAGTCTGTACACACACATGAACATACACATGTACATCACAGGTCAATGTAGATCCATTGTGGCTGCGTATCCTTCTATGTGATGTTTTGTAATCAGTTATTTAGAATTCTTATCTAGACCTGTGATTTGTCACTTTCAGCAAATCCTTTTGCTGTCCTCCTAAATCCTAAGGTAAAGCTACCTCCTTCAGGCATTATCATTCTTGAATAATCTATCTTGCTATCACTGCACAGATATTTTTCTGAATGAACTTACTCATTATATTGGTACAAAAGGTATATCTCTGATAAAAATTATAAGTGCCAGTCTGACTTCTCATCCTGAAACCCTTATCTCTGCCAAGGCCCCCAAATTGGGGTCATTTAGTTCATAGTTGGCTGAGAGAAATCCATCTCTCTTCTGGGCAAATTGAAACTCTATCTGAGGAAGCTGAGGAGCATGAGTTTTACGATTGATATGAGAATGTTTTGTTATTTTCAGGCAAGTTCTGATATATTTTACCACTGCAGTTCAAAAATATAACGAAACTGATGTTTTTCTGTTAATTTGCCTTCCTAATGCAGGCAACAGGTGCATGCTTAACATTTGAAAGTCATAGGATGATTACAGTTTATCAATGAAGCTGTATTTTGTGGGTGCCTGCTGCTTTAGCACATAAAAGAACATATAACCAGTCCCTTTTCTGCTGAAAACCTAGCTAATAGCATGAAAGTTTGCAAACATTGACAAAACAATTTCATCAACATTGTAAAATCATTCAGGTAACAAATGGTATCCAGGAATGGCTTCTCTGAGAGGTGGGGTGGAGGAAACAATTGCAGTCACATGGTTTGCTGATTGCTTTTTAACTGGATACCTCCAGTGATCTAATGCCATGTGTCATTTTGAAATACTATAGCCACTATTCAGGAAAAAAAACCCCAAAATAACATGGCTCAGAAACCTGCATCAGCTCATGAAAGACCTTTGCATTTTCAATTAACGCTGGCTAGGGGAAAGACTAATTTTCTGATCTTTTCATGGAAAACTACTTGTTAAAAGTGCATCCTAGGGGCTCATTTTTTTCTACATTTATTCATCAAGTTTTTTGTCTGGTTAATCAATGGGGGAATCTTCTGCCCTATCTAAGCTCTTCGTCCTGGTTTGCATGTTGTTACGTTTCTGCCTCCAGGCCTTTTCTTGCACTTGCCTTTCCAACTTCAAAAGTGCATTTTTTCAGGAAGCTTTTCTGACTGGTCTACTTTGATCATTTCTGTGGCCAGATTTAGTCAGATGCATAATTAATACTCTGTTCATTTGTATTCTTGGGTATGTCACTTTGTAATACTTCTTCAACTGTTTATTATTTATATGAGTAACCTATTTAACTTATTTCAGTATTCTTGGTACTTCTATTACACCTTCAACTCAATGGTATAATAAGATGTGGAGAGAACTCTAGTGACTGACCCAAAGTTAGATGGAGTAGGTAAAATAAGATAAAATAAAATAAAATAAAATAAAATAAAATAAAATAAAATAAAAATACCTAGAACTCCATTGTGAAATTTAGTGTTCAGATTTATGCATGAGTTCTGAGACTTACTGTTTTAACATTTGGGACTTGAAGTTTGAGACCCCTGTATTGATCTAAACTTAGGTCATAGGTGGTGGTACTAAATATAGCTATCTATGTTTTCAAAACAAGTGTATCTCAGCTATCTATTTTCTGGAAGTTGGACAAGCAATAGATTATAAAACAGAATAGAATCTTTCTATAAATTGAGAACAATGGAAAATACAGGAGACATTAATTTCAAAGAGGCTGTGCAACATACATTCACAGGAATGAAAACATACACTGCCCTATTTGGTAATCATGTACTTATGAATAGACATTATTTCATCTCCTACTTTCAGCATGAGGTCCTTTGAGAAAAAGCTCTTTGCAGATGACCATTAGTAAGAGCCTCAAGGAAACAGAAATTCTGTAGAAGTAGCTTTGGAAGAAAAATGGATTTCTTCTTTTGCCAAAGAATGGAGAAAATGTAAAGCAAGATATCCAGTATAAATAAAACAGTTTTCTACCTGTTGCACTTAGAAATTCTCCAAGAAAACATAACACATTTGCTTGCAACTTAATAACATTTTTTTAAATATATAGTCAAAAGACTCTAAAAATTAATATTACCAGCAACTTACAATTGTTCAGCGTTTGTGTATGACATATTGTAGTATTTTTATATACATCATCTTCTTTCATACACATAGTAGTCCTTTTAAGTTAGATTTTTATTATCCCCATTTTACAGATGATTAAATAAGTTGCCCAAATCACCAAGCCAGGAAGCATTAGAACTAGGAGTCTCATCACTTCTATCCAATCTAAACCCAGTGGTTTTTAACCATTGTGTAATATGGCCTTGAAATTTTATTAGAAATTTGTGATATCACATTAACCCATGAGCTACAAAGGAGTTTCAGAAAGTTTTTAAGAACAAGATTCACAGAATGAGTTCAAATTATTTTCTAAGAAATTTCTATGCTACCTTAACAGGTAGTCTCCAATTTTTTTTTTAACACCTAAAATTTCCTCCATTGGCCTGAAAGTGATAAAAGTTGTCCATTAATCTTCCCTTAAGCCAATACCAGAATGGTCTCACACGACAAAACAAGAGCCAGAAATAAGGACCGAAGGAGAAAGGGAAGAACAGTTAATAACTGTGCTGTACGTATATATTAAAAACGGAATATCCCATCATCCTATCTCATGTATAGTTGAGTTATCAGATTTGTAAGTTTTTATACATACTTTCATTGAATAAACATTTGATTAAATGGGAAAAAAGCAGGTAGGTAGATTTCACCCGAGAAACGGCATAAAAAGAATTATTCTAGACAGGATTTTTGATATATTTACGTTTTGGGCTTTACTGATTCTATGAAAAGCTAAAATGGCCTACATTCTTATATAATGATTATTGCTATTGTTGTTACTATTACTGTGTCCTAAGAGAGTTATAACAGAAAAGTATGACAGATATATTTATAAAATAAAATTTATAGTGACCTTTGATATGAGCCATTTTATTAACAAGAACTGATAATACAATGATTGTGACCTAAATTATCCTTTTGAAAATTATGTTTATCTCAATACCAGAAATAAAGGCACACATACTATATGCTAAATACTGTGCAACACATTAACATAAGCAATTTAATGTCATATTCGTAACAACTTGTCTTACTCTGTTTGGACTGCTGTAACAGAATACTATAGACTGGGTAGTTTATAAACAATAGAAATTTATTTCTTACAGTTCTGGAGGCTGGGAAGTTCCAGATCAAGGGGCTGGCAGATTCACTGTCTAGTGAGAGCCCACTTTATGGTTCATAGATGACTGTCTTCTTGCTGTGTCCCCACTTGGTGGAAAGGGTGAGAGAGAAAGCTCTCTGGGGTCTCTTCAGGGGCACTGATGCCATTCATGAGGGCGCTATCCTCGTGACCTAATTACCTCCCAAAGTTTCTACCTCTTTATGTCATCACATTGAGGGTTAGGATTTCAACATGTGAATTTGAGGGGGAAACAAACATTCAGTCCGTAACACAACTCTAAGAGGAAAGTGTTATTTTAAAAATCATGAATAAGCAGAAACTCCAATTCAGAAAACTTCAGTAACTTTCCCCATTATACAGCTATGAATGTAGGAAGCTGTACTTGAATTGAGGACTGTGGATACCAATACCCAAGCTTGTAACCAGTTTGTTGACTAGAAAGTTGGCATCTCTCTCCTTCAGAGGATATACTTTCCTAAAAAATATTATTTTTATCTCCATTTTCCCTAAAGCATAGAGCTTATATAAACTTCAGATTGAATTTTTCCAATAAATTTACTTATTTAATATTTGGAGCAAGCAGAGAGAATGTGGTAGAATTACATCATTTCTACCAAATGCATAACATTTTCCCCAATACTCTCTAGATTTTGAGTTTCCTCAAATATATAATCCATAAGCATTTACTACAGAGGCCAAGGTAACAGAAGTAGGTGATTGTCAGTCTCTCTTGTACCACAGTTCCGTTTTGTACATTGACATTCAACAACTTAATGGGAGGCAACAAGAAAAGCATTAAAATTTAAAATTGTGTAGTTCTAGAAGTTTCAGGAAATTTTGTTTTCTTTTTCTGGCTGATAACTTGAAACTGAGTTCACCAAATTCCCTGATCAAGACTCATTTCTTAAAGCAATCCTTTTGTTTGTTTAATTGTAAATAATCTCCTTGCTTGGTCGTTTCCCTCTCTTCATTTTTCATAGTAATGCTCAGTTTACCTATTACAGGATATAAATCTTCAGTTTAATTTTCTGTGACCAAAAAGACCGGAATGATTTTTTTCTAATAATTTTCATATAAAGATGAATTAGCAAGTCAGAGAAGAATATCTTAGATTTCCTTCACCATAACCCTCAGCATCAGTAGTTGCGATATGCGCAAAGCTGAGGAGAAAAATAAACATGTACTGATTCTCCTCTGTCAGTTATTTTAATTTTCAGTGTAATGGGGGAAGGGAGTTCCTTTCTAAAGTGTGAGTTTTTCCTTTTCTTTCTTTCTCTTGCTTCTCAGTTAATAAAGTAGGCTGGTGGATTTTTGTTGGTTCCAAACAAAAACAGAACTGACAAGAAAAAACCCTGATAATTTCTGAGTTTGGGCCTCTTTTGTTTATCTGAAATTCTTTGCTTCAGAAACAATAAATGCTTCAATAACCTGGCTGCAGAAAATACTTCATGGAAATTTTGATTTGCATTTTCTGATCTAATTCATTTCACAGTAAGGTGTGGGCTTAATATAGGAACTTTTTCTTTTGTTTATGACATTTTCACACAGATATTTGTAGACATATGGAGGGGCTGCAAGCAGCTGATTGTTTCTGAAATTAGCTCAGTACACACACAGAGCAGTGCCTGAGAATAACTCATGTTTAAAAAGTGAAAATTCCAAAGGGTAAGGCCGCTTTATAAACAAAACCTCTATAATCTGTTTTAATGCACTTTAACTTTTGTATTTATTAATTTGTTTGTGAAATCCAGCTGATAGTGCAATTAGGGTGACATTTAAAAATCTTTAATTTTAAGAAAGTCGTATTCATCTTGCTTGGATATAAGCCATAATATTAATAGGTTTGGGAAAGCTAGAAGGCTTCTTTTTTGAATTGTTCAGATACCACACAAGGCAGAGGCAGGGCTGGAGGAGGCAATCTCTCAGGTCATTCACTAGCCAAGGAAACTAGGAATAAAGCCAAGTTTTAAAGAAATCTCATATACCTTTGTTCTTGTTTCCCTGGAATTAATGTTAAAAAAGTGAAAACTGGATATATGTGGTATCTTATCAATATAGAGATCTGATCATTTCTCCAGGGAGCAAGTAGCATTTCACTGAGCTTCTGGGACAACGGGCAGTGAATACACATAAAAGCAATTACCAGATTAAAAAGCCATTCCCCTAACCTCTTGTAAATCCTAAGTACTACTTATAATGAGAATGTCTTTAGAGTTCTCTAAAATGATGTGTTACTTAACCTACTGGGGGGAAAAAATTAACTGGAATGAAAATAGACTCCCAATTAAATAACTCCAACTTAAAAAATTAGTTTTGGAAAAGACTTTCTAATTTTGAACTCTATGTACATATACACTTGATAAAAAGGAAATATTTTCCTTCAAGACAAATAGAATCATGTCAACGCATATTTGTTTTGCATTTAATCAGTGTGAAATTTGATGCTAGATTTTGGGTTCTCAGCAAGAGCAGGGCACAATTCAGCACATGAATAGCCTTAGAGTTGTGTGAGCTGTTTCTAATTTAGTTTGTAACAATAATGTCTAGAAGTCTAGAGTGGCTTGCACTCCTAGACATATTCAAGAAGAAGCATATTTCTCTTCCATAAAAATCATTCCACTTGTATTTCACATTTCTATGCTATTTTTAAATATTACCATTTAATTTGAAATTTATAATTTTTTAACACAATGATTTGTATTCCCTTAGGGAGAAAGATATGGAATAGTAAAGTACCTCTCTAGTGAAAATTACTTGCAGCTCACATAAAATAAGCCTCTATTCTTTTCCATCACATTCTAGTTACAGAATAAAAAGCTGATTGAATATTGCAGATTATCGTGTGCTTTAAATATGAATGTCCTTGTAAGGTATATATTAGTGCAATATTTTTTACATAAATCATTTGATTATAATCGCAAGAATTTAACATGTAGAAGACACATCCACTCCACTTAAGATTCAACTGATCAATTTTTACTTCTACCACCAGCTGACATTTGTCAAAATACTTCTTTAGAATGTATTGCTGAATCTTCCAAATAGGTTACCTCATGCTCCTTTCAGACTCAGAGGATCTCTTTTCTTATATCAGACCAACTGTTTAAAGCTGGCACTGTATTTAGCAACTATTTACCCTCTGGAAAGAGAGACCTTAGAAAATTGACCTATTTGAGTCCTGACAGTTTTCATTGTGAACAGCTAATTTTATGTAAAATGCTTTTAACATGGTTTTAATCATGAAGCAATTAAGAGTAACATTTAGAAAGGAGTCTGGAGATAGTACCTTGTCTTCCTGCCCTATCCTTTTGTCGACTGAAAATTGAATTTATGCCTTCAACAACTTCTTTTGTCTCACGTTTATTTTTGTTTTGTTAGTTCCTTAAAGTATGGAATTAAATCTGCAAGTGGTCATTGTGACAGTGTTTTCTTGAAAAATTCAAGAACCCCTGTAGTAATGCAAGAAACGTTGGTAGTCTGCTTTTGTATTATCATGTGTTACGATCTCAGCTAACTTGAGGTGCACTCTGATGTGCAGTCTCAATGTGGATGCTTTGTTTTCTACATCTGATGTGATCTTGCAGTGCAGCAAGGGAAAACAAACAAACAAACAAACTCATGAAACTAAATTTGATCCGTCTCATAAATTCAGTCTCATAAATTCAGTCTCTTCATGTATTTGTTTTTTTTGAATAATGCAGTCTTGTAGATTTCCTCCTCTTCCCTGCTTCTTTCCAGGGTGACGTGTGTGTCACGGAAAGCTATGTAATCTGGCAGCAAGGAAGGCAGTACACATCTCAATATTTCTATCTACAAGACTTTGCTTGATTTTTCTGGCTTCTCTGATCTTTGCAATGATGGTCTTACCTGGTGGCTGAGTGTCCTGCTAGCATCCTCTGACTATAGCAGGGACCTCCTGCCTGTGTAGTTATTTCTCACGTTGGTTAGGAGTCTTTCCTGCTGTCTTGGCTTCACATCAGTCCCCTCTGAGGTCCTGTTGTAACTTCTCATTGCACCCTAACCTTAGGTATACCCTATGGATTTCAGATAAATAGACAATTATCTCTCATTGCAATGATCTCCCCCCACAGAAGCCTGCCAATACTTTTTGCACCAAATGGGATTCTAGGAAGACCAAGCGAGGGGAGGTCAGGACTTCATCTCCCTAACCCTGGGGCTATCCTGGGTTGTTTTGGAAATACTCTGTGAAACTGACTTCTCCTATAATTCCAAGTGGAAAACAGCACAAACCCCCTCTATTCAATGACTTTCTTCTTAACCCATCTAACACTCCAACACAGTCCCTCTCCATGACTTCACTGCAAAGAAGGGTGATTGGGGATGACATGCCTTCTTATCTATTTCTCCTCTACTTTCTTGTCTTCATTCTGCAATCACTAAGGAAAGACGATTGGGCTTTCCCCTCCCTCTTTCTGTCTGTTCAGAAAAACCACTTATGTCATACTTGCTAGGGTGGCATCTCCCTTTTCCTGGATTCAGTAACGGCACATGGGGCATAGGTATTTCAAAAAGATTTTACCTGTTACACTTGAGTAACTCTGGATACAAAATGTGGTACATCTGCTCTGCTATGTATATTTGAGAGATCACTTTTCCTTTTCTGGTTCTTACTAAACAAAATGAAAATGATGTTTTAGCTTTTCTCTCCCTAGAAAATATGGAAGCTACAAAAAAATTTGAATTTGTTATATCTGAGTGACCCGTACCATGTGACTGTTAGAATCTTAATTGAGTTTTTCCTTGAGGCTGTTCCATGATTTTCTGCATGGGACTGACATTCAGCATAGGCCCAAATGTGACTGATTCACCTTAGTTTCAGAGTCTGCATCTTTACTTCCTTTCCCTGCTGTTGTCCGTCATGAGCTAAAGCCTAACTATATCCACAGCCAGGCGTGAAGAACACGTGGACACTAGGATACAACTCTTAGCCTTTGGCAGTTCATTTGGCCTCAGATGAAGAAGATTTGAGTCCCCAGTAGTGGAATTCCATCGGTAAATTAGGGTCTTGAGCTATTGGAATCCCTTGTCCCAATCCATTCATCCTTCTCTCCCCTCAGAGCCTGCTCATCCTAGCTGTGCTGAGTCCTGACTTCCTGTGGGACTCTGGGAAGCAGGGATTGGGGTACTTTCCTCACATTTTGTAGAATAATATTTTGGGGATTATAGTCTCCATGGAGAGGTTAACTGACCAATCTTTCCCAAGTTCTTCACATAGGCAGCAAAGCTGGGATTGCTACCTCTGTCTCCCGTTAAAATACGACTAGGTGAAAACAAACTTTGGGTTTTCCTCCCATAAAAAAAAATCTCTCCATAGATGATCTGATGGAACAGCAGTCTGCGCTGAGAGGAGACTGGCTCACTGAGGGCAGCAGCCCCTCATTACCAGAGGAAGGGGCAGTAGCTCGCTGAAACCAAAGCGTTCTCACTACCTCTCCCCATAGAAACTGATGAATTGGATAGCACAGCTGAATTGCTGGAGTGGAGGAAGAGTTAGTATGAAGATTGTGCAAACAGGGTACGCCTGAGAGCAAGGTTGTCCCAACACACAGAGAGTGGAGAGTGAAGGCTTCCCTACTGACGCATCAGGGCTGAGAAACATTGAACACCTGGGTGCCTCTTGAGAACAGTGAAAACATCTAATCCCTGATCAGCCACCTACTGGAGGATCCCGGCAACTTTCCTGGTGACTAGGTAGCTGAGACCAGCTGCTTTAAGGGAAAGAGCCAGGAGTTTGTCATGTCCAGCCAGCACTGCAGTGATTACTTGAACTCGGTGACAGCACTGGATGAATCTATGGTTGGAAGACCCCAGACCGAGTTGTGCAGTACAGCCCTGCTCTCCCTTGAACTGAGGCCTGTGCTGTCTTGTCAGGATTCTCTGCTCATTGAAGTGGCAGGACATTTAGAGAGATGACTGGTGGTAGACTGGCATTATCTGCTAAATGGCATGAAGAGGAAACCTGGAATGTGCATATCTTAGTATATTCTGTGAAATAAGAGGACCTCTCTATTAGTTTCCTAGGGCTGCTGTAATAAGGTATAACAAACTGGATGATTTAAACAACAGAAATGTATTCTCTCAGATTCCTCGGGGCTGGAAGTCTGAACTTAAGATGTCAACAGGGCCATGCTCCCTTTGAAGATCCTGTGGAAGAATCCTTCATGTTCTCTTCCTAGTTTCTGGTGGTTGCCAACAAGCCTTGTCATTCCTTTGCTTGTAGATGCATCACTCCAATCTTTCCTTCTATTGTCACATAGGCTTCTCCCCTGTGTGTCTCTGTGTCTTCACATAGTTTTTTTTATAAGGACACCAGTCATTGGATTTAAGGTCCATTCTAACCAGTATGACCTCATGTTAACTAATTACATCTACAAAGACCTTATTTCCAAATAAGATCGCATTCTTAGGTTCCTTTTTTTCTCCATAGTTCTCATCACCATCTGACATTGTATTTTTATTTTTTAAATAATTTTCTTCTTCCTTCCACTAGATGGAAGCTTCATGAACACAGAAAGATTATTTTTTAAATTTGACTCTGTATCACTAACATCTAAAGCAGTGATTTGCCCATAGTAGGAACTCAGTAAGTCTCTTTTGAATGTACTTGTATGTCGGGAAAAAGATACATGACCTGCTGTAGTGGCCACACACGGACTCCTGGGAGGCATGCTTACCACTACCTGAATAAGAGAGGATGCGAATACCATGTAAAGGGAAACAGGCAAGGTGAGATGGGCTATGAGGGTAGATAGAGAGGGAGGGTCTTATTGACAATGAATCCATTATTCTTGTCTTTAAAACCTGCTTCCAGCATCTCCTTTTCGCCTTGGTATTCCAGCCAATAAATTGCTGGTTTGATTTTTTTTTCAATTTAAAGGAATATTACTTATTATTTCTTTTATTTATAAGGAAAGTTTCATATCAGACTTTGGCATGTGATGTGTTTTCCCTACTTTACTCTGTATGTACATTTACAGTTTCTATCTCTTCTCTTTCCTGCCTTCACTCAGCCCCTCATCATATATCTTTTCTTTTTATTTGAATTTTATTTATTTATTTATTTATCTTTTATACAGCAGGTACTTATTAGTTATTAATTTTATACATATTAGCCCCTCATCATATATCTCTTTTCTTTTTATTTGAATTTTATTTATTTATTTTTTATACAGCAGGTACTTATTAGTTATCAACTTTATACATATTAGTGTATACATGTCAATCCCAATCTCCCAATTCATCCCACCACCACACCCACCCCCACCCCTGCTTTCCCCCCTTGGTGTCCATATGTTTGTTCTCTACATCTGTGTCTATTTCTGCCTTGCAAACCAGTTCATCTGTACCATTTTTCTAGATTCCACATATATGCATTAATATATGATATTTGTTTTTTTCTTTCTGACTTACTTCACTCTGTATGACAGTCTCTATGTCCATCCACGTCTCTACAAATGACCCAATTTCATTCCTTTTTATGGCTGAGTAATATTCCATTGTACCACATCTTGTTTATACATTCATCTGTCGATGGGCATTTAGGTTGTTTCCATGACCTGGCAATTGTAAATAGTGCTGCAGTGAACATTGGGGTGCATGTGTCTTTCTGAATTATGGTTTTCTCTGGGTATATGCCCAATAGTGGGATTGCTAGGTCAGATGGTAATTCTATTTTGAGTTTTTTAAGGAACTTCCATACTGTTCTCCATCGTGGCTGTATCAGTTTACATTCCCACCAACAGTGCAAGAGGGTTTCTTTTTCTCCACACCCTCTCCAGCATTTGTTGTTTGTAGATTTCCTGATGATGGCCATTCTGACAGGTGTGAGGTGATACCTCATTGTAGATTTGATTTGCATTTCTCTAATGATTAGTGATCTTGAGCATCCTTTCATGTGTTTGTTGGCAATCTGTATATCTTCTATGGAGAAATGTCTATGTAGGTCTTCTGCCCATTTTTGGATTGGGTTGTTTGTTTTTTTGTTATTGAGCTGCATGAGCTGCTTGTATATTTTGGAGATAAATCCTTTTTCAGCTGCTTCGTTTGCAAGTATTCTCTCCCATTGTGAGGGTTGTCTTTTCATCTTGTTTATGGTTTCCTTTGCTGTGCAAAAGCTTTTAAGTTTCATTAGGTCCCAATTGTTTATTTTTGTTTTTATTTCCATTTCTCTGGGAGGTGGGTCAAAAAGGATCTTGCCATGATTTATGTCATAGAGTGTTCTGCCTATGTTTTCCTCTAAGAGTTTTATTGTGTCTGGCCTCACATTTAGGTCTTTAATCCATTTTGAGTTTATTGTTGTATACATTGCTAGGGAGTGTTCTTATTTCATTCTTTTACATGGAGCTGTCCAGTTTTCTCAGCACCACTTATTGAAGAGACTGTCTTTTCTCCATTGTATATCCTTGCCTCCTTTCTCATAAATTAGTTGACCATAGGTGTCTGGGTTTATCTCTGGGCTTTCTGTCCTGTTCCATTGATCGATATTTCTGTTTTTGTGCCAGTACTATATCGTCTTGATGACTGTAGCTCTGTAGTATAGTCTGAAATCAGGGATTCTGATTCCTCCAGCTCCGTTTTTTTCCCTCAACATTGCCTTGGCTATTCAGGGTCTTTTGTATCGCCATACAAATTTTAGGATTTTTTGTTCTAGTTCTATAAAAAATGCCATTGGTAGTTTTGATACGGAGTGCATTGAATCTGTAGATTGCTTTGAGTAGTATAGTCATTTTCACAATATTGATTCTTCCAATCCAAGAACATTGTATATCTCTCCATCTGTTTGTGTCATCTTTGATTTCTTTCATCAGTGTCTTATAGTTTTCTGAGTACAGGGCTTTTACCTCCTTCAGTAGGTTTATTCCTAGGTATTTTATTCTTTTTGTTGCATTGGTGAATGGGATTGTTCCATTAATTTCTCTTTCTGACCTTTTGTTGCTAGTGTATAGGAATGCAAGAGATTTCTGTGCATTAATTTTGTATCCTGCAACTTTACCAAATTCATTGATTAGCTCTAGTAGTTTTCTGGTGGCATCTTTAGGATTCTCTATGTATAGTATCATGTCATCTGCAGACAGAGACAGTTTTACTTCTTCTTTTCCAATTTGTATTCCTTTTATTTCTTTTTCTTCTCTGATTGCCATGGCTAGGACTTCCAAAGCTATGTTGAATAATAGTGGCAAGAGTGGACCTCCTTGTCTTGTTCCTGATCTTAGAGGAAGTGCTTTCAGTTTTTCACCATTGAGAATGATGTTTGCTGTGGGTTTGTCGTATATGGCCTTTATTATGTTGAGGTAGGTTCCCTCTATGCCCAGTTTCTGGAGAGTTTTTATCATAAATGAGAGTTGAATTTTGTCAAAAGCTTTTTCTGCATCTATTGAGATGATCGTATGGTTTTTAATCTTCAATTTGTTAATATGGTGTATCACATTGATTGATTTGCATATATTATAGAATCCTTGTGTCCCTGGTATAAATCCCACTTGATCATGGTGTATGATCCTTTTACTGTGTTGTTGGATTCTGTTTGCTAGTATTTTGTTGAGGATTTTTGCATCTATATTCATGAGTGATATTGGTCTGTAATTTTCTTTTTTTGTAGTATCTTTGTCTGGTTTTGGTATCAGGGTGATGGTGGCCTCATAGAACGAGTTTGGGAGTGTTCCCTCCTGTGCAATTTTTGGGAAGAATTTGAGAAGGATGGGTGTTAGCTCTTCTCTAAATGTTTGATAGAATTCACCTGTGAAGCCATCTGGTCCTGGACATTTGTTTGTTGGAAGATTTTTAATCACAGTTTCCATTTCATTACTTGTGATTGGTCTGTTCATATTTTCTATTTCTTCCTGGTTCAGTCTTAGAAGGTTATATCTCTCTAAGAATTTGTCCATTTCTTCCAGGTTGTCCATTTTATTGTCATAGAGTTGCTTGTAGTAGTCTCTTATGATGCTTTGTATTTCTGCAGTGTCTGTTGTAATGTCTCCTTTTTCATTTCTAATTTTATTGATTTGTGTCCTCTCCCTCTTTTTCTTGATGAGTCTGGCTAAAGGTTTATCAAGTTTGTTTATCTTCTCAAAGAACCATCTTTTAGTTTTATTGATCTTTGCGATTGTTTTCTTTGTTTCTATTTCATTTATTTCTGCTCTCATCTTATGATTTCTTTCTTCTACTAACTTTGGGTGTTGTTTGTTCTCTTCTCTCTAGTTCCTTTATGTGTAAGGTTAGATTGTTTATTTGAGATTTTTCTTGTTTCTAGAGGTAGGATTGTATTGCCATAAACTTCCCTCTTAGATCTGCTTTTGCTGCATCCCATAGGTTTTGGATCATTGTGTTTTCATTGTCATTTATCGCTAGGTATTTTTTTATTTCCTCTTTGATTTCTTCAGCGATCTCTTGGTTATTTAGTAATATATTGTTTTCCCTCCATGTGTTTGTTTCTTTTAAGTTTTTTTCCAGTAACTGATTTTTAATCTCATAGTGTTGTTGTCGGAAAAGATGCTTGATATGATTCCAGTTTTCTTAATTTTACTGAGGCTTGGTTTGTGACCCAAGATGTGATCTATCCTGGAGAATGTTCCGTGTACACTTGAGAAGAAAGTGTCATTTGCTGTTTTTGGATGGAATGTCCTATAAATATCAATTAAATCTATCTGGTCTATGGTGTCATTTAAAGCTTGTGTTTCCCTGTTAATTTTCTGTCTGTATGATCTGTCCATTGGTGTAAGTGAGGTGTTAAAGTCCCCCACTGTTATTGTGTTATTGCCGATTGCCTCTTTTATAGCTGTTAGCATTTGCCTTATGTATTGAGGTGCTCCTATGTTGGGTGCATATATATTTATAATTGTTATATCTTCTTCTTGGATTGATCTCTTGATCACTATGTAGTGTCCTTCCTTCTCTCTTGTAACATTCTTCATTTTAAAGTCTATTTTATCTGATATAAGTATTGCTACTCCAGCTTTCTTTTGATTTCCATTTGCATGGAATATCTTTTTCCATCCCCTCACTTTCAGCCTGTATGTGTCCCTAGGTCTGAAGGTGGTCTCATGTAGACAGCATATATATGGGTCTTGCTTTTGTATCCATTCAGCAAGCCTGTGTCTTTTTGTTGGAGGATTTAATCCATTCACATTTAAGGTAATTATCGATATGTATGTTCCTATTACGATTTTCTTAATTGTTTTGGGTTTGTTTTTGTAGGTGCTTTTCTTGTCTTGTGTTTCCCACTTAGAGAAGTTCCTTTAGCATTTTTTGTAGAGCTGGTTTGGTGGTGGTAAATTCTCTTAGCTTTTGCTTGTCTGTAAAGCTTTTGATTTCTCCATCGAATCTTAATGAGATCCTTGCAGGGTAGAGTAATCTTGGTTGTAGCTTCTTCCCTTTCATCACTTTAAGTGTATCGTGCCACTCCCTCTGGCTTGTAGAGTTTCTGTTGAGAAATCAGCTGTCAACCTTATGGGAGTTCCCTTGTATGTTATCTGTCCCTTTTCCCTTGTTGCTTTTATTACTTTTTCTTTGTCTTTAATTTTTGTCAATTTGATTAGTATGTGTCTTGGTGTGTTTCTCCTTGGGTTTATCCTACCTGGGACTCTCTGTGCTTCCTGGACTTGGGTGGCTATTTCCTTTCCCATGTTAGGGAATTTTTCGACTATAATCTCTTCAAATATTTTCTTGGGTCCTTTCTCTCTGTCTTTTCCTTCTGGGACCCCTATAATATGAATGTTGGTGCATTTAATGTTGTCACAGAGGTCTCTTAGGCTGTGTTCATTTCTTTTCATTCTTTTTTTCTTCATTCTGTTCCACAGCAGTGAATTCCACCATTGTGTCTTCCAGGTCACCTATCTGTTATTCTGCTACTGATTCCTTCTAGTGTAGTTTTTATTTCAGTTATTGTATTGTTCATCTCTGTTTGTTCTTTAATTCTTCTAGGTCTTTGTTACACATTTTTTGCATCTTCTCAATCTTTGCCTCCATTCTTTTTCCGAGGTCCTGGATCATCTTCACTATCATTATTTTGAAATCTTTATCTGGAAAGTTGCCTATCTCCACTTCATTTAGTTGTTTTTCTGGGGTTTTATCTTGTTTCTTCATCTGGTACATTGTCATCTGCCTTTTCATTTTGTCTATATTTCTGTGAATTTGGTTTTCATTCCACAGGCTGCAGGGTTGTAGTCCTTCTTGCTTCTGCTGTGTGCCCTCTGGTGGATGAGGCTATCTAAGAGGCTTGTGTAAGCTTCTTGCTGGGAGGGACTGATGGTGGGTAGAGCTGGGTGTTGTTCTGGTGGGCAGAGCTCAGTAAAACTTTAATCTGCTTGTGTGCTGATGGGCGGGGCTGAGTTCCCTCCCTGTTGGTTGTTTGGCCTTAGGTGACCCAGCAGTGGCTTGTACAGGCTCTTTGGTGGGGCTAAGGCAGACTCCAGGAGGGCTCACGCCAAGGAGTACTTCCCAGAACTTCTGCTGCCAGTGTCCTTGTCCCTGTGGTGAGCCACAGCCACCCCCACCTCTGCAGGAGATCTCCAACACTAGCACGTAAGTCTTGTTCAGTCTCCCCTGGGGTCACTGCTCCTTCCCCCTAGGTCCTGATGCACACAGTACTTTGTTTGTGCCCTCCAAGAGTGGAGTGTCTGTTTCCCCCAGTGCTGTCAAAGTCCTGCATTAAATCATGCTAGCCTTCACAGTCTGATTCTCTGGGAATTCCTCCTCCTGTTGCTGGACCCCCAGGATGGGAAGCCTGACGTGGGGCTCAGAACCTTCACTGCAGTGGGTGGACTTCTGTGGTATAATTGTTCTCCAGTTTGTGAGTCACCCACCCAGCAGTTATGGGATTTGATTTTATAGTGATTGCACCCCTCCTACCATCTCATTGAGGCTTCTCCTTTGTCTTTGAATGTGGGGTATCTTTTTTGGTGAGTTCCAGTGTCTTCCTGTCGATGATTGTTTAGCAGTTAGTTGTGATTCCGGTGCTCTCACAAGAGGGAGTGAGCACATGTCCTTTGACTCCACTATCTTGAACCAATCTCTTGCTGGTTTGATTTTGAGTTAGTTTTCTGAAACTTTCAATAGGAAGAGTTGTGACTAATACACTAATCACCACTTGAGAGTAAAGCATCATTTCATAAATGGAGTCTTTTTCTTGATGCTGAACAAGCCACTAGCAACTTTCTCTTTCATTGCCACCCACTCTACATAAAAAAGAGGGATGCAGAATCAGATCCAAAATAGCAGAGAAATAATGTGGAAGGTCTCACCACATCATAGGTTCATCCCTAGAAACCTATGGAACCCACTTCAAAAATGATCTCTAATTCACTGGCACCAGGGAAATTCAGAAAGACTCCTGAGGGCATGGTCCTCCTCAAGCTTTGTGTCTATGAGAGGCCCAGGGACAGCAACAATCTGAATGTGACCAGCAAGATTTTCTGAGCTGTTAGTGGAGAAAAGATGGCAGCCCAGTTAAAGCATGAAGGGCACAATAAACAAGGTTACAAAAGCCCGTTTACAAATGATGCAGGATGGTGAGAAGCACATGAGCTCTGAGTCATATTCTTTCCCACCAGAGGTAGAGACTGGAACTGAACCTGAGACAAATTTGACATGATTTATGCCCTGAAGGTCAAGGTGCTGCATGAGATGGAGCTTCTGTATTTGTGCCCTGAGATTTTCACAAAACATTTTTTAAAATCTTCCATAGATTTTCTCTGATGCAAATAAATATGACTTTAACCAAATTAGGAAAATTTTCATAAGCCATGCAAAGAGAAAGAAAACCAGTAGGAGTAGAAAATGAAGCATTATTTCAGACACTGACTCTGACTGTGATGCCAGGAGTGATATAAACATAAAAATCCTTGTTGTTACAGTAATTTAAGGCTGTCTTAAACACATTTTTGACAGCAGAAGACAATGCAAAGATTACAGGGTCATTTTCAGAATGGTGCTTAATTGGAATTATTTTCTATTAGAGTTTGTTTGCTATCCTAGGGGGTAATTTCACCTATATCAGAGTCCAGAAGAAAATGCACATATAGTTGTAGTTATTATGGACATGGGAAAGCAAATATGGGCCACCCTGTAATGCCATCTTTAGTGTCCTAGGAAGAATGTAGAAAGTCCATTATCCTTTCTTCAAAAGTAATTTAAAAATGCAAATACAGGTACTAACAGATTCTTGTCTCCATAAGATTGTCAATATTCTTGCCCCACACTCATTTATTTTTCATGAAGAATGAAGTATGGGGCAGAGATTTATTTGTTGACAGTTACCACAAGGAACTCAGTCTCAACTCTGTCCTAAATTCTTCCCACTTAGAAGCAGCGAAGTAGAAAATAATGAAGGCTGAGTTATTTCTGAAACGTAAAACCTGAAATTGACAGAATTTACTCAAGTTTACTGAAGGTAGAGAATTGAGAGCTTTTTCTGTTGAACTGTTCCCTAACAATGATCTTGTTCTGTCCTTTAGTTTACTCTGCTTTCCCATTAAACCCACACCCGCTCTCACTGTCCCCTAAATTAAATTGCATGCTCCAAGTTTTGTTTTAGTTTTTACTCTCAGTCTATTTTCAAGAAATAAACTGCACAACAGGCACTTTTTCTCCCTGGAGTTAACTTGCAAATGCTAGATGTTAGCATGCTGTGAGGTTGGTTTCAATAGTGCTCAAATGTCTAACTTAATTTCTCAGACCTGCTTATTTTGAAAATGCTAGGCATATTTATTAATGTAAATATTATTGATATTAATAAGCAAAATGTTCACAATGAGCCAGACACGTTTGATAGGTAGTTTACATAATAAATTTATATATACCTTTAACTATTAATGTGTAATTTTTATAAGAGCTGCTATGATCTTTATAGACTGTGAGAATTTTTTAGGACAATAGTTCTTGCATCCATGCTTAATGCATCCTTTTCTTAAATTAAATTAAATTAAATTTATTTATTTTTCGCTGTGTTGGGTCTTCATTGCTGCACGCGGGCTTTCTCTTGTTGTGGTGAGTGGGGACTACTCTTCATTGCAGTGCGCGGGCTTCTCATTGTGGTAGCTTCTCTTGTTGTGGAGCATGGGCTCTAGGCACGTGGGCTTCAGTAGTTGTGGCACGCAGGCTCAATAGTTGTGGCTCGTGGGTTCTAGAGCACAGGCTCAGTAGTTGTGGCACACAGGCTTAGTTGATCTGCAGCAGGTGGGATCTTCCCAGACCAGGGCTCGAACCTGTGTCCCCTGCATTGGCAGGCGGATTCTTAACCACTGCACCACCAGGGAACTCCCAATGCATCCTTTTTTGATAGTGTCAAAAGACTGTTACCTAAAACAGGAGGAAAAGTTAATCCTTGACTTTTACATATATATATGATATTTATCTATTCTAAATAATGTTTCATCAGCATTTAGCATATTTCAGATTAATCTTCTAAGGAAAGTGATGTACAAGAAGTGGATGAAGTTTGAATTTAGCTGCTTAAGTCTGCTTTCTTATTTCCTGGACATGGAGTCAGGTCCCCCACCCCCTTCTTAACCTGCTGCACCCTCCCCTCCACCCAACACACACACCTCAGGATCCCAGGTTTCTGTGTTTTCTGCTTCGCCACTTCTGTTTATTTCCCCTGTCCAACCCTATTTTTTTGAGGAATAATTTGATTCTTAATGTGAATAGGGTATGTATCAGCATTTGCGAAACTCTGTCATGGGTTTGAGAGATGCTAAGCAAGCAGTGTTCTGGGAACATAGTATTCTATACCCCCAAATGCTCGGAGTATATGCATTTTAAACCCTCCCCTTGGAATTCCCAAATGCAAGTTAACACGTGAAAGTTTCTGAAAGTGAAAGATGAAACATATTTAATTTTGTTTTACAGTTAAACAAGCCAACTCATTTGCTAAAGGGAAGACCAATCTGGCTCTCTCTGTTACTATCCCAAAATAGATATATTTCTTGACAACAGCTTAAGCTGGGCTAACTTTTGTCAAGAAGGAGAGATAAATTAAAAGGAAAATATCAGTATATAGACAGTGTTCTAATTCACTCTCAGTAAAGCTCTCATAGACTCATGCTTAGGTCAGAAAATTTTCCTCCAGCATGGGGGTGTGTGCATCTGATAAAGGCAAGTCTGTTTTTAGAGATATTATTGGGGCCAGCTCATAAAAACAAAACAAAACAAAAAACTTTTGGGGAGTTCAAGATATATCATACCCATATTGGGAAGCCATCAAAACCTTTTACAAGAGAAGGTGGATGCAAAGATCTGTGTTGTCAAAGGTAATTGGAGTGGCGAGGTAGAGGTGGAGTGGGAAGGGCCTGTGACTCAGGCAGCCGGTTTTAGGTTGTTAAAGTAAACTCAGTGGGAATGGCGAGGTCCTGACCTGGGATCACAAGTATGGCAAGGAATTGAGAAACACTTTTGAGGAAGATTTAGCACAAGAAAAGAGGGGAAAGTAATGTGCCATGATGACTCAGTTTTTTGCTTGGGTTGACAATGGTAATGTAATTAACAGAAACAAAGAAGAAAGAAGAAAAGACTGGAAGGATGGAGGGCCAGGGGTAATGAGTTTGATTTTGGTCATATATGAGTAATGAGAACAAGCTATTTTAAATGAAACCATACTTGCTAGAGTTGCCTAAGGGAGAAAGAGGCAGTGAGATGTTCTCTCTAGGCATCTTGCTGTGTGTACTTATTGCCAGTGGGCCCCATGCATCTCTCTCTTTTCTTGTTGACTGAGTAGTGACCACTCTGACATTTTCCATGGTTTTGCCTCACAGGGTTCTGTCTACCTGTCAAAATTTTCTTTCAGTCACTGTGAGTGAGAGACAAGGACAAAGTGATTTGAGGGGAAAAAACTTGCAAAAATACTCCCATGACTTTAGTTCATAAATAAAAATAATAAGGCCACTGGTGCAGTCAAAAGTTACATTATGTCTTTGCAAATGGGTTTGATTTTAAGGTTAAAATTATCAAAGAGCAAATATATAATTTTTTCTAAACTAGATAATTGTTAGTAAGACACTGAAGTGTCAACTTACATGAATGCTACACTGAGATAGAGAGTGAAATAGAGATAGAGGTTCAATCAGCATAGCTAGAATAGGAGGGCGCCTATTTGGTGTAATGTGAAATAATCAAGGGACTCTCAAGGATATATATATATACACACACACACACACACACACACACACATATATATACACACATACATATATATATGTACACACACACACACCCCTTTAGCTTGCTCCAGTAGCAAAATCATTGGTTCTGTTTTTAGGTGGAGGGTGGCAGGGATAAAATCGCTCCCACTAAGACATAAATAAAGTGGGCTTTAGTATTGATAGTATCAAGGACTCTGTGACTTTGAATGAGTCAATTAATTTTTAAAGTTCATTATCTTCATCTTAAAAAATGGCATAATAATAGCTACCTTGCTTTTATCACAATGCTAGTATAAGTATCAACTGAGATTATATGTAAAAGTATCTTATAGTCCATAAAGGGATAAACTCATGCATGAGATCAGTATTTTTGAGCTGAAGCACAGAAGTTGTCCATTAAAAATGAAATATGATATTTTAAAGAGATAATACTACTATTAGCTCAAATTAATGTAAGAGTTTAGCTGATAAGGCCAATGAGTTGTTTAGGTGGGGAAGTGGGTTAAAAGATATTTAGGCAGGGGACTGACATGAAAACGCGTGGCTTCTGGGAAGAAGGAAAACATTTTTAGGGTGAGAACAGATGCATAGTACGAGATGAAGATCACTAAATCATGGTATTCCTACAACTTTGCATAGAGTTAATCCTGTTGAAATTAATATGCATTTAAAATCTGATATTTTGAGTTCTGAATAATAACTGGATTAATGTATTTAATAGTAAGTAAGGGTGCAGTAACTAGGACCGTACATTCAGATAGTATCATAGGAAAATTGAGGGCTGTTTTCCAAGTAATTATTAGAAGAACATCTGCCCTCCATTGCTCCCTCTTCCACACTCAGGATACACACACACAAGTATACACACACATCAAGACACACACATACAAATATACACACCCACAAATATACACACCCACACACACACCATTTCCATATAAATGCTGTCTCTTCTATCCCGGAATGTCTTTACCTCTTCAGACCTTCACTTGGTTAATATATAATGATGCTTCAGAACTCAGTTTAGGTATCTTCTCCGCTTTTCCAGGCCCCCAGAGTGGGCTGATTTTGGTTCTCATGCACCCTGTGCATGATTTTATCATGGTACTGACTCT
Organism: Balaenoptera musculus; assembly: GCF_009873245.2. Classification (NCBI taxonomy): domain Eukaryota; kingdom Metazoa; phylum Chordata; class Mammalia; order Artiodactyla; family Balaenopteridae; genus Balaenoptera; species Balaenoptera musculus. Next base: position 73,154,342 of record NC_045791.1, on the reverse strand, counting down.
TTACAAAGTTATAGGTAATATTATATAACACACACACACAGTGTATTTACATATTTGCCTTTCCCTAAGGGCTGTGAGCTCTCTGAATATTGGATCATATGAAATTAATTTTTATTTCCATTGGATCTAGCACATTATCTCATGTATAAAAAATGCCAACAAATGTTCAGAGTCAACTGAATGTGAAGTTTTTAGAGAACTGAATGATGCAAAGAAAACTATTTGGTGAGCTTTTGGAGGATGTGGTGGGTGTAGTAGTAGTGGCAGTGTAGGAGAAGATTTAGAGGCAGATATGTGATCCTCAAATTATAATCTATCAGGTCCTTTATTTTTCATTTTTTTAAGATTCATGAATCCATTTGTTTGCTTATTCTAAAAAACTATCCTACACTTACTATGTTCCAGACACTGGGAGAAAAAAGATGAATCTGATAAAGGACTTATGGAGGGAAATAGAGGGTATACAGCTAAATGCAAGGCGCAAAAGGAAAAATATTTAGAAGGGCAGGGCAGAATCGTGTAGAGTACAGGCTCTCAGTTCAAACTCTTGCTTTCTAATCCTTCCTCTACCATTCACTAACATGCAACCTTAAGAAGGTTACTTACCCTTTCTGTGCCTCAGTTTACTCATCTAAAAAATGAGGGTGCTAGCACTATGTACGTTATTGCTTTGTTGTTAACATTATATGAGTTAATCTCTGACAAAATTATTCCTAGTTATTGCTATTTGGGGATTTCTAAATTATTTCCAGGCAGCAGTGGGAGTATTGTGCCAATGAGCATCAACACATTTTCAGGTTTTCATATTTATTACTAAATTGTCTTTTTAAATTATTGTATTACTTATTTTAACAACTACTAATGAATTTATTAGTTTTCCTGCAACATTGCCAACATTTACCTTTTGTTATTATAGAGGCAAAATAGCATTTTATAGTTTTTTTTTAATTGTATGATATAGTTGGTGTGGTTGAGCATTCTTTCTTACACTCTGATTCTATTTGTATTCCTCTTGTGGGAATCATTTGTGATTTTTTTCCTCCTTTGGCAAAATGTGTGCTGAATATAAAGAGATGATTCTGCTAGCCTATTTGGCATTCCATAATAGATGTTGAGAATTTCCTTCCTCCAAAACAATTTCTTCCCTTGGTTTGCAATGCTAAAAATACTCTTCTGTATTTCCTTTAACCTCTGTTCGTTGCTCCTTCTGAGCTTGCTTTACTGGCTCATCTTGTGACTGGCTTTTAGATATTGGTGTTTTATATTCTCCCCACAGATGAACAAGCAGGTTTATATACAATCTGTATGCTGATGGCTCTCACATTTATATTTCCATCCCAAACTTCAACTCTAACTCCAGCTTTGTTTACTCCACATCTTGGAGATCACAACAGCAACCAGTTTCAACATGTCCTGATATAAACTCTTGATTCATCTCGCTCCCCAATCCTTGACCTTTTACATGATTTTAAGTCTCCAATGAATAGTACTGCCACTATTCATATTGCACAAACGTGAAAATTTAGGGTTATTTTGATATCTGCCTCTTCCAAAACAATGACTGTCTTTTTAAGTTTTGTCTTCTTTGTATCAAATCTGTCCCGTTCTCTTTTTCTTTGATGTTTATCTAACTCAAGAAACTACTCTCTTGTCTAAACTAGTACAGTAAGTATAGTTGCATATGAACAAGTTCAGTTCCAAGAGTGCGTTCGTAAGTCCAATTTGTTCATAAGTCCAACAAAGTTAGCCTAGGTACCCAACTAACGCAATCGGCTATATAGTACTGTACTGTAATAGATTTATAATACTTTTCACACAAATAATACATAAAAAACAAACACAAAAAATCAAGGAAACATTTTTAATCTTACCGTACAGTACCTTGAAAAGTATAGTAGTACAGTACAACAGCTGGCATACAGGGGCTGGCATCAAGTGAACAGGCAAGAAGAGTTACTGACCGGAGGAGGGAGAGGAGGTGGGAGATGCTAGAGCTGAAGGATCGTCAGCAATAGGAGACAGAGGGCAAGCTGCAATTTCACTCACGCCTGACGTCGATGGCACAGGTTCTGCTTCCTTGCTGGACTCAATTCTATCTACCCTCTTGAAAAAACAATTCAAGTTTTCTGGGTAGTAGCTGTTTTTTTCTTGTGAGAGATGACACAGTAGTACTGGATTGCATTCTGAACGGCTGCTGCAACCTTCGTGTACCATTCTACGTTTGGGTCCTGTGCCTCAAAAACTAACAGTGCCTACTCAACTAAAGAAAATCCCCTTGCCATTTCCTGCATGATAAATCTCTTCGATTCTTCAGTTACTTCTTCCTCTTGTCTCTCTTCATCCTTTCTCTGGGCCTCCAATTCTATCAGGTCTTCATTAGTAAGCTCCTCGTGTTGCACAGCAAGGAGTTCAATGAAGTCGTCTACCATCTTTTTGCCTCGCTCCACTCTCTCAATTATTTTCACTTTTGTTTCCATTGTTATCGCTTGGCACTTCTTAGCAGTACCAGCTACATCACTGCTACTTTTCTGCTTGCTTCCAGACATGGGCTTGAAATAAAGATACTGTACTATTATACTCTATACAGTACAGTACAGTAAAGTACGCAAAAGAACAACCACTTGAAGAGGATGCATGCACGTGACAATGTATGCCAGACATGCGAACTAACTTACATGAGAACGCATGTTCACATCTTTGAAAGTTCGCAACTTGAAGTTCGTATGTAGGGCATTTACTATAATAGATTCTTGAGGGATCTCCTTGTACCCCACATTGTGATGCTTTTAGCATTCAAATTTAACAGGCAACTTTTACTGCTTAAAACTTCCCGACATCCTACTGGCATTAGAATTAAGGTCAGTATCCTGAATATAGTCTACAAAGTCCTATGTTATCTGTCCTGTCTTCTCACTACTCTCACTTAGCACCATTATTGCAATTGCTCTCTGTTCTGTCACGTCATAATGTCATGCTCTTCCCATCTCAGGGTGTCAACACAACCTGCTTTCTCTGCACCATGTCCCTTTATCTATATATTCCCTACCCTTTATCAATCAGCTCAAAAGTCATTTACATAGGAAAGCTTCCTGAAGTCATGACTTGATAAGGTCCCCCTGTAGCTGTACTATAGCCTGGATTCTCCAATCTTTTTTTTTTTTAGGAGTGGTTCAGAGTTCTTTTTTTTATTATTATTATTTCATAGTGGAGTATAGTTGATTTACAAAGTTATGTTAGATTCAGGTATACAGCAAAGTGATTCAATTATACATATACATATATCCATTCTTTTTCAGATTTTTTTCCCATATAGGTTATTACAGAATATTGAGTAGAGTTCCCTGTGCTATATAGTAGGTCCTTGTTGATTATCTATTTTATATATAGTAGTGTGTATATGTTCATTCTAAACGGTTCAGTTCTTGAAACACCTTGAGGACTTTATACAACATCTTCATCTCTTTTTTTTTCTCCAGCTGACACGGGGAATTTATTTTGTAGAAAAGCAACATCTAGAGAATGCCATACAACCCTAGTATGTCTAAAGTTCTATATATAAAAATGACAATTGCTCAAACAACAACATTGAAGCGGTGAAAGATACCAAAGTACTTTCTGAATCCAAGAAGTCAAATTATAACCAGTTTTAGAAAAATGTATTGCCGTTGTTGTTTCTATTTTTTTTTTTTAAGTTTTGAGATCTCATTATGTTTTTTATTTTTATTTTTAATTTTTGAATTTTATTTTATTTATTTTCTTATACAGCAGGTTCTTATTAGTCATCAATTTTATACACATCAGTGTATACATGTCAATCCCAGTCGCCCAATTCAGCACACCACCATCTCCACACCCCCGCGTCTTTCCCTCCTTGGTGTCCATACATTTGTGCTCTACATCTGTGTCTCAACTTCTGCCCTGCAAACCGGTTCATCTGTACCATTTTTCTAGGTTCCACATACATGCGTTAATATACGATATTTGTTTTTCTCTTTCTGACTTACTTCACTCTGTATGACAGTCTCTAGATCCATCCACGTCTCAACAAATGACTCAATTTCGTTCCTTTTTATGGCTGAGTAATATTCCATTGTATATATGTACCACTTCTTCTTTATCCATTCATCTGTCGATGGGCATTTAGGTTGCTTCCATGAACTGGCTCTTGTAAATAGTGCTGCAATCAACATTGGGGTTCATGTGTCTTTTTGAATTACGGTTTGCTCTTTGTATATGCCCAGTAGTCGGATTGCTGGGTCATATGGTAGTTCTATTTTTAGTTTTTTAAGGAACCTCCATACTGTTCTCCATAGTGGCTGTATCAATTTACATTCCCACCAACAGTGCAAGAGGGTTCCCTTTTCTCCACACCCTCTCCAGCATTTGTTGTTTGTAGATTTTCTGATGATGCCCATTCTAACTGGTGTGAGGTGATACTTCATTGTAGTTTTGATTTGCATTTCTCTAATAATTAGTGATGTTGAGCATCTTTTCATGTGCTTCTTAGTCATCTGTATGTCTTCTTTGGAGAAATTTCTATTTAGGTCTTCTGCCCATTTTTGGATTGGGTTGTTTGTTTCTTTAATATTGAGCTGCATGAGCTGTTTATATATTTTGGAGATTAATCCTTTGTCCATTGATTCGTTTGCAAATATTTTCTCCCATTCTGAGGGTTGTCTTTTCATCTTGTTTATGGTTTCCTTTGCTGTGCAAAAGCTTTGAAGTTTCATTAGGTCCCATTTGTTTATTTTTGTTTTTATTTCCATTACTCTAGGAGGTGGATCAAAAAAGATCTTGCTGTGATTTATGTCAAAGAGTGTTCTTCCTATGTTTTCCTCTAAGAGTTTTACAGTATCCGGTCTTACATTTAGGTCCGAACCCATTTTGAGTTTATTTTTGTATATGGTGTTAGGGAGTGTTCTAATTTCATTCTTTTACATGTAGCTGTCCAGTTTTCCCAGCACCACTTATTGAAGAGACTGTCTTTTCTCCATTGTGTATCCTTGCCTCCTTTGTCATAGATTAGTTGACCATAGGTGCATAAGTTTATCTCTGGGCTTTCTATCTTGTTCCATTGATCTATGTTTCTGTTTTTGTGCCAGTACCATATTGTCTTGATTACTGTAGCTTTGTAGTACAGTCTGAAGTCAGGGAGTCTGATTCCTCCAGCTCCATTTTTTCCCCTCAAGACTGCTTTGGCTATTCGGGGTCTTTTGTGTCTCCATACAAATTTTAAGATTTTTTGTTCTAGTTCTGTTAAAAATGCCATTCGTAATTTGATAGGGATTGCATTGAATCTGTAGATTGCCTTGGGTAGTATAGTCATTTTCACAATATTGATTCTTCCAATCCAGGAACATGGTGTATCTCTACATCTGTTGGTATCATCTTTAATTTCTTTGATCAGTGTGTTATAGTTTTCTGCATACAGGTCTTTTATCTCCCTAGGTAGGTTTATACCTAGGTATTTTATTCTTTTTGTTGCAATGGTAAATGTGAGTATTTCCTTAATTTCTCTTTCAGATTTTTCATCATTAGTGTATAGGAATGCAAGAGATTTCTTGCATTAATTTTGTATTCTGCAACTTTACCAAATTCATTGATTAGCTCTAGTAGTTTTCTGGTGGCATCTTTAGGATTCTTTATGCATAGTATCATGTCATCTGCAAACAGAGACAGTTTTACTTCTTCTTTTCCAATTTGTATTCCTTTTATTTCTTTTTCTTCTCTGATTGCCATGGCTAGGACTTCCTAAACTATGTTGAATAATAGTGGTGAGAGTGGACATCCTTGTCTTGTTACTGATCTTAGAGGACATGCTTTCAGTTTTTCACCATTGAGAATGATGTTTGCTGTGGGTTTATCATATATGGCCTTTATTATGTTGACGTAGGTTCCCTCTATGCCCACTTTCTGGAGAGTTTTTATCATAAATGGGTGTTGAATTTTGTCAAAAGCTTTTTCTGCATCTATTGAGATGATCATATGGTTTTTAATCTTCAATTTGTTAATATGGTGTATCACATTGATTGATTTGCGTATATTGAAGATTCCTTGCATCCCTGGGATAAATCCCACTTGATCATGGTGTATGATCCTTTTAATGTGTTGTTGGATTCTGTTTGCTAGTATTTTGTTGAGGATTTTTGCGTCTATATTCATCAGTGATATTGGTCTGTAGTTTTCTTTTTTTGTAGTATCTTTGTCTGGTTTTGGTATCAGGGTGATGGTGGCTTCATAGAATGAGTTTGGGAGTGTTCCTTCCTCTGCAATTTTTGGGAAGAGTTTGAGAAGGATAGGTGTTAACTTGTCTCTGAATGTTTGATAGAATTCACCTGTGAAGCCATCTGGTCCTGGACTTTTGTTTGTTGGAAGATTTTTAATCACAGTTTCAATTTCATTATTTGTGATTGGTCTGTTCATATTTTCTATTTCTTCCTGGTTCAGTCTTGGAAGGTTATACCTTTCTAAGAATTTGTCCATTTCTTCCAGGTTGTCCATTTTATTGGCACAGAGTTGCTTGTAGTAGTCTCTTAGGATGCTTTGTATTTCTGCAGTGTCCATTGTAAGTTCTTTTTCATTTCTAATTTTATTGATTTGAGTAATCTCCTTCTTTTTCTTGATGAGTCTGGCTAATGGTTTATCAATTTTGTTTATCTTCTCAAAGAACCAGCTTTTAGTTTTATTGATCTTTGCTATTAATTTCCTTGTTTTTATTTCATTTATTTCTGCTGTGATCTTTATGATTTCTTTCCCTCTGCTAACTTTGGGTTTTGTTTGTCCTTCTTTCTCTAGTTCCTTTAGGTGTAAGGTTAGATTTTTTTTTTGAAATTTTTCTTGTTTCTTAAGGTAGGCTTGTATAGCTATAAACTTCCCTCTTAGAACTGCTTTTGCTGCATCCCATAGGTTTTGGATCGTCGAGTTTTCATTGTCATTTGTCTCTAGGTATTTTTTGATTTCCTCTTTGATTTCTTCAGTGACCTCTTGGTTATTTAGTAACGTATTGTTTATCCTCCATGTGTTTGTGTTATTTACGTTTTTTTCCCTGTAATTGATTTCTAATCTCATAGCATTGTGGTCAGAAAAGATGCTTGATATGATTTCAATTTTCTTAAATTTACCAAGGCTTGATTTGCGACCCAAGATGTGATCTATCCTGGAGAATGTTCCATGCGCACTTGAGAAGAAAGTATAATCTGCTGTTTTTGGATGGAATGTCCTATAAATACCAATTAATTCTATCTGGTCTATTGTGTCATTTAAAGCTTGTGTTTCCTTATTAATTTTTTGTTTGGATGATCTGTCCATTGGTGTAAGTGAGGTGTTAACGTCCCCCACTATTATTGTGTTACTGTCGATTTCCTCTTTTATAGCTGTTAGCAGTTGCCTTATGTATTGAGGTGCTCCTATATTGGGTGCATAAATATTTATAATTGTTATATCTTCTTCTTGGATTGATCCCTTGATCATTATGTAGTGTCCTTCCTTGTTTCTTGTAACATTCTTGATTTTAATGTCTATTTTATCTGATATGAGTATTGCTACTCCAGCTTTCTTTTGATTTCCATTTGCATGGAATATCTTTTTCCATCCTTTCACTTTCAGCCTGTATGTGTCCCTAGGTCTGAAGTGGGTCTCTTGTAGAGAGCATATATATAGGTCTTGTTTTTGTATCCATTCAGCAAGCCTGTGTCTTTTGGTTGGAGTATTTAATCCATTCACGTTTAAGGTAATTATCGATATGTATGTTCCTGTGACCATTTTCTTAAATTTTTGGGTTTGTTTTTGTAGGTGCTTTTCTTGTCTTGTGTTTTCCACTTAGAGGAGTTCCTTTAGCATTTGTTGTAGAGCTGGTTTGGTGGTGCTGAATTCTCTTAGCTTTCACTTGTCTGTAAAGCTTTTGATTCGCCATCGAATCTGAATGAGATCCTTGCCAGGTAGAGTAATCTTGGTTGTAGGTTCTCCCCTTTCATCACTTTAAGTATGTGATGCCACTCCCTTCTGGCTTGTAGAGTTTCTGCTGAAAAATCACCTGTTAACCTTATGCGAGTTCGCTTGTATGTTATTTGTCATTTTTCCCTTGCTGCTTTCAGTAATTTTTCTTTGTCTTAAATTTTTGCCAATTTGATTACTATGTGTCTCGACGTGTTTCTCCTTGGGTTTCTCCTGTATGGGACTCGCTGCGCTTCTTGGACTTGGGTGGCTATTTCCTTTCCCATGTTAGGGACGTTTTTGACTATAATCTCTTCAAATATTTTCTCTGGTCCTTTCTCTCTCTCTTCTCCTTCTGGGACACCTATAATGCAAATATTGTTGTGTTTAATGTTATCCCAGAGGTCTCTTAGGCTGTCTTCATTTCTTTTCATTCTTTTTTCTTTATTCTGTTCCACCGCAGTGAATTCCACCATTCTGTCTTCCAGGTTCATTATCCGTTCTTCTGCCTCAGTTATTCTGCTATTGATTCCTTCTAGTGTAGTTTTCATTTCAGTTATTGCGTTGTTCCTCTCTGTTTGTTTGGTCTTTAATTCTTCTAGGTCTTTGTTAAACATTTCTTGCATCTTCTGGATCTCTGCCTCCCTTCTTTTTCTGAGGTCCTGGATTATCTTCACTATCATTATTCTGAATTCTTTTTCTGGAAGGTTGCCTATCTCCACTTCATTTAGGTGTTTTTCTGGGCTTTTATCTTGTTCCTTCATCTGGTACATAGCCCTCTGCCTTTTCATTTTGTCTATCTTTCTGTGAATGTGGTTTTTGTTCCACATGCTGCAGGATTGTAGTTCTTCTTGCTTCTGCTGTCTGCCCTCTGGTGGATGAGGCTACCTAAGAGGCTTGTTTAAGTTTCCTGATGGGAGGGACTGGTGGTGGGTAGAGCTCACTGTTGCTCTGCTGGGAAGAGCTCAGTAAAACTTTAATCCCCTTGACTGTTGATGGGTGGGGCTGGGTTCCCTCCCTGTTGGTTGTTTTGCCTGAGCCTACCTGGGCTCTTTTGTGGGGTAATTACAGACTCTGGGAGAGCTCACGCCAAGGAGTACTTCTCAGAACTTCTGCTGCCAGTTTCCTTGTCCCCATGGTGAGCCACAGCCACCCCCCACCTCTGCAGGAGAGCCTCCAACACTAGCAGGTAGGTCTGGTTCAGTCTCCCCTGGGATCACTGCTCCTTCCCCTGGGTCCCGATGCGCACACTACTTTGTGTGTGCCCTCCAAGAGTGGAGTCTTTGTTTCCTGCAGTCCTGTCGAAGTTCTGCAATCAAATCCCACTAGCCTTCAAAGTCTGATTCTCTAGGAATTCCTCCTCCCGTTGCCGGACCCCCAGGTTTGGAAGCCTGATGTGGGGCTCAGAACCTTCACTCCAGTCAGTGGACTTCTGTGGTATAAGTGTTCTCCAGTCTGTGAGTCACCCACCCAGCAGTTATGGGATTTGATTTTACTGTGATTGCACCCCTCCTACCATCTCATTTTGGTTTCTCCTTTGTCTTTGGATGTTGGGTATATTTTTTGGTGAGTTCCAGTGTCTTCCTGTCGATGATTGTCCAACAGCTGGTTGTGATTCTCGGATTCTCCATTCTTAACAGTTATCATTAGCATAATTAAATATTTGATGAAGTAATTAATTAAATGATTGACTCCTCCAATAGACCGTAAGCTCAACAAGAGCAAGGCTAGTACAGAGAAGACACTAGTAAGTATTGATGATATATATGTATATTTATATATATATATTTATATATATTAATATATATATATACACAGATACATACCCACACACTCATATCTTGGTCTACTTAACCTTTTTGAACTTTATCTGTTTAGTTTTTTAAATGAGAATTCCTGTTCTGAGTACCTCACAAGATTGCTATAAAGATTATTAATGATTTTGTATATATAATATATATTATATATAATATAATCCCTTGTGAACGTGACTGTAAAATATAAATATTTCTCCAACTTTATCCAAATAGAATACTTCCATTTGAGATCTGTGGGATTTCAAACATGTATTTGAATATGTTTGGGTGCGTAAGTGGACTTGAAGTAAGGTCTGTGGGTACCCAACTTGTAGACTTCTTGTTAAATTTGCCCTCTCTCCCGTTTCCTGGCAGGCATCTGGCAGTGTGTCATTATTAAAGATCAACTAACCTTGAATGATTCTGGATTGTAGCTTAGCCTTCTTCTGGACTAAATGAAAAAAAAATATGTGACAACCAAAGAGAGGTCTAGGTGACTGCTGTATTGATACTGGTTATAACCACCGTGATATAGGGAATTTCTATGATAAAGATAAAGAATGTGTATTTTCCTGTGTGATACATAGCATATATTTTAGAACTCTCCATATATGACATAATAAGAGGCACATGGTCTCATCATAGAATGTCAAAGAAGCTTCTCAGAGGCAAACGGCAGAGTCTTTTCTTCCTGCCTTTTTTGTTCTGCTCCATATGTGGAATACAAATGTGGTATTCTGAAAGAGGAGGATGTGGGAGACTACTGTAAGGTTTGCTTTGTTGGGTCAGCAGGATCTCACACACTAAGTGAAGTTGTTATGAATTAGTGAGGCCATTGATTTATGCTTCCATCAGAAAATCCTGGGACTATATCATTCCCAGCGGGGGGCGGGATGGTGTTATATATAAGCAACAGTAATGTACGGAGGGGATAGAGCATAAATCAAAGTGAAAGGACACTCCTATATTAAATATTAATCCAAAGGTAAGAACTGTGCTGAAGAGATGAATAACAAGTGAATATAAAAGTGTCCAAAGGAAAAGACTTAATGCAAAGTTTATAAATTAATCCAGTTATTTTAACTTTAGTTAGTGTATATTGAGTGCCCAACACTTCCTAACTGGGCCTGATTATAATTATATAAGTACAAAATCCAAAATTTGGGGAAAATATTCTTTTATACTACATGTGTTAATTATATATATACTAAGATGAAAATATTATTTATTAAAATAATGATTATTTTCATATATAATGAGTATAGACCTACCTTTAAATATATTGGGAGCTCTCTTTTTATATGTGCATGATCTCTGTGTGTGTGTGTGTGTGTGTGTGTGTTTGTGTGTATGTGTGCGTATCCTTTCTATCATCGATCTATTGATCTATCTAATTTTTTATCTATATATCTATCTAATCTATCATCTATCTTTGCAGGAATATAGAAAATTTTTTAGGTAATAATTTGACTTATAATTCTGAAGAAATTTCAACTTTAGGATCTTTCCCTTTTGTTAGCTCATTAATGCCTGATAGACCAAACTCACTATAAAGACCTAAAATTAGCTATATGCTTGAGAAAATGTTAACAGCAACAACAAAAAATACCTTGGGAGGGAGGTAGTCTAAATTGATTTTGACTTTTTTTTTGGCTCCTGATAATTTTGAACTAATTTTAAAGATTCAAATGAACAATTCTGAAAAACTGAACTAAAATTTTAATTAATTTATTTAATGATTACATTTTCTAGACTGATCTTTTAATATTTTTGTGTAATTTTATTTAAAAAGACATTAATATATTGTTACATGTTTTACTATAAGGAAAATATTAAAATTATATGATAAAATATGATGCTTAATATTAAATTTGTAATATAATTCAGTATTACAGAAAAGATAGCTAAAGTGAAAGCCCCAGTGATCTTGAACTGGGTTCTTTATACATGACATTGGCTTGTTTGTACACAGTGAAGAGAAGATAAATGTGGCAAACATGATATTGACATTTGTTAATCCACATATAAAGACAATCCAGATAACTTAGAATTTTCATTGGGTATATATTTTAAAATCCTTACTTCTTGTCAGCCAAAATTTATGGCCCAATTTAATTAGATAATTGAAAATTCTCAAGTTTCTGTTGAGTAGACTCAATATATATATATCCTAAAGCATTTTGCAAAGTGTTACTAATATATCCATATTGGATTTTAACTTTTTGTGTTCAATATTTGTGATCCTGTAGTTCTTCTTTTATCACTATGAGTGATGCTGAATAGCTGGTTTTACTTTTGTAGTCACATAACATCTTAGAGGCATTGCTAAACTATGCAAGCAAATTTTGCTTTTTCTTAATCACTTGGATGCTCTAGAGTATTCGTTAGATGGTAACTCAAAATAGTTGACATATATATCTCCATTTATTACATACATATACATCATACTGGATATTTAATACCCTATTATTTACTTATTTTTACGTTATAATTGGGCATTAACAAAAGGCATAGGACTACACAGCTAGAATTATGTAATATGTCCAGTCTAATTATAAAGCTCACATATAGTTATTCATTTTTAACTTCAGACTAGTTACCATGAAATGTGCTTTGTCCTACTAATATTTTTAATTATTCACCTTCAGCTTAATATATTCAGAGCCTTTATTTTTTTGATTTTCTCATTTCTTATTTCATCTTCTGCCTTTACTCATTCTTTCATTCTTTAGAGCTGCAATTTTACTTTTTAAAAATGTGTTTCTTTTTCCTTTCTTTTTAAATTTATCTTGCAGCATAATATTGAATATGTTTGATCTTTTTTTTGCTTAAGTCTCCTAACTTTTTGCTGGGTTTTGGTGATGTTGTTTCTTTTCCCCTTTCCTGCAGCAGTGGATACATTGCCCCCAGACACATAGTAATTGCTTATAAAAAGCAGGACAATGCTAAGAGTCAGATACAGATCTGAAAAAAATAAAATGACAAGAGTTAAAAATACCTATGCACCATGAGGAGCAGAGTTTGTGATAGCAATTTCCATGTTTCTGATGAAAGTGAAGCCACAATTAGCAACAGATAAACGTGAATGGATTATTTAACACATCTTAAAGTATTCACATCCTGTTCCCAAGATTGTTCTAAATGTTTTAAAGAATTGCCAGATTTCTCATGTTGCAGTATTTTTGGAGAAGTGTGTCAAACATATCTGAAAGTACTGATAATTACTACATTAGAGTACCTATCCTTCTGATCCAGTGTCCTAAAATTTTTGTTGCAAGTTTGAGAGTGGTAAATCTCAAGGAGCTAGTTTATGTGTTATAAAAATCTAAGGAGCCTTAAAGAGAAATATGGCAATTGCCATCTGAGCTCATATAAAAACCAACTTCAGGTTATAGAAGGGACAGTATTTTTATTTTAACTATTTTATTTAATCAAATTCAGATAGAAATATGTCTTTAGCATATGCTGATTCAGTGAATTGTGTAACCTTTTTTGAAGACCTGCTTCTAAATTTAGAAAATTTCAATTTGACCTCAACAGCCTCTCTATATGTTCATTTATCCATTTACATTTTTGTTAAGTGTAAAAAAAAAAAGTCTTAGCTTTAAAAATTTTGATTTTCAGAATATGTTGTTGTGGCTTAGAATTATACAAAGAACCCAGAAGCTATTTCTTAGCATTTCCATGTTTTTTAAAAAAAAATTCTAGGGTACATTGTTTTCCATTTCAATATTTTAGAAATAAAAATCAGAATAGATCACATTTTATAATCCTCATTAAAAACAACTGACCACATCACCAATAAAAACATTCAAGTATAAAAAATAGAGTATGTACATATATATATATATACATATATATATATATGTATATATATATATATATATATATATATGTTGTTTTTGTTATTGCCTCTCATGTAAGAATTATCATTAGATTATCACCTTAGTTATTTGCTTTTATAATCCTATATATCTATTTTTACATAATTGTGCAGTTCAGATATGCACAAGGTGCTATATGAGCATAGAGACTGGGCTCTTAGCCCAACCAAAGAGATGAGATGAGCAATTATTTTATTATTTCATTTCATGCTCTTAGATGTGGCCTGTTATTCATATCTGTCAAGATCTATTTGGATGTTTATCCTATCATACAAATTATGTTCTTTCCAAAATTTCCTTATCATTCACAGATTTTATAAACTTACTTTAAGAAAATTGTATCTTCATGTTAAAAATGTTGAAGAGTACAAGACTAAGGACTGCGGTTTATGAGATACCTTTTCCCTGGTTGATTCAACCATTACATAGCTCAGATAAAGATTTCGTATTGTGGATGATGAACTGTTTACATTATAAAGATTTTCTTAAAATAACCCATTATACTTTAAAAACAATATTTCCATTAGGTAATTCAAAACACTTTGAAAGAGCCAGCTTCAAACTGTTTCTCATGGATTGGTAGATGTTGATCTTCTTGTCCTATGATAAATTTTGGATTACAGCACAATTACTTTGTTTCTCAAGAGTAGATGTTTGAAAATATGCTGTCTTTCTATTTTATACTTTCAGATTTGTACACAGAAAAATCTTAGTAAAAATTTAAATATATTTTATTTCCTGTTAATAACTTTTTCTTTGTCTATTTACTTATGAATCTATTTACTCATGCTCTGCTACAGTGACAGGAGAACGTGGATCAAAAATGTTTTCTTTTTAAACTTTTTTCCTTATGAATATTTCTCACAACTGACTACCTAAATTCTATACTCTGGATGACTTCTGAGTATCAGAAATGGGACAGGAGCAGAACTCAAGTAACTGTGTTTTCTAGTGGAGGCAGTCATTAACTCAAGGCCCACCCAAGTGAATATGCCTCCCTAAATATGATAAGGCAATTTCACTTTTATATGACTTCTCTGGAGCATTTAGTGTCATTGACCATTCTTTCCTCTTTCCCTCTGCTTTCTTTGACATCACATTGTTGTGAATTTCTCAGTATGTCCTATGAAAAAAGTGTGTGAAGAAACAGCTGTAATTCTCATCTCTGGCTGTTCTTTGGAATCACCTGGTAATTTTGAAAAAAAAATGACACTCAGCATCTCAACCACAAAATTGTGACTTAATACATCTGAGGTGGGGGAGAGGGCAGGCCCTGGAACTGGTAGTTTTAAAGTTCCCTCAGCTAATTCTAATGTGTAGCCAGAGATAAGAATTATTGTCTTAAATTATAAGTTGAACTATATGCCATTGCTTTAAAAAATGTCAGTTTCAAATGGTTCAACTTAATATTTTTATTTTTCTATACATTTAGATAAATTAGAAAAAAATAGTAATGGTAAGCAAAACTAACATTTATATAGGATTTACTCTGTGCAAGATACTTTGTATGTATTAACTAGTTTAATACTTACCAAAACCCTATGGTATAGACACTGTTAATATCCCCTTTTCATAGGTGAAAAAACTGAAGCACAGAGATTTTAAGTGCCTTGCACAAGGTCACACAGCAGTTATTCATGTTGTGTCTTTTAACAAATTTTATTTAAAATTTTTAATTTAAAACAATTTTAATACAATTTTAACAGGTTACTTTCCATTTACAGTTATTACAAAATATTGGCTATATTCCTCATGTTGTACAACACATCCTTGAGCCTATATTACACCCAGTAGTTTGTATTTCCCACTCCCTTACCTCTATATTGCCTGCACCCACCACTGGTAACCACTAGTTTGTTCTCTATATCTGTGAGTCTGCTTCTTTTTTGTTATATTCACTAGTTTGTTGTATTTTTTTAGATTCCACATACGTGATATACAGTATTTGTCTTCTTTTGTCTGACTTATTTCACTTAACATAATGCCCTCCAGGTCCATCCATGTTGCTGCAAATGGCAAAATTTTATTCTTTTTTTAAGGCTGAGTAGTGTTCCATTGTGTGTGTGTGTGTGTGTGTGTGTGTGTGTGTGTGGCATCTTCTTTATTCATTCATCTGTTGATGGACACTTAGGTTGCTTCCATATCCTGGCACTTGTAAATAATGTTGCTATGAACATTGGAGTGCATGTATCTTTTCAAACTAGTGTTTTTGTTTTTTTCAGATATATACCCAGGAGTGGAATTGCTGGGTCATATGATAGTTTTATTTTTAGTTTTTTGAGAAACTTCCATACTGTTTTCCACAGTGATTGCCCCAGTTTACATTCTCACCAACAGTCTATGAGGATTCCCTTTTCTCCACATCCTTACCAACATTTGTTGCTTGTATCCTTTTTGATGATAGCCCTGCTGACAAGTGTGAGATGATATCTCATTGTGGTTTTGATTTGCATTTCTCTGATGATTAGCAATGTTGAGCATCTTTTCATATGCCTTTTGGCCACCTGCATTTCCTCTTTGGAAAAATATCTATTCAGTTCTTCTGCCCATTTTTTTTTTTTTTTTTAATATTTCAGCTTACTTTTTTTTTTCTTTTTTAAACTTTGGGTTTATTTATTTTATTTATTTATTTATTTATGGCTGTGTTGGGTCTTCGCTTCTGTGCCAGGGCCTTCTCCAGTTGCGGCAAGTGGGGGCCACTCCTCATCGCGGTGCGCGGGCCTCTCACCATCGCAGCCTCTCTTGTTGAGGAGCACAGGCTCCAGACGCGCAGGCTTAGCAATTGCGGCCCACGGGCCTAGCTGCTCCGCGGCATGCGGGATCCTCCCAGACCAGGGCTCGAACCCGTGTCCCCTGCACCGGCAGGCAGACTCTCAACCAGTGCGCCACCAGGGAAGCCCACTTCTGCCCATTTTTTAATCAGGTTGTTTTTGTTGTTGTTGTTGTTGTTGAGTTGTATGAGCTGTTTATATTTGTTGGATATTAATCCCTAATTGGTCATATCACTTGAAAATATTTTCTCCCATTCAGTAGGTTGTGTTTTTGTTTTGTCCATGGTTTCCTTTGCCTTGCAAAAGCTTTTAAGTTTAATTAGGTCCAGTTTGTTTATTTTTGCTTTTATTTCCTTTACTCTAGGAGGCAGATTTAAAAAAATATTGCTGTGATTTGTGTGAGTGTTCTGCCTATGTTTTCCTCAAGGAGTTTTGTAGCATCTGGTCTTACATTTAGATCTTTAATCCATTTTGAATTTATTTTTTTCATATGGTGTTAGAGAATGTTTTAATTTCATTCTTTTACATGTAGCTGTCCAGTTTTCTCAACACCACTTATTGAAGAGACAGTCTTTTATCCACTGTATATTCTTGCTTCCTTTGCTGTAGATTAATTGATCATAAGGGTGTGGGTTTATTTCTGGGCTGTCATTTATGTGTCTGTTCTTGTGTCAGTACCATACTGTTTTGATTACTGTAGCTTTGTAGTATAATCTAAAGTCAGGGAGTGTGATTCTTCCAGGTCTGTTCTTCTTTCTCAAGATTGCTTTGGCTCTTCGGGGTCTTTTGTGTTTCCATATAAATTTTAAAATTATGTGTTCTAGTTCTGTGAAAAATGCCATTGGTAATTTGATAGGGATTGCATTGAATCTGTAGATTGCCTTGGGAAGTATCTTAACAAATTGATTCTTCCAATCCAAGAACATGGTATATCTTTGCATCTCATCTGCAAACAGTGATAGTTTTACTTCTTCCTTCTTGAGGTGTCTTTTTCCTATCTAGATTGTGAGCTCCACAAGGGCAGGAATTATTGTTCTGTTCACTGATGTCTTTCAAGTGCCTGGATCAGTGTCTGGCACATACAGGAGCTTAGTTAATATTTTTGAAAGAAAAAAGAGAAGGAAGGGAATATTTTGTCTTTTAATAAAGTATGTAGGTGAGGTTCAAATTTATAGGAATGGTTATGATTTAAGGTTTTCCTCTAATGTCTTTATTACATATATCAAAAACTAGAAAACACTTTTGATAGGTAGGAAATATTTTTTAAAAATAACTGAGAAGTGGAAAGTATTTTGATTTATCTCAGAAAAGTCTATAACTTGGGTGATAAAACATTTAAATCCACATTTTATTTTTCAATCTCTGTTTGTAATTATATGGCAAGTAGTTCTATATATCTTTACTCAATAGTTGTTGGATTTTGCATTGTATTTTTATGTTTATATAGGGGACTCTTAAAGATAAGGGAACTTTAAAAATGTATCCCACCTTTTACTGAAGAACTTCAAGGAAAGGGGCCTTTTTTTTCATTCTTCCCACCCTGGCAACAACCCACACTGCTTACACTTAAAGTAAATGCTAAAGAGCTGCTACCAAATGTCATATCCACAAACAGTAAGAAAATGAAAGCAATATCTTTTTTATTTTTCTTAAGCATGTGTTACCATAAAATGCAAAAGATAAACGCTTCATATTTTAAATTGTGGATTAAAATTATAACCCTATTTGAAAATAAAATTTTATACATGGGACCACTAGCATAATAAATTAATTGTCTAAAAGAAAAGAAATACATATTTTTTTAAACATATATTAGAATACAGAACATTTGTAAGAGTAAAGTCTGTTGAAATCATACAAGAAGACACTAACTTCCTCCCATTACACTCTAAGGATAGGTGAGGGGCATTTTGTGGTAATATCTGCAAGCTTTCAGGAGGAGAAACCCAATTGGAGCATTTTCTGTTTAGGGAAAGATAAAGGCTTTTTTGCCTCCAGAATAGTGAACTGGTGGCACAATAGGCCTGATCACTGCTTGCCAGATTGCTTGTGAGTCATTTGGTTCTTTAATTAGCTCTTTCTTGCATTACCATCTTGTCTCCTTCTTCCTTGCCTCTCTTCCTGTGTTTTGGACAGCAAAATCGGGAAATATGTTGCGCTTGGTGAGTGGTGAAAATCAGGAGTGAGTGACTGCCTGGTTCCTGTGTGGTAATGTTAGCTCTGCTGCACATCAGATATTTAAGTGCATGTCTCTCAGCACTGCCAGATGGGCATGAATCTGGGCTCTTAGAACCTGAAGTCCTAAATTGATCAAGACACATTGTGAAAATAGTAGTTGCTTTTCATTGAGCTGTCTATTCACTGGGAACACGGCTGCTGTTCCCTGATATATACTACCCAGAGACTTTTAGATTTTTAATTTAATTTTTGTTTAGGAGGGCTTTGGGGGAGGATCTGACATAACTGCTTTGGGAGATAGAGGTTGGCATGTGCCAAAATATATCAAATGTTATCTAGTAGAAGAAAATCTAGTTTTAGTGAGAACAAAATCTGTTCTATAATTAGATTTAAGTAGTAACTAAATCAGTCTTTATTTTCAGAAGCACTGAGAGATATTTATTTTATATCAATTCAATTTGCATATAATTGTTGCTATTTATTAATTACTATTCCTAGACTGCTTACTACTGTACACGAGATATAACTTAAATAGTCATTGAAAGCCTTCTACGGATTTGAAAGAATGCACACTTGTGAGCTCCTCATGGGTTTGTTGTATGCTGCAGTATGCAGGGACCATCAGTCAGTTTACTGCCTCTTCTTCCTTCCAAGTTTTTGATTGCTTCTATAAACCCTAAAAGGACTTATTAGGCTTGCTTCCTTTCCATTTCGAAGCCCCAGTGCTTAGAGCACTTTTGCAAATAATGATTTGAACTTGGGTGAAAGTTTCTGAAATATATTGAAGGTCAAACTAATCATCTAATATCAAACATTTCAAATGACAGGACCTGGACGTAAAGTCTATTTCTAAAATATCCGTCATGAATTCATTAAGAGCTTATGTGGTAAATACACCCCAGAAAGTACATCCAAATGAAAAAATGCAGAAATAATAGGGGAAGATTACATTGGCGTTAGTATTTATTTACAGGTATGTGCATAAAGAATGGGAGAAAGTGAGGAAAGGGGCAAAGAGAGAACTGTCAACATAGTTTATGTTATATCTGTTTATACTTCTGTTTGCAAACCAAGTACCACTTCAAATACACCTCATTGACCTGACTTATGACTATTAACAACTAGAATGGACTTTTATATCCAAAGTATGCTTAAATTATACAAATATACATTTCATACCCCCAAAACAGGGTCACTCAATACTTCAAGGATTGCATACCTGGACATTGGGGAACATATCTAGGCAGCAGACTTGTGAAGGCCAGGAGATGATTTTTTTTTTTGAATATTTATTTATTTATTTTTTAACATCTTTATTGGAGTGTAATTGCTTTACAGTGGTGTTAGTTTCTGCTGTATGACAAAGTGAATCAACTATACATATATACATATCCCATATCTCCTCCCTCTTGCATCTCCCTCCCACCCTCCCTATCCCACCCCCGGGTGGTCACAAAGCACTGAACTGATCTCCCTGTGCTATGCGGCTGCTTCCCATTAGCTATCTATTTTACATTTAGTAGTGTATATATGTCGACACCACTCTCTTACTTCATCCCAGCTTACCCTTCCCCCTCCCCATGTCCCCAAGTCCATTCTCTACGTCTGAGTCTTTATTCCTGTCCTGCCCCTCGGTTCTTCGATCCTTTTTTTTTTTTTTTTTTTTTTTTAGATTCAGTATATGTGTATTAGCATACGGTATTTGTTTTTCTCTTTCTGACTTACTTCACTCTGTATGACAGTCTCTATGGCCATCCACCTCACTACAAATAACTTAATTTCATTCCTTTTTATGGCTGAGTAATATTTCATTGTCTACATGTGCCACATCTTCTTTATCCATTGATCTGTCGATGGACACTTAGGTTGCTTCCATGTCCTGGCTATTGTAAATAGAGCTGCAGTGAACATTGTGCTACATGACTGTTTTTGATTTATGGTTTTCTCAGGGTACATGCCCAGTAGTGGGATTGCTGGGTCATATGATAGTTCTATTTTTAGTTTTTTAAGGAGCCACCCTAGTGGCTGTATCAATTTACATTCCCACCAACAGTGCAAGAGGGTTCCCTTTTCTTCACACCCTCTCCAGCATTTATTGTTTGTAGATTTTTGATGACGGCCATTCTGAACAGTGTGAGGTGACACCTCATTGTAGTTTTGATTTGCATTGCTCTAATGATTAGTGATGTTGAGCATCCTTTTATGTGTTTGTTGGCAATCTGTATATCTTCATGGGAGAAATGTATTTAGGTCTTCTGCCCATTTTTGGATTGGGTTATTTGTTTTTTTAATATTGAGCTGCATGAGCTGTTTTTATATTTTGGAGATTAATCCTTTGTCAGTTGCTTTGTTTGCAAATATTTTCTCCCACTCTGAGGGTTATCTTTTCGTCTTGTTTATGGTTTCCTTTGCTGTGCAAAAGCTTTTAAGATTCATTAGGTCCCATTTGTTTATTTTTGTTTTTATTTCCATTTCTCTAGGAGGTGAATCAAAAAGGATCTTGCTGTGATTTATGTCATGGAGTGTTGTGCCTATGTTTTCCCCTAAGAGTTTGATAGTGTCTGGCCTTACATTTAGGTCTTTACTCCATTTTGAGTTTATTTTTCTGTATGGTGCTAGGGAGTGTTCTAATTTCATTCTTTTACATGTAGCTGTCCAGTTTTCCCAGCACCACTTATTGAAGAGGCTGTCTTTTCTCCATGGTATATTCTTGCCTCCTTTATCAAAGATAAGGTGACCATATGTTCCTGGGTTTATCTCTGGGCTTTCTATCCTGTTCTATTGATCTATATTTCTGTTTTTGTGCCAGTACCATATTGTCTTGATTACTGTAGATTTGTAGTATAGTCTGAACTCAGGGAGTGTGATTCCTCCAGCTGCATTTTTCTTTCTGAAGATTGCTTTGGCTATTCGGGGTCATTTGTGTTTCCATACAAACTGTGAAATTTTTTTTTCTAGCTCTGTGAAAAATGCCATTGGTAGTTTGATAAGGATTGCATTGAATCTCTAGATTGCTTTGGGTAGTATAGTCATTTTCACAATGTTGATTCTTCCAATCCAAGAACATGGTATATCTCTCCATGTGTCTGTATCATCTTTAATTTCTTTCATCAGTGTCTTATAGTTTTCTGCGTACAGGTCTTTTGTTTCCTTAGATAGGTTTATTCCTAGGTATTTTATTCTTTTTGCTGGAACGGTAAGTG
The DNA here is from genome assembly GCF_009873245.2 of Balaenoptera musculus. Lineage (NCBI taxonomy): Eukaryota > Metazoa > Chordata > Mammalia > Artiodactyla > Balaenopteridae > Balaenoptera > Balaenoptera musculus. The sequence goes on along the minus strand of NC_045791.1, from coordinate 73,132,578 downwards.
TGAGTGTTTCCTCAATTTCTCTTTCAGATTTTTCATCCATAGTGTATAGAAATGCAAGAGATTTCTGTGCATTAATTTTGTATCCTGCAACTTTACCAAATTCATTGATTAGCTCTAGTAGTTTTCTGGTAGCATCTTTAGGGTTTTCTATGTATCATGTCATCTGCAAACAGTGACAGTTTTACTTCTTCTTTTCCTATTTGGTTTCCTTTTATTTCTTTTTCTTCTCTGATTGCTGTGGCTAGAAGTTCCAAAAGTATTTTGAATAATAGTGGTGAGACTGGGCAACCTTGTCTTGTTCCTGATCTTAGTGGAATTGGTTTCACTTTCACCTTTGAGAACGATGTTGGCTGTGGGTTTTTCATATATTGCCTTTATTATGTTGAGGTAAGTTCCCTCTATGCCCACTTTTTGGAGGGTTTTTATCATAAATGGGTGTTGAATTTTGTCGAAAGCTTTCTCTGCCTGTATTGAGATTATCATACGGATTTTCTCCTTCAATTTGTTGATATTTGTTGGTTTATCACATTAATTGATTTGCATATATTGAATAATCCTTGCATTCTTGGGATAAACCCCACTTGATCATGGCGTATGATCCTTTTAATGTGCTGTTGGATTCTGTTTGCTAGTACTTTGTTGAGGATTTTTGCATCTATGTTCATCATAGTGATATTGGCCTGTAGTTTTCTTTTTTTGTCACATCTTTGTCTGGTTTTAGTATCAGGGTGATGGTGGCCTCGTAGAATGAGTTTGGGAGTGTTCCTCCCTCTGCTATATTTTGGAAGAGTTTGAGAAAGATAGGTGTTAGCTCTTCTCTAAATGTTTGATATAATTCGCCTGTGAAGCTGTCTGGTGCTAGGCTTTTGTTTGTTGGAAGATTTTTAACCACAGTTTCAATTTCAATGCTTGTGATTGGTCTGTTTATATTTTCTATTTCTTCCTGGTTCAGTCTGGGAAGGTTGTGCTTTTCTAAGAATTTGTCCATTTCTTCCAGGTTGTCCATTTTATTAGCATATAGTTGCTTGTAGTAATCTCTCATGATCCTTTGTATTTCTGTAGTGTCAGTTGTTACTTTTCCTTTTTCATAACCAATTCTATTGATTTGAGTCTTCTCCCGTCTTTTCTTGATGAGTCTGGCTAATGGTTTATCAATTTTGTTTATCTTCTCAAAGAACCAGCTTTTAGTTTTATTGATCTTTGCTATCGTTTCCTTCATTTCTTTTTCATTTATTTCTGATCTGATCTTTATGATTTCTCTCCTTCTGCTAAATTTGGGGTTTTTTTGTTCTTCCACTAATTGCTTTAGGTGTAAGCTTAGGTTGTTTATTTGAGATGTTTCTTGTTTCTTGAGGTAGGATTTTATTGATATAAACTTCCCTCTTAGAACTGCTTTTGCTGCATCCCATAGGTTTTGGATTGTCGTGTTTTCATTCTCATTTGTTTCTAGGTATTTTTTGATTTCCTCTTTGATTTCTTCAGTGATCTCTAGGTTATTTAGTAGTGTATTGTTTAGCCTCCATGTGTTTGTATTTTTTACAGATTTTTTCCTGAAATTGGTATCTAGTCCCATAGCTTTGTGGTCAGAAAAGATCCTTAATATGATTTCAATTTTCTTAAATTTACTGAGGCTTGATTTGTGACCCAAGATATGATCTATCCTGGAGAATGTTCCATGAGCACTTGAGAAGAAAGTGTACTCTGTTGTTTTTGATGGAATGTCCTATAAATATCAATTAAGTCCATCTTGTTTAGTGTATCATTTAAAGCTTGTGTTCCCTTATTTATTTTCATTTTGGATGATCTGTCCATTTGTGAAAGTGGGGTGTTAAAGTCCTCTAGTCTTATTGTGTAACTGTCAATTTCCCCTTTTATGGCTCTTAGCATTTGTCTTATGTATTGAGGTGCTCCTATGTTGGGTGCATAAACATTTAAAATTGTTATATCTTCTTGGATTGATCCCTTGATCATTATGTAGTGTCCTTCTTTGTCTGTTGTAATACTCTTTATTTTAAAGTCTATTTTGTCTGCTATGAGTATTGTTACTCCAGCTTTCTTTTGATCTCCTTTTGCATGGAATATCTTTTTCCATCCCCTCACTTTCAGTCTGTATGTGTCCCTAGGTCTGAAGTGGGGCTCTTGTAGACAGCATATATGCGGGTCTTGTTTTTGTATGCATTCATCCAGTCTGTGTCTTTTGCTTGGAGCATTTAATCCATTTACATTTAAGGTAGTTATCAAATTGTATGTTCCTACTACCATTTTCTTAATTGTTTTGGGTTTCTTTTTGTAGGTCTTTTCCTTCTCTTGTATTTCCTGCCTAGAGAAGTTCCTTTAGCATTTGTTGTAAAGCTGGTTTTGTGGTGCTGAATTCTCTTAACTTTTGCTTGTCTGTAAAGGTTTTAATTTCTCTGTCGAATCTGAATGCGATCCTTCCTGCGCAGAGTAATCTTGGTTGTAGGTTTTTCCCTTTCCTCACTTTAAATATGTCCTGCCACACCCTTCTGGCTTGCAGAGTTTCTGCTGAGGAATCAGCTGTTAACCTTATGGGGATTCCCTTGTATGTTATTTGTTGCTTTTCCCTTGCTGCTTTCAATATTTTTTCTTTGTATTTAAGTTTTATAGTTTGATTAATATGTGTCTCGGCATGTTTCTCCTTGGATTTATCCTGAATGGGACTCTCTGTGATTCCTGGACTTGATTGAATATTTCGTTTCCCATATTAGGGAAGTTTTCAAATATAATCTCTTCAAATATTTTCTCAGTCCCTTTCTTTTTCTCTTCTTCTTCTGGGACCCCTATAATTCGAATGTTGGTGCATTTAATGTTGTCCCAGAGGTCTCTGAGACTGTCCTCAATTCTTCTTATTCTTTTTTGTTTATTCTGCTCTGCGGTAGTTATTTCCACTCTTTTATCTTCCAGGTCACTTATCCGTTCTGCTGTCTCAGTTATTCTCCTATTTATTCCTTCTAGAGAATTTTTAGTTTCGTTTAGTGTGTTGCTCCTCATTGTTTGTTTGCTCTTTAGTTATTCTAGCTCCTTGTTAAATGTTTCTTGTATTTTCTCCATTCTATTTCCAAAATTTTGGATCATCTTTACTATCATTACTCTGAATTCTTTTTCTGGGAGACTGCCTATTATCTCTTCATTTGTTTGGTCTGGTGGGTTTTTACTTTGCTCCTTCATCTGCTTTGTATTTCTCTGTCTTCTCATTTTGCTTAACTTACTGTGTTTGGGGTCTCCATTTCGCCGGCTGCAGGTTCGTAGTTCCCGTTGATTTTGTTGTCTGCCCCCAGTGGTAAGGTTGGTTAAGTGGGCTGTGTAGGCTTCCTGGTGGATGAAGCTGGATTTTGTCTTTGTGGTTGGCAGGACTGCGTCTGGTGCTGTGTTTTTGGGGTGTCTGTGAACTTAGTATGATTTTAAGCAGATTCTCTGCTAATGGGTGGGGTTGTATTCCTGTCTTGCTAGTTGTTTGGCATGGGGTTTCCAGCACTGTAGCTTGCTGGTCGTTGAGTGGAGCTGGGTCTTAGCGTTGAGATGGAGATCTCTGGGAGAGCTTTCGCCGTTTGATATTATGTGGGGCCATGAGGTTTCTGGTGGACCAATGTCCTGAACTCAGCTCTCCCACCTAAGAGGCTCAGGCCTGACACATGGCCAGAGCACCAAGGCCCTCTCAGCCACATGGTTCAGAAGAAAAGGGAGGAAAAAAAGAGAAATAAAAAATAAATAAATTAAATAAAGTTACTAAAATAAAAAATAAAAAAAAAATTATTAAAAAGAAAAAAATTAAAAAGTAATAAAAATAAAAGAAAGAAGGAAATAAGAGAGCATCCAAACCAATAAAGAAATCCACCAATGATAACAAGTGCTAAAAACTATGCTAAAAAACCAAAACAAAACGGACAGACAGAACCGTAGGAGAAATGGTAAAAGCAATGCTGTACAGGCATAATCAGACAAAAAAGCATACACGTACACACTCAGAAAAACAGAAAAAGGAAAAAATATATATACATTAAGAAAAAAAAAGAAGAGAGCAACAAAATCAATCAATAAATCTACCAGTGCTAATAAGCTCTAAATACTAAACTAAGATAAACATAAGACCGGAAACAAATTAGATGCAGAAAGGAAACCCCAAGTCTACAGTTTCTCCCAAAGTCCACTGCCTCAATTTGGGGATGATTCGTTGTCTATTGAGGTATTCCAGAGATGCACGGTACATCAAGTTGATTGTGGAGATTTAATCCTCTGCTCCTGAGGCTGCTGGGAGAGATTTCCCTTTCTCTTCTTTGTTCGCACAGCTCCCGGGGTTCAGCTTTTGATTCGGATCCACCCCTACATGTAGGTCGCCTGAGGGTGTCTGTTCCCTGCCCAGACAGGATGGGGTTAAAGGAGCAGCTGATTCGGGGGCTCTGTCTCACTCCGGACGACGGAGGGAGGGGTATGGAATGTGGGGCAAGCCTGCGGCAACAGAGGCCTGCATGATGTTGCAACAGCCTGAGGCGTGCCCTGTGTTCTCCTGGGGAAGTCGTCCCTGGATCACGGGACCCTGGCAGTGGTGAGCTGCACAGGCTCCTGTGAGGGGAGGTATGGATAGTGACCTGTGCTTGCACCCGGGCTTCTTGGTGGCTGCAGCAGCAGCCTTAGCTTTTCATGCCCATCTCTGGTCCACGCTGATAGCCGCAGCTCGCCCCTGTCTCTGGAGCTCGTTCAGGCAGTGCTCTGAACCGCCTCTCTTTGCGTACCCTGAAACAATGGTCTCTTGCCTCTTAGGCAGTTCCAGACTTTTTCCCGGACTCCCTCCCGGCTAGCTGTGGCACACTTGCCCCCTTCAGGCTGTGTTCACGCAGCCAACCCCAGTCCTCTCCCTGGGTTCTGACCTCTGAAGCCCGAGCCTCAGCTCCAGCCCCCACCCACCTCTCAGGCTGGTGAGTGCTGGTCGGCACCGATCCCCTGTGCGGGAATCTCTCTGCTTTGCCCACTGCACCCCTGTTGCTGTGCTCTCCTCCGTGGCTCCAAAGCTTCCTCCCTGCCTACTCCCTGTCTCCACCTGTGAAGGGGCTTCATAGTGTGTGGAAACTTTTCGTCCTTCACAGCTCCCTCCCAGAGGTGCAGGTCCCATTCCTATTCTTTTGTCTCTGTTTTTCCTTTTTCTTTTGTCCTCCCCAGGTGCGTGGGGAGTTTCTTGACTTTTGGGAAGTCTGAGGTCTTCTGCCAGTATTCAGTAGATGTTCTGTAGGAGTTGTTCCACTTGTAGATATATTTTTGATGTATTTGTGGGGAGGAAGGTGACCTCCACGTCTTACTCCTCTGCCATCTTGAAGGTCCCCCCAGGAGATGGTTTTTAAAATGACTTTGAATGTTCTGAGAAGGGTACATTCTTCTAGCGTAGAACTGGAATAATACTCCTTATTGTATCCTGCTTCTTACTGTAATACATAGCTTCACCCACTTATGTTACATTTATACCTACATCTCATGGTATTAGAAATTTTTGACTCTCCAGATGCTAACACATCTGATTAAGACAGTATTTTTTCAATGAAATAATTATTCTTTAAAATTAATTAAATATGTACATTCGTTTCCTGAAAGGAACATAGATCATTATTTTTATGCACACTATTTAGTGTATTTTTGTTAATACTGAACTATTTGACTCATGTGGAACTTCTCCTGTGCTATAAAAATAAATTTCAGTAAATACCAGCTCTTTCTCTTGGCCCTAGAGAATATTTCATGGCATTGACTAATTCATCTCACGGCTTCACTGACACCATGTATATATGTACACACACAACATGATATAAAATAGTTGAGAGATGTGTGTGATATACACATTATTCGTTATTGAAGTGCAAGTCTTCTAAGTGAGATCTTGAGTTCATAGGGAATGAGACTAATATAAACTCAAAATTTTGTACAGACCATGTTTAATAGGAAAGTACTTTTCAGTATTTTTATTATTTCATTTAATTTATTGCTGCTACTTTTCATTCCCTTGATTTATAGAAGCAATTACCTTAGTTACAAATTTTTGCTCCTAATATAGTTGACTTTACAAGTTCATAAAAATGAAGGAGAACACAGCATTAGTAAATTAAAGAAAAATATTAGAATTTCTGCAAGAAAGTCATAAATGGCTTCTTCTTCCTTGGCACAGTCTTTTCCTTCTGTTTGGAAGACTTTGAAGGCTGAGGAAGAGGAAGAAGACTTTGTATGTAAGTTAATCATTTCCTTGTTAACCTTTTGCTGTCAGTCACAATGAGATTCATTCTTCATATCACAGAAGACTTCATCAGCAGGGGTATACTTTTATCTTTGCTGCCTGGTTTTACAGGACTGGAGGGAATTGGCACCACTAGGGAATCATTAAAGAGATAACGGACAAATTATTTTCTCATATCTTCATTCAGACTTCTTTCTCACTGGTGCCCTCATCCTCAGTAAGCATCAATCAGAGTTATTCATTAAGAACCAAGGGATAGAATTGTGTCCTGAGGGTGAAGGAAGAGGAGGAGGTAAAAAAAAAAAGAAAGCAACAAAAAACTTGGGAGCAAGTAGGACTCAGACCCAATATGTCAAAAAGAAATGTTGGGATTCTGTCTATGTGGATATATTCGAATTAAAGAGGTTGGAAGAGTACTGAGCTGACTTATTCATATTAAAGCCATAAGAACATAGGTAGCCTGCAATCTTTATACATTCATCTCCCACAAAAGGAGTTTCAGTAGTAGCCAGAACTTTTTCAACTTGCAAAAGTTTCTTTTAAATTTTTTTTGCCATTCATGCAGTGAAAGACTAGTTGCTAATAATTTGGTTTGAGCATCTGTCTTGCTCTTGTTAAGAAAGAAACTGAGTACTGTAAAAGAAAAATTGCACCAGATGAGTTACACAGTCAAGGAAGATTTTTGTTCAAGAATATTTCAGTACAGGAGAGAAACTATTGCAATAGGGGAGAGAGATTGGACTCAACTATGCTAAAACCAATGGCGGGAGGATTTTTAAATTCTTGGCTGAGCTAATGGAAAGTCCTTGAGGACGTTAGGGGTGGGTTAATCAATGTGCTTAGGCCGTCTGCATTTACTAATTTTTGCTTCTTGAAATTAGGCTCCTACCCTGCCACAGAAACTGGGAGATAAGGGTGTTCTCTCCTTTATGATTACATTTCAGAGAGATGTCTTCCAGGACCTTGAGACAGACATTTCTGGGTTGTAGAAGATTTACATTTCAATAGCAAGTGTTCTAAAGTAAATACTCCAAGAAAAGAGAAGTCAGGAGCCTATAGTCAAGAAAAACCCTGTCTAAAGTTTAATCAAGCTGAGAGGAATGTTAAAGTCCTCTTGGTCAGTAGTTTTAATGTAGGACTTTCCTCCTTCTATTAACGGCAGTTGGGAGTAAGGCTAAAGCTGTGATCAAAGGACTTGTGGGTCATGCCTCAATCTTTATCTCCTAGAGGAGGCTGATGCAGGTTTGCCTAAATCAGGATAGGTTATGGGGAGAATTGCTTCATGAAATCCTTGTTTAGAGAGAAACAAAGGCCCAGTGCATTTTAAGGGCTAATTTGACTATGTAACCTGCAGAGGAATATCCCTTTGGAAGTGAGATGATTTAGTATGCCTTCTTCCAGTGTGATGGCTAAGTATGAACCCGGTTGTTCTCTGGGCTGAACTCTTACCTTCAGGCCGTAAGGGAAGCAAGATTCAATTTGTCAGACTTCTTCATTATGTGTTAATGATTGTCATATGCCAAGCAGATTTCCGGGCACACAGCCATCACAAAACTTTTTTCAGACAATGCAGTAAGTGACAAGATGTTATTATCTACTTCTTAATACACATAGAAGTAACACAGATTCATGGTTATAGGAATAGTGTTGGAGAATCTTTTCCCCACTGGAAATATTCTTGGGTTTTAGTTTTAATTTCCCAAAATTAAGCAGGATAGTATAATGTTGTATATTTTTACATGGAAGAAGAATATTATTGTAAATTCTTTCCATGGGCAATGAATAGAAAAATTACAAATTCTATTTGCGCTTTTAATGCAGCTTTTCTGGAAACTTTCCCATCCTTTTCTGTTCCAAATTTAGCAGGTGGGTGCACTGTATTTAACTTAAAATTGTTGTAGGCTACTTTATAAAACATGAGCAAACTGAGCTATGAATTGAATTTTGGTTGACATATTAAAAATGTGAAGAGGGAAAATGATGGCATCACTAATGGCTCAAAGTAACTGTTATGAATAAGCTGCTCACTGGTCTCATGTATTTTTCGTAAAGAGATTTGGGAATAGTGCAACTAATCCCCAATGCCCAATTAAAGTCTCTTAACTAATTTAACAAACGTATAGTAAATGTGTAGCTAGAGATACTTTAAATGAACATACATTTCATGGGAGGAAGTTTAATAGCTAAACAAACGGAAAATCACTTCAGATGTTGTAGCTTTCTCAAAGTTCTTAGCGGAATAGTTACAATAAAAAAAATACCCAAATGCAATTAACATGCAAAGCATCAAGAGGGTTTTTTTTTTTTTTTTTAGGTGATGATATTCTGCAGTATTTGCCTTATAAGAAAATCTTAAGATAAGACGTGAAGATTCTCAGTCATGTAAAAAAAAAATTACTGATTCCTTTTCTGCTTCTTTTTGTGTGTGGTCTTATTGTACAAATATATTACTTAAAGATAAGAATAGATACACACAGATATAGAAAAGGATAAGATACTATCCCAATCTGCTTAAACAGATGTAGGTTGCTTACAATTGATTGAAAGTTGACCCACATGGAGATACAAGATTCATAGGTAAGCATGTCCTTGCTCTTTGGCAGCATTTTCTGCAGAGGCTGCCGATGAAATGAAGCCTATGACTTTCTGGGGAAGCTGGTCCTCAATTTCTCGTGCACGGGTTTGGTCCTGGAGGAGTTCTTCCAAAGGGTGTAAAGTGCACTTCAATTAAAGAAGTCTGCAGGGCACATAGAGTGGATGAGCAGCAAGTGCTCTGGGACTTCTCTTGACAGACCCTGGCAGGTGGGAAGCCCAAATGCAAAGCAGGCATTTGGAAATGTTATATGGGAGCAAATATTTAACATACCAGGGGATTGGGAAATAATGTTGATTTCTCATTATGTTTCCCATTTTCTTGGAACCTCTAGAAGCAAGTGCTGTGACTCCAAATAATACAAGGAATCCAACACTTTCAAGTCTGAGTGGTTGCAAATTCCAAACTTGGTGCTTTTAAACAGCTGTCCAGAGGGAAGGCAGTAGTTATTAACAAACCAGTACCATCTTTTCTGAAATACTGACTGCATTCATTTTGGCTCAGGTTGTTCTTGGAAGCTTTAAAAATTCCCAGTGAGAGGCTTTCATTTTTGTTAGTGTAGATGATTTGCTGTTGGCTTTTGCTTAACTTCAGATGACTTTCTTATAAATATGGTCACTGCAGAATGTTATTCTGACTTGTACTTCCCCTTTACCTCACCCCTTTCACATGCTGCAATCCTCAGTACTATGGAATTGGGACAGAAATGTGAATTATTTTTATGGATGTTCCGGCTGCTTTACCAACTTAAAAACAAGGTAATTAGGTGGTTTCATTCGTTTAGTTGAGACCTTCACTTCTCTGAATAAGACATTTCCAAAGGAGCCTATCTGGTATCATTTTAATAAGAATTACAATTATAAGTAGTTGCAATAATACAATTAATGGCGAAGAATAACTCAGTTTATGAACAACAGTATCTACTCATTCTCTATTTTACTTGATGTCTAAAACTCTCCATACTGCTTCCATTTACTTCAGACCAAATGGAAAACCTCAGGAGGTACCCTGGAACCCAGGAAAGAGAATGTTATGGCAAATACAAAGAGTCAGAATGATCCCACTATCATCCTGATTTGTTCTGAAGCCTTCTGAGACACTAGGATAGTTAAGAAGGTTGGATAGGCTGATGGATAATAAGATGATTGACCTGTAATAACAGGTGAATTTGGACCTGGTCATTTAAAGATCTTTAGCATAATGTGATATTCAAAGATAGAAAAAAAAAAAAAAAAACTAACCTTAACTGTAAAGAAAGTGTCCTTAACAGAGAAGTGGACTTTTAGATCCTTTTGTCTTTAATTATCATAATCATGGATGTTGTAGATATGAATATTTCATATAAGCTTTATTACTTTGAAATATTTTGGGTAGTAGATATTTATAGTACTGAAGGGAATTGGATGCAGGGGGCAATTGTGCTGGACAGGAACTGTATTCTTCCTATTATCTAGTTGATCATTTAGGATGTACTAGGAACTGTGCTGAGAATTATACAAATATTAATACATAAAGTCCTAGCATCAGTCCAATAAGTAGACCCTATCCCCATTTTACAGATGAGAAAACCAAGGCTTATGAAGCTTAATCAACTTTACCAATGTAAGTTACCACGCTGTTAGTAAGTGGAAGCGCACGGATGAGACCCAAGAGCCATCTGAATCGAACTTCATGCTATTGACTCTGCTACCTTGTTAACAAATTTAGAATGTTGATTTATTTAGACACACTTTTGTTTTATTCCTTTTCAAAATAAGTATTATTTCTATGCATGTTAAATGTGAAGGAGGTGGGAACAAGTTAGCCAAGCTCATATTCTCTAAATCGAAATTTGAAAGCAACTTTACTGTTTTCGTGGAATTTTTTATCCACACAATTAGTTAGTTAAGTTCATACATTTAGCACGGGAAAACTGACCTACCAGATTTGAGTCAATATAACCTAATCAGATATAACTTTTGTTGCAAATTAAGAACAACGCTGGAGAAGAGTTAACTGAATTGTATTTGAAAAAGCTCTTCTGTTATGGCCAATTTTTTTACACAGACTGTGGCTATTATTATTCAATGAAACAAATGTAGAGATTCCAACTCGATAAGTCAGATTCACGGTGAATGATGTTTAAGCAAATGCAGCCCCATTGTTTTTACATTATGGATAAGAAGGCAGTGGGCTCTTGTGAGAGAAGGCTCCCATGGGTATAATATATAGAGTATATATCTTACTGCAGCCTTGCTGACAGTAAGGGGAAGTATGTCTTTTTCTCTCTCCTTGTGAGCAATTTGAAGGCAGAGATTGGATTTATTCATGACCGAACTGCCAGTGGCTGACAAGGAAAGAAGGAAGGGAGGAAGGGAGGAAGGAAGGAAGATCTGGCCTTCAAGCTTTGCTCTCCCAATGATTGACTGTGGACATTGCATAAATTCTTTAATCTCCCTCAGCATCACTTTCTTCATATCTGAAATGGAGATAATATGTAATTGTGTTCTTGTGAGTTATGTGAAGAGTGCAGCGGGCTATGTAAATTCAGGCGGTTATTTTGCATCTAATAATGACTATAATAATCACCTAAGAATCAAGTTGAATATAATAAATAAAGAAAGTTAATGAATGTATAAAACTCACCAAGAACATTAGCTCTGCTAATTTAACATCAAAACTGATTAAAGTTCATTAAGGCCCTTTAGCTAGGAAAATTAGATCAGAATTTATTTTCCTGGCATTTGAGTCATATTTTGACTTGCTTAATACTAATGACTTCAAAAGAGTTCTTCGCTTAAATCATCTTTAAGTGAGCTCAAAAACAAATGTTAAATGATCTTTGTAACATAAAGCAGTTCAAAGTGCTCAATTGTGTAGTGATGGACTTTTAAAATTTGCTGTTGTATGAGGAAGGGGTAAGGATGGATGACAGGATAAATAACATTTATAAATTACTAAATGTGGGCTGATAGACTACCTTGCAAAGTCATGTTTCCATTCACAGACCTCCCAAGGAGAATATTAGTTTTTTTGTATAACCTCACTAGTGAAATGTCACACCTCCAATGGCCGTGATCAAACAACAATAAAATCAGAATCTGAGAGATGAGAGTGAAATTAGAAGCAGCAGCTGTCTCAGGCACTTTGTTCTACTTTTTTTCATAGATAGAATTTTTTTCCCCACAGATGTTCATAAGGCTGGCTGGCTTTTTCTGACCACTCAGGACTCAGCTTAAACATCATATCCTCAGAGAGATTGACAGACCACTCAATTTCATATTATCCCATGGGGGAGGCTCTCTCCATTTCATTGCTTCATACCTTTTATTGTTATTTGATATGTACTCTTTTGTTTACTGCTTCTTTGCATTGCTTCCTTCACCCCTAGAATGTAAGCACATTGAAGTAGGGACTTTGACTGCTTGGGTCCTGCTGTGGTCCAAGCATCTGGGACACACACAGTAGGAAATCAATACAATTTTTTAAAAGTTGGATGAATAAACCCTTCATTTTGCATATGAGGAAATAGAGGATAAAGCCAAGTAAGGACTTTGCCCAGGGTCACACAGATGGTCACCAGCAGAGCCAGGGATAGAGCCAGTTCTCCTGACACACAGCTTAATGTTCTGTTTACTGCACCCCCTTACATGTGCTTAGAGTTAGATATGCTTGTCCCTATACAAAGGGGCACAGAACATAAAGCCTAGTTATAAGCTTTCTCCATTCTCTTCTGGGTAGTGCACTTTCTCCAGTAGTATTTTTCTCCAGAGCAGTAGCATTATTCATCATTGTAATCTGATCCAGCTCTTAATTCAAATTCTATTAGTATCCTACTAGTCTTTTAGTTCTACAACTTAGAAACAACAGAGAAGACTTTTACAACCAGACTTTACACTCAGAGCCTTCTGTGCCAGTGTGCATGAAGGAGAACAGAAATATCCTATTATACATTCATTCATTTATACACTTATGAATTAATTAAGCAAACAACAAAAACTTACAGGCATTGCTTTAGACACATTGTTTTGGGATACAAAGAGAAAACTGAGACCTGCATCATTTGGGTAGCAGGGGCATCTTTATGCTACCATACAGGAAGTGCTATGTGGGAAGTGGTGTAAGGACTTCTACCAAATGTTATGAGATCAGAAAGGAAGCAGAAATGAACGATGACTGGAAAAGATAAGTCTTCAAAAAAAGAGTACTATATCAGCATTTGTTTAAGAGTAGGTGTCTGTACTGGGATAGGGACTCTTTGTTCATTGTTGGTGGGGAAGCAAAATGGCCACTTAGGAAGACAGTTTGGCAGTTTCTTACATAACTAAACCTATTCTTACCATATGATTCAGCGATCATGCTCCTTGGTATTTACCCACATGACTTAAAAACTTATGTCCACACACACACAAACCTGCATATGTATGTTTATAGGAGTTTTATTTATAGTTGTCAAAACTTTGAAGCAATCAGGATGTTCTTCAATAGTTGAATGGATAAACAAATTGTGGTATATCTATACAAAGGAGTATTATTCAGGAGTAAGAAGAAATGAGCTATCAAGCCATGCGAAGACATTTAGGAAACTTAAATGCAAAATTGCTAAATGAAAGAAGCCAGTCATAAAAGGCTACATATTATATGATTTCAACTCTAAGACATTCTGGAAAAGCAAAACTAAGGAGACAGTAAAGAGACCAGTGGTCACCAGTGGTTTTGGAGGGGAGAGAGGGAGGGATGAATAGGTGGAGCATAAGGCCTTTTTAGAGCAGTGAAACAATTCTGTATGATACTGTAATAGTGGCTACATGTCATTATACACTTGTCAAAACCCGTAGAACTCTACAACACAAAGAGTGACTTCCAAAGTAAACTACCGACTTTAGTTAATAATTCTCTACCAATATTGGCTTATCAAATATAAAAAATGTATCATGATGATCAAGAGTTAATAATAAGGGAAAAATGGGGAGGGAGGTGAGGGGGCATTTGGGAACTATTTGTACTTTCTTCTCAGTTTTTTTCCAGTAAACCTAAAACTGTTAAAAAATTAAGTCTATTAATAAAAAAACGTGAATGAGATCAACTGAGCATTTCTGACAGAGGCAAGTGAAATCAATGCAATTTCCCAGAAGAATAATTTATTGATTAATCTAGGAGACATTTGCTAAGTGCATACTTGGCACTCATCTTTGTGCCAGGAAGTGAGATTCAGAAATAAAACATGATCTTTGCTGTCAAAGAGCTTATAGTCTCTTAGAGGGAAGTAGCTATGCAAAAAAGCCCAATAAAGTATTGTAAGAGATTTGGTAGAAGTTCACGTAGAGTACAGTGGGCAGCAAAATGAGCAGTTCTGCCTGTTTGGAGGGGAGGTTCAGGAAAGTCTTTCTGGAGGAGTTGAACCTGGACCCAAGTCTTTATTGCTAAATAGGAAAGGTGAATGTGAGTTGGCTAATACATGATTCTAAAGAAAGAGGCGATTGAAGTTACAAATCATGGATTGTATGCTTGATGTGGAATAAAATGAAAATATTTCAAGACTGATATAGAAAAAGAAGAAGTGGTAAGGCCCTAAATAGCTGTGATAAAGTTGAAGAATGCAAACAGTGGGATTTAGTGTGTAAGAGATGTGGAAAGTTGGTGATTAGGGATTCATAGATTGAATTTTAAGAGTTTAAGAATAGGGCTTCCCTGGTGATGCAGAAGTTAAGAATCTGCCTGCCAACGCAGGGGACACGGGTTCAAGCCCTGGTCCAGGAAGATCCCACATGCCATGGAGCACCTAAGCCCGTGCGCCACAACTACTGAGCCTGCGCGCTAGAGCCCGCGTGCCACAACTACTGAAGCCTGCGAGCCACAACTACTGAGCCCGTGTGCTGCAACTACTGAAGCCTGCGTGCCTAGAACCCATGCTCCACAACGAGAGAAACCACCGCAATGAGAAGCCTGCACACAGCAAATGAGTAGCCCCAACTCGCTGCAACTAGAGAAAGCCTGCGTGCAGCAACGAAGACCCAACACAGCCCAAAATAAATAAATAAAATAAATAAATTTAAGAAACGACAGTGCTGATGGGTTAATGTTAAAAAAAAAAAAAAAAAAGAGTTTAACTAAGAGTAGATCCCTTCAAGAGAAACAGCTCTTGAAAGATTTATGTCTAATTCGACTGGAGTTTTGGGTTGAATTCTTTACATGTTTCACCTTAGCAGCCTGAGATATCTAGACACTTTATGCTGTAATCACCACAGACTCTCACCTGTAGTTTGGATATGATGCTTCGGCCTCTCCATCCCATGATAAGGTCAGGGAGAAGCCATAAACAGGGATGCTCACGAGGAATATGAGTAAGTCTTTTTGGCAATTGAGATATCAAGGATATTTGAGCCTAGGTAACTTGGTGGGTCATAAACATGGAAACAGGAAAGAAAGCTAATGAGCCAAGAATCCAAGTACTGGGCAAATGAAGAAGCATAGCCATGAGGTCAGAAGAAGACAGCAAAATTAAACAGTAGAAAAAGGCACATAACCAACTGTCATCATCTTAAGTTTATTATTATCATTATTGTCACTATAATTACTTGTTTGTTTTTTGTACAAATGGCAAGAACCTATGGTTTGAAACCACTAGTAGGGAGTTTGGGGAATGCCAGTGCAGCCCAGGATATTGGAGAATGAGCAGCTTCTACCTAGAGGACTGAGGATAAGGAAGAGATGGTCATGCTAGAGAAGGGTTGGGTTTCAGCTAAAGCAAGAAAACGGAGGGAGCTACTTGGATACATTTTTTTTTTTTAATGGGTTTTATTTTGGGTTGGATGTTAACAGTTAAAACAGCGGGGAAGAAAGCCCTATAAACAGATGCTAGATCGTGAGAAGACTGCAGAGTCTAGTAGTGTGACCAGTCACTGGGCAAGATGAGGTGAGAGGCATGTGGAGCTGGTAGTGTTGGATTTCTGGAATTTCTGCGAGAAATCTCTCTTTCAGACAACTTGATCTTAATTCTTGATCAAGAGTCTTAGAGGCCTGTGATATAGAGACTCAAAAGTACATAAAGTGAATTTAAAGATGTCGCACTTGATCATAGTTATCTCCAGAGAGAAAAGATTTCCTTTTATTGTGGTTAGAGGTCTAGGCTAATTTTTTCACACATGGCAGTTTAGCAATCTAAGGCAGTGAGAAATTTCATGGCTCTGCTAAGGGTAATTGTCACAAATTTCCATTCATAGATAAACCCTTCTGTTGCAGCCAGCTTTGAGGGGAACACAGTGACACTGGTGAACACCCCAGAGCCTGGATATTGAATAAGGCATTGTTGGTTTAAGTGCTGAAATGTGGGTGGGAGAGAAGTAGGAATAGGGGTGGAAAACAGCCAGAGAGTAGGACACAAGTAGGACATAAAGAGAGAGAAAACAGTGAGAATTGAGTCAGATACAGAGTTAAGGTTAACTACAGAGGGGCATGCAGTGAGAGAATCTTCTGGGATTTTTAGACAGAAGGCTAGTGAACTATTTTTGGAAAGAAACAGGATTTTAGGTTTAAAGAAACAAGCTTAGTTTTGAAATGTCTAATGAAACAGTTATTATTTTCACATTGTCATGACAATACAAATTTATTTATAGAGATTACACTGGACTAAAAATGTGACATTACATAAATGCCTGAAAAACGTGTTCCTTGCACTTAATCACTTCTGTGGGTGTCTGCAGATTTCTTTTGAAAGAAGCACGTTTCAGAAGTAAATTTTCTTCGTGGTGAAGAGTATCCTATTAAAATAGTGTGGATTTCAAAGAAACGGCTAGTTCTAGAAAGAGCAAATTATGAAGCATCAGCTAGTGTATTCTTAAGAAAAACCAGATTAAGAATGGCAGCTGAAACACTGGAATATCCTTGTCACTTAGTGCAAATATACGTGAGATGGGGCTGCTTTCTAACTGGCCTCTGTGGCTACAGATAAAAACCAGGGAGGCTCAGAAGGCATGACCGCATGGCTTGTGTCCACTCTGAGCCAGCACTGTTGTCCACCAGTACTTATCAGAAAAACAGTGGATGGGACTTCCCTGGTGGCGCAGTGGTTAAGAACCCACCTGCCAATGCAGGGGACACGGGTTCAAGCCCTGGTCCGGGAAGATCCCACATGCCGCTGAGCAACTAAGCCTATGCGCCACAACTACTGAGCCTGCGCTCTAGAGCCCGCGAGCCACAACTACTGAGTCCACGTGCCACAACTACTGAAGCCCGCGCGCCTAGAGCCCGTGCTCCGCAGCAAAAGAAGCCACCGCAATGAGAAGCCCATGCACCGCAACGAAGAGCAGCCCCCGCTCGCCGCAACTAGAGAAAACCCACGCTCGGCAACGAAGACCCAATGCAGCCAAAAAATAAATAAATAAATAAATTTTAAAAATAAATAAATAAAAGTACGTGCAGGGAGTGAGTGGCAAAGCCAAAGTTGCAGAAAACAAAAAACAAAACAAAAAACCAATGGAGCCAAGAAAACTAGATTTCTAACAGTAATATAATAATCACCCCTATGACCTACTCACTTTACTGCTTGGGCTACTTAAGCTGTTGGGGCTTCAGTTTCCTCAGATACAGCCCCCTCCAAAGGCTTGTTACAAGGAGTAAATGGAATAATGCTTAGCAGCGTGCCTGGAATACAGAGTAAGACTTCAGTAAATAAGTTATTTTTCAAAGACCAGGATCAGCAAAAGAAAATGACCAATCACAAATTTTACTAGAGCCCATATCTATCCATTTTATGTTTTTAAGATGTTATGTTAACATAATATCTGTTAAGCATTTCCAACAGTCCTGGCCTGTAGAAAGCAATCAATGGATGCTACTTCCTATTATATAATTTATCTTCTCTAACTTGCTTCTTACTGCTATCTGGGGTTGGCAGTGTCTAAAGCAGAGGTTGAAAAATGACCACCCACGTGCTGGATCTACACTTTGCTTGCTGTATTTTGTTTTGCCCACACACTATGTAAGCAACAAATTGGGATGCATAGGGATGTAGCATCTGCTTCCTCATTTGTCACAGTCCCACACTGTCTTCTGTCTTATACCTGGCACAGTGGACATACTTAGGCCACCTTCTTGATGCCTAAACTGTTTGTTCTAAAATACTTTGTCAGTGGTGTTTTCCTTTGCTGTGTTGTTCTCATTTGTAAAATTCACTACTTCTCTTCAAGTTCTATTTAATATATGAAGGATAAAAATAGTTTATGCATTTGCAGAAACCCTGATAATAACACTTCATTGGCTTGCAACAGGAAAATGAACACTGGGTCAATATGCCATCTTGAAAGTTGCTCTGAAGAGAATTCAATTAATACCTTTAGTGGGTTTTTCTTCAGTGTAACACAAATGAAAATGAATAATATAGATTTTCGTTTCCTCATTTTTCTTTGCTTTATGAGATATTTCATTCTTGAATTATGTGTTGTTAGCTGTTCACAAAAGGTATTTTAAGTTTCATTTTTATAGAGTAGCTATAAAAGCTATAAAAGCCTACATAAAAGCCTAACATAAAAGCCTCACAATAATATTAATATATTAAATGAATGCAAAATAATGGAAGCATTCTCAGGTCAAAAGTGTGTCTTTATAGAGATACATTATTTTTTTCTTTCATAGGAGGTGATAGTTACTGGCCCAGTGTTTACACTAATTGAATCAGTAGAATCTGTGATAATTAACATCACCACTTGGGGGCAGGACTAATTTTTCCGTGCAGAGGAATGCCCATGAGACTTGTCCAATGAAACAAAGCATTTCTCATTAACACGTAAATGTAGTGCGTAATTTTTAATGAAAAGAAACTTTTATCAAGTAACAGATACTGGTTGAAACACTTTATTTTACACTTGATATTAAATATGTTCTTTTTTTGGTGGAGGTAGTTACTACAGGTATTTTTATGGGCTGATAGGTAGGTATGGCTGTTTGGGGGATTCACGAATAGAAAAAGTAGTACTGGCTTCCATACCCACATGTAAGGTGTTTGTAGGACCTCAACAGCATAAATTCCTGCTTCTTGCTAATAGTCGCTCATTTTTCTATTTACTCTATATTGTTTTAGTTTGTTTTATATGTTAAGACTTTTAGTTTTTCAAATGTCATTGAATTTTGTCCGGCACCACATATGTGTCCAAGTTTTCACAATTCTGTAATGAAATGATTC
Source organism: Balaenoptera musculus (assembly GCF_009873245.2). Lineage (NCBI taxonomy): Eukaryota > Metazoa > Chordata > Mammalia > Artiodactyla > Balaenopteridae > Balaenoptera > Balaenoptera musculus. The sequence goes on along the minus strand of NC_045791.1, from coordinate 73,113,594 downwards.
CCCGATTGAATACGCTTGGGATAATATTGTGTAAGAGATTGCGAAGATTCATAAAACACGTGAATATATTGAAGCCTCTGATGACTTCTGTATTTAAAAACCAGTTTGACCTTCTTTAACTTAATTTCTCACAATGGTTTTGGTATTACAGAAATCTTTATTGTCAAATATCTGTTAACTTTCTGAGGAGAACTGAATTCAGGGGATGCTGCAATAGGCTTTATGTTATTTTATTGTTTTACTGTATTATTTATTTTTCTTATAACTTTGGCCTAACATATTAATCTTAACTTTATCTCAAATTTCTCCTTTCTACATGTCCTTACAGTCTTAGTACCCACTGCTAACTGATTTAATTCTTTTGTTGCTTGCTTTCGGTTTGCTTTGTCTTAATACAGATTCCTAAGGGAGGGATTTCAGTTTCCTGCTGTGATGAACTAGCTTGTGGTAGACCAGTGCTCTCACTGAGGAAAATTTGGAAAGCCAGATGAAAAATAAATGTCTGAAGGCAATGGATAATCTGTGCAGCAACTAGGTCTTGAGGGGACAAAATCCCGATAAAGCAGATTCTGAGCACAGAAGGGAGAGGATATTCTGCAGCCATTATTTATCTCCCTCGTGGCATTTTTGATTCTCAGAATGGGATAAGAGTTGATATTACCCAGAGACAGAGAAACTGGTGGAAATTTTGGTAGTCTCACAGGGCTTGAGAGACAAAAATTTGAGATTTAAGGGGCCAGGATTCCTCATAATAAGAGAGAACTAAGGGCTTAGTGCAGCATTCTTCTGAGAGAATAAAAAGCAGAGCAGAGATTTTACAGTCTCATGGTGGTGATAAGCATTCAGTGGGGAGGCCCAGCAGACACCTGCCCCCCACCCCCCTTAGTTAAAACCTACAAAGAGATACACCCTGGGATCTACAACAAAGATTGACAGACCAAAACTGTAGCTCAGCCTCAGGTCAGCTCCTAGTTGGAAGCAGGTGATCAACCTCCATTCTGTCTGCTTATCAAAGGAAAGGGGAGCCTCCCCTGGATGAAGAAAACATCATCAGAACCTCAACATTTTTCATATACAATGTTCAGCATGCACTTTAAAAGCTAAGGAAAACAAAACAGACAATGGAAACAAGTGCAGATGACACAGATAGTGAAATAATTACACAAGGGCTTTAAAGTAACAATAATTAATATATTCAAGAAAATAAAGATATCTGATGATGATGAGAATAGAAGGAGAATGTAATAAGACAATTAAAATCTTTAAGCAATTTTTTTTTCTGAAAGAGAAAATCTAATTGTCTGAGCTCATGCTCTTGTATCATGTAATAAGTGTTGGCAAGTCAATAGGTTGGTAGATTGATTACTGAAGTCAGAAGCTCATACACTCCAGTTTCCTAGGCTGAGAAAGGGAACTCATGTCATGTAATAATTTGCCTTTACAAGTCTGTTGCTTTAGCAAAAATTTTGGACTGTGGTCAGTATAGAGCCATGATGTGTCTAGTACACATTTAATGAAGCATTTAAAATATCGTATGCCACACATCAACAAAATGATGAATAGGCAAGGATATTTACTGCAGCACTGTTTAAATATTCATTAATACACCCTATTTATAAAATGCATATATTATCCATTAAAAGTAAAACAAGTACAGAGATAGAAAATATTATCAGTCAAAAAAAATCTTTCAAATAAGTAAAAGCTTTAAAAAACAGGGATTTATATAAGGCTTGGAATTGGTTGTGGTAGTGGTCGAATTTACAACACAGAAATAGATGTAAATCAAGGCTTTATTCCCCAGACTTGGTTCTAAAACATTTACTATCTAGGATCAAAGACCAAGGTCCTTGAATGATAGTTTGGGGGTTTTATATATGGTTTCTACCTATGCCCAATCTAACTAGTAGTGTGGGCACCTTCAATATGTGGGCATCTACATTGGCCAAAATGTGGGGTAAAAATACCCACCTTGAACAATGCAAGTCTAAATCACTGGTTAGACTGCTTACAGCATATGCACCATGGGTTGAAATTATGATACAAATTTTGGATAAATTTTTTACATTTGTCTTTCAGAATTTTCTGCTTTCTGGGAACTATAACTCTTCTTATAAAATTTCACTCTTGAATTCAGCTAGTCTTTATATACCCTAATTCTAAAGGGTTTATACAAGGCTTTTATTTTAATTTATTTGATATTCTTTTAATATCTAATGAGAACTACTGCTAAAAGTTGATATTGTTAATAGGAAAATCTAACAATATAATTAGAGGTTTTCATTAAATTAACATTTTGAACTTCTAATGGCATCCTCATTAACTGGCACTTTACTCAAATTAAAAACAAACTCTCAGACTCCTTTTATAATTTTGCTACCTCCAACTTCATTTTTCATGCATTTGTTCATCATACATATGAGATTTTCCCATTAGACTCTCTGTTACCTTGTTCTATTTCCAGGTTATACTAAAATTTTTCTTTTAGAAAATATCAAAAAAATCAGAAATTTCAAGGAGAGTAATGAAATCAAGTTAGGGTTTATGTTACAAGTAATGTGTGTCAAAGTAACAGTAATGTTTCCTGGTGACTTATAATACTTCAATAAAGTTGATAGACTGTAACCCTGGAATTGTTTTTGAGCTCTTAGGTTTTACGTAAATTTTTCTGGACACAATGATATTTTCTCTCCCTTTATGTTACTTCTGTTTTAAAATACATTCACATCTATCCATCTATCTATCTATCTACCATCTATATTCCAAAAAAGGGATATTTCCTCTTGAATTTTAGTATATAATGCAAATGTACACCACTTTTCATTTTCTGTATTTTAGCCACACAGTCCTTACTTAATTTGTTTGGGTCAACAGTAATATTTTTCAGGTTTTAAACCTCTGGCTATGATTTTTCTTTTATTGTAATTGATGCATAATCTCAACTTTTAGTATTATTTCCTAGGCTTATCATGTCATTCCTTTTTATGGACCCAAGTTCTCATTATGTATCTGACTCTTTCTCTCTGTACCTTACATCCTTATCAAACTGGATTGTTGGCTTTCTTTTATGCTTTCAAGCATCCCTTTGCCCTTTGCTCAGGCCACTAATTGTATTTGGAACATTTTACTTATTCACACCCAGACATCACAGTCACACATATTTTGAGTATCAACAAGTGCTCTTTTAGAACCTGGTGATTCAATAGTGGAACAAAAACTTAATGGTGTCTATGTTCATTAAGCTCACAAATTAGTGAAAGGCACAGAAGATAAACAAAGACATCTGTACAATTATTTAGTATATAAAAGAGTGAGTGCTACAGGGCAGGGAAAGGAATTAAGCCACGCTGGCAGGTGGGGGTGAGGTTGAAGTTTTATACAGGTTGTCAGAGAAGACCTCACTGAGAATCTGACATTTTGAAAATCCCTGAAGGAGGTGCAGGAGTGGGCCACGTGAACACCTGGGAGAAGGGTATTTCAGACAGAGGGAATTTTAAATGCAAAAGCCCTGAGGAATGTGGGGACAGCAACATGTTCTGCTGAAGGCTATGGGTAGAAAGAAGCATGTGAAAGGTCTCAGGTAGACTATCCAGACGCATGTAGCCATTCGGATGCAGAATTTCTTAGAGGTCTTCTGAAACCTAGCCACAGCTTGTCTTTTCAATTTAAGTTTCTGATAATCACCTACGTGATCTCTCTGTTTTATGTTGTCCAGCCTCAAGTCCATTCCTTGTGTGAGGCCACTGGTACTCTACAAAACTGCCATGATGACTCATCATTCTGGCAAAGGAATTCTTGTTTCATAATCTTTATTTCAAAACTTTCATTTTTTCATTTGGATTCTATTTTTTTGGTTTGTATCTGGAGTCTCTTTTCTTGCTATGCCTTAACCTTAATGTGTCATCAATTATCTGGATGGATTTCTTGGCGCTTTTTTTTTTTTTAGTTTCTTTCTGTGTCACTCTCTCTCTCTTTGCTTATTGACTGATAGTATTTGCTGACATCCACAGAAAGAATGAAGCTTCAGATTGAATGACTATTCCTGTAATGCATCTGGATAGAGCTTTTTGGTCCATAGATGTGGTCTGCAGAAGTGTCATATAATCTGTCAGGAAACTGTCACTATGCATTGCAAACATAGAAACGGGAGTTTCTAAGTGGTTTTCACTGTGCTGGTTTTCTGCAGTCAGATTAAAGCAGTAGAAAAATCAGGGACACTGACAACTTGTGATCTGATCCTTGGTCTAGTAGTTCTGATTTCCACCCATTCTAGGATTTTTCGTACAAGGGTAGATACTACTGACACACACCTATTGCTTAGACCCAGTAATCCACCAGATAATGACCATTAGCTATGCATAGTGGAGTATCTTGAGAGAGATATTCTCTGTATCTCACTCCCTTGCTTACCCTTGGTTCTTGGGCAATCCTAGTCAGATATACTCAACTTGATCTTTTTCTGAAACACAAATGATACCTATTTCACTTCACATTCATTTGCACCACTTTGGTCCTTTTCTCACTTTTTTTCTTAGACTATGTTACATTCATCTGAAGCCTATTATTTTTTATTTATCATCAGAAAAATATTTCTTTATATTATCACCTCATTGTGATGTGGCAACACTTGTTATACATAATGCTCATCTGACAATTATATATTGCATTTTATTGTGAGTTTTCTATTTAAGTGGATGAGCTTTATACCTGCAACTGGAATGTAAGTTTCAGTTCTATACAAATGAGGATTATACTTCCTTGTTTCCTCTAGTGGTGAATGGATATTCAATGACTATGATATATGATAATGATATGCAATGACTGAGCATAGCATCTTTGGTCAAATGGCCATTTTTGTGATTCTTTAAAAATTTTTTTTATTGAAGTATAGTTAATTTACAATGTGTTAGTTTCAAGTGTATAGCAAAGTGACTAAGTTATACATATATACACAAATATATATGTGTATATATATTCTTTTTCAGATTCTTTTCCATTATAGGCCATTATAAGATGTTGAGTATGGTTCCCTGTGCTATGCAGTAGGTTCTTGTTGTTTATCTGTTTTATATATTGTAGTGTGTATATGTTAATCCCAAACTCCTAATTTATCTTACCCCTCCACCCCCACTATGTCCTTTGGTAACCATAAGTTTGTTTTCTATGTCTGTGAGTCTGTTTCTGCTTTGTAAATAAGTTCATTTGTATCGTTTCTTTAGATTACACATATAAGTGCTATTGTGTGATATTTGTCTTTCTCCATCTGACTTACTTCACTTAGTATGATAATCTCTAGGTCCATCCATGTTGCTGCAAATGGCATTATTTCATTCTTTTTAATGGCTGAGTAATATCTATATCTAACTATCTATCTATATATATATATAGATATAGATATATATATACCATATCTTCTTTATGCATTAATCTGTCGATGGACATTTAGTTTGCTTCCATGTCTTGGCTATTGTAAATAGGGCTGCTACAAACATTGGGGTGCATGTATCTTTTTGAATTAGAGTTTTCTTTGGATATATGCCCGGGAGTGGGATTAATAAATCATACGGTAACTCTATTTTTAGTTTTTTAAGGTACATCCATACTGTTCTGCATAGTGGCTGCACCAATTTACATTCCCACCAACTGTGTAGGAGGGTTTCTTTTTCACCACACCCTCTCCAGTATTCATTATTTGTAGACTTTTTGATGATGGCCATTCTGACTGGTGTGAGGTAATACCTCATGGTAGTGTTGATTTGCATTTCTCTAATAATTAGTGATGATGAGCATCTTTTCATGCGCCTATTGGCCATCATGTCTTCTTTGGAGAAATGTCTATTTAGGTCTTTTGCCCATTTTTCGATTGGGTTTTTTTTCTTATTGAATTGTAGGAGCTGTTTGTATATTTTGGAAATTAATCCCCTGTCGGTAGCATCGTTTGCAGATTTTTCTCTCAGTCCGTTGGTTGTCCATTTTTTGGGGTTTCTTATATCTTGTAGGTAGCTCAATAAATAGTATTGGATTGATTTGGTCACTTTGGAAATTGACTTGTTTTATACTTTGGTGATATGAAATATATTACCCAGATTTCATTACATCTTATACTGTTGATCATTTTGTTGTGAAATATATTGCAAAGGATCCAGTCTTACTATTCCCTCAGGTTTTGTCCAAAAGCTTCAAAATGATCAGTGAATAATAGTGAATAAAACCTTCATGTGCTAATTTTCTTGTGGTTTACCCATAGCTGCCTTCTTTCTAATTTAAACTCATTGAAGTGTATTGGTTTTAACAGGGACATCCAATAATCAGTGCGGAAGAACTGACCAATGTGCTGCTTTTAAGAGTGCTGTGTTAGATGCCATAACAACCAAAGGTGCCTTTCTAGTACAGTGTTTGAAGATAATAATGATCCAGACTTCTTTCAGACCTTTTCTAGGATTGCCAAATATTGTAGAAAATATGTACGGTCATCAACTAATTGAATCACTCCTTCCTGTGGTGAAATGCCACACTTTAGATAACACTGGCCCAGTGGTATTATTTTCTCTACTGGTCTTTGATCTTTCAGGGAAATGGAGCTATTCAGGAAACTGTGAAGTATTCTAAAGAAGTCTTTGAGAATAACCTTGATGCATAGCTTTCTGTTATCATTTAGACGCATCCTTCTTTGTATCACATTTTGACCTGGATAAAGTTTAAAGGTCTTTTCCGAGTTCTACTTTCTCTAATTCTGTGCCATAATACACTTTAATTTCATGATAACAAAAAACAGAAGGGATGATCGAGAAAAAGTCTTGCTACCTGTCTCCTAAGAGATCTTGCAGGATAGTATTTAGGTTAAGCGACTTGCTAAAGCCATATAGTCAAATGAGTCAGAGCTAGTAATTCATCAATACACTTATACTCCATACCTCCATCCCTATACCTTATACTGTATAAGCTGTGCCACTTGGCATACCTCAGTCCTCCGGTTATAGCTTTTGTTAAAAAACAGATTTGCCACTGAAAAAAAAAATTTGGTGATACATATTTCAGAGGTGAAAATGATTTTTTCTCTTAAAACATTTCTAATATCAACATTTTTATAAGACTTATGTCAAGAATTTTCTCTAGCATTAGAAGGAATCCTTCCTTTTATATATCTATAGGTGAGGAAAACACGTATACTGGTTTAGAATATTTTGTAATCTTTAGAAATAATTAGGTAACTTATTTTATTCATATGGGAAATAAACATACCAGATTTTTTCCAAAGTATAAAATTTTGTAAATAAATCATTTGGGTACATTGTCATTGTTAAACATAAATTTGTTTAAAATATTTGTGTTTATATATGAATAGAGAAAAGATACTATAAATTGTTCAGTATGACTGCAAAATGTACATTGTACATTTCATTAAATGGTGTCATTTCATTATTCTAAATAATGTGAAGTTAATATAGCATCTTATATTCTATCACACTGATAACACTATTAACTTCTACTTGTTTTGTTTGCCATTAACCATGGCTTAGATCTTTTGGAGGGGGTTGGAAATATACTTAAAGAAATAGATAAAGAGGCATTCTTTTGAAGCATTTAATTCTGGAATATATTAAAACATCCAAGTTTTAAAAAATCTTTGGGATAACCTTTTAGGATGACAGAAAAACTTTTCTATATGAAAATAAGAATAAGAATAGTACAAAAAAAGGAATTTAGGGACCAATAGACCAATCTCACTCGACTACAGATAAAGCATTCTGACTAAATAGTATCCAATTGAATGCAGCAGTTACATCAAAAACTCTTATGTTCGTAGATCATATTTAAGTAACATTTATATCAGGAAAGCAAAAGTTGTTCAATATCAGTGAAGTTATATAAATGTTATTTAATACTAACAAATAAAAACAAGATGAATCAGATGATGATTTTAATAGCAAAAAAGAAAGCATTCATATGATGCATGAGGCATTAAAAATAAGTAGGTAAAGGATGAATTATTCGATAAATGGTATTAGAACAATTAGGTTTCCTGTGGTAAATGTAAAATTAGATCCTAATCTCACACCATATTGAAAAAGTAAACTCCGGATGGTTTAAGGATCTTAAGGTGAAAAATAACTTTAAAAATTTTAGAAAACATCAACAAATATTTTAATGAATTCTAGGTAGAGATGGGTTCCTGATGAAAGAGACAAAAAGAAGAAATCATATGCATAATAAATTATAATATTGGTCACAACAAAATGAAGACTTAAAAAAAATTTATTTATTTATTTTGGCTGCATTGGGTCTTCGCTGCTGTGCGCGGGCTTTCTCTAGTTGCGGAGAGCAGGGGCTACTCTGTTGCGGTGCGTGCGCTTCTCATTGCAGTGGCTTCTCTTGTTGTGGAGCATGGGCTCTAGGTGCACGTGCTTCAGTAGTTGTGGCACGCAGGCTCAGTAGTTGTGGTGCATGGGCTCTAGAGCGCAGGCTCAGTAGTTGTGGCGCACAGGCTTAGTTGCTCTGCGGCATGTGGGATCTTCCTGGACCAGGGCTTGAACCCATGTCCCCTACATTGGCAGGAGGATTCTTAACCACTGCGCCATCGGGGAAGCCCCAAAATGAAGACTTTTTTATAACAAGACATGTAATAAGTATAGTTCATAGCTATAAAACAAACTGGGGAAATGGCTGTTAATATATACAAAATTGACATACAGAACACATAAAAATTATTACAAATCAACAAAAAGAAGACAGTCTAATTAAAAATGGAAAAAGGTTATAAACAGGAAACTTACAGAAGAGAACACCCAATTATCCAATACATATATTCACTAGTAATGGGAGACAATGGAAATAATATGGAAAGCTATTCTATACCTCATGGACTCTTTGGGGACCACTGTGAGGCTGCCCTTTGGCACTTATTCAGCTGTTGTGACCCTGCTTCCTCCCCATGCACATCATCTTGGGTGTGGCCTTGGTCTAATCTGAGGAGCCTGTGGTCTTTCAGGTAATGTTTGTTGTAACCATGTTCTCAGATTTCCCAAACCTCTATGGAAGCTTTTACCAAAGCATGCACCCCATCCCAAATATCTATTCTGGTGGTTTGTAGTGGGAAGTAAGGAGTGAAGACTTCTGCATATTACCTCTTTTTTCTGTACTTTCTCTTCATAGAGCCCCTCCTTAAATAGCGCCCCCTCCTAGCAAAAGAAAGGCTTTGTCTTACTTCCTTTCCCAATCTTCTCTCACCCATGGAGGTGGAAGAGTTTTGGTTTAACCTAAATGATAAATGGAAAGAAAGAATAGCAGTTGAAGGTAAAAGAATGAATAAATGGATTATGGAATCCATCTCTATGAGGGAAGATGTTTTTACTTTTTGTGTTTTGTAATTGAAAGAAGTGATAGATATTTGATGCCAATGAATTGGGTAAGTCAGGTGTGAAAATGGATTCCAAACCTAGGTTTCTTGACTATAGAACCATACTATTACCTAAGATTATTCCTACCCTTAGATTGTGAAATATTGTTTGCACATACTTGGATGTCTTTTCCTTTCAAAGTAAGCATAGTGGGATACTGCAAAAGCATTCTATTCTTTAATACTTACTCTAAAAATTGCCCTTTACATGATCAGTGTAAAGAAGATCTTTAATTGATGTCTCAGAATTTCTTACTATATCTAACCAACTATATTATTCTGAATTATAATATGTAGTTAAAACCCAAAGTTATAAAGATAAAGGGAAGCTGAATAGGAGAGGTAAACTCTTTGCTATTAGCATCTTTAGACCTGTGTTCTTCTCCATCTAAAACTTATCATCCCTTAATTAGAAATAGTCCAACAGGACTTATTCTCAAGTTCTATTCAGCAAGAAAGCATTCCTTAGCAAAGAGACTGTGATATTTTTTTCAAATGCATTAAATATTCTTTTTAATCATAGTGGTAATATGATTTTTAAAAATAGAATGAATTAATAGAAATATTTTACTAGTTTCCTTTCTTTGTTGGATGAATATAATTTAACTATGCCAGTGACAGACAGCAGACAAAATGCCTTTCCTTTCATTACTTTGAAATTTCTAACCATTTTTCAATATTTATTTATTTAGAACAAGTGGTACTTATAGTTCCTGAAAGATCTTCATGAAAACATGTTTGTTTTATTAATTTGATGGTAAAAGGGAGCTTGTTTAATATCCGCGTGTCATCTAAGATGATCTTTTTTCTTGCTACATGGATCATCCCATTATGACCTGGCCATGTATGCTTTGCTGTTCAGACAACAGCAAATTTTATGGTCAGACTTAACACAGCTCATGAAAACTATATAGATTGATGAGACTTTATGGAGAAGTGTTGGCTTTAAAGCATTCCTAAACTGGTCTTATCATGATGTGTCTATTCTCTAAAGAAGCTGGGGGCAGAGAGAGAGAAAGACTGTATTGGACTCACTTGGGGAGCTATGCTACCATTCACAGAACACATGCACGTCCTTCTTTTCCAGATCCTTCCGATTGTCAACCCTTTGTCTAAATAATACTTGGCAAATGTAGTAGAGCATTTTTCTTGAACCTTTAAAGTTCCTGAATATTTTTCTATATATGGAGCCTATAAAATTAATTAATTCGAGACGTTTGCTTTTTACCTTTAGTTACCATAGTAATCCTTACCACCTGTAATTATTAAACTGTGTAACCTGCTTATAGCTGTCTGCACTGGTGTAGAGTTGCAGCAATTTAATGACATTTCTAAAACTTTCTTATCTTTAGTATACAAAGTAAAAATGATTAAGTGGCAACCCAAGAGAGTCTGAGAAACAATAGCATCCATTAATTATAGTACTACTTAAGGAGAAGAAACAGGAAACCAGCAACAAATAGACTTAATAGCAAAAAACCAGAAGATAGAGACTATGGCGCTAAGAGGCTCGAATGAGAAATTAGATTCCATTGAGCACTGGTGACATAAACCACTCTGCATTTAATTGATAGATCGTGGGACTTAGCCAGACAGGTAAGCCTTCCAGGCTTCTAGGCTTCTTTCCAATTCTGCACCTGAGGAAGCTGAAAAGCCTTTATTTTAATAGCTTAGGAAATGATAGTTATCTGATGTCTTAGGCTCACAGGACAGAATTGCTCTGGAGCTAAAAAGGATTATAATGGCACCCTACAGGAGGTTGGGGCTTATACACTGATACCTGAGGAGCCAGATATGAGTCTGCCCTACAGGGATGAGCTTAAGAGAGAAGTCTTTAAATCAGATCCAGGTGAAATGAGAGCTGACCAGATTCACCTAAAACTGAACAGAACTTTTGAGCCCCTATGGTTGTGTAATATATTCTCTGACCTCGGTTAATAAAGTTCTTTGCCTAGTTAAAAAAGAAAAAAGAAAGAAACTACACTGTGTATTTATTAATCATGCATATGTTACATATATACTGGCTGAAACCCCAATTTAAGCTGATGTTCCAAAATGGGAAAAATGACTACTGAATACATGATGTACTTTTGTGTACACTTTTAAAAAAATCAAGGCCACAATTAAAGCATTCTAATTCAAAGAGTTGTGTGTGTGTGTATATATATGTATATATATATACACACACACACACACACACACACACACACATACATGTATTTCCAGTTAGGAATATTAGACTCTAAAAGTTAAGACTGATGACAAATCACAAAAATCATTTATTTAGACCTTCAATTAAGATATAAATATATAATTTATTGAGAATTAAAATATATAGAAACGCAATTTATAGATGTACTGTTTACTAGATAGTTACTGGTGGACAAAATTGGCTGTCACAAACAGACTTGAGCAAATAAAGAATGTTTTCTCTATCTCATGGTTTAAGGCAGTCAGCCCAGGCATTTGTAGTGACACAGGGAAGCAAGAATTTAGCTCTTAAGACAGAGATACCTGATAGGAGGGTCGAGGTTTTTGGCTTGCTCGAGCGAAGAGGCGAGGCGTAGGCTGACGGAGAACCACTCTTTCAGAAATTACAACATTCTTTGGGTTCTTTAGAAATGGCAATGTAGGGGTGAGGACCAGGCTGAAGAATTGTATTTCAACAGATGGCATATAAAAAGGAAGAGGGTGGGGCTTCCCTGGTGGCGCAGTGGTTGAGAATCTGCCTGCCAATGCAGGGGACACGGGTTCGAGCCCTGGTCTGGGAAGATCCCACATGCCGCGGAGCAACTAGGCCCGTGAGCCACAACTACTGAGCCTGCGCGTCTGGAGCCTGTGCTCCGCGACAAGAGAGGCCGCGATAGTGAGATGCCCGCGCAACGCGCTGAAGAGTGGCCCCCGCTTGCTGCAACTAGAGAAAGCCCTCGCATAGAAACGAAGACCCAACACAGCAAAAATAAATAAATAAATAAATAAATTTAAAAAAAAAAAAGGAAGAGGGATGCAGAGGAGTAACAAGTTTCTCTCCTGATAAAACTCTAGGCAAGCTTCTCTGAGCCCTTTCTTAACTAAGCTTCAACCTTGGCCTGTAAAGACTTGAACAAAACCCTTACAGTTTTATATAGCACAAGGATGCATTCACAGGATGACCCTAAAGGATGATCCTAAAGGAACTTGCTTGAGCAAACTCAAGCTGCTAAAAGAGTTTACTGTTTGTTCCCGCAAACACCTAAAGATAGGGCTCCATTTCCCAGTCTGTGTGAGAGGGTAGGAACCTAATTTTGATAAGCACCAGTTAGCAAACTCATATGGGTTTCACATAGACCATCATCCCCTTTTCCCACTTTTTGTAATTTTTCACTTCCTTGACTCTATTGAATTAGTTCACCTTGGACAGTTTTTCCCATTGCAGCATCCCATTACTGATTAAAATCTGTCCTTACCACTTTAGTATCTAGCTGTTTATCTTTGACTCTCTGAAGGAAGGCACTCTGAAATCCCTGCATTCAGTACTGGGCATACCTATCCATGTGTAGTGGTGCCCCAGCTGTCCAGCTGTCTAGGAGAAGTTGCTGTCATGACAAGAAGAGAGGGAACTAATAATTTTTTTTGGCATCATGTGGTACTTTTTAGTACCAGGTCTGGCACATAAAAACACATTATATCAACGAATTTAATCATGACAGCCTCTATGTCATGAGGAAGTAAGGCTTTGATTTAGAAATTTGCTTAAATTCACATGGCCAGTACTGGCTGGATTCTAACCTAGGTGTGCCTGGTGCCAAAGGTCACATCTCCACTATTTCAGTCGATGACACCCCCCCAAATTACTGAAATTCCACTGGGATAAGAAGTAAAACTGAAACCCACTGATACAAACTGAAAAAAGAAACTGGATAAGAAAGGAAATTGGTACCTGAGGGGAAGGCAGGAGCCCAATTAGCAGCTCTATGAAGTTGACAAGCTAGTTTGGGACACCTCATGAAAGTGGGCCTTGGAATACAGTGCTAGATGTGGTTTAGTCCTCCTGTCAGGGCTCAGGGTTGGCTTTGAGAACAGGGAGAAGGGCTTAGATTTCAGGTGGCCATCAGTGGTGCCAGCGGCAAGTGTGTGACTGTGTAAAGGTAGGGAAGCAGTTAGGGTTTGGTCTCTGAAAGCTGAGTGAACACAATCCGTGCTGTAACATTCTCTCAGATAAGGAGTGAAATTACTACCTAAGGCATAGTGAAAGTTATGCATAAATGAATTGTCTACGGAGGATGCTTTCAAGGCATCAGTTCTGAGGAGTGATTACAGTTCATAGATTAAAAGATCATATATTTGTGTATAGATAACTACCAGCAGTATATCATCCTCTCTGAATATCCTGGATGCTAAGATTTATGACCACAGTTGCTAACAAGCCACCACATATGAGTGGTTATATTGCAGATATAATGCTGTTGAGATAATGTTTTTAGGCTAAAATCTTCCCATTGATTTATTTTCCTTGTTTCCTTTTTATTATTAAATTGCTCAATAAACTTGCAATGGATTCTGAAGAATGTGCTTCTAAAATTGTTAAAAGAGTTTTGAGAAAATTTGAAATTGCTCAGGTGGAAAGAGTCCATTAAGTTGCCTTTTAACTCCATTAAGGCAAAGAAAAGCCAGTATTTTATAGCAAACTGCCATTTTTTGAAAGCTTTCGTTTCATGCAACATTTAGAGACACTCTTTGTCTCACCCCAAACCCACACCGTCGATAATACCATTTTTTTTTTCTTTCTGAAAACTTTCTGAAGATAACTTTTCTGAAACACACTACTGGACAAGGTTCTGGGAGCAGAGTTTAAGGAGATCTGTGATGAGGCGGAAACACACCCACTTGAGTTCGAGTTGTTTGAATACGCCCAGCACGAATTATCCCTGGGCCATATTCTCATCACTGATTCTTTTTTCCTTCCACTCAGTAAGTACCATTCAAGTTCGCAAGGGAAGAGAAAGAGCAGTAAATGTACATGTATTTTTGAGGGTCGTCCTCTCTACTCAGTCCCTAGTCTACAGGGACTGCGGCTCCAGCAGATGCAGAGGGCGTGGCCACACCTGCAACACAGTGATCTGCGATCCTACCCAAGATATGGACACGTGCATGTCTAACAATGTGAAGGAGGGTGCAAGATCGACAAAAAGCAATTTATAGCAATTTTTTAGAATCATCAGAATCTAGACAAACCAAAAGGCCCTCTAGAATCTTTATCTCTTTCTCCTCAGACTCCTGTCCCGATACAAACCAACCAAGGTTGCCTCTAAATGTAATTGCAGTGAAAAACACTCAGGAGACATGAACATTGTGAGAAAAACCATAGAAATAGTTTGAAATGCTTTTATAGAAATTTAAAAAAAACCAAGAATGAAAGAATATTTCAGATCCAATGATACAAAGTGAATTTTAATTTCTTGTTTATATGTTGTGTATAGTGAAAAAGGGAGTGAAAAATTCTACAAAGGATTTGGTCAGGATAATAGTGCTTGCTCAGAACTTTCACACAAATTCTATCATAATGGGCAGTCTCAATGCCCCTTTTTTTCTCAACCAATATTATGCATAACACTGTTGGATTAGGTAAAATATATGTGCCAGGTACTTTCTAAATGTTTTCCATACGATATTTTCTTTCACCTACATAGCAACCTCAAGTGGTATATATTAGTATTATTCCCATTTTACAGATTAGAAAAAATGAGACCCAGAGAGAAAGCTAAGTTTCCTCTAAGGCAAATAAGGAACAGAGCATTTATATCCAGCACAAGAGCTTGTGCTCCAACCCTTTAGTGTGCTACAACCTCCCACTGGGCTTACTCTTCTCTTATTGGAAGGAACTCCCCCTCCTCTGAACTCTCTCTACATTTCCCTTAAGTGCCGCTTAACACTTTCTGTTTTGCATTACAGTAATCTATGTGCACATTTTATCTCTTTGACAGCAAGAATAACACCTTAATCATGTTTTTTAACTCCTCTACTGTCATTCACATGTCATTCATTCAACACTTGTTGATGAATGAATAATGCAGCATTTCATTTCATGAGAAAATTTCTGAAAAAAAAGTGTGAGAAGAAAATCAGAGGCAAAGTAAAAATCAATTCCTCAAAATGTCAAATAGTAAAATAACCCTGGCTCAGTTTATTGTTCATATAAGTCATAGTTTCCTTGAAAGAAGATGATCAAATTTGACCAAAACATTAAAACAGTGTGGATATTTCAGTTTTGCATGTATAAATAATGACATTAATCCTAATTGCTTAGATATTAAATAATGGAAATTGCTTTGTCGTACAAGTTCAGTGTTTCAACGGAATGGTTAACATTGTGGAAATCCTGAAATTATTGTTCAATTATCTTAGTGATATGGAAGGATATAAAAGTGATCAAAATGGATATGGCTGTTCCTAAAACATGATTGTATATGACGTATGACATTACTTTGGAAACCTCAGTTGAGGCATTTCTGCAAAGAAAATGGGCAAGTAATATTTATTTGCATCATACCTATCTTCTTACATGTACCTATGCACATTTTTAAAAAACGTGAAAAGCCAAAAATTTAAGAAAATTAAAATTACCTACAAATTCTGTGCACGTAAAAACTGGTGAAATTTGAGTACATTCTGCAGTTTTAGTTAGTGTCCATGTTAATTTCCTGGTTTTGAAAATGTACTGTGGTTGTATAAGATGTTCTTTGGGGAAAGTGGGGTGAAGGTAAATAAGGGCTCTATCCTTTTTGCAACTTCTTGTGAATCTTAAATTATTTCAAAATAAAAGGTAAAAAACAAAACAAAATGAAAAAAAACTGCATACAAACCCACTACCCAGAGATAACACTTATTAACATATTTTAAATCTCCTCCCACTATTAAAAAAAAAATTTCCAGCACTTATTTCTCAGAACTATGCAAGTTTGAATGGAGTTCCAGAATCTCATTTTAAATATCTATCTGTCTATCTATCTATCTATGTACTACCTACCTGTCTATCTATCATCTATGGTAGAAAAAAGTTATGACCTATGACAGGGAATAATCTATAATAAAGAAAAGTAATGTTCAAATAATGAGTAGTTTATTTATACACAATTGTAAAGACTCTGTATAAAAATATAAGCTGAATTGTATTTTCATCAAATATTTGTTCTTAAGTCTACGTTTAATTCCCTCCTACTTCAAAAGGGCCTGATGTGAAGCTACACCGCTCCATGGTGAACATCCCTGGGGAAATGACCAGGGAGAGAAAAGAGAGTGCTGATTTCCTGTTTGTTATTCGTGATGCTGTGTTGTCTCATGCTTCCCCAAGATGGTGTTATTTTTTCCTTCTATTTTCTAAGAACACATTTGCAACTTTTTCAGTATATTTTTTGCCTTTATTGCAGTTAATTGTTTCTACCTGCATCTGTGAAATAAAGTTCCTTAATGGCATATCCATGCCTTATTTACTTCTGTCCATCTCCAGACCATAGGATGGTGGTTGCAGAAGTAGTTGATTATGATTTACTTATTGATAACTCCTTCCCTTCCTCTGTTTTGTGTAGCCAAGTAATTCAGTGTAATGGAAATAGAAATCAGGGAGGAAATGAATTCTATAACCCATTTTTTTTTTTTAATAATATTATTTTCTGGAGATTCTCAGCAAAAATATTCCTGAATGGGACCTGGGAGCCCCTGGTAAATATTTTTCTTCTTACTTGAACATATATGTTCATTGTTCATAATTAAGATTTCTGGGATCGATGCTCCATTTCCTGTAGGATGTCTTTCTACACAGAAGGATACCTAGTAACATTCATGAGTCTTAGAAGTAACATTCACTGCACTGGGGGAGGCTAGACTCTGGAAAACCCTGGTTTTCCAGGGTCTGCAAAGAAATTCACTCTTCTAAAGGGGCACCAAATCAGGGGCGCTGCTGAATTTCAGATGTGAGATGGAAGACAAGGATGGCAAATCTGATAAACTGAAGATCAGAAGCCTGTCTTCTATTTTTTTTACTCAGTCTAGGTCTCTCCACATTTTTCACTAGCCTGACTAGACCAGAACTCAGATTTATATATATAATGGGTACTTCTTGCGTAATTGAGTTCATGGGATGAAGAGGAATATCCACTGCACATTTATTAAAATGAAGTTACTATCTATATCCTATTGCACTGAAGCACTAAATAGTCAGAAGTATGCCAGTTGTCCACCGCTAGCAGTGGTAGTATTTAGGCTGGGGTGTGAAAACATTGTTAGTTGAAATAATTCCATTTTCCTTTTGCATTCTCTGTTGTAAACCCCATTGCTCTACATTCTCTTCATAAATCTAAAAGCTTTAGCACTCTTCTTGTTCATAGTAAGGGATGTTTATGTGCAATTTGATATTATATATCATCAAAGTTTACTTTTCCTCTGTGAGCTTGAACCTGAATTTTTGTCATCCAGCTGTCTTTGTCAATAAGATAAAAGAAGATTTGAGATTTTTATGTGCTAGGGATGGTACTACATTATATAAGACACCGATGCTGACTGTAAAATGCTTAAGTAGGTGTTCATTGGCTCTCTGTTTCTGTATGGCATTTGAAATACATTTCCCCCAAAAGAAAAGTAAAATAGGACAAGAGGATGGAAAATAAGATTGCATTTTATTAGCCAATTTTATTTTTCTTTTAATGTAAGTTTATTTTAGCTCAGTCTAAACATAGTTTTATATGTTGATAAATTAATATCTATGAATTTTTTAGAATATAGTTTATCTGGAAGTAATTCCTAAAGATTATTCTAATGACAAAAATGAAAAAGATACATCTTTAAATGTTCCTTTCCAAGAAATACATTACTGAAATAATAAAAATAATAATTAACCAGTACTTAACTATCTTTGGCTGAAAAAGTAAGCCTCTTTATGAATAAGCGGGTACTTTTAAAGTTACATAGTTAAGAGAGTTAGGGCCAATTCTTTGGTTTTAGAAAGGCTTTCAGCAATATAGATGTGTTGTTTTGTTTAGTCAACATGATGACTAACCCAAATGTTTGGAATGTGTATATGATTAACTGAAACATTTTGTTTTCTTTCTATGTAGCTTACAAGTGCACATACAATTACTTTTTTACAATTCCGAAAACACAGCTGTAGTGAATATATATGTAATATATATACATACATATATATATATATATATATATATATATATATATATATATACACACACACACATATATATAAAGTATAACATATACTAGGGTATATAGATAATATTAAGGTAAAAATCGATTTTATATTGTTATTGAAACGTTAATTTGTTTCCTATTGTTAATAAGAAATTAACATGTTAAAAGATTATATTAAACACTTTCGTAAAGTTAAAATAAGTCCAGACTAGATAACCTAAGTCAATGACTTAGATATACCTCTCAGTTTATTGTTTGTTTTTCCACATTTCATAGAGACCTATTTCTCTACCATCAGAAAAATAATAGTGTTATCCTAATGATAAAAGACAACAGATGCTCTGCTTATCCATCAAGGAATGCTATGGAGAGGAGGAGTTTGTGGCAAAAGGGTGAATAAATGCTGATGCTCCCACCAACTGTTGCTAAATTTTTAAAAAGTAACCGGAAATTTAGACAGTTATAAGAAATCCCTTGATTTTTAAATGCTGAAAATTTGAATTTCAAAAATACAGTGTGCAGACTAAATGGAATACTTCTACAGGCTGGATTCAATCTATGCCGCAGTTTGTGAAATCTGATGTATATAATATAATGCCTGGGCGTCACATGGTTATACCCTTGGGCTTACAATGCTCCCTTCTCACTTGAGCAGGGAAAGCAAACAATATTGTTGTAATTATTATTATTTTTTATACTCATATTATTATAAAGGTTTGTAGTGTTTTCTTAAAGCTCTAGTGAAAACATAAGGAGTAATATCACCTTTTTGCCTTTTAGCCAATGTTCTGAGTTTCCCTGCTTGTTCTAAGTCCCTCTAATACCAATGGCTACCAAAATTCTGATTTCCAACTGCTTTTCTCAGTTTACTGTCATTTCCTATGTTTGTAGAGTATTTGGATGACTAGCTCCAATGTATCTTAACTAAAAGCACTTAAAGTATTCAGGTCATAAATTAGACTTGCAGTTTCTAAATGAATTTTGACTCGAGCATTTAACCTACCTGTGAATTTTATAACCCTTTCCCATTAAAAAGGGGAAAAATATAAACGGTTGAAAGATGATTGGCTAGTTAATTCAGCCACACAGGGTAGTACGCCTAAAGATTTTATTTTCCTCAGAAACCTACTACTACTTATAAAGTTCATCCATCATATGTAATGAGAGCTGTCAGGAATATTTAGTGAGAAATAGCTGCTTGATATGCTAATAGCAGCCCCTCAGTGAATTCATTTTGTTCTGCTTCTTGACATTAATGGTTTTCATAATCTAATGAATGATGTGTGCAATAGAAGTAAGGCCACAGGGAAAGATCATATAAAGTTAAAGTAGGGAAAATCTTTATCAGTATTTGCATTCATTTAGTAGAATGCATTTTATATATATCCATATTTACCATGACTTTTACTGATTTCCATTTTAAGATATCATTTGGAATTAGGGATTCTAGTTTACTTACTGCCAGTTTGCATTCCCTAATGGTGCAGTTGTTTTGGCTTCTCTTCTTCTTCTTTTACTAACTTGGTCTGGTTAGTAAAAATGCTAGTGAGGAGTGATCTCTTATATCCTCAGAAGTAGATAAAAATTTTGAGTCCTTAAGACGCTACTGATTTATAAGCAAAAGCAGTTGGAACCATGGAAGTGCTGATGCAATCAATAATAATTTGATTGGTTAAATCAGGAGTGCCATTCTGAGCTCTCTATTCTCTAGAGCTATGTGTGTGATTAATTTATATGAACTTCTTGCAGTGTGGCTTTAAAAATAGAATAGATGCACATTTGTCAGGGACAGTTAAGTAGGGTGCCTCCTGAGAGTGGATATGTAAATGACCTCTCAAGGTCCCTTACAGTCTTAAGATTTTATGAATCTATAGTAATCAAAATGGAGTCACCCAAGTCAGTACTTACAAGGTTACAGATACAAACAAAATTTAAAACAAGGGAATGTCAAGGGGGTGTCCCTAACATTTCTCAGCAGATATCTCAATTCTATTTTTGAAACAAGATACTTAAACAAAGTATAGTAATTCTTTTTTTTTTTTTAATGTTTTCCAGTTGAGTGTGAAATTGTTGCCAGCTGAGATCTTTTTTTAATTAATTAATTAATTTATTTATTTATTTATTTTTGGCTGTGTTGGGTCTTCGTTTCTGTGCGAGGGCTTTCTCTCTAGGTGCGCCGAGCGGGGGCCACTCTTCATCGCGGCGCGCGGGCCTTTCACTATCGCGGCCTCTCTTGTTGCGGAGCACAGGCTCCAGACGCGCAGGCTCAGCAGTCGTGGCTCACGGGCCCAGTTGCTCCGCGGCATGTGGGATCCTCCCATACCAGGGCTTGAACCCGTGTCCCCTGCATTGGCAGGCAGATTCTCAACCACTGCACCACCAGGGAAGCCCTCCTATAGTAATTCTTTTAAATGTTAAGTATTAACACATTTTAAACTCTAATGACTAGAAATTGTATTTCTTGAGCTAAAGACGCATTGACACATTTGAAGCACAATTTTTTTTTGCTATGTCTATTATCTTTTATAAACTGTGTTATTGTAAATAGACTGCACTTTTTAAAAGGTAAATATAAGAGGGGTCTTAATTTTTTGGTTAGAGAGAAAAAGGGACTTTTTTTCAAGTAGAGAAAAAGAAAATTCCACCTAACTAAATATCCAGGTTTTTAATAAAGCAAATGAACAGAATTCACAGGCACCAATGGGCTGATTAATTGACTGATTTATCTTACTTTTGCGGCCAATAACTTTTTCTCTTTTCACTTCTACAGCAGATTTTGTATTTGTGTATAGCAGTTTTGAAATTGGGAAGTAAGTAGGAACTGATTTCATACTCATCTGATTTTATGTGGTTGCACTGTGTATAGTTGTATTTTACATGACCAACTACGTTGGTAACACCTAAGTCGTCTATATCGTCTCTGAATTCTACGAGTCAGATTGTCTTGGTTAGAACATAGCTTTGCCAGCTGTGTGATATTGTCCAAGACACTTAAATTCTCTGTACTGTAGTTTCCTCAAGTGTGAAGTGTGGATAATGGTATCTTTATCAAAGGGTTGCTGTGAGATTTAAAAAGATAAAAGTACTTAGAACAGAGATTTACATACTAGTGCTCAAAGCGTATTGGCTGTTTTTATTCATTAACAAATATTCAATGAGTGCCTACTAAAGTGCTGTTCTAGACATGGGGGCACGATGGTAAAAGATAAAATCCCTCATCTCATGGAATTTACATTCTTATGGTCTTAAAACATTTATTATTCCTAAATCATAATATAGGATATTGAAAACTTATGCAATAATTGCTTACTGACTAAATGAATGAATGGATGGAATGGATGAATGAGTGAATAAATAGACAAATACCTACATCTGTGACCTACTTGCTCTTACTATGTGCAAGGCAGAGTGAACAAATATAAAATGTATGTTAACTCACAGTAGGGAAATTAAGGCAATTAGCCATAGAGATGGGTACTGATCTGGCAGCCATGCTTTTTCAGGGGTGTCGTAGAAAGCCAGAGTGGGAAGTACTACAATCAGTGGAAGGGCTGATTGTGAGACATCAAAATGTCTTTTCAGTGTATGGAGGGGTGCATAAATCTCTGCGTATCCACTCTTTTAGCTTACTAGTGAGTTTGATTTTAAGAACTTCTAGTAAGCTCTTGGTCCAAAAATAGTCTTCCCTTATGAACGTCTGGAAACTCACTATTAGCAAATCATCCCTTGATTTTACATGTGGATACTCAGTTGTCTAGACATCATTTGTTGAAAAAAACTATTCTTTCCCCATTTGTTTGTCTTGGCTCTCTTGCCTAAATAAATGTAAAGGTTTAGTTCTAGACTCTCAGTTCCATCCCACTAGCCTATGCCTATCCTTATGGCAGTACCAGCCTAGATTACTGTAGTATTGTAGTAAGTTTTGTAATTAAGAAATGTGAGTCTCCAAAATTTATTCTTCTTTTTCAAGATTTTTTTGGCTACTCTGGGTCCCTTGCATTTTCATATGAATGTTAGGATCAGCTTGTCAATTTCTGTAAAAATGCCAGCTCCAATTTTCATGGGGTTGTGTTGAATCTGTAGTACTGCCATCTTAACACAATTAATTCTTCCAATCCATGAACATGGAGTATCTTTCCATTGTTTTTAGGTTTTCTCCAATGCCTTATCATTTTCAGTGTGTAAGTCTTGCACCTTTTTTGTTAAGTTTATTCCAAACTACTTTATTAATTTTTATATTATTATAAATGAAAAATTTTAATTAATTTTATTTTTGGATTGTTTATTACTAATGTATAGATATACAGTTATTTTTATATATTGATCTTGTATCCTGTAACCTTGCTGAAATAATTTAGTCGTTCTGATTTGTGTGTCTCTGTGTATGTGTGTGTGTGTTTGTTCCTTAGGATTTTTCATATATGATAATGTATAAAGGTAGTTTTACTTTTTTCTTTCCAATTTAGAGGCTTTTTATCTATTAATTTTTTCAAATGTAAGTATCATCAAACCTTCTGTGAGGCATAGCACATTCAGCTACCAACATTTAATGACATTGATTTTATTAGAGCTTTCTTTCAAAGTTACAGGAAAGGTGGAGATAAGAGATATTTTCAAATTACATGATTAAAAAGATTCAGTGAAAGAAGAAGGGTACAGGTGACCTACCTAGCTTAAATTTACTTTTTCACCTGGATTGCACCCAGTTCCTTGATTACCTGGTCTCAGTTTCTGTCTTTAGAGAACTCAAGAGGTATGGCAGAGCTCAGTGTGTCATCTTTCACCAAAGGTTCATAAGGGAGGAATTTATGAGTTGACTTGCTTACTAATTTGTAGACCTTATCCATTCTATCAACAGATTTAATTGGTGTTTCAATTTTCAGTATGAAATGCTAGCTCATGTAAGACAATTAAATCTTTTTTTCAAATCATAATTCTCAGTCATTACATCAACTCTATGAAATATAAATCTATCACGTCTACTACATTCACTTCATCCATGAATTATGTATTTCAATTGAGAAAGTAATTGAGTTTGCTTGACGTGATTTACTTTTTAAAAAATGCATCAAGCTCATTGCTCATGTTTTCATTATATTTCACTCATTTGTAGTTATTTTGGTTAGTGGTTTATGAATGATACCATAAGAGATTGAAACTTGGCTTATAGGCAGCCTAAGAATTCTCAGATAAGGTTAGCAATGAGTTTCTTCTAGCTTACTGTAGTTTTCTTAATTTTTTTCAAAATAATGGATCATGTTTCAATTCTGAAATTTATATTAACTGATTTTCCTTAAAGAACATCTTAATGAACATCTTAATGAAAAGAACATCTTAATGAAAAATATTTAAAATTCATTTTTACATAAACATTACTTTTTTCTGGCTATAAGAATACTCACATTTATCAGTATACCTGTATTTCTAAATCACTAAGTGGAAAATACAACTTGGATTTGTCATGGATTATGTCTTACTCTTGTAGCATTTAAGTCTCTTTCATATTCTGATATGGAAAAATAAAATCAAATTATTAAGACAAATTATTGAGTGACTATTACATGGCAAGAATTGTGAGGCCTATAAAGTGTGTAGAGTTTAATTTCTGCCTTTGAAGAGGTTAAATTATCAATTTAATCTTTAAAAATGATTAACATTTTATTTTTTATTTAATGAATGGTCTGTATTATAATGTCTTGAGTCACCATTTATTTTTTATTGTAGTATACTATAGTCCTATTTCAAATAAATTTTACCACTCCAAATATATAATTTTATTTTATTCTTAATCTTTTTATTATGAACTATACTTAAAACATATGAATATAGACTGAATAATATAGTGAACTTTCAAATATCTATCACCCAGTTTCAACAATTACCGTAACATGACTGGTGTTTTCTCATCTATATTCCCACTCATTTCCTCCTCTCTCATATTATTTTAAAGAAATTTCCATAATTTCTTAATAAACAGTTCAATATTTACTTCTTAAAAATAAAGAATACCCTTTAAATATAAGAAATGAAATAATTTCTTAATATTATCAAATATCTAGTCAATGATAAAATGTCCAGTTGGCTTATAAATGTCATATGTGTTTAGTTTTTTGTTTGCCTAAGGATCCAAATAAAGTCCACATATTGTGATTAGTTTGTATGTTACTTATCTCCTTTAATCTATAGATTTTTCACTCCGTCTCTTTTTTCTCTTATAATTTATTTATTGAAATAACTAGGTCATATGATCTGCATTATTTTCTACAGTCTAGACATTGCTGATTATGTCCCTTAATTGATTAATGATATGATTAATAGCTTCTAACATATGATTAATATGTTCTAGTCTCTATATTTACTGTACAGTATTAGTAGTTGGATCTAGTGGACTTAAAAGACTCAGGAAGACTTTTTTGTCTGTCAGGTCTACTTTATGGGTGGTGGTGTGTTTTTCCCTTAGGAGGCACAATATATCTCCATGGATTTCTTTTCATGGTGGTACTAACCATTGATGTGCAATGCCTATCTGTTAATTTATTAAATGTTGTTATATATGTGTGTGTGTGTGTACACCTATACTTATACACATATATTGTAATATATGAATTTACACATACATATGTGTATATATTTGTGATATATATCTGTCAATATTATATATATATATATAGAGAGAGAGAGAGAGAGAGGAGAGGAGAAGAGAGAGAAAAAGAGAGAAAGAGATTTCTCATTTACCAACTTGTGTTATGTGTAAAGCATGGGTACTATAAATGAGGTCCCACTTGTGCATGAAGAAACATTCTAGTACAGGGCCAGAAAAATGCTATTTTCCTTTTTTGCTTTCCCCACACAGCTTATGAAGTCATTTTTTTTCTATTCCATCATGGGCACTAACCTCTCCTATGCTTACTCCTACCCTCAATGTCTTGTTCTAAAACTCGCATAAGCCACAGGCCATGAGTTGCTGGTCACCACTATGGGTTTGAATTATCTCTTCCTCTTCATTGACTAAGGATATTATATTCCAAATTTTGAGCTTAGCTGTTAAAAACACAACATTTTATGTAGCTTTATTTGTGTTTAAGTGTGGATGTTTTTCCACATCAGCTCAGCCATATTTCCTAGAAGTTTTCTTAACACGTGTGTGTGTATGTGTATGTGGGTATAACACTTTTCCTAAGATCAGATGCCTTTCAAATGTGTAAACATACTGTGGAATATAAATATACTTTTCTATAAAAGATAATTCCAATTACTCATACAGAACTCCTACGCATTTGAAGTAATGTGACTAAAGATTGAGCTTGTTTAATATTATGTATTATAATGCACTTTAGTTTTATGAAAATTCATACTGTAAGATGGATCCAAATTATTAAAATGTACAGATATATAATTGCAAACAGAAACACAAAACCTGTGCCCTTACTTGAAGATAGTTAAGATCATGACTTCCTACATATTAGGTTCTTCATGCAAATCCTAATATGAATTATTAATTCATGAGTTACATTAAATGATTATTTTTAATATTCTATAATATTAAGTTTTAAATTCAGAAATTAAATTTCACAAAATTTATAATGCTGTTTTTTATAGTGACTCATTTTTGCAGTGAGCAGTTGCACCTGACCTATCAGTTCTGGTAATGGTACTAGAACTCAGTTTCTATGGATGTCCGACCACATCAGTGGTTGCTGATTCCTTTACAACACCTGTTAACACTACTTCTTGTGTCGTGACTTTCAGACTTCCTAAATTTCTAAAACGGCAGGCTCTGGAGGAATCATTTACATTGAAATTGAATATTTATTATAGCAGGCTGCACATTTTTTTTAAACATCTTTATTGGAGTATAATTGCTCTACAATGGTGTATTAGTTTCTGCTTTATAACAAAGTGCATCAGCCATACATATACATATATCCCCATATCTCCTCCCTCCTGCATCTCCCTCCCACCCTCCCTATCCCAACCCTCTAGGGGCTCACAGAGCACTGAGCTGATCTCTCTGTGCTATGTGGCTGCTTCCCACTAGCTATCTATTTTACATTTGGTAGTGTATATATGTCCACGCCACTCTTTTACTTCGTCCCAGCTTATGCTTCCCACTCCCTGTGTCCTCAAGTCCATTCTCTCCATCTGCGTCTTTATTCCTGTCCTGCCCCTAGGTTCTTCAGAGCCATTTTTTTTTTTTTTTTTTAGATTCCATATACATGTGTTAGCATATGGTATTTGTTTCTCTCTTTCTGACTTACTTCACTCTGTATGACAGACTCTAGGTTCATGCACCTCACTACAAATAACTCAATTTCATTTCTTTTTATGGCTCAGTAATATTCCATTGTATAGGCTGCTAATTTTTAAAGTTCAATAGCTCTCTAGTGGTACTCAGAATGTAACTACCACTAAATTATTACTTTGTAATAAATACGGAGATGAATGTTCTTATTATAGCTTTTTCTTCTTCTTGCCTGACAGGAAGTAACATTATGGTTGGCTTTACATCATTAATAACTAAGAGAAAATCAGGTAGATGTTCTATTTCATAGATCTTTTCATGGTACCATCAAGATGCATATTCAATAGTTCATTTAATGATTTGTCTGCTAAAAGCAAAGAAACAGAATTACATTTCCTTCACTAGTTATCAAAAACACATAGTACATTACTATATTAAGACAGATATCCAGGTCAGGTTATGCCCCAATTAATTAACCACAAAATATACAGAAAAGAGAAGCAGAATTTAAAAGGGACTTGGTTTTAGGGAACCAAACTATGACTCCTTGGGGAGAGACTGATAATAAAGCAAGTGCAAGCAGCTAAAAGGAAACATGGCAGAGGTGGTCCAGTTCCTAATCAGGAGGAGAGACCTGATAGAGTACTGTGGGAATGGATACCTGACTTTCTTGGAAATAATAATATGTCTTTGTTCAGTGTGTTTCAGTATAAATCCACATACTTCTAGCAAAACTCCCTTTTAATGCCAAGAAAGCTATTAAGACTACTTCTTGTTTTCCTCTACCATGGGAGCCATCTTTGCCTGTAACCTTCTTCAATAGCTGTCTCCTAATGTGATTCAAATAAGGTCTCTCTGTCCATTCAGACACACTGTGGATAGTCCCAGGAGTTAGAAACTCATGCAGAGTGGATCTCAATGATTCTAAAGATCCATCATGATGGGAAAGCTTAGCTCACTTTTATACTCTTTCTTCAGCAAGTATTTTTATATTCAGTTATTTATAATTTTTGTTTATTAATTTCAAAATATGAAATAATAGGAAACAGTTGTAACTACAGACATGTGAAGATATTCATGTGACTTACAGCTATTCAGACCTATATACTGGTACATCCTTAGAAATGTATATTTCAAAATCCCCTAATAACTTTCCTTTATACCATGGGGGGAGAGAAATCAGACATTCCAGAAATTATGTATCATAAAAAAATGAAATAGTAATGGAAGAATTCATGAGGAAATGTGAATTATCAAGAAAAGAGAAATGTAAAGCTCGGGCTTTCTAGCTGGGTTCCAGAACTGGGCTTTCTGAATAGCAGCCCCTTTCTTTGTTCCTGTTCACATCTAACAAGCACCAAGAAATTCCAAGTATACCTATTAAGTAGCTTTCAAATCTGTATACTTACTTCTATTGCTATCATCTTAATTCCTGACACTCTCTCCTTTCTCAAAGATATCTCTGAGCACCTCTTAAATAGCATTTCCATTTGTATCCCTCTCCTTCCTCACAGCCCATTATCCCCATTAAAACCTAATGAATTATTTACAAAACAAATCTGATTATTTCACTCCCCTGTGTAAAACCTTTCAGAAAATTCTGACCTAGATTAAAATCTAAAAATACTTAAACCTCAGTCTATGAAGCTCTATATGATTTAGTCCCTAGGTATTGAACTTCTGATATTTTTCCCTCGCCACACTGGTGAAATTAACAATAGAACATTTGCAAATGATGTTCCCTTTGCCTGGCATATTCTTTCCCTCACACCTTGCCTAAGTAAACATTTTATTTTAAATGTTATTTTCTTAGAAAAGCCTTTGCTTCACGTCCTACATCATTGTGTTATTTCTCATCAAATTATTTTTCTTCTCAGAATACTTCTGTTAATTTGTAATTATAAATATATAGTAAGATTCTTAAAAATGTCTATCCTAATTGAAAATTAGCTCCATGAGGGCTGTAGCTCCAGAATGTGATAGGAGTTTTGCATGTAGAAACTGCTCAAGGAAGAGTTGTTGATGGACTGATTCCTAGGTAGGGAGATAAGAAACCTGGGAGAGGGATTCATGTAAGAGCTTTCATCTTCATTGGGGTAATGGTGGTTGAAGAAAATAGAGATTATCAGTTATCATTCTTAAACTTAGAACAACTCAAAAACTATTTTCTTTTTAATTTTAAAAATTATCTTCAGGTAGGACTTTATGCCTTTTCTAAATATGAATGAAAGACATGTAAGTGCAAGTTGGATACTTTTTGGAATCAGGATATGTTTGATAAAGCAAATATCATTTAACAATATATTTCTAGTGTTTATTATTTAAAAACACTTTAAATTTTAACTAACAGCAAAAAATATTTCCAAAGCTAGGCAATACAACAGTTCATATAATGGTACTTTGACACTAAGGACAAGACAATTTTACTTGACTAAGAATATTTACTTGGTGTAGAGGGATAAATTGTACCACATCTTCCACTAAATTGGACTTCCAATAAAATTAGACTTTCCCCATTCAGATAGGAATGCATTGCTTATAAGTTTATTGGAGTATACCACCCATAAAATAAAAATTAATTTTG
Organism: Balaenoptera musculus; assembly: GCF_009873245.2. Classification (NCBI taxonomy): domain Eukaryota; kingdom Metazoa; phylum Chordata; class Mammalia; order Artiodactyla; family Balaenopteridae; genus Balaenoptera; species Balaenoptera musculus. The sequence goes on along the minus strand of NC_045791.1, from coordinate 73,084,194 downwards.
TCATATAATATAAATCCTGTATTTACTTATGGAACATAATTATTTGTGGCCATTGGTGAAACAGTGAGACTCTATGTCATAATTATTACTACTTTTCTTTTACCATCATTTAGTATTATTATGGTTGTTTAGAAATAGGACCCAATAAACATTTGGTGGATTGTTGGGTTAGTGAGAGAAGTTTATACAGTAGAGTTCTCTGATTATATAAATGTAGATTTAGAAACCAAGATGATATCATTCTTGGGTTCCAGATTTCATTTATCCTGGAGGATTTTCCCTCAGTTCACTTGCTCACATTTCACATTTAGTGTGGATCAGTGAGACTGTGGTAATCATTAGCTATATTCACTGATATTTCCAGGTCTTCTCCTTATGGGATTATAATAGGATTCCATTTTTTCTGCCTTCGTTAAGTTAGATATGGTCTTGTGAATTGATTTGACCAAGTAGATATGAGTAGAAACTATGCGTCACTCTTGGCATGAGACAAAAAGAACAAGTGCTCAATTTTTTGTGTTGATGTCCTCTGGTATATCATCTGTGGTACAATGGAAGGCAGATTTTGTACCTAAGGAATTTATTGCTCTAAGAAAGAGGATGAAAAACAGAGTGTTAGTGGTGTGTTAGTTGCTGTTTGGCAAGTTGTGTTAAGAAAAAAAAATAAGTTCAGAAAATAATTGCCTAGTTTGTAAACGTTTATGCAATGGAATACTGTCTACAAATTCAGGGAGTCGTGGGATAGTATAGGCAACCACTTCTCAACCCAACAATAAAAGATAAAAAGAGAAAATCTTCAAGAGATGAAAAGCAATTAAAACTCTATGTTGCAGCTGGGGTAAAATTAATAGGATGGCTGTCATATCCACTGTGAACACATCTGACTGTATTAAATAATAACTGGATAAATAATATCTGTTACTATCATTAGAAACTAAAAATATTTGTTTCCAGTTTTTTTTCTCACAGACTTTACCAGAATATTTCATATTTTAGTTCTTTCAATTAACCATTTAAGTTTCATCATATACAAACTTACAGTGATTTTCCCCAGAGATCCCTTTTGACCTCTCCTGATTTGTTGACTTTGATTCGGGGCACTCCCAGAGCCACTCTCCCATTACAGCTGTCCTTTAACTGTTCATCTATTGGCTTTTCATTTCTCTAGTTGTTTTTTCCATCGTTTTGATTCTGTCTTCTTTTACTCACTATTAAAATTCTTACACTTAAAACAAGATATTTGTTATATATGGGCACCATTATGAAATCATTTTGTAAAAATATTTTGGAAAGAGTGAGACCTAATGTAAACTATGCACTTTGGCTGATTATGATGTGTCAATGTCATCAGCTGTAACAAATGTACCACTCTGGTGGGGGATTTTGATAATGCTGGAAGCTAGGCATGTGTGGATGTAAGGGGCACATGGGAAATCTCTGTACCGTCCTCTCAGTTTTGCGAAGTTTGAACCTAACACTGCTCTAAAATATAGTCTATAAAAAGTATTTAGGGTAGGAGGAAAGAAAGTCCTCAGTCAGCTGACATCTTCCAGTTTCTCCATAGCTATTTTAATATAGGATATTATAAAGACTTTAGCTCTCATTGATCAGAAATAAGACAATCTATTTTAGTTATATTTTTCTATTTTACAGAATAGAACATCATGGGGAGAGGGATAAATCAGGAGCTTGGTATGAACATACACACACCACTATATATAAGATAGATAACCAACGAGGACCTACTGTATAGCACAGGAAACTCCATTCAATATTCTGGGATAACCTATATGAGAAAAAATAAATCTAAAAAAGAATGAATATATGTATATGTATAACTGAATCGCTTTGCTCTATACCTGAAACTAATACAACATTGTAAATCAACTCTTCTCCAATAAAATTAAAAAAAAAGCCTGCCTCAATAATTTATTTAACTGATTGGTAAACTTTTTTGGTAGACTCTATCTTTCAATCAGTAATGACAATATTTATTTCTGAAATGATTTATATATTTGAAATACTTATTATATGATGCGTTAACTTATGTTTTTTTAAGTTTATTTTCTTTGTAACCTCAAAACCTGGCAAAGTTTTTCTAATTCATTATCTTCACAATGTTGGTGATATTAATCTCAAAGAAACTAAACCCACCTATATCATTCCATAGTCCTCTTTAATCTCCTGTCACTCTATGCCATGGGTGTATAGTGTCATCACTTCTAGAAAATGAACACAAATTCAAATTTAGATAAATTTAATTCTCAGCCTCAACACTACTGACATTCTGGGATGGATAACTCTTTTTTTGTGGGGAAATGCTCTGTGGATGGCAGGATCCTTGTGGCATCCCTGACCTCTACCCATTAGAGGTTCTACTGGCCAGTAGAACTCCCCAGTTGTGACAATCAAAATTGTCTCTAGAAGCTGGTAATACCTCCTGAGGGACAAATTGCCCTCAGTTGAGAACTATTGTGCTAGATGATAAATATCACATAAATATTTATTATAAATGTAATTTATAATAAATATTTGTTAATAAATATTAAAATATTAAAGCAATTTATTTTAATAATATAATTAATACAATATAATTTGTATAATAATAAACATCAAATAAAATATGTTTACAAATACTTAATTAGAATACTATTATGTTTGCAAAATGATAATTAGAATATTCTGCCAGGTCAGCCACAAATACATATTTAAATAGAGGAATTAAGTGTATGTTAAAGGAAAATAAAGAAAACCTTAAGCTGTAATTTCATTTAAATGAAAAGAAAAAATATTCGTTGGAGGTTTATTTTCTCATTGTATTAATTCCTGTTATCTCTTTAAAATAATGTAGAAACTGTTTGAATAGAAAATAAGGGAAACTAGGAAAGCATGCTTGAATGTTCAAAATCAGTGTGCTGGGATGGACGGTGAACATTCATAGGTGCACATTTACAAACGTGTAAGTGGGAGCTGTGCATACAAATCTCATTAAAATTATGAACATTTTGCTCTTATTACTTTATAAATGTACAAGGAACAGGTGGATACATATCTGTCTAATTAATCAGCAAACATTTATTAGAAGCTCGAACAAATGAAAAGAGAACATTTCTGTACATTCTGATATTACAAGAATTTCCTTAATCACATTCAATTTTTCTCCATTCCTTAATCACATTTAATCCCCCTTCCCAATTTAAATTAATGCTTTCTCTGAGTTTGCAAGGCAAGACAGAATCCATGTTCTTTTTGATGAGTCACAAAATATTACTTTTGTCCCATAAAAAAATCTTTATATTTTCTCACTGTGTGCCCATGAGGTCCTCTATAGTTCTGGACACTAAGAAATACATATTTTCAGAAGTGGGAACAACAAGAAGAATAGCATCTGAGAGCAATAACACATAAGAACTAGTCTGGACTTGAACAACTTGTGATACATCTGAGTGAAGAAAATATCTACTTAGGACAAAAGAAGTGTCATGTATAGTTTCAGGAAACACAAAAAACAAAGCTAACAGCACGGGCTAGGAGCTGGTTCTCCCAATCACGGCATTATAGTATGGCTTCCTATACTAATTTGTTGTTACCTGATGAAAAGGAACAAAACAAAAAAAGAATCTCCAGCATGTCACCTTTCATTAGAGTTGTGTTTGTCTGAGATTTTGTTATTTGCAATTGCTCATCTGTTAAATTAGAACTTTTAATTCTTCACAGTTTGTCACCTTTTTAATTCTGGTCTGTTGACATGCACTTTTTTTATAAATCCAAAGAAAGTTGAAAATGCAATTTGAAAGCAAATTAGCAGTTATGCTGACTGCTAAAAAAAAAAAAAGCCTCATGCTTCATCTGTGTTGTTTTAAGTATGCTTTAAAAGATGAACCAGCTGTGTAAAGAAGTTGTTAATCTGTTATTTTCTGAACAACTGCCACATTAGCCAATGTAATGGAGTCGCTAGTATTTTAAACGTCTTTCCCCTGTCATTTCCTCTTTTCCATAATATATCAGAGGACATGGGTGATTTGAAATAAGTATTTATTTGAAATAATAAAAATAATCAGCAAAAAAATCTTGATGTAATAAAGGACAGGACAAGTAAATGAAAATAACAAAGATGTATAATAAATATAAAATATAAAATGAAATAATATATAATGAGCCAAGCAACAGAAAGTAGGTACCGGATGTTTCTAGGCAGTTTAGGAAATGACAAAATCACAAATGCTCAAGACACATGAAAAATATTCAACACGACTGATAATGAAAGTAACACAAATTAAGTCCAAATGGTAAAACTTACCTAGTATGGCGAAATTTTAAAAAGTTAAGGGGTAGTATTGCCAAGAGCATGGAAAACTGAGCTCTCTTCCACACTGTTGATGAGAATCTGGATTGTTGCAACACTTTTGCAGAGTTTATCAACGCTTAGGAATGTATCCCTGGAAAAATACCATGATTCATATGGGTATGTTCATTGTAGCATTGCTTGAAATCTCAATCTATATATCTGTGGAGGAATGTTTATATCAGTTGTAGTACATCTCTATTAGAAACAGTAGGTATGTTTGTCTTCTTTAAATAAGGGCAATTTGTGTGTACCACCTTGAGAAACACGTATGATCAAATAAGTGTAAAAGCAAGTTGCAGACCTATATACCTAGCCTTTCCCATAGCATGGAAAGAAAAAGAAACTTACTGTTATAAAATATATATAGATATAGGTTCTAAATACTCTGATTTGTTATGATCTCTATATATGATAAAAACTATGTTATGTTTTGATCTAACTATTCACAGGAATAGTTAGATGGACATAATTCATGGAAGAGAAGACAGTTTAGTGAGAGATAGGGAGATGAAGAGGTAGGAAAAAAAGTTGATTGCATATATACTGAACAGTTAATAGTGATCACCATGAGAGAAATTTAGAGAGCTGAAGTGATGGGGTAAGAAGTCCAGTAAATAAACAGATTGAGTGGTGTGGCTTATTTGCCTTATTAATAAAAAAGAATGCATATCTTGCTAGATTGCTGTGAGAACCACAATGAATATCAAGTACCAAGTATATTTTATAGAACAAAACAAAGAATCAATAAATATTTACCACTACCAAGAATATTGCTAGTGCTACTACCCTGACACAACCACTCCTGCCACCCAGCACCACCTGGGATTGACCTGGGGATTGTCAGACATATGTATCCTAGCAGGAGCTGATATAAGAATTGCTTAACAAAAGAAAATTGCAGTTTGTGTTCAGGTCATGCACAGGAAACAGAAGGCCCAGAAATCTGTGTGAGAGAGAACTTGGGGGACAGAGAGAGAGTGATGTTATCTTAACTCCCCTGTGCAGGCTGTTTTTTTTTCCTTGTGGGAACTTTTGTACTACTGATAGGCCACATATGGCTACTCACCTGACATTTCCAAGCAACATGCTAAACCCATATGACAGACAGTAAAGAACTTGGTTTGGTTTGAAACGTAAGTAGTCCAGGCTTCACCCAGGAGATGATTCAGGAAGCTCTTTGGTACCTGTTCCTAGTCTCTAACAGACACTTTGGTGGAGGGTGGGGGAATTGAAGACCTTCTGTTGTACTCAACCAGCAACTAAGCATTCCTCTGTGAGGTTATGTGTTTCCTTTGAGGAAAGAATTGTTAATTCCGAGATTCTCTTAGGCCATACGCCAGAGCACCAGGTCTGAGCCTTACCTCTGCTGTCCTATGTAGGTGATATGCAGAAGTGTAGAAAGTGTCTTTGGGAACTTCTTGCATGAGTTTTCATCTTTCCTCTGTGATAACAGTTGACATGGGAGTGGATGCTCTCTCAATGGGACCTGGGGGACTGTTGCTTTCTTGTCGTCAAATCTAACTCAGTGCTTAGCCTTTGGGGCTCTTCCTTTGCCAGTGCTCTTAACCCTGGGAGGGATATTTATCTTCTCCCTTCAAAGTAGACCAAATATCTCATTTTCATTATCCTTTTATTGCTATCATGCTATAATATGTACATTTAAAATAAACTGAACAGGCTAATTAGGAATATTTGCGCTATTCAGATAGCTCTTAATTTCTCACCAACGAAGTAAGGCACAACTGACAAAGGGAAAGATAGGATTCTAGTTTGTGCTGTTAGGTTTCCAGGTAAGAACGGAGGCTGATTGTAAAGTCAAGCATGAGTTCCATACTAAAACATTTAAATATACGAGTCCTGAATTTAACATTTTACTGTTTGTTCATGGTGGTTGCATGTTTAAGTTAGTTTCTTAATTTTCTTTACTTTAACCTAGGGTAATGAAATTGGGTTATTTCAGTTTGCTTTATTCTGCTTCAAACTATATTTTTATCTTTATTAATGCTTTTGAGCGTATCAAGAACCCAACTGACACATTCTATTGAGTGATATTCAACGTTATAATCCCTTGGGGAAGGAAAGAGTGTAGGAGATGTGGAGGGAAAAAGGTGTATTTTAATCTCTCATTTTTTTTCTTGGTTTTGGTTTCTTGTTGTCAGCTTTTAAAGTTTCTTACCAATAAGTTTCCTATAATCTGTTTATTTTTTTAAGATGGTGGATGAGCAAAATGAATTATAGCCAGTATTTCCTTTTTAAGAGGGCCTCCCACACCCCATACCACCCCACCTTGGAAAGCGTGACTTGGAGAACAATTGTTCTGAACCTGAAGCTTTTCAAAGCATTGACACAGATTGAAGGACTTGGGGGAAAGAGAAAATGGAACCTGAGAATCTGTCCAGCTGTTGTTCAAACAATCAATGAGAAGGATACTGGCCTTTTATGTTCGCAGCAGTCTTTTTTGAACAAACAGAGGCTGTCAGACTTCTGATTTTTCACCTTGTTGATTTTTTCCCTCTATGAAAAATTGTAAGGAGGTTACAGTATAAATAAGAGAAAATTCTCAAAGACAAGTCAGGATATTGCAGCTGGTAATGCCATCAAGGCACTGATGCCAAGGCTCTTGATGAGTGGGTTCTCAGAAAAAAGGAAAAATGAAAGTACTGTGATTTGACCTTCCTGGATAAACACAAAACACAATTTAAAGATCTCTTTGAACAGTTTTAGCAAAATAAATTTTATATTGATAATAACGCGTACAATGTTAAATAGAAATGTTACATTTTTACTGTCAGTTGTTTTGCTTACAAAGTTGTATTGCAGCAGTTTGTAAAATATCTATTTATAAATTAATATACCTGACATTGAGTTGTCCTTTCTTTCCTTTTCTTTTTTAGTTCTGGCACTAAACAAGAAAAAAAAAAAAATCAGCTTTGGTTGCTTCACTAACCTAGGATATGATGAGGTTGGTAAACTCAGTTCAAGCTAAATTTTTTTTACCAATGATATTGCACTTTTGAGGTCTAAATTCACTCTAGTAGAAAATTGGTTGCAGTAAGTTAAATATTTATAGGCTACTAGACTTTTAAAAATTACTAATTTTTTTTAACAACTTTATTGGAGTATAATTGCTTTACAATGGTGTGTTAGTTTCTGCTTTATAACAAAGTGAATCAGTTATACATATACATATGTTCCCATATCTCTTCCCTCTTGCATCTCCCTCCCTCCCACCCTCCCTATCCCACCCTCCCTATCCCACCCCTCTAGGTGGTCACAAACCACTAACCTGATCTCCCTGTGCTATATGGTTGCTTCCCACTAGCAATCTATTTTACGTTTGGTAGTGTATATATGTCCATGCCACTCTCTCACTTTGTTACAGCTTACCCTTCCCCCTCCCCATATCCTCAAGTCCATTCTCTAGTAGGTCTGTGTCTTTATTCCTGTCTTGCCACTAGGTTCTTCATGACCTTTTTTTTTTTTTTCCTTAGATTCCATATATATGTGTTAGCATACTGTATTTGTTTTTCTCTTTCTGACTTACTTCACTCTGTATGACAGACTAACTCCATCCACCTCACTACAAATAACTCAATTTCGTTTCTTTTTATGACTGAGTAATATTCCATTGTATATATGTGCCACATCTTCTTTATCCATTCATCCGATGATGGACACTTAGGTTGCTTCCATGTCCTGGATATTGTAAATAGAGCTGCAGTGAACATTTTGGTACATGACTCTTTTTGAATTATGGTTTTCTCAGGGTATGTGCCCAGTAGTGGGATTGCTGGGTCGTATGGTAGTTCTATTTTTAGTTTTTTAAGGAACCTCCATACTGTTCTCCATAGTGGCTGTATCAATTTACATTCCCACCAACAGTGCAAGAGTGTTCCCTTTTCTCCACACCCTCTCCAGCATTTATTGTTTGTAGACATTTTGATGATGGCCATTCTGACCGGTGTGAGATGATAATCTCATTGTAGTTTTGACTTGCATTTCTCTAATGATTAATGATGTTGAGCATTCTTTCATGTGTTTGTTGGCAATCTGTATATCTTCTTTGGAGAAATGTCTATTTAGGTCTTCTGCCCATTTTTGGATTGGGTTGTTTGTTTTTTTGTTATTGAGCTACTAATTCTTATGTTTGTCTTTCTGACTGCTGACATATTCTGTACATATCATTTTTAAATGACTTATTCTTTGTTTCCCCCATATATGTAGAGAAGACTGGGCTAAACACTTGAATGGTTGTATGATCATAATTTAAGTAGCTTTACAGGCTAATAACTTCCCTAAAGAAGCTGTTCTATCATCTATAAAATGGAGAGAATAACATTTTGAGATAGAAATAAAATAACAAATGAAAATTGTTTAACATAAAGCATTAAAATGCAACATTTTAAGGCAGTTAAAAGATTAGAGAAATATATATATATATTTGATTCAAAAAAACAATCTATGTGAATATAAAGATTTTACATATATGTGTGTCTGTGTGTGTATGTATATATACACACAGATATATAAAAACAATGTAATGCATGTAATGCATGTAATTTATGCTTATCTGTATATCTCCATGTATATTTAAGAAAAATTATATGCGTTGAATATGTGTATGTGATTCTAACTCAGTTTTAGCTTACATAAATAGAGGAATGTATAGTTATATATTCATTTACTCTTGGGTATGTTCTTCTCTGAAACTATCACTATACGTTGATACTTACAGATGGTGTGGCCTAAACATGTTGGTGATGGATTTTTTTCAAGGTGTGGTATTGAGAGTTATGGTAGAAATGATACTGGATATGGAGTCAGAATAACAAGTCCTGCATCATGGCTATGTCAAATATTCTGAGACCTTTAAAAACTTCAATTACTTTTCTGCAAAATGGTAAACAGATTACTTAGTGTACAGAACTATTGGAAAGTTTAAATGTGATTATACTAATGAAGGTGCTTTATAAGACCAAAAAGAATGATATGTGACATATGTTAGTACCTAGAGCAAACTGATATATTTGGGGAGAAGGGTGAGTTACAGGCGGCGATGCTTTTTAAAGAGTGAGGATTCATGTGCTCCCTCTCCTTGAGGGAGGAGTCTCTACATAAATTATTTGTAATTCTTCTTCATGGGAGGCTTTTTTCTTCATGATTTATTTATTTATTCAACAATTTATTTATATCAGTATGGACTCAAGGATATTTATTTTATTGTGGGTTATAATTCAGTAGAACTTCTTTCTTTTCTTGTTCCAGTTGTTCCACTTTTGGCCACTGGGGGCTCTTTCATTTGGCTCCTGTGGCCCTTTGGCAGGCATACACCCATTATTGTGTGTTTTTGTTTGTTTTTTGGTTTATTTGTTTATATTATTTAGCATTTCCTTACTTTCTGGTACTACAAGATATTCCAGTCTCATCTCATATATTTCCTGCCTCCATTCCAGAATCTTCTTTTTCTCCAAGAAGCCCTGTTTTTTTTAATTGGAGAATGGAATTAGAAACCAAGACATGGGTGCAGATGCCCTTGTTGCAACTGAGATGTGCTTGCTTCTAGGCCCTCTTGGCTGACAGCAAAAAATAAAAAAATAAAAAGTATGTGTCTATACTAATCTGTGTATATCTAGCTATCTATAAATATTTCTCTATATAACTATATGTATATATATTAAGTTAAACATGCTGTCTTCAACTCTAATCCGTTACCATATGGATTATTATAGTCCCCTGCCCTTCCTTATCTGTAAACTCCAATGCCAACAATAAGAAACCTGGCTTCCACCATCCACTATCAATTTACTTAATTGTTTAATTCCAATGTGCATGTAAAGCAGTATCAAAATTGTTAACCCATTTTCTGTTACCTTTTTTCTGCCCCTGGATAAAGATGTTTAGATTTCTTATCATTTATAATCTTTACATTCTTATCTAGTTGGTTATTTCTTCTCTTCTCTCTTTGCTCTACTACTTTCTTTCTCTTGAAAAATCCTCAAAATACCTTTCCTCCCCACTTATATATGATTTCTTCAATTAATAAGTTTTAATCTTACAGGATGTATATCAGCCTACTTCAACTTTTTTTTGAATACGTCCAGGTTACAAGGAACTATTCAATTAGTGTTAGTCAAGAAGAAATCATTAAGAAACTAAAATTTCAGAACATTGACTAATTTTGAACCATTGCATGCTCTCAAGATTTAAATAAATTGTAATATTAAAACAATATTATATTTACATGCATCTTGAAATATACTTAAATTGTTTTATTTCTTTGATTATATATACTTTGGTTACAAACTGCTTCTGTTTGCCAAAAATAGAAAAAATTAGGTGGTATGTTTGGCATTGAAAAGAACAATAACCTCCATTACTGGATCAGAAACTGTATAAAGTTATGAAATATGATATTTATGTTGCTTTTTCTTTCCTATGGAAATGGGGAACATAAGATGGCTTTTGGAAATCCTGAAGAAATATTTCAGTACATAGCTTTAGGGAAAACAGAAGCAATACAAAATATTTACTGCATAAATAATCTTTGTGCAAGGTCCCACAGAATCTGTGTTCTAGGTATAGTAGAGGTGCTGTCCCATTAAAAAGAAAAGCTACAACAACAGCAAAAGAACTGAAAATTTCTCTGGAAATATATATGCTTATATGAGACAAGAGTATAATCATTACATATATTTATTTATGTATTGACTCCGGCTGGTGTTACATACAAAATCACTTTCGTATGTGTGAATTTCCATTCTCCTGTCTTTAAGGCACATGTATGTAAACTATTGATTCCCCAAACACTCAGCATTTAGCAGTGTCCCTATAATGCACAGGACAGCCCACCACAAAAATGGAATTATCCAGTTCAAAATGTCAATATGCTGAGGTTTAAAAACTCTGATCTAAATAAGTATGCAGTACTTGTTCACACTGTTGAGGATGGTGAGCATATGCAGAAATCCATTTAATTGGTGCAGTCACTTCTGTAACCAACTATACGGAGTTAGGCCAAACTTTCAAGGTTAAGGGCATTATTCTTACTTACTTCAGATACCAGCTTTAAGTTCAGGGAGTTCTCAGGACATCTGTACCTCTGACCAGCTGGCTATAAATTCAGGGTTCCTCCTTACCCTTTCAGGGTTTGATAATTCACTGGAACAACTTACAGAACTCAGGAAAACATTATACATAGGATTAAAGTTTTATTATAGCCAAAGGATACAAATCAGGACCAGCCAAAAGAAGAGACAAATAGGGTGAGATCTGTAATGATTCCAGACATAAAGCTTTCATGTCCTCTCCCTGTGGAGTCAGGACACATCTCGATCCTGGCACATCAATTTGTGACAATATCCAGAGTATTGCCAAATAAGAAAGCTCACCTGGCCCTTAATGTCCACAGTTTTTATTGAGTTTTCAATACATAGGCATGATTGATTGAATCATTGGCTATGTGGCTGACCTCAGTCTCTAGTGCCCCTCTGCTCCCTGGAGGTCTGGTTGACTTCACATAGCTTGAAACCCCAACATACTTTCTGGGATGGCCAGTTCCCAAACTGAATCATTTCTTTAGCACAAACTATCTAGGGCCCCATTATGAGTCATCTCATTATCATATGCTAACAGGTTCTGCCATGATTAACAAAGATATTCCTATCACCTGGAAAATACCAAGGATTTAGAGACTGTCTCCCAGGAACCAGGGACAAAGAGAAGCCAAAGTCCTTATTATTCTGGAATTGATTTTCTAGATAGATGAATGTATAATGGTGAAATAATGTCATTATAATCTGAATATTTATCAAATATTTTTACCAACACTACATTTTATAAATATAAACAGGAGCAGTCGACTGAAAACATTTTGAAAGTCACATATAAAAAATGTAAATAGGAAGAAAACTTGTAATTTCAATCAGAGAAGAGGGTAAGTTGAGAGTACACCTAAAAAATATATACAGGGCTTCCCCGGTGGCGCAGTGGTTGAGAATCTGCCTGCTAATGCAGGGGACATGGGTTCGAGCCCTGGTCTGGGAAGATCCCACATGCCGCAGAGCAGCTGGGCCCGTGAGCCACAATTGCTGAGCCTGCGCGTCTGGAGCCTGTGCTCCGCAACAGGAGAGGCCGCGATAGTGAGAGGCCCGCGCACCGCGATGAAGAGTGGCCCCCGCTTGCCACAACTAGAGAAAGCCCTAGCGCAGAAACGAAGACCCAACACAGCCATAAATAAATAAATAAATTAAAAAAAAAATTAAAAAAAAAAAATATATATACAAATTTGGATACTAATCTGCAGCTTTCTACCTCTAGGAAGACAAAAATAAAATAGTTTAAATATAATTCAGAGAATTTTGATTTGTTAGAAGAAGTTTATTTTCTTACAATTATAGGTATGTATTACTGAAAGTAAAACTTGGGAAAAATGATTTTGAAATCTATGAAATGTATATTATAGAATATATAAATGCAATGAAAAAGGCATTTAAAAGACCTTGGGAGTGGAAAATTTAGAACAAATCAAGATGTTAGTTCTCTTTAGTAAACATCAGGTTGTATAAGACTCAGATATTAACTGTTGAGGTGCACAGATTATGAAAAAGTATAATTGCTGAAGTACACAAAGCTAAAGGAAAAGCAGCATATCTGACCAGATAGTTTATTTGTATCAACTTACAACAAATGAGGTATTTATAAAAATAATTTCAAGAAGGTAGAACGTGATGTATAGTGTAACTATATATGCATGCAGAAAATGTGTGAGAGCAGAAAGGAGGAACAGAATAAATTGTACACAAACAAATAGAAACCTACAAAGAATACTTCTGAGGAAAGCTATTTGAAAACTACCAGGATAAACAGAGTACCAACTTCTTAAGAAAAAGGCCATTAAGTCAAGAAAACAGCACTACAACATCTGGAAAGTGTTTAGTTGACCAAGATTTGAGGAGGAAATAATAGCTTTCTTTTGTAGCTATGGTTATAAAATTGGGGGTGGAGGTGGGGTGGTATTATTACAGTTGAAGGAGGAAAACAAAGGAGTATTTCCTAGAGCATAGTACAGATGAGTATGGATGGAAAAATGTGTCTAACTTTTAAAGGAAGAAGAAAAGGAGTAAAAATTTGATGAAAAAATAATTAAAAATAAATTTATTATTTTCAATTAAAAAATTCTCATTTAATTTGTTTCACAGAGAAAATATGAAAGAATGTTTCTAAATATTTTTGATAAAATATCATTCCTTTAAAAGTTCAGTAAATGATGCTTCCAGTATTACCCAGCTTGATTGTTTCAAAAGTAAATGTCTTCTCAAGGATCTTTCTGCCTTCTGATCCTAGAACTCTAACCACCATAGCCATCAAATATTTTATGGGCTCTAAACAGAGAAGGGTGAGAGTTCTTTTGGAAAATATATTACTCTCCACGAAAGAAGTGCTTGGATGACATGATTCATGACATTTATTTGACATATTGCACACCATTTTGATTTTTAGTTTGATTCATTTGTGTGATGCAAAAGAAAAGCAGTACCATAATTTGTTGATTTATGGTTTGTAGTGTAATTACAATTGAACTCACTTTTAATCTGAATTTCTTAAAGTGTTATTAGACTATGATAGTTAGATGAAAAGGTATCAAACAAATAGCCCTTCAAGTCTTAATTTGTATTTGCTAATTTATTAACATTCTTTTTAATATCATTGTCCTTGCATTGGTTGGTATAAGCCAAACAGCCTGTAATCAACTGGGTCCACTCTGAGATCTGCCAAGCCATTACTCATATACCTCCTACCCATACCGTATCCTGGGGCTGAGAACATACTTCTCTCGAAATATATGAAAAATATCATCATCATTAAGGCTTTACAAAATTACTCTCTGCTACCTTTTTAAAAAAATAAGCCATACTCTATGAATTTGATTTAGTTGGCCTAATATAAGAATGTCTCAAACAATTTGAACATCTGATAAAGAGAACAAAATATTACTGTGGAGGGATAGTGTAGTAGTCTATTAATACACATTAGGAAGGTTCAGACATGGCCTTTTGATAGAAGGCAAGTGAGTTTTATTAGGAGTGTGGATTAAGTAACAACTATAATGAATGACCCAGGGATTCCTACTAGTAGTATTAATAAGGGAATTGGAGAGTTGGGGAAGAGTAATGTGAAACTGTAATATTACAATACTTACCATTCCCTGATGTGAGATTGACTAGTATATGTATATTATATATGTACATATATCTAAATATATATTATATATGTGCATATATTTTAAATTAATTTTTATTGGAGTATAGTTGATTTACAATGTTGTGTTAGTTTCTGCTATACAGCAAAGTGAATCAGTTACACATACACATATATCCACTCTTTTTTAGATTCTATTACCATATAGGTCATTACAGAGTATTGAGTAGAGTTCCCTATGCTATAAAGTAGGTTCTTATTAGTTATCTATTTTCTATATAGTAGTGTGTATATGTCAATCCCAATCTCCCAATTTATCCCTCTCTTCCCTTTCCACCTTGGTAACCATAAGTTTGTTTTCTACATCTGTGACTGTTTTTCTGTTTTGTAAATAGGTTCATTTGTACCATATTTTTAGATTCCACATATAAGCAATATCATATATTTGTCTTTCTGTGTCTGACTTACTTCACCTAGTATCACAATCTGTAGGTCCATGCATGTAGCTGCTAATGGCATTATTTCATTCTCTTTTATGGCTGAGTAATATTCCATTGTATATATATATATCATGTCTTCTTTATCCATTCATCTGTCTATGGACATTTAGGTTGCTTCCATGTCCTGGATATTGTAAATAGTGCTGCAGTGAACATTGGGTGCATGTATCTTTTTTAATTATGGTTTTCTCCAGATATATGCCCAGTAGTGGTATTCCTAGGTCATATGATAGTTCTATTTTCAATTTTTTAAGGAACCTCCATACTGTTCTCCATAGTGGCTGTATCAATTTACATCCCCACCAACAGTGTGGGAGGGTTCCCTGTTCTACACATCCTCTCCAGCATTTATTGTTTGTAGATTTATTGTTGATGGCCATTCTGACCAGTGTGAGGTGATACCTCATTGTAGTTTTGATTTGCATTTCTCTGGTAATTAGTGTTATTGAGCATCTTTTCATGTTCTTGGATTGGAAGAATCAATATTGTCAAAATGACTACTACCCAAGAAATCTACAGATTCAGTGCAATCCCTTCAAATTAGCAATAGCATTTTTCACAGAATTAGAACAAATTTTTTTTACAATTTGTATGGAAACACAAAAGATTACAAATAGCCAAAGCAATCTTGAGAAAGAAAAACAGAGCTGGAGGAAACAGGGACCCTGAATTCAGACTATACTACAAAGCTACAATAATCAAAACGGTATGGTACTGGCACAAAAACAGACTTACAGATCAATGGAACAGGATACAAAATCCAGAGATAAACCCACACACCTATGGTCACTTAACCTATAACAAAGGAGGCAAGAATATACAATGGAGAAAAGACAGTCTCTTCAATAGGTGGTGCTGGGAAAACTGGACAGCTACATGTAAAAGAATGAAATTAGAACATTCTCTAAAACCATACACAAAAATAAATTCAGAATGGATTAAAGACCTAAACGTAAGACCAGATACTATAAAACTCTTAGAGGAAAACATTGGCAGAATACTCTTTGACATAAATCACAGCAAGATCTTTTGTGATCCACCTCCTAGAGAAATGGAAATAAAAACAAAAATAAACAATGGAACCTAATGAAACTTAAAAGCTTTTGCACAGCAAAGGAAACCATAAATAAGATGAAAAGACAACACATGGAATGGGAGAAAATATTTGCAAATGAAGCGGCTGACAAGGGATTAATATTCAAAATATACAAACAGCTCACACAGCTCAATACCAAAAAAAACCAAGCAATCCAATCAAAAAATGGGTGGAAGATCTAAATAGACATTTCTCCAATGAAGACATACATATGGCCAAGAGGCACATTATGAATTTATTTATATGTCATTCTTAATTTAAGTTTAATTTTTTTTTTCAAACGTTATCTATCTGAATACATTATTTTACCTAGGGTTAAAAGATACATCATATTTATTACTTTTATTGTACTCATAAAATACAAGCTTTTTCTCCTTGCTTTTCAGAATTATTATTTTTTTTTCCCCAAATGAGTTGTTGCAGCCTTCTAGGAAATTAAGTTATATTGTAACTAAAGCACAAAAAGATATCTGAGTTTTTTCAAACTGAAAAATGGTAACCACCTATTAGTAATTTTTCAGTTACAATATTCTTCTATTCTAGTGGTAGTATTCAGTTTATTGAGCATCTAGTTTGGAGTTCAGGCCTGCTCATCCTAACCCCACTCCTTTCAATGACTCCATATTCCTCCAGACTATTGTTCCTCCTGACTCCAAAATGGAATCATCTGAATCTGGTCATTGACATTTAGAACCAGGGCTGGTGCCGACCATGAGCGCAATTGGTGTTTAATTGCTGATACTCACTATTCTGTTTTTGTTCACTAAAGAATTCTCCTTTCAAGCCTTATTATGTACCACATCTAAAAATAACAATATAAGCACATCAATTATCAATTAAGATAATCTAAACCACATAGTTAAATAATACCATACTCAAGTTGGGAAGGGAGACTTGCTTTGATCTACTTCTGGAGCAGTTCACAAATGGTAATGCAGGTAATCATACATTTAAAAATTCTGGTTTTCTTTGTTTGTTTGTTTTTTCTCTGAGAGAGTTAGTCACACTAATTCACCCTACCAGCTTTGGAGGTAAAGTAAACCATTTCCACAATTTTCACCCTACCAACTTTGAAGGTAAAGTAAACCATTTCCACAATTGAAGAAATAAGAGCAATCATTTCAAAGACTTCCACCCAGCAGTTCTTTACTATAAGGATTAATTCCTATAGAAACCTTTATAATTATCACTGAGTCTCCAGTCTGCTTTCAAACATTCCCAATTTTACTTTCTTTTAAATGTGAGTTGTGATTGATTTAAGTACTATGTAGTCCTAGGTTATTCATATTTGTGTATTTTGTTCACAAAGAAAACTTCACTAAACACCAAATGCAAGGTTGTCTGTATCTAGATTCACTGTCTCTAGGAAGAAAAAAGATCCTTAAGATGAAGTCAATTTAGCAGGCACTGTGATTTAAAAGCAAAGTGACCCAAAACAAAACAGACAAAACAAAACAAAGCCCTGGTGTTTCACATGGTTGATGCATTATCGTTCAGAATTTGGTAATGACTAGATTTATAAGCACTGCAATTTTATTTGACAGATGATTTTTGAAACTAGAATGCATGTACAAAATTTTTATTGCTATTCTTCTTTAGCAGAAATAATTTTGTTACCACTCTTAACTGAATCTCATTACTGAATGCCTTTGGGGAAGGAGTGGGGCAGATATGAATAAAATGAAGAAAACAGGAATACTTTCTTAAAGTAATACAAGGAATAGACCTGAAAGGTGTATTTTATTCTATTAAACACTTGTTTGGGGTATCAGAAACATTTATGATATGCACATTTACATTCCTTTTTAAATAAATTTTTATTTATTTTATTTATTTATTTTTGGCTGTGTTGGGTCTTCGCTGCTGCACGTGGGCTTTCTCTAGTTGCGGCGAGCAGGGGCTACTCTTCGTTGCAGTGCGCGGGCTTCTCATTGTGGTGGCTTCTCATTGCGGAGCACGGGCTCTAGGCGCGTGGGCTTCAGTAGTTGTGGCACATGGGCTCAGTAGTTGTGGCTCATGGGCTCCAGAGCACAGGGTCAGTAGTTGTGGCACATGGGCTTAGTTGCTCTGCGGCATGTGGGATCCTCCCGGACCAGGGATCGAACCTGCGTCACCTGCATTGGCAGGCGGATTCTCAACCACTGCGCCGCCAGGGAAGCCCTACATTCCTTTTTGTTAAAATACTGAATAAGTAGTTTTATTCAAGTGACTAAATTACATACATCAAATCATCATTCTATTTTTAGAGAAATAAAGGAGAGATCGAGACATAAAAAACTTTATAATACTAAGATTATAAGTATTTTTTAAAAGAACTTCCAAAAGGAAAAGGATTGCTTTAATGATTAATCCACAATACTTCATTGCGTTTTTAAAAGTTAGATTTATATGCTGGATACTATATTATACAATATAAAATACTTCAACAAAATAATATAAAAGTAACCTTACTAAGAACCTAGTAGTGATGTTTATTTATAATAAATTACACTGTAATTACAAAGTTGTCTGTAGTTACTAGCTTACACATTATTAGTTAGATAATGGTTGTTTTACAAAGTAAGATGACCAATTCAGAAATCGTTGAAAATTTTATTCGACTTGCTCAAGGCCTAATATTGTGCTGTGGTATTTAGAGGAAGATATAATACAGATTATTAACATATTCTAAACTGTGTATCACATAGAGTAAATATTTACGTTTAGGAAGGGGAGAAATCCAGAGTGAAAATATGCTTTGGAAAAGGTGAAAAATCCATTTTTAAATGTTTTGTTGGTAGGCAACGTACAAAGCATGAATACAGCAATATGAGACTGTTCTTCCAGTCTATTTTGTAGAATATCTTGAACACATCAAATGTAGCACATATGCACAAGCAAATAGCAATAATAAAATATTATGTTGCCCATTAAGTAAAATATATCAAGAGAAGCATATTTGACATGTGCCCAGTAAATTATATA
The DNA here is from genome assembly GCF_009873245.2 of Balaenoptera musculus. Lineage (NCBI taxonomy): Eukaryota > Metazoa > Chordata > Mammalia > Artiodactyla > Balaenopteridae > Balaenoptera > Balaenoptera musculus. The sequence goes on along the minus strand of NC_045791.1, from coordinate 73,065,089 downwards.
AAAATGGATTGCTGAATCGAAATTTAAATATCAGCTATTAAATGAAAAATTAATGTGCTATAATTCAGCAACTATATGAAGTAAACTCTAATCATCAGAGATTAACTGAGTAGTCTTCTTTTTATTGGTACCCTTCTCTAGTAGAAATTGTGCTGGCAAAGAAAACACTAGCTGCAGTAATAAATCCCAGCATATCAGCAGCTTAGCACAATAGTGATCCATTTCTCACACATGTAACAGCAAATGAGGGTGTTTCTGGTCAGCATCAATTTCCATCTTATGATTTGACCATCCCCTAGATTCTCAGGTCCTCTGAATCAAGAAAGTATTAATACATGGGGAAAGATAGGGTTGGAAGCCATGCCTGCTTCTTAATTGCCTCAGCCCAGAAACAACACAAATCTCTTTCATATTCCTTTGGTCAGGGTTTGGAAATGTAGTCCTAGGCTGGGCAGCTGCTTCCCATCGAGTTCTCTGTGCTACAGAAGCAGAAGCACCAATATTGGTGGACAGTTAGTTGCCTTTGTCACCAGAATGAAGTATAGCCAAGTTTGTTTTCTATGTAGAGATAATTAGGATAAAATTTCAAATCTTAAGAAAAAGCTTGAAGTAAACATTTATTAATTCATTCAATACACACACACACACACACACACAATTTTCTACTCTATGCCTCTGCTGATAGGATTAATTCCAACAGACCTGGAATTAGCCAGAACTGTTCCACTGAAATAAGAAATGTCCCTGCATGACACTAATCCTGAGGAATGACATGAAATGTACTGATAATTGTGTTGGTTTTTAACTACAGATTCTAGGATTTTTGAGACAGTTTGTACCAGCTTATCAGCATTGTTTATTGGTAACAATGAGATTCACAATTTGCCCCGGGTCTCTGTGAGACACCCCAAGAAGCCCCAGCAAAGTCTCTATTTTAGGCATCCTGGTTCTGAGGTGTTCTCTATACATATCAGTGGTTCCTGATCTGAGAAAAAGAACTGTGTGCATATCAGCCTTTCAGAGAGAGGGTGGTAGTACTCACTTGGCCTTTGCAGCCCTCTCCTGAGACAACCTTTGCTGTGACGCATACCCTGACTTTGATGCTGTGCTGTGTTGTTTCCTTTCTTGATAAATAACTTCAGATTTGTAAGCATTGCCGTTTTGATTCTTTTGTGTCTTCCTCAGCCATCCAAGCCTGTTTAACTGTCACCCATCAGTGAAGTGCCACACAATTTTAGTTACTAAGGAAAGAATAATGAACGATAAAGAGAATTTTTTTAAAAACCTACCCTCTTATTGGGACTCATTGTATGACTTCAGATAGTGGTAAAACTACATGAAGGGAATAAAATAGGGCGATAGAATTGGGAGTTACTGGAAATGGGAAGACGTTAACTATGGTGCTTAGTGAAAGCTTCTAGGAGGACAAGTCATTGGAGTAAATCATTAAGATAGAAAAAATGATTACACAGTAATGTTAAAGTCTGGGGTAAGAGTGATCCCTGTTCAGGAAATAGTAGGAACAAAGACTAATTGATTGTGCCTATACTTAGCACTCTGAAAATTGAAACTTATGCCCATGTTGATCAATGAACTTGATTAAGTTACAAAGAGTGTCACTGTGGCTGAGGAAGAGTAAGCAAGAGGAAGAGGTGAGAGCCCAGTCAGAGAGCCCTGCAGGGGCCAGAGCATGTAGCAACTTGCAATCCATGGTAAGGATTTTGTATGTCATTTTAATTGCTATGGGAAAGTTTGGATGGTTTTAATCCTTGGATAATGATATAATTTAGAATTAGTGAAGAGATCAGACCAAGAAACTTTGCTGCCATTCTAATGTAAATATATGTTAATCTACAGTTATTGATATTTAAATTAATTTGGTATTTACTTTGGAAAGAGAGGTCTTATGACATCACTGTAGCTAATTTATCAGGTTCCTTGATCAACACAGGTGTAAAGTCTTTGTTATTATAACTGCTGTTATTTTGAAGATTTGTATTTATAGTTTTACCTAGCACAATAAGAGCCACTAATCTTCATTTTTTTTTCAGGAATTAGATATATTTTAAAGGGAATTGGTTCACTTTTCACTTCCTAAATGATGGGATCTTGGAGTCTCAGCTGAACATAAATGTTTCAAGGTTGATATCAAGGAGTTATTCACCTTCTTACTTAAAGGTCTGCTTTTAAGGATATTGTAATGACTCTTCGAGAAAGTAGCTTTACAAAAAAATGTGTTATAAGAGGTGTTACAAACTTCAAAGAAAGTTATTTTAATTTTTCTTCCTCCAAATATATATATCTCGTTGATTCTAAGGAACACAGTTCTTCCCACATTTTAGCATCTCTGAAGTAGGGTACATCTTTCAGTCAATAATAAGATATAGTTTAACTAGAGGTTTTTTTCTTTATTAATGGGCCATAAAATAATGGTGTTTCTTGCATTTGATGATATCTTAAATTTAAGGAAATTTAGTATATTTTCAGTGGTAAATGACAGTTCAGAAACGTTCTAAAGAAGAAAAAAACATAATTTACCACTTGATTACACATTAGGCTAATGGGTAGCTCTCTATTCTTTAAGCATTAAATATTTTTTATAACCAACAGGTATTTGTTGTGTTTTGTTTCTTTTTTCTTGGTTAGAGAAAAACTCCAGAAATTATTCAGTTGAACACTCTTATTTTATAAGGTAGAAAATTTGTTTTATATAAAAATAAGATGACAAGCTGCGATTTTGCATTCCTTTCAGTTTTGTTTTGTTTAGTCTTTTAAAAGAGAAATGGTAGAGGAAAGATTGTCTGTGATTAGCTAGTACTATCTTCACTTGGAAGTCCCCAAACTTCCATTTAACAGGTAGATGAATTAAGTCCATAGAAGTCTATGATTTGTGTAAAATTATAGAAGTCAATGGTAGAGCCATATTTCTTTATGCGACCAGCGCTCTTTTCCATGAAAACATTTGGTAGTCCTTTGCAGAAACGTCTTGCAAAGCTGGTAGGCAGAGTTATTACTGAAAGCACGCCTATGTTTTTAAAAATTTGGGATATCTCAAACTATGTGCCGTGAAACATTAATATCAACTGAGATTTTAATAGGTAATCTGAAAAAATAATTTCTGTAATCAAATACATTTGTCAAATGCTGGGGTTTTTAAATTTAATTTGTTACTCTTACTTTCTCTTTCAGGAGTTTCTTTTTATAAATAGGTATGCAGAAATTACTTTGTACTGAACTTTAAAACATTTGACTATGAATATTTTTATCATAGAATATGTATTTAAAACTTGTAAGATATTGATATTCTACTAAATATTATTTGTGGAGTGATACTTACAATTTTCCCCCCACATTCTATTAAATCCACTAAATAGTGAGAGGTTATATTAGTAGTTTTGTTTTGATAAAGCTTAACTCATAGGCTTTATATCTTATTCCTGCAAGATTTTAGTATGATTTAATAAGATATTAGTTTATCTGTATGTCCACTCTTCCTTGAGTGCTCTGTTTATCCTCCGATAGGATCAACTCCCTGAAGCAGTGTTACTACAGCATAGCTCCACATCCTCTGCCCATAATGAATGGAGTTTGACATGCAAACTAGACAGTCATAGGCTATTGTTACGGTGTATGTTTGTGAACCTCCCCAATTCATATGTTGAAATCCTAACTCTCCATGTGGTGATATTAGGAGGTGCGGGTCTTTGGGAGGTGATGAAGTCAGGAGAGTGGAGCCCTCATGAATTTTACAAGGATTAACATCCTCATAAAATAGACCCAAATAGACCCAGAGCCCTCTTACCTTCTCTGCTGTGTGAGGACACAGCAAAAAGACAGCTGTCTATGAATCAGAAGGCAGGCCCTTGCCAGACACAGAATCTGCTAGTGCCGTACTAGACTTCTCAGCTCTCAGACTGTGAGAAATAAATGTTTATGTAATGTTTAAGCCACCCTGTCTGCGGTATTTTTGTTATAGCAGCCTGCATGGACTAAGACAGGTATCCAAATCTGGTTCGCTTTCCAAGTAAGACATGAGGTTAGAGGTCAGGCTGGTTAGAGGGGAGAGAAAGTACTAGAGGAGCAAATGCAGGAGCCCTGCAGTGCAAACAAATAATGATGGTATCCTGTGACCACCCACACAGCAAGCCCTGAAAGCTATAAATTTTCATCTATATTGCAACTGTTTGGGGTCTTTGTGAAACAGGTAAAGTTCAGGTGCCTGTTCACTGTGTAATTTTGGATTATGAAAATGTAAATTTTTAAAACATACATTTTAGCTAAATATGGGACTTGTTTAAAAACCAGAAGGAAAATATATATATATATATATTATATAAAATAGTGTTGACACTATTTTATAATTTTATTATGAAATATAATTGTTACTTGATCCTGGTTGTGTTCCTTAAAACTGGCATTATGTACTGAAGTTAACCATAGCTGAAAATTTCATAAGAAATACAAAGCTGTGCAATCCATGCTTTTTATAATATTTGAGAACGTTATTAATAAAGTAAGAATACTTCATAGTAAGCAAAAAGTTATAAATGATAATGGGAGTGTAATTAACATTAATTTCTGACTTGGCTAATAAATCTCTTCCTACAGTGTTTCCATGTTATGGATTTCGTTAGTTTTTAAGCTTCAGTAGTACGGCTGTTTGAGGGTAAAGTGCTGATTTTTCTAAGACTTAAAATGTTTAGGAAATTCAGTCTTTAGGTAAGATAGTTTATTTTTTAATACTTCTGGCTCTGATTCTGATTGCGAGTGCTCCTTTGGTGTGTTTTGTGTTACAAATGTCTTCCCACATCATGTGATTTGATGTCCAGAATGTAAAGTTTGCATATGCCTCATTTCAGGAACAGGGAAGGCCTTGCATGAAGGTGACTAGTTTGATTAGGAAAATGCACAAGACCAAATATGTATTTATCCTTCATTCCTTTTCTCTCCCTCTCTCTCTTCCTATTTTCTTGCTTTCTGTAATATGGTTTAATTGGCCATCTCTGGAGTGCAGTAACCTATCTGATATAATCTCTCAATATGAAAAGAGCAGTCCTGAATGGAGAAGAGGGTGAACCTGATGTGAATCATATCCTAAAAATGCTATATCCTAAACTTCAGATGTTTCTGAAGAGCTTATAATTGTTCTTTCACATATTTTCTTTGTGAAAGATTTATTGTTATTATGTAGAACTTTCATAGAAGAATGTGGCAGCATTATGACAAAGAGTTCAAAAGCTAATGAACAAAAATTCCTATTCATTTGTCGACTTTAAAATCAGATATTGTAGGAAAAAACACTTTCGTGCTTTAGATGATTACCATTTGTTCTTGCTTAAACTATTGTTGACTTTGCACTGAGGAATAGAATGAAAGGCCAGTTTATTCTTGTAATCTTTTCTACCCTACAAAATCATGCAGTTGGGAGGAATCTCTAATATTCACTTCTTCAATTAATTTCAATTCATGTTCTTTCAGTTTAGTGTTGATACTGACCCGGGTCCTTGGACTCTTTAATCAATAGGAATTGATAAGAGGCCAGATGAGAAAGCCAGGCAAGGCTTTCATGGGACTTGTGCTGCAGCAGGAGGGAGGGAAAACAAGAAAAAGGTGACCTTGGTTGCTCTCTGAGGAGGGCAGGCTGATTCCTTAAATGGGGTGAAGGTAGGGGCAGGTCGGTGGGTCAGGCCAGAGGAGTAGCTAAGTGGTCTGCCCACCCTTGGTGTTACTGTATGCAGGGATCATGGCAGTACCCTGCTTTTGCTCCTGGAACCTCAGAAGTGGCAGCTGGTTTGTGGCCTTTTTGTATCTTATTGTTCATCCTTGCCCCGACTGCACATGCACGCAGTTATTTTTAGTCCCTTAGAGTTTTTTTTGTATTCTGTTGCCAGGGGAGACATTTACCAGGTGCAAGCACTCTGGTAAAGGGTCCCAGGTCCCAGCCTAGCTCAGTATGATTTAATTTAAATTAGTTCAGTTTTCCAGCAATATATTAGAAACCATGTAGAAAGGAACAATGAGCAAATTATCTGAGTTCAATGTAGAAAAAAAACACCTGTTGTTTTAGTCCAATAGGTGTTGTGGACATCTATTTTCAAACATTGTTGTCCTGGTAATTGTACCTGTTTTCTCTCCAAGAGATCACACATTCTTCCCTCTCATCTCACATATTTCCAGTGGCATTTACTCCATATAGACCTAATCCACACAGCACATTACATTGTTCAGGCTACTATGGTGGGTTTAAGGACAGCCATCAAAACCTTTAGAACAATGAAACAAAATGAGTTTTGTTCCAAATGGTGGCGAAAGAATCTCATTGTTTTTGGTTGGCTTTGAACCTGGGCATTTCTAACAGCTCTCTTGAAACCTATTTGAGAATAAAATCACATAGAGGAAATGTAGTGGAGAAACAGAGAAACCAGCTTCTGGTGATATAGTTTGAGCTCTGGGTTGAGCCAAGACCTGAGGTTTTGGATAAATAAATTCCATGACCTGCAATGTTCACTTTTCTGCTTCCATTAGTTTGAGCTGAATTTCTTTTATTTGCAAAGCAACATATTTTAAGAGATACACTAGGTATAAAAAAAGAAACAAAATTGAGTTATTTGTAGTGAGGTGGATGGACCTAGAGTCTGTCATACAGAGTGAAGTAAGTCAGAAAGAGAAAAACAAATACCATATGCTAACACATATATATGGAATCTAAAAAAAAAAAAAAATGGTACTGATGAACCTAGTTGCAGGGCAGGAGTAAAGAGGTAGATGTAGAGAATGGACTTGATGACATGGGGTGGGAGGGCGAAGCTGGGCGAAGTGAGAGTAACATTGACGTATATGCACTACCGAATGTAAAATAATTAGCAGATGGGAAGCAGCCGCAGAGCACGGGGAGATCAGCTCCGGGCTTTGCAATGACCTAGAGGGGTGGGGTAGGGAGGATGGGAGGGAGACTTAAGAGGGAGCAGATATGGGGACATGTGTATGCATATGGCTGATTCGCTTTGTTGTGCAACAGAAACTAACACGGTATTGTGAAGCAATTATGCTCCAATAAAGATCTATTAAAAAAAAAACCCCACAATTTATGAAGGAAAAAGTCAGTATCAATAGGGATTAATAAATAATTTTTCCTTAAAGAACAAGAATCTTGAGCTCAAACACATCTTTCTTGTAGACAACTTACATTTGGGTCTTGTTTTTCTTAGTCCACTTTTACAGTCTGTGTCTTTTATTTATTTATTTATTTATTTACTTTTGGCTGCACGTGGGCTTTCTCTAGTTGCGGTGAGCGGGGGTTACTCTTCGTTGCAGTCTCTTGCCGTGGAGCACGGGCTCCAGGCCTGCGGGCTTCAGTAGCTGTGGCACGCAGTCTCAGTAGTTGTGGTGCACGGGCCCAGCCTCTCCGCGGCATGTGGGATCTTCCCAGACCAGGGTTTGAACCCGTGTCCCCTGAATTGGCAGGTGGACTCCTAACCACTGCGCCACCAGGGAAGCCCCAGTCTGTGTCTTTTTACTGCCATATTTATTCCATTTTCATTGCAGTGATTATTAATAGAGCTAGATTAATATCTACTCAAATAATTAATATTTATAACTGTACATCAGGTAAAAGACCTTTAGTGTGAGGATTATTTTTATCTGGCTAGGAGTTAGGCCATATTTATTGGTTGCTGTGACTGTGCCTTCAGAGCCTACAATTTCTTCTAGCATTCTTGTTTCTGATTCTTCTGTTGTTTTGAGTTTTTCTAAAGATTTGTTAGAGTCTGAGGCTTGCATTTCTTTTAGCTTCAATTCCTTGTTATTATAACGGAGCCCTGCGGATATAGCAGTAAGGTGTAGGTGGAGGAGAATTGTTCTATAATCCGATGATTAGGTATCAAAGTCTTTAAATGAGCTTGAACTGGGTATTTTTCTTTCCCAGGTTGGTTAATCTTTGATAAAAACCCCAGTAGGTTTAGGCTGTGGTACAATAGGTTCCCTTGAGGGGAGAATGGAGAGCTCTGAGTTTATTTCAAAGGTTACTTTTCCCCTCCTTCTGCATGAGGTACAAAGGGATTTTTCTCTAACTTTACAGTGACAGAAATAGGCTTCCTGGAGGACATACAGACGGCCAAAAAGCACATGAAAAGATGCTCAACATCACTAATTATCAGAGAAATGCAAATCAAAACTACAATGAGGTATTGCCTCACACCAGTCAGAATGGCCATCATCAATAAATCTACAAACAATAAATGCTGCAGAGGGTGTGGCGAAAAGGGAATCCTCCTACACTGTTGGTGGGGATGTAAATTGGTAAAACCATTATGGAGGACAGTATGGAGGTTCCATAAGAAACTAAAAATAGAGTTACCATATGATCCAGCAATCCCACTCCTGGACATATACCTGGAGGAAACCGTAATTTGAAAAGATACATGCACCCCAATGTTCCTTGCAGCACTATTTACAATAGCCAGGACACGGAAGCAACCTAAATGTCCATCAGCAGAGGAATGGAGGGGCTTCCCTGGTGGCGCAGTGGTTAAGAATCTGCCTGCCAGTGCAGGGGACATGGGTTTGAGACCTGGTCTGGGAAGATCCCACATGCCACAGAGCAACTAAAGCCCATGGGCCACAACTACTGAAGCCTGCGTTCTAGAGCCCACGTGCCACAACTACTGAAGTCCACGTGCCTAGAGCCCATGCTCCACAACAAGAGAAGTCACTGCAACGAGAAGCCCACGCACCATAATGAAGTGTAGCCCCCGCTCACCGCAACTAAAAGAAAGTCTGCGTGCAGCAACAAGGACCCAACGCAGCCAAAAATAAAATAAATAAATAAATTTATTTAAAAAAACCCCAGAGGAATAGATAAATAAGATGTGATACATATATACAATGGAATATTACTCAGCCATAAAAAGGAACAAAATAATGCCATTTGCAGCAACATGGATGGGCCTAGAGATTATCATACTAAGTGAAGTAAGTCAGATGGAGAAAGACAAATATCATATGCTATCACTTGTATGTGGAATCTAATGAAAAATGTTACAAATGAACTTATTTACAGAACAGAAACTGACTCACAGATCTCAAAGTCAAACTTATGGTTACCAAAAGGGAAATGTGGGGGGAAAGTGATAAACTGGGAGATTGGGATTAACATATACACACTACAATATATTGAATATATTGAATAGATGACTAATAAGGACCTACTGTATAGCACAGGGACCTCTGCTCAATATTCTGTAATAACCTACATGGGAAGAGAATCTGAAAAAGAATGGATATATATGTATAAAAACGGATTCACTTTGCTGTACACCTGAAACTAACACAACATTGTTAAGTCAACTATACTCCAATAAAAATAAAAAAGAAAAGAAGTTGGGAGGGTGGGGGTGGCTAATACTGGGCCTCTTCCGGGTTTTTGACTTTCAAGCTAGTCTACCCTGAGCCTACAACAATTCATCAATTACCAATTAAAGTCATCCCACTGATACTGGCTTCAGCTGTGATACTGACTCCAGGTGCTGGTGACTACTCCTGGGTTTTGCTCCTGGTAAACTGTGCTTCTCTGTATCGGTCTTTCTGTCTCTCCAGATTCTGGGCAGTAGTTTGCCCCTAGGACCTCAGTTCTCTGAATGTACAAAGAGATGTTGATTTTCAGTTTGTTCGCCTTTTTTTCTGGTTGTGGGGATCTGAGTGACGACTTCCGAGCTGTTTACATGTGGGACCAGAAAGTAGAAGTTCTCAACCACTCTCTTTCCAACTGTGAGTTTTTCCTAATTATTTTCAAAAACTATGAAGGAGTCCTGGTCTTAAAAATCTCCATGGTAGTAGATTATGTCACTGAAAGAAGCTTTGATTTGTATGAGCTATAAAGGTAAATCTAGATTAAGATTCTCTAAACATTGTTATGTGCCAGGAAGCTTGGGAGATGTTTTCACATATATTTTTGGTGTAAGTTTTGTGGTGCACATGTGAGGCTGCATAGAGCTTAAAAGGTCGGATTCCAGAGCCAGATTACTGGGTTTGAATCCCAGCTCCAACAGTTAGTGTTGGGTTGGCCCTTGGCAAGTTTCTTAGCCTCTCTATGTCTCAGTTTCTCCATCTGTGAAAATAGGGAAAATAGTGCCTGTTCTGAGAATTAAGTTAAACGATAGCATTATCATTATTATGGTAACACAATGTCTCTTAATTCTTGCTTTGCTTCTGCCATTTAATAATTCATTTTTTGCTAGTTCATAAAGTTTCTTTATAAAGGTTTTTTGAAAGATTTGTTACTGGAAGCAGCCTAACATATTCCTTCTACCATTCTGCACATTTAAATAACAACTAATATGCTCTATTTCCTTTGAAGATTAAAAATAAAACGCCATGAGAGAAATTTTAGTTGCATATACAAGAACTTTACCAAGTTTTATAAAAGGATATATGGAAAAATTTTCTATATTGCTAGAAAAAGTCGTTTTGATATCATGTAATGATATGGTCACTGCATATTTGTTATTCAGTTGAGTTTTTGTGACTTTAAGCAGGGCACATAGTTCTTTTAAAGCCATAAAGTGGTATGCCAATGGCTAGTCAATGTTGTCAATCAGGATATGTGCTATGTTGGTAAGTAGATATGCCATTGTACATTAAACCAAAGGAGTTGAATAAATCAGTGATCCAATCTTAGACTGTAGCTGAAAGAGCTTGAAAAACAGCAAAGACAAGAGATATTTATAAAATAGTTTACTTATAAATGTTTATTTATATACTAGTTTATAAAATATAGACATATATTTAAATTTTTTCTTTACTGTTACTCATATTATATAATGCGCAATTCATCAATTCAGTAATAAGAGCCTAAAGTGGTAATGTTAATGATAAATAAAGAAACCATTGTTAGTTTCAAAATTGATCTATTACCGAAGAAGGAAAGATGTGGTAATACACTATTGAAATAATCCTTGAAGATAATGTTGTTGTTGCTGTGAAAGACTGAGAAATTGTGTGTGTTTTCCATTATCTGATTAATCAGTGAGGTAATTATGTTTCAATATCTTAAAAATTATATTTCAATATCTCGTAAATACCAAAATTACTAAGTCTTTCCTAGTTAGCATTTATTTGACAGAGGGGAGAAAATATAATTAATTTTTAGTGTGTGCTTTATATTTGTTCTCTCAATACACAGTCACAACAGACAAGCTGCATTGTTTATCCGCATTTTACCAACTGAGACAGATGCTTTTGGAAGTTAGGCTTATACAACTAGTATAAATGACAGACCAGACACAGAATCAATATAGTATGACGTAAAATTTCTTGTTCTTTCCACACATCACAGTGCCAGATATCTGAGGTATCATATCATTTCATGGTTTATGGACTCTTTAAAATCATCAGTTCAGCCATCCGTCTGATGCCCAGTTCAAGATCTCTCAGCCAGGAAGCATTCTAATCCAACTATTGCTAAAGTAATGCCATCATCAGGAAGTGAGCATCTCTGCAGAAATACCACTCATAAAGGAAGATAAAGAACACAATATCTATAAGGCTTACTTTTTTTCTCCCAAAACCAATTGACCCAGACCAATTTAAATGTATATCTAATATATTCTTAGCATTTATTCACATCACAAGTCTTAAGGGAGTGAATAGCATCAACCGTGTTTTCCACTAGGGCATACAAGTTTCCTTCTGATAGAAAACTCTCATAGCAGATAATATTCTTTGGCCTTTCTTCTAAAGACAAGGGAAAAAGAATGGTTAAAACAAAACAACTCTGAAATTCTAGTTAGGAGAAGGCTATTTTCCTTTTGTCCAACCATCTTAAAGAGTTTATAACTTCAGAAATACTTATGTAAGCAAAAAAGAGCTCATCATAAGGCAAACCTGCAAAACCAACAGAGAGGTAAATACTAATATGTGAAATGATATGGTAAAAGAAGTTCTTTGTTTTATTAGCCTACTCAGCTCTCTTGTTTCCTCTTTCATGCAGCTCTTAAAATCCCACATCCTCCATTAAGTGTTCCCTAAACTCATAAGATGACCAGACATATCCTATTTAGCTGTCGAATTATGATAATTTCTTATTTGCTGTATTCTACCATCCTCTTTCTTAACAAATATAAAGTACAAATATAATTATATTTGTATATTTACTCATTCACTATTCAGTTGATTCCTATTCATTCTGAGTCTGGCAGTGTTGTTTATTTCTTATTTTAATATACACACACACAAAATGAGAGAGAGAGAGAGAGAGAGGGAAGGATAGAGAGAGTAAAATAGATTTATTGAGATTATTTTAAGGAACTGGCTCATGTTATTGTGGAGTCTGATAAATGCAAAATCTTCAGGGCAGGACAGCAAACTGGAGACCCAAGAAAGAGTTGCAGTTCAAGTCCAGAGACATTTGGCTGGTAGGATTCCTTGCTTTTAGGGGGAGGTCAGTGTTTTTTCTTAAGGACCTCAACTGAATGGATAAGGCCCACCGACATTATGGAAGACAATTTGATTTACTCAGAGCCTACTGATTTAAATGTTAATCCCATCAGCCATAAAAAATGAGGAAATCTTACCACTTTGGAAAACATGGATGGACCTCGAAGGCATTATGCTAAGTGAAATAAGTCAGACAGAGAAAGACAAATCTCACTAATATTTGTAATCTGAAAAAAACAAAAGCAAACAAACTCATAGAAAAAGAGATCAAACTTGTTACCAGAGGTGAAGGGAGGGTGGGGGAGGGAGAACTGGAGGAAGGTGGTCAAAAGGTACAAACTTCCAGCTATAAGACAAGAAAAAGATTTAAAATACAATACAATGACTATAGTTAACACTGCTGTATGATTTGTAGACAAGATGTTAAGAGAGTAAATCCTAAGAATTCTCATCACAAAAAGAAATTGTTTTTCTTTTCTTTTTATTGTATCTATGAGATGATGGATGATAGCTGAATCTATGGTGGCAATCATTTCACAATAAATGAAAAATTAGATCATCATTCTGTGTGTCTTAAACTTATACAGTGATATATATCAATTATTTCTCAAAGAAACTGGAAAAAATGTTAATCCCATCCAAAAAAATAACTTCAAATAAACATCTAGAACACTGTTTGACAAATTAATCTGGGTATTGTGGCCTAGCCAAGTTGTCAGGTAGCAGTGAAAAAAAAAAGGCTTGGAAACCATACATATATATATATATATATATATATATATATTTGTGCGTGTGTGTGTGTGTATATATATATATATACATACATACATATATAATTAAAATTAAAAAATAATGTCTGGGATAAAAGCTAGATTAGTCATGCTTGAAATAAGAAATGATGACTTGGTCGATCTTTCTGAGACACTCACCCAGACACTGTACACTGATAAGAATTATGAGAGGACAGTTCAAAGACCTGGAGGATACACTGTGAGACATACCCTTGGTAAAGCAAACTTACCTTGCCGAGCTTCACTGAGAGAACTTTTTAAAAGATCCACTTCAGCCAGACAAAAATGCAATAGGGGGAGTAAAATTTTTAAGTAAAATATCTTGACTCATTTACCTACTTACTATAAAAATATCACCCAGCTCCAGATGAATTAAATAACTCAATAGGAAATTTATCATTATATATATTAAATATAAGAAAATATGTATTGAGTTAGAATTAATTAATTAAGAAGTAACAACAATAAGTGAAAAATAGATGGATTTCTTCTCACCCAAATTAAGGATTTTGGTTTAACAAAAACACTGTGGACAGAGATAATGGATAACCAAACAATCGAAAGAGAACACGTTCACTATATTAAACCAGCACTGAGTTGATAGTTAGAATACAGAAGAAGCACTTGAAAATCAACAAATGAAGGACAAGAAATCCAACAGGAAAAAAAAAAAAAAATCGAGCAAAGGTACAAACAGGTAATTCCCAGAAAGGAAAACACAAATGACTAGCAAGTATATGAATAACTATTTAAACTCATAAATAATTAGAAAAATTAAAATGTTTAAAAAGGTGATACCCATTCACAGCCTTTGGGTTAGCAAGAACTAAATAGATAGTGTCAAGAGGTGGTAAGACTTTTGGAAAACTGGATTGTTCATGCAGTTTGTGGGAGTTTATACTGTTCGGGCCATTCTAAGGTGCAACACTACAGTACATTTTCAGATTACTTATATTTATGCTCTGTATACATTTATTTCACACCTAGCTGTATATATCACAAACAGGGCCATAAAATGCCAAACATAATGAAGTGGGGAGTTGAAAGTGATCTTTATGTCCCTAAGAGCAGATTGTATAAATAAAATATAGTGGCTGTGTGCTATGGATCCCTAAAAAAATGAGAAACAGCAAGCTAGGTATGAACTCAGCAGTACCAATAACTTTTAAGAACACAGTGCTTAATGAATAAAGTAAGAAACAGAATGTGATCTTAACGCAAGAAAATTTATGTGCATTTAAATTATTCTCACAACATATCCTGGCATATTTTTAAATGGATATATAAAACATAAGGATACGCATTCAATACAGTAGGGTATTTGCTTTTGGGGGAATAAATTGAGAACAAAGAATGGGATTTTTAAAAGAATAAATAACACAAGAGGAGTGCCTTATACAGAACAATGATGTAGTTTGACAGGTAGTATAATTATTTTTTCTATATATTTGAGAGAATAATAATGAAAATAATAGGATAATAATAAATAATAGTATCAGTTATTATATTTTTATCAGTAGAGAAAAAAGTGCTATCAACTGGAAATTGTAGCAAGTATGGGAATTGTCAATGGGTATTTAAAGTGTGTGTGGACAAAACAAGGATGTCCACTGTCTCCTCCACTGTTTAACATTGTTTTGGATTTGTTAGTCAATACAGTCATACAAGAGAAATCAATTAGAAAAACAAGATTAATGGTAGTAAAATTCTGCTTTCACATGATATGATTGTAAGGCTAGAAAACAAAAGGGGAACGATGATAAACCTAACACAATTTAAAACTACTCAGTAACTTAGCAGAATATAAAATTAATATAAAAATAAATAGACTTTGACTTCTGGTTGCCGATCTGTCATCTTCTAAGCTCAGACTTGATTAAAATTTAGAACTTCTGCTCTGTGAAAAACACTATTAAGAGAATGATAGGTCAAGCTCAGACTGAGAAAAAATACTTGAAAACATACATAATAAAGAACTTGTATCCAAAATAAACAAAGAACTCTTAAAACTAAACAATAAAAACCAAATAATTCACAATTTAAAAATGGATAACAGATCTGAATAGAAGTCTCACTAAAGAAGATACATAGATGATGAATAAGTATATGAAAATAAGCTCCTCATCATTTATCATTAGGTAATTGCAAATAAAACAATTGTTAAAACAACAGTAAGATACCATTACACTCCTATTAGAACATCTAAAATCCCCCAAACTGACAATAACTGTTTTTGGCGAGGATGTAGAGCATTCATTGCTCATGGGAGTGCAAACTACTGCAGACACTTTGGAAGGCAGTTTGATAGCTTCCCAAAAGATCTAGGAATCTCTCTTCTAGGTGTTTACCCAGATGATTTGAAATTTTATGTCCACAGAAAAACCTCCATGAGAATGCTTATAACAACTTTATTCATATAGGCCAAAAACTGAAAGCAAATAAGATTTTCTTCAACTAGTGAATTCATACAATGGAATATTATTTAGTGCTGATCCTAGAAGGACCACCACATTTTAGTTAAGAATTATGCTATCCTGGGCTTGAAGAGGCATTAAATGTTTTTACTCTTCTCTTCATAGCCAAAATTTGATTGCTCACAACAAACCAGGCTAGGATTTCCGCTTCTATGGGGATAGCATAAACTTAACTGAAGCATAAGAGGCAGTTAGGGAGACAGGTTTTCCTCTCTACTCACATTCAAGCAGATACAAATGGACGAGTATAACCTCATCCTAAATTTTATTACCTAAATTTATTTCAAGCTGAGGCTTAGATGCTTATGCATTCTGCTTAATCTGACCAGACTAAAAGATACCTTCAGTTAAAACTTAAAGTGGAATAGTTTTTTTGGTATGATAAAGATGAATAAAGCACATTGTTAGATATGAATGGAAAAGTTTTTTCAGCACCTTTCACGTGTAACACACATTTTTAATAGAAGTGGAAGTTATTTTGCATGTACCAATAATTGAGTTTCCCAAACTTGAAACAATAAAGATATCATGAACATTTTCAGATTCTCAATAACAAAAGTGATCTACTCGCCATTAATTACTTATCCAAGTATAAAGGCGATAAAATGCCATAATATTCAAACTGACAAAGAAAGTCTCTTTTGGAGCTAATGAGGTAGGGGAAGAAGAGAATGAAATATAATTAACACCTATCTCCCACATAGTTTTGTAGTACAAATTCACAGATTTTTGCACCATATATTATAAAACTAGTTTATATTTATATACTAATAGATATGCATATTATATTAAGCCATTATGTTTATTTATATTACATGAATACTGTTAGATATCCTTTTAAAACCCATTTTAAGACCTGTTATATATTTATATAATTGACCCATGTTACTTACAATTTAAAACTTTATTAAATAATCTTTCTGACAAGTAGAGTACAGCTTATTAAAGGCAAATTACTAACAATAAATTAAAATGTGTAAAAATAAAACACTAAAGACAAATCTATTCCTTCGGATATATGTTGACATATATTTATGTCTAACTCAATGGATAATTATGTTTTTTATTCTTTGATGAAATAAAAACAGTTCAATCTCCCAGAGCAACACAGAAGAATCAGATGGAAATTCACTAAATATAACAAAGTAAAAAAAAGGTTTATATTTAGTATTAAGAAAAAAGTTAAGGATTTACAGTTTTCAGAAACACTTTATTTCATATTCATATCTGAAAGTGGTTTCCTATTCCTGGATACTGCTTATGCTATGGTATTGGTTCTTTATAAAGTACTTCTAAAATCAGTCTAATAACAGTGATTTAAAAATTAGAAGTGCTTAGCTTCTCTGCATAAATGTGTTGATGTTTTCATTAGCAATAAAAATCTAAATTTTGTTTAATAACAAAAATATATTTTCAATATTTTAAACCCTTAACACTTTATATTTTGGAAAAAATAACTCTCATTTGTTATTAGTGGAACATATAATCTTTCAGCAGGTGTTTTTCCCTTGTTATATGTACATGCTTTAAGGAAATTACATTTTACAGAATCCATTTTACTTAAGTATAAAATAAAAATGTATTTTAAAATTGTCAAGGTATTTATTTTTAATTTATGCTATTAAAGATTGTCATTAACAATACACTTTAAAATCCCCAAAACACATATCTGTATTAATAAAAACAGTATAACTAAGTAGATTGAATTATATAGTTTTGTATCATATCATGTAGGGATTTTTTTTAAAATTGGGGTATAGTTGTTTTACAGTGTTGTTGTGTTAGTGTCTACTGTACAGCGAAGTGGAGTTGCCTGTGCTCTACAGCAGGTTCTTATTAGTTATCTATTTTATACATATTAGTGTATACATGTCAATCCCAGTCTCCCAATTCATACACCCCCACCCCGCCGCTTTCCCCCTTTGGTTCTTTTTTTGGAGAAAAAATTTCAGCCTGCCTCAGAAACATCACTGAGATGGAAAGTACCTGTTCTATGATGGGGTTTCTCTTCCACCCATGAGTGTTTCAAGGGCACCAAAGGTGCTTGCTACCTCCCAGTCTCTAAGTTCTATTGGTGATTGCATAAAGATATTCAGTTGGATGGTGAAGTGCCAAATCCTTGTAAGCGAAATGGGATATAAAGCAAAAAGTTGATGCATCCCCAAGGAAGAACGATATGCTCCTCTTCTTGCCAAGTAAAAGCAAACTGCTTATGGTGGCCTATGTATTGGGTTGGCCAAAAAGTTCGTTTGGTTAGTGAATCCATTGTTCAAAAAAGTTCTTTGTGAAAATGAGAAATGTGTCTTTTATTCTTACTTAAAACCGAACGAACTTTTTGGCCAACCCAATAAATTGCAATGGAGGAAAAATCATTTACTGGGGTAACAGCTACATTCCAGTTACCACAGGCTGTACTGATTTGCTCTACTACAAAACATGAGATTATTTTTTACACACCCTAAGAAGATCCCTGAGTTTGAACATTAGCCATAAAATAAGAATTTGGGGTACTGGGGTATTTACTTAGCAATATCCATCCACACTGATTGGTTAATAATGACCCTTGGTGTAGTATTCTCCACCATATCCTACCAGACTCAGCAAGCTCCTGCAGACAGTGAAAGCCCTCAGGCAGAGGATGTGGTCATAATAAAAAGCCATCAGTGTGTACAAGAAAAATGAAAGTGCAGGTATATGGACAGGACACTCACAGCATCCGCTAAAAATAAAAAAAAATAAAATAAAATCCTCTATTCCCTCCAGCTACTGCCCTATTTCTATCCTTTTTAAAGCAAAACTCCTTTTAATAAATCTTTAACAATTGTATTTCTAGTTTATTTCATCATTTTCTCTCTCTAATCTGCCCAGTTGTTTTCTCAGGCCCACCACATCACTGAAACAGTTCTTAATCTGCATGACTGCAGTTTACAGTTCTACATGTTCTCACTACTCAGGGGTACTTAGCACGTGGAGGATGAAATCTAACTTGCATTCTACTCACCAAACCATGCATCCCGTAGTGGGTTTTTATCCACCCAGCAGAAACAACATATTTTTCCTAATTTGTACAAAGGGACAGTATACGCGACGTGTTTATCAGTGTTACCAATGATTATCCATGTATCTAACTTCAGTGACTGATTCTGAGAAGTCATCTTGGTCTAGAAACAGCATTTTTCAGCGGTTGAACACTTTCTCCTACTCTGCTTCTAGTACAACACATCCTCCTAGGTTTTTTTTAGCACCATTGTGACCGTTGTCCATTTTTGCTGATTTCCTCACCTCTCCGACCTCTAAACCTTTGCGTGTCCAAGCACTCAGACTTTGGGAACTTTTTTCATTTTTTATCAACATACCCTTCTTTGATGATTTCCTTAATTCTCATACTTGATGAGTTCTAAATTTATATATAGCACTGACTGCTCTTTTGGACTCCAGATTCAGCTTGCCTTTGTAATACTTGATTGAACAATATATTCTAGTCAGAAATCTTGCTCCCATTTCCACTTTTTTTTTTCCATTTCTGTAAATTACTATTCCATCCTTCCTTGGTCAGGCAAGGCACCTTAGAGTCATCTTTGACTTTTCTCTCTCTTTTCACCAACCTCCATAGCCAATCCAGGCAAATCCTGTTAATTTCACTTTCAAAATCAATCCTAAGATTATAGATGGTGTTTAAAGTTATGAAAAACAATGTGAGTGTATGTAGATAGAAGAAGAAAAAATATAATGATGGTATTTATTGAGCTTTACTATGTGCTAGGCGTTTTCACATACATTAAACCCTCTTAATTGCCAGATGTACCTAATGCCACTAATCTGCATCAAGAGTGTTGTCTTATACCATCACGAGAAACTCAGGTGCCCTAAGTTTCTCTATAGAAGTTGTTATATCTCTCCAATGCATACCAATTTTGCACTCTGTGCTCTGGTGCTCTTGACATATAAGGTTTATGTGGTACTCCCACTAAAATGAGAATAATTCTCCTCTCTCACTTCATTTGCTTAGCATTATACCCAAAGAAGTGTTTCCTTATGCCTCTGATATCAGAATTTTTAGTGAAGCAGCCTTTTCTATTTCTATTTGCAGCTTCTCTTGCTCAAGAATCAGATATATGGCCATGGATCTGAGTTGCTAGTAATTCAACAAAGGTCACCATGGGACACCTAAACTTTCCTACTTTCATTCATCTAGGATTGCTTCTTTCCAAAGAGATTACCAGTCTTTTAACTGGATAGATCTACGGTAGAATTCCAGACTTATCCAAGCTAATGATTACAGCAGTGCTTATAGAGAGCCAGCTTTTCAACAGGTAGAAATTTGCACAGCTTGAATTTATACTGAGACCTTTTATTCTGATCTAAGCACCTGAATTGTCAACTGTACTGGAAAAGGGCTCTCTGGCCTAATTCTGAATTTAAACATAGAATTTGCCTTTTCCCAAATCTCCATGTGTTCCCTTTCGATTCTTAATTTTCCTGCTGATCACTTGTTATTCCCTTCATGATGCTTGATTTTTTTCCCCTCAGTTGTTAAGCAAGATGCACAGATATTATCTGTATCTCAGCTTGAAGTTTAATATTAGTGGTTTTCTTTGCTAGTGTGCCCTTTGATATTGACATGCCACTGCAGGGATGACATTAATGATGAACCCCAATTTATTACTATTTTAAGTCATTTTATTCATTTACTATAGTCTGAAGAGCTAAAAGGCACTTTTAAAAAATGACAACTAGTAATTTATCTTCACTGCAGCCCCTAGGGAGACATATCAGTATCAAAGTTCCAGGGCTCTCTGAGAGTGGCTGTCTCACCACACTACAGAGAAGCCTCCAGGGACACTTTGGCAGTTTGCTGGTTAGCAAGCAATGAAAAAGACGGTACCTGAAGAGAGGAAAAGGTTGACAGGGGAAGAGTTAGGATGTGAAGTAATTTATTAGGTACAAAATGTGAATAACATATTTAGTCAGCATAATGTATACCATAATGTATATAAAGATGGCTTTAAATCATACTACACAATTTTTAACTCATCTTTTTATTGATAAAATAAATTACCGAAACTCTTTTCTGTATGTCACAGTGATTTTATATCTTATTTCCTTGATAATTTGCTTATCTTTTCCTAATTTAATCTAAAATATGAATAACATAAGGAAGAATATTATAAATATCTTGACTCTTATTTTTTAAATACTGTCTATTTTCTTATGAGCAATTGCTTACTTAGTTATATATTGATTAGGTACCAAATTAATTGTAATCTTCACTATGATTAATTTCCCTCCATATTTTAGCCTTATTAATGGATCAGATAATTGAGGCTGCATAAGATTCATAAATGCTGGAGGATGATATTTACATTAAGAATTTCCTTTTCTTTCAAGTTTAAGATTTTAGACTTGAGGATCTTTATTAGAAGAAGGGTTGTTAATTTGTATTTTATTTTAATGTTTATTGAATAATAAGTAATAATATTTATTTGCTTATTATCTAAAACCGTGAGAAATTTCATACCATAGCTGAGAATTGCAAGCCCTCAAAGATATTATAGTCTAATAGAGAAAACAGAAAAATAAAAAGAGAAAGAAAATTCAGCATTATATGTATTATTATGGGTGAAGCACAGGTACTAAATGAGGATATAGTGAAGGTGCCTAATACAGTTTTTAAGTACTAGGGAACATTTTCTTAAGGACTGACACATAATCAGAGGCAGAAAGCTTGACTGGAAATTGTCCAGGGAAAGAGAGAGTAAAATATATTTTTAGAAAGAAGGGATTACATAGACAAAGATCCAGAAGCTAAATTAAATGTGATATATTTGAGAAGTAAGCAAAAATTCAGTATGCCTGGTATGTATAGAATGTGAAGGGAAAATGACAAGATAGGAAACAAAGTTAAGCAAGGGCATCATTTTGAATTGACTTGTGTGTCATATCAATGGTTTTAATGTTAATTCTAGAGAAAACTTAGAACAGTAGACAGATTTTAAGTGTTGAAATGGTCTTATATATATAATTTGTGCTCTAGAAAAATGTCTCCAACATCTGTACAGAGTTTGGCTTGGAAAGGGGCTGACTAGAAGCAGTAAAATCAGATGGGAGACTTTATCAATAATCCAGGCAAGATTTAATGTTGCCTTGCATGATCTGGCCTCATGTTTTGATATTTGATTACATTTTATCATATGAAGCTCTCAACTTTATGAAGAAAAATTTTGTCTCCCCAGGAACTTGAAAGAATTTGAATTTTCTCTCTTTTGAATTTATATAGTATTGTTTCTTATATTATGGCATTAATAACATTCCACCTCCTACTATGGTTTCTTGAATTCACTTATACCCTTTTCCCAATATTTGTTGGAATTTGGACCACTGTTATTATTAATTTTTGAATATTCAGTTATATATTGGAGAAATATCTGTAAAAGTACTTATAAATCTTGAACAAATATATTATTATTTTATCAAGTATCTTCAAAATTCATGTTTTATCAGCAATTAGATAAATGAACATTTATGAATGAATTAATGAATAGCATGTATCTAACCCAATCCAAAGTTTGGACATCTCTAGTCTCTTAAGCTTGCCCTATTCATAAACAGGCCAAAAATGCATTGAGGCATTTTAATATGAATATCGCCCCAGATATGTACTGGACAGATAAGCCCAAGAGGCTTGGTGATGTCTATCACCCATAAAGAACACTGACATGTTAGAATTGTATATATAAAGTCCTAAGATTTGATTAAATTGTAATATAGTTTTAAAGTTTTCAATATAACTATAATCTTCCAGTGATATTAAGGCCCTGAGTATATCTTTGGATTCTTTCATACCTGTTACCCACACAAAGAGTAACTCACTTTAAATGACCCAAGTTTCTTATACTGAAAATGGTGTAAAATGGATGCTGGGTGCTTTATGGGAAGGATTGGCACACATTCAGTATTTATCACAAGATAGTTTTAAGTTATAAGCGATTTTAGATGCAGGAATATTCTGAGGGAAATTTGCAGGCCTATAAAAAAGATACTCTAGAAAAATGAAACTAGATACATGATAAATTGTTACATAGACTGCTGCTGTGGACCATGCTAGTGTTTACTGTATGAGGATAGTTTATAGTGAGAAAGCTTTATTCTTTATGTTTGGAAATACACAGAACTATAAAAATGTAATGGTTGGTTTAACCTATAAAGAGTTTTCTAATCAGTTTGTTCCTGACAGAAGGTGGAAATTGTACCTTATAAAGATTTATTTTATTTCTCTCCCTTTAATTTCGGAGCTCAGGAATGCTTTGAAGGTGTTAGAGAGAACCTGATAAATTTTCATAGCATCATATAGAAGCTGTGTGAATAGAAGACATACCTAAAAAATACTAACTTGTTTGCATGTGCTTTCCAGTGTCATTAATTCATTCCACATTCATATCGATAAAGATGGAAATTATAAAAGAACTGAATTTATGGATCGAGGTAGCAATTTGATCTCCATGGCAACACACAAAATTGATAAAGTAAATATAACATTTATAGTTTGCTGAATAATTTGGTTGTCTTGTAATTATTAGCATGATTATAAAATGACATAAACAACTCTGTGGCTCAGATGTGTGATTATGTACAATGCCAAGCTGGCACTTACTGAACATATTTTGTTGATTTTACAGGCAATTAATAAATACTCACATAGTGCAGCTGTGCTGAAAATGTTAAATAATTGAACAGAAATTGTGTTTGTGTGTGTGTGTGTGTGTGTGTGTGTGATCTAGATGCACTTATGCTGGTACTGACCTAAGTGGTACTGCTCATTAATAGATCAAAATGTAATTTAATCACTTCAGTAGTAAAAACATTTTAAGTGGAAGTAAGCTTTATTTTCTTAATCCAATTTTTAAGCTTCATTTTGATTTCTAAGCAGAGCTTATTGTCATGATTATCAGAGTAAAAGTATTTTATATTTTTAAAAATTTACCAAAATGTAATCCAAACTAATGTTTCAGATTTTCATCAAAATGGAAACCCTTCTGGCACATTTAGAGATAACAAATGGAAATCTATATAAAATTTCTTTTCAATCCTGTCTCCTGGACAAGTAGGGGCCCAGGGTGCTGAGGCCAGCAGGGGGTAGAGTATCTCAAAGCCCAGGGTTAGTATGGGAGATGCCATGATACCTGCTTTATGGCTGCAATTGATGAACCAAGAGAGAAATATTAGGAGTAACATACTTGTGACAAAATTTGGTGTTCACATCAAACCAATTTACTAGTCTGAAAATGGTTAATTAGGGAATCAGATTAAAATACATATAAAGTCCATGGGACAGAAAATGGGAAAGTTCACTCAAAGCACACATGTGTTTATTTTTTTAATTTTTAAATTTTGTCTTACACTAGAGTATAGTTGATTTACAATGTGTTAGTTTCAGGTGTGCAACAAAGCAAAACACATGTGTTTATGTATAACCTACATGCACACACATATAGTTTAAAACAGAAGGCAGAGATGGGACCTAAGGTAATTTCTGCACAGAACAGTGAATAGATGCAGTCATTTTTACTGTTAAGGTATCCATGGCAATATCAAGATGGGAGGGAAGTCTGGATGGATGATATTATAGGGGCTGTTTTGTAGAAGAAAAGATGCTGATAGCCCTGGGCATAGCTGAATGATTTCACGGTCCTTAAGTCAACTTATGGCCAAGCATGGGAAATGTAGTGCTGACGACTATATACTCTCTTCAATTTTCCAAACCACTAATAACAATAATAATGATGATAATAACAACAATAAAAATGATGCCAGTTACTTTTAAGCCCTCACTCCCACCTAGGAAACCACCCTCATCTCTTCCACTGTTCACTATCCCTATGGATAGCCACACTAGGCATCAAGTTATTGAATTCATACTCCCAGAAATAATGCTTGACACCTCCTCAACAAACCCCTGCCACCTAATCATAGCCCATCCCTACGTCCCATTTATATTACCCTCTACACATCCTAAATCTTACAATTCTCTTCATGTTTGCCCCTTTCACCAAGCTACAATCCTGGCTCAACTGAAATATATAATTGGCCCTTCTCCTGATTAGATTATTTTTAAGAATATTTGGTTCACTCTTCCCTCACTTTTCTTGGGGTAGTGTAATTCTCCATTACTTAGCCTTGGGAGAATGAACTGGAGAGTGAAAGACTTCTTTGGTCAATGCTTGAAATATGCATATGTAAGAGGTGTGCCCTCCTGTGCTTCTATCATTGCTGTGAGAAAAATATGCCCAGCTAGTTCACTGGTCCAGGGAGGGTGGGGCAAGCTGGACACCCAGCTTTAAAGTAGACGTCTGAAAATTAATACCATTTTAAATATTTAAATTAAAAAATAGTCATTTTAAATTGACCTGAATTTTACAAGAGCTTCTGAAAAACTCATGGTCTGATCTTAACTTTATCATATATGATAACATTCACAATAATGAAGGGATAATTTGAGAAATATCTGCAGGCATGAGATGATGCATTGGGAGTAGTGGACAGCTAATGCCTGGGGACGTAATGCAGTGTTGGAAAATGATACAAAATGTTAAAAATGCTGCAAAAGAAAATAAACTTTTAGATCAATAGTAAAACCTCAAGCAGACAGAAGTATTTTAATGTACTCAAATGTACATCACACCATGGAATGCCCATTGTCTTACGGCTTTCTTCACCAAAGTGTGTTTAAAATGATAGTAAATGGATAAATGATTTATTTTATTCTGCTAAAAGACACCTATTCTACAAAGTAATACCGGTACAGTGAAATCAATAATGGCAACAATGTTAATCTTCAGATATCTTCACACAGTGTATGTCTACAGATAGAGCCAGGGTCAAAGAGGGAGACAGAGATCTTGGCTGCTTGTGATGACTCTAGCTGACAGTCAAGTTTGTGTGTGGATGTAGTGTCTTTTTAAAGGTTCCAGAAATACTGAAGAATAATTAACAGGGGTAGATTCCTCCTCAGACTTAGATTCATTCGCATATGAGCATACATGTAAACTTGATTCTATATTTTAGTCAAAATCGGAGGATATTAGGTAAAAGGAGAACATTACATTTACTAAGTCACTGAGTAGAATTAAATGACCATGCCCAGTGTTTTCAATATTGTGTGATCAACAATAGAAATAACTAAGAATTTGTTAACAACAAACTAGGCTATCACCATATATAAAAACTTGCTTTTATGTTTTTACTACCTCTCTCTCTCAACCTTATCCATCCTTCCATGCTATCTTACTACTTCTGAATTTTGTCCGAATAATGCTAGAAAATCAGCTAGCTATTTTTTAGAACTATGGTCTCTGGAAAATTGTTACTGGGAGTACATAAGAAATATATGCAGTAAAGCCCTATGCTGAAGTGTAAATATGTTTGTGATATTCCTAAAAGCATTTTCCTACCTACTGCTGCTATTTGGTTAGCCACAGCTTTTCTGAGAGCACTCAAGATTCTAAGTAGTTGACTTGAGGACACACTACAGAATGGCACTATAATCAGTAGCATAAATCAATTATTGTATACAATATTTAAATAAAAGAATGTAATTAATTAAAATTATTTGAACTTAAAGGAGTCCACCGTAGCTTAGCTTTTGAAAGCTGATCTATTATATGTTCTTTGATAATGGAAATGCTGAAAACTATAGTGTTTCTGTATTTTTGTGAAAGAACAGCAGTCTTAATATCTCTCTCTATATATAAAATAAAAAACTTATTAATTTATTAATCCTAAATGTGTACATATTTTGGACAAATCAAATCTAGTTACATAAAAATGTTATATATATTTTCGATAAATGTAAATGAAGGTGGTAATGAGTGGGAAAAACAGTAAGAAGAATGAATAGTAGATAAAAAGAAAAATAAATAATTGGAAATAAGGGAAATAACAGTTCCAAGGTGAAATATTTTTATAGCGACACTAGGTTGTGTACTTCAGGGATCTGGAAGAAATACAGAAACCCAAGGATGATATAGAAGGAGAGAGGCAAACATTTATTGGCTCAGGCTCTTTTCAGAGATTCATTATTATTTCTATTTTACTGATGAATAAAATTAGGCTGCAAGATGTGAAATAAACTATCAGGTCACAGAGCTCTTATGCGTTGCAGTATATTCCTTATAAGGAATATACTTACACAATGATGAGCTCCAGTTCCTTCTTTGGGCTTTGTACAATCATGTCTACTACTTACACATATGTGTTTTATTTTTGGTTTGTTTTTGCAGGTAAGTTTTAAAGAATTATTATATGTATTTTTAGGATACAGACATACTTCTATAGGTATTATTCCTTAAATAGTTATAATACACACACACACACACACACACACACACACACACACACATATGCTATTGGTTTTATTTTCCTGGAGAACCCCGATCAATACATACTCCCTTGTACATCCAATTGTGGATTAAGTTCCTACCCCCAAAAAATCTTTTAAATTTTGGTTATAAGAGGAATAGAGAGATAGAATAGTAGCTTAAGTGGACTATGGCATCAATAGAAGTTTATTTTGTTTTTTTCACTTGTTTTTCTTTACATAGGACCTACTAGACAATATTAACTTAAATACTTTAAGGATGAAGTGATTGAATTACTCAGTTGCTATATGTCCTACACAGAACATATTCCAATAGTTTATCACTTAGGAGTGATACCAGAGTCCAGGTGCCCTACTATATAATACAGGGCACAAATGCCTTGGATATAGAATCTATATGTTGTTGAATTGCTAAAGATCAGTAATTTTCTTCTATTTGATAATAAAGATAATAACAACGATCATATTTATAGTTTGTGGATTTGACACCAAAAACAAAGGCAATAAAGCAAAAATAAACAAGTGGGACTATATCAAACTAAAAAGGAAGGTTTTGCAGAGCAAAGGAAACCATCAACAAAATGAAATGATAGCCTATGGAATAGGAGAAAATATTTGCAAATCATATATCTGATAAGGGGTTAATATCCAAAATATATAAAGAACTCATACAACTTAGTAGCAAAAAACAAACAATCAGATTAAAAAATGAGCAGAGGATCTGAATAGACATTTTTCCAAAGAAGATATACAGATGGCCAATAGGCACATGAAAAAGTGCTCAACACCACTAATCATCAGGGAAATGCAAATCAAAACCACAATGTGATATCACCTCACACCTGTTAGAATGGCTGTTATCAAAAAGATAAGAGATATCAAATGCTGGTAAGAATGTGGAGAAAAAGGAACCCTTGTGCACTGTTGGTGGGAATGTAAACTGGTTCAACCACTATGGAAAACTGTATGGAGGTTCCTCAAAAAATTAAAAATAGAATTACCATATGGCCCAGCAATTCCACTTCTGGGTATTTATCCAAAGGAAACAAAAATACTAATTTGAAGAGATACATGCACCCCTATATTCACTGCAGCATTGCTTACAATAGCCAAGATATGGAAACAACCTTATTGTCCATTGACAAACGAATGGATAAAGAAAATGTGTTCTGTGTGTGTGTGTATGAATATTATTTAGCCATAAAAAAGAAGGAGATATTGCCATTTGTGACAACATGGATGGACCTTAAGGGCATTATGCTGAATGAAATAAGTCAGACAGAGAAAGACATATACCATATGATCTCACTTATATGTGGAATCTAAAAGAAAAAGAAATAAAACAAGCTCATACATACAGAGAACAGACAGACTGGTGGTTGTAAGAGGTGGGGTAGTAGGGAATAAAAAATATTTACAGTTTTTGTGACAGTTCAGTTTTATATTTTATTAAATATAAAATATTTAATATTCAGCATATAATTACAAAAATTCCATTGGGTAAGCAAGTAACATCAATCAGGATATGCTTCCTAATTTTTATATTTTTTTGTAAGTACTTATTTTTCTTTTTTCTTTCTACAATGAAGATGTAAAACAATGGCTTATTTTTCTATATAATAAACTTTATGTGTGTGTATATGTAATGCTAACAACCAATTCTTGGTAAATTCTGAAATTTAAAATTTAATAACTAACTTTTTCATTTATTTTAAATTGTGAGGTTCCCAAACAGTGAACCATAACAGATTCCAGGAGCGCTGAGAGATATTTTAAATTTCTTGGGAAATCTAGTAATCTCTGTCAGATATCAAGTAGTTTCCATATTAGATGGCTATATTCTTTTTGATGATGTTGTATATTTGCGAAAGTGGGTTTTTAGCAGTTGTTGTGATAACAAGCAAGTATGGGATGAAATCAATGTTGAACAGGGAATGAAGGTTTGAGATTTTATGTAGTGGCAAACAGGTACCATGCTGTTAGGGCACAAACACTTATTAGATATTTGGATCTAACTATTTAATAAACAGAATTGTTAGCTATTTATTTTGGTTTAAGGAGGCCATAAAAATTACTGACACCCTACATTATAGAGAACTGAGATATTTGGGAAGGCTCTGAGATAATCAAACCATTGATTCAATAAATACTATTTGAATCCTATGTGATGGGTGCTATTCCAAGTTCTGGTATATAGTGATACATAAAGCAATAATGATTGGTGGCTCCATGGATTTCACTGTCCAGTGCAGGCTTTTGTCAAGTTGCCAGTCTATGACAAGACAGTAAAAGTGTATGAGTTATGCTGAGTAGAGTGAATGCTATCTACTATTTATATGCCTTTTTTATCACCAATGCATTAACACTCCTAGATTATTTTTTATTACATTTAGTCTATGTCAGGGTTGTTCCTGCACAACACTGTAAGATAAATGGCGTCTCAGGCATTCTTTGGCATTCTTTTCTGTGGCCTTCATCCACTCATGGCAGAATTTCTCAAGTCTCTGGACTATTATCCTCTTCTGTGGATCACAGAACTCTTCATTTTATCTTTTCTCCTTGGCTTGCATTACCAAAAATGATCCATGTTGCAGCTTTACACCTCCCAATTTCACTTATCTGTTCTTAGCTATTAAAATATCAATTTTCTGTGTAAGTTGAATTTTAATAGAATAATACAAAGAAATGAATGGTGTTATTTTAGTAGAAATATGTGTGTAGAAATATACACATATTGAGTATGAAGTCAGGAGAACTTTATGGGAAATTCTTGGGAAAGTCTTATAGTGTACCATACTGTCTACTCATCTCATTGAAAAGAGAAATCATCTCTCTTCTTTTATATGTGTGAAGCTATATTTGACTGTCATACTTTTTAGCACATATCCTTAGTAAATTCCTGTGCATTCAATCTACACCTTACCTATTTTAGTTGCTTTTTATTATTACCTGAAACAAATTCTCCTCTCCCTTTTATGCATTTATACCCCTATAACATTCCCTGGTCCAACTATTTCTCCAGGCTAGAACCCTGAAATTTATGCTCTTCCAAGTCATATCTTTAAATCCTTTAAGATCAATATTCCCTGATAAATTTACCCTATAACAATCACACTGCTTCTCCAGACTCTTACTGTTATTATCTATACCACATACACTTTTGCATATGGATTTAGACTTCAATTCTTTATTCTGTAATTTAACATTTTTGTCTCCTCTGCATTACTAACTGGAGATTGTAGACTCCTTTCAAGTAATAGTCACCTCGTTTACTTCTTGGAGTAATTGTTCTGGGATAGAAAAGTGTTCTAGCCTTTTTTCCCTAGAGCAAAATTAAACCTGAACAATCACTTATATGTCTACTGTTTCTTGAAAGATGTAATTCAGTGCAATGGTAAAGGAAAAAGGGATGTGAGGCAGAAAAGGAGGGAAAGTGGAGATAACATGGGACCTTATAGAGTTGGTTATAGCTTCACCAGAAAACAGACCTGGCCATGTGGAAGGTCTTGGAAGAAGCTGCATGAACCTCTGACTTGATGAGCAAGAAATTGATCTGATGGGTTCTTCATGTGTTCTTCTCTTGTTGGCTTCAGTTTACCCCAAAGGACACCTACTTTTTGAACTTGCAGTCTATGTTTCCAGCCCTCTGGGTCACCCTTTGCAAAGCCTAAATCTGTGCCTGGCATTGGGAGAAAACAAAAAGATCTAGTGCTCATTTTTTAACATTTTTTAAGGAAAAATCATGCTTAACATTTGCAAAAGATATTTTAAAATTTCATATTACCTTATGTAATTCTGTCTTCTCATTTTGGTTAACTTTCTCTGTGTCTATGAACTTGGGTGAGACAGTTACCTATCCTAGTCATGAAGGGGTGTTGTTCTATGAGTGCATCCCTAGGCAGTCTGCCTGTGCCCAGTGGGGGAACTGCTAGATCTGAAGTGAGCACAGTCACATTTTCCCTCAAGGTGTGTCTGCAGCTACCACCTTGGGGGTAGGTAGGGCTGGAGAAGAAGGGGCTAGAGCCAGAATCAGGTGTGAGCTGAGGCTTCTCCTGTGTTCAGTGTCGGTCACTACCCTATGGGGTGCAGTATTGAGGCCCAGAGCAGAAGCCCTGAGTGTTAGGTCTGAGCTGGTTCTATTCCCTCTAAGTGTGCGCACTCTCCTTGGCACCTGCAGCCTCCGCGCTGGTGGAGGACAGCACCTGAGCAATAGGGGCTAGAGGAGGTGCCCAGTGAGGGCTGGGGTATGCACTGAGGTGATCACAGGTAATGGGTAAAAGCCCAGGCATGTTTCATTCTGCTTCCTCCTTGCTGTTACTGGTAGTAAATAAGTGTGTTTGTGTTCTTCAGGATCAGAGTTTAGGTTTCTTACAGCCCTCTGATAAGTCCCACTGGTTTTCAAACCAGCTAAGGGGACTTGTCCTCCCAATTTTGGATTCCAGGGCTAGGGTGTCCAATATGTGGCTCAAACCCCTCAATCCCCAGGGAGGATCTCCTCTTCTGTGTCCCCTGCCAGGGGCGTGGGCCACAACCCAATTGCTTTTCCCTTCCTACCTGACTCTGTGTGGATCTTTCTTTATAGCCTTGGCTGTAGAAGGGCCTTTCTGCCAGTCTCCAGGTTGTTTTCAGTGACAGTTGTTCCACATGTAGATGTATTTTTGATGTTTTCATGGGTGAGGTGAGCTCGGAGTCCTCCTGCTCTGCCATCTTGATCTCCCTCCTCTAGTTTTGGGTATATTTTATTTGAGGTTTGTATCATTTGGGGATTGGCCATGAACATGAAATACTTTATGTATTTTTGGAATAAAGCTCTAAGAATACATGAGATAAAAAGAGATTGCATGTAGGTAAAGAAGACATCTGTGTTAGACATGGGGATGAGTTGCCCCGGCCCCCCTTAAGAGTTTGGAAGTGCTGTCAGTACACAGCCTCCATCTGAAAGCTACTTCAGATTGTGCCTCAGCTGCCCTATTTGGGCCTTCCACATCCAATGACCGCTGGTCTGTTCTCTATTTCAGCTCAATTCAGGGCAACTCTGACTCTGCTTCCAGTGGAGTCCACTGAGCTGCCGTAAATCTGGCACTGTAGCCCCACTTCTCCCACTTCCCAGTCCTTCTGTTTTTCTCTTCCTTCCACAGATGTTGATCTCTAATAAATATTTTACATGCCTAACTCCACCTCAGTGTCATTTTTTTCAGAGAACTGAACCTGCAATAACATCCAAGAATTAAACATTGAAATCCCTCTGGTAATTAGAGGTTAGGAATTTTAGGGCAAACCAGAAAAGAAGACAGCCAGGGAAGTGGGGGAAATCCAGAAAGATAGCTCTTTATAAGCTAAAAGATGATGGTCATGCAAAAGGTGGGGACATATCACCCGTGTCAAAAGTTGCTGATAGAAGTGATGAAGAAGCAGGAGTGATCTCTGGGTTTAGTACCATCAGTGATGACTTTCACAAGAGCAGTTTCAGTGGGAGAGCAGGGCCAAAGACTGGAAGAGTTTACAAGCAGAATGTGAGGAGTTTAGAGAGGGTTTTTTGGTTTGTTTCTGGTTTTCTTGCTTTTTTTAAAATTGTTGTTCAGAAGGAAAACGAATAATTTTGCATGTTGATTGGAAAGAACCAATGGAGAGAGAAAAAATGAGGTAAAAATAGGTAAAGCAATCTAGTGCAGAAGTGGAAGGTTGGATTCAATTAGAAAAATAGATCGGTAATCTATAATAGAGGAGGCAAAGCAGAATATGGGTGAGTAGATGCTTATGTATAGGGAAAGCATTAAAAACAGATAAACATTAAATATAATTCATACAGCATAGCCAAAGGGGAGATATTCAAGGACTTTTCAACTCCTTTCTTTTATAGCCTCCACCTCCTTCTCTGATGAATTTATGATAGATCATTTCAAAGCCCATTAAAATACCCACTTCTCAGCTCCCTTATTTAAACACTTAGAAATGTGGCCATGGTGCTTTTTTGTCTCTGATTACTTATTTTTGTTAAAATGCATTTTCTGTTCTGCCATCTACCTTATCTACCTTTCTTTCCTATCCTCAATTCCTTATTCTATTAACATATCAGCAACTTACGGAGACAGATATAATTTAAAGTATAATTTTGCCCCTCTTCACCCCCAGCTTCCCCTGCTCCTAGACAGCTCTAAAAATGTTGATCAATTGCTTTGAATAGTCTTCCTCCACTACTACTTCCTTTTACTACTTGGAAACCTTCCTTACTTCCTTCAAGTATTTGCTTAAGTTTAGTCTTTGATAATGCTTACACTGACCAACCTATTTAATCCTGCACATCTCCCTTGTTTCTCACCCTATTCCCCAATACTTTTTTTCTTTCTTTTACCATGTTATTATATGCTATATATTTTGCTTATTTATTATGTTTACTATGTACTCTTTTTCTCTCCCACCATGAGGTAAGCCCCGTAAAGGCAGGGTTCTATTTTGTTCATTGATGATTCCAAAAAGCCTAAAACAGTACTAGGATAAGAGTAGGTGCTCAATAAAATGAGTTAATAAATGCATTTATAATTGCTATGCATTTATAGCAGAACTTCCCTCTTCAGCTTTTCCAGATTTACTTAGGAAGATATATAAGCTCATCTTCTTCTGTAATTCAATAGACATGCAATATATGTTTAATATTACTTTAAAGTAAAAACCAATCATCAATAACACTTAAGTAATTCAAGAAATACTTATTGTCCAAATAAATATTTATGGATCAAATGGTGCTATGTGTTCTGTGGCACATAATGGTAGCTTACTCCCTGCTTTCAGTTTATAGTTGACTATTAACAAATGACAATGAAAAAACATGTCCTATCTGATGACAGTTTTAATGAATTGGTAGTGACTACTCAGTAACTGTGCTGAACTGAGACATAAGTCAATTAGCTTTGCCCTCTAAGCCTCTGTGAGAGGAGTGTGGCCTCATGAGTGCCGTGTGAGTACTATCTCTGAACTAGGCTGTAAGGTATATGAAGTTAGAGACCACCTTTATTTGGTCCACCATTCTATTCTCAGAAACTAGCATATAAGTAGTGTTTAATAATTACATTGAATAAATAAATACCACTTATAATGCCATGAATTGGTGTAACAGGATATTAGAACAAAACTATTTTTACCTCCTTTTTTTCACTGAGGAACTGGTATCATAGATATATTACACTAAAGCACAAATTAGACAGATCTCCATCTGCAGAATTTTCAGAGAAAAAGATCAAAACAAAACATGACTCTTTAACCTTCTCACCCATTTCAAGAAGTAGAAATGGGTGAGAGTGGGAAATGAGAGGAAAAGAATATTTCATGAGAGGCCTATCTCTGAAAAGATATGTACTCTGAAGAACCATGCTACGTGTTTGTAGAGGGGGAGGGATATATCTCTTTTGGCAGAATTATCATGAAGGGACTCCTGGGAGACCACTTGGAAAGAGTGAAAAGTTCGGAAACGTGAAAAGTGAAAGAGAGATCCCTCAAACTGAACCACCAGTCATTCACTCCACAAAGACTTACATTGCTGGAATCCCTGATTGTTTCATGGCACTTACACAGCTCCTTATAAAGTTCCAACTGTCTCTATCTCTTAGCGTATGTCTGATTCTTGAAACACTCATAAGTATTTTGTTTCCATAAAATTAGGATATGCATGGTCTCCACGCAGCATCATTTTCCTGACTTTTTGAGCAAGTCAATAAATCAACTATCTCATGGCCTCTATATCCCCTAAGTGGAAATCAGATCTCCTATATAAGTATCTTTAACAAAGGTGAAAGAATGACCTATCTCTGCATGAAAAGATCATTAAGACTTAAAGTATTATTTTAACATTTGAATGTGTAATTGATGAAAATGTGTCTAGATAATTTTGTATTAATTTAGCATTTCAATAATCATAGGCATTATTGTGCCTGTTACTCTTAAGAACACTTATACACAGAGAGTGCTCTTCTGTTAGTTTGGTTAATCAGCATTAACAAAGGTGAAGTAGGCATCACTGTCTGAAAGTCAACTGAGCATTAATCATTGGATTTTAGACATTCTAACAAGTTGATCCTCAGCGAGGACTAAGGAGATTACATGCTATAGGATGATGATCTCTGTATCACTTACTCTTAGACAATATGTGATGTAGAAGACTGAACAGCAATATAGTTAGTCCAAAATTTAAATTATTTTTTAACCAAATTTTTAATATAAGATCATTTTCTTATAATATGGTTCTCATCTTAAAGTTAAGGAAAATCTTTATTAATTAAAGCCTTGGCTGTGGGTTTCTGTTAATCAAAGTTTTACTGTATCTTCTTTCTAAATTCACCTTTGATGTTAATTAGAAATTTAATTTTTAATTCTCGTACCTTTGTGACTATAACTTTCCTCCTTAGATATTGATGCACTTTCAATTTTTAAGTTATATCATTAAAAGATCATAAGCTGCAAAATATTATTCCTGATGTGGGAAAATCTTAATGAAGGAAGGAAAACTTAAAGTAATATATTATAGTTATTAGTTAATAAATAATTTGATTATAAGCCAATCTTAAAATAAATAATAAAATATTATATTTTTTTGTTATACTTTTTATACTTAATTCTCTTGTATAATTTATCATATTAATTTTAACTTTTCAAAATGTGCTCAAAATTTTTTATTAAATGTCTTTTCTGGTGCATCTTTGAAAAGACTCATTTGAACTTCAAACACCAAACTCTGGCCATCAGTTGATTAAAGAGAATAGAGACCATGAAGTAAGTCAAATTATTCTGTCCCTTTATTCTCTGTTCATCCATGTACTCCTTGAGATTTAGTTTTTCATAATTATTCTCTGGAAGGGAAACTACTGACACATTGTCTTTGTCTAACTGATGGCATATTTTCTACTGTAATAAACAACATATTTGGCCCATTTACTTCTATAGGAAGAATTATATTTTCCAGTGACTTTGGCATAACTTAGTGAATTTCTTAGATGACCAGATAAAAAGCTTCTCTATGTGTAGGGCAAATGCACTGAAATCCCAGGAAATGCCTCACGTAAGCTACAAAATTGTTCAGAAATCAAGCTGCAGCATTTTAGTTCTGATTGGCCACTGACTTGCTCTCTGACTTTGAGCATGTATTCAACTTCCTCTGAGTCTGTCACATCCAACCAATGGGTGTAGAAATTCAATCTACCTATTTGATAGAGTTGCTATAAGCACTTTTAAATTTTATCAGTTTTTAAAATTTGATGTAGGTTTTTCTCTGTTAATCATTTAACTGATTTCTATAGCGAAAGCCTTTACCAGAAACCATCCTGGTCAGTTAGTGTCAGGGTTGCTAGACAGCAAAAGAACTTGGCTCTTGGGTTTTTTGTTGTTTTTTTTGTTTGTGTTTTGTTTGTTTGTTTTTTCTAGCAAGAATAGAGAACCAAAAAACTATCAATAAATAAAACGAAGCAAAATTATAGAGATCAACTCTGACAGATTTAAATGTGTAGCTTTTATATTTTTCAGGTATCTGGATATCACCCTGTATTACAACAGTGGATTTGTCAGCTACTGTGAGGCACAATGAAATTGTGACTCTACTTTTTAGTCAAGAGGTTGATCATCCCTGTAAGAACTAAAAATTTGAGAAATTGAGGGTCAGTGTAGTACTCACCACGTGAAGAAATAAAATGAAGGTGAAAATATAAGCTAGGTCAAAAAATAAAATAAGAGGGGGAAATTAGATTTCTACTATTTTCCTAATTCATTTTTAGAAGTTGCACAGGTGTAGAGTAGGGGTAGATAGGATCACCTTAAATGTATCTCAGTAAAAAGCACTTAGGAAAACTTACACAATTTAATAATGAATAGAATAAGAATCATAAAATGAATTTTTGCCAGAAGAACTTAGCTCAGAAACTCAGAGATTCTGCATTAGTCAAATGCATGATTTATGCTTAGAGTTCTATGTTGTTTCTATAAAAATGACAAATCTTTAACTGTATAACAAAAATTTCTCCTGTGCAAAGCAAAATATTAATTTGTAATAATGTTCTTTTTTCTGTGAAGTAAATATAAGAGTCAAAAGCTGGGTTTTCAAAGAATCCTTAAATTAGTAGGGTATAATAAATATATCAAAAAAGAAATGATTAAAAAAGAAATAGAAAATTTCAATAGAAACTGTCTTCTTAACACTAACAATCAAACTAATTATCAAGTTAACCAATACCTACAATTTTACCAAATTTCTTAAAAGAAAAATGTTATGCCTTTGACATCATCATGGAAATAAGTTTGGGAAGCAATAGTCATTTCAGAAACCAAAATGCAATATTAATTTTTTTAAAAATTGAAGTATAGTTGATTTACAATGTTGTGTTAGTTTCAGGTGTACAGGAAAGTGATTCATATATATATATTCTTTTTCAGATTCTTTTCCATTATAGGTTATTGCAAGATATTAAATATAATTCCCTGTGCTATACAGTAGGACCTTGTTGTTTATCTGTTTTATGTATAGTAGTATGTATCTGTTAAACTCAAACTCCTAATCTATCCCTTCCTCCCCCACCTTTTCCCTTTTGGTAACCATAAGTTTGTTTTCTATGTCTGTGAGTCTATTTCAGTTTTATAAATAAGTTCATTTGTATCATTTTTTTTAGATTCCACATAAAAGTGATATGATATTTGTCTTTGTCTGTCTGACCTACTTCACTCAGTAGGATAATCTCTAGGTCCATCCATGTTGCTGCAAATGGCATTATTTCATTCTTTTTTTATGGCTGAGTAATATTCCATTGTGTGTGTGTGTGTGTGTGTGTGTGTGTGTATGTGTATTACATCTTCTTTATCTATTTAGGTTCCTTCCATGACTTGGCTATCATAAGTAGTACTGCTATGAACATTGGGGTGCATGTATCTTTTCAAATTAGTTTTTTCTATTCCAGATATATGTCCAGGAGTGGGATTGCTGGATCATATGGTTACTCTATTTTTAGTTTTTTAAGGAACCTCCCTATTGCTCTCCATAGTGGCTGCACCAATTTACATTCCCACCAACAGCGCAAGAGGGTTACCTTTTCTCCATATCCTCTCCAACATTTATTATTTGTAGACTTTAATGATACCCATTCTGACAGGTGTGAGGTGATACCTCACTGTAGTTTTGATTTGCATTTCTTTTTTTTTTTAATACAACTTTATTAGAGTGTAATTGCTTCACAATGCTGTGTTAGTTTCTGTTGTACAAGGTGAATCAGCCATATGCATACTTATATCCTCATATCCCCTCCTTCTTAAGCCTCCCTCCCACCCTCCCTATCCCGCCCCTATAGGTTGTTGCAAAGCACCGAGCTGATCTCCCTGTGCTATGCTGCTGCTTCCCACTAGCTATCTATTTTACATTTGGTAGTGTATATATGTCAGTGCTACTCTCTCACTTCGTCCCAGCTTACCCTTCCCCCTCCCCATGTCCTCAAGTCCATTCTCTACGTCTGCGTCTTTATTCCTGTCCTGCCCCTGGGTTATTCAGAACCATTTTTTTTTTTTTTTAGATGCCATATATATGTGTTAGCATACGGTATTTGTTTTTCTCTTTCTGACTTACTTCACTTTCATTCATTCACTTCACTTTCTTTCTGACTTACTTTACTTTCATTTCTTTTTATGGCTGAGTAATATTCCATTGTATATATGTGCCACATCTTCTTTATCCATTCATCTGTTGATGGACACTTAGCTTGCTTCCATGTCCTGGCTATTGTAAATAGTGCTGCAGTGAACATTGTGGTACATGACTCTTTTTGAATTATGGTTTTCTCAGGGTATATGGCCAGTAGTGGGATTGCTGGGTCATACAGTAGTTCTATTTTTAGTTTTTTAAGGAACCTCCATACTGTTCTCCATAAGGGTTGTATCAATTTACATTCCCACCAGCAGTGCAGGAGGGTCCCCTTTTCACCACACCCTTTCCAGCATTTATTGTTTCTAGATTTTTTGATAATGACCATTCTGATCAGTGAGCATCTTTTTATATGACTGTTGGCCATCTGTATGCCTCCTTGGGAGAGATGTCTACTTAGGTCTTCTGCCCATTTTTTGATTGGATTGTTTGTTTTCTGATATTGAGCTGTATGAACTGTTTGTATATTTTGGAAATTAATCCCTTGTCAGTCACATCACTGCAAATATTTCTCCCATTTTGTAGGTTCTCTTCTCATTTTGTTTATGGTTTCCTTTGTTGTGCAAAATCTTTAAATTTAATTAGGTCCCATTGTTTATTTTTACTTTTTTCCCATTACTTTGGGAGACTGATCCAAAACAATATTACTGCAATTTATGTCAAAGAGTGTTCTGCTTATGTTTTCCTCTATGGGTTTTATAGTGTCTGGTCTTAAATTTAGGTCTTTAATCCATTTTGAGTTTATCTTTGTATATGGTGTTAGAGAATATTCTAATTTCATTCTTTTATCTGTAGCTGTACTTCAATAAGTCCCAGCAGTACTTGTTGAAGAAACTGTCTTTTCTCCATTGTATATTCTTGCCTCCTTTGTAATAGATTAATTGACCATAAGTTCGTGGGTTTATTTCTGGGCTTTGTATCCTGTTCCGTTGATCAATGTGTCTGTTTTTGTGCCAGTACCATACTGTTTTGATTACTGTAGCTTTGCAGTATAGTCTGAAGTCAGGCAGCCTGATTACTCCAGCTCCATTCTTCTTTCTCAAGTTTGTTTTGGCTATTCAGGGTCTTTTATGTTTCCATACAAATTGTAAAATTACTTGTTCTAGTTCTGTGGAAAATGCCATTGGTAATTTGATAGGTATTGCATTGAATCTGTAGATTGCCTTGGGTAGTACGGTCATTTTAACAATATTGATTCTTCCAATTCAAGAACATGGTATATATTTCCATCTGTTTGTGTAGTCTTCAGTTTCTTTCCTCAGCATCTTATAGTTTCTGGAGTACAGGTCTTTTGCCTCGTTAGGTAGTACAGGTCTTTTGCCTCCTAGGTATTTTATTCTTTTTGATGTGATGGTAAATAGGATTGTTTCCTTAATTTCTCCCTCTGATATTTCATTGTTAGTGTATAGGAATGCAACATATTTCTCTATATTAATTTTGTATCCTGCAACTTTACCAAATTCATTGATGATCTCTAGTAGTTTTCCTGTGGTGTCTTTAGGATTTTCTGTGTATAGTATCATATCATCTAACAGTGACAGTTTTACTTCTTCCTTTTCAATTTGGATTCTTCTTATTTCTTTTTTCTCTCTGATTGCTGTGGGTAGGACTTCCAAAGCTATGTTGAATAAAAGTGGTGAGGATGGACATCCTTGTCCTGATCTTAGAGGGAATGCTTTCAGCTTTTCACTGTTGAGTATGATGTCAGCTGTGGGTTTGTCATAATATGGCTTTATTATGTTGAAGTATGTTTCCTTTATGCCCACATTCTGGAGAGTTTTTATCATAATTGGATGTTGAATTTTATCAAAAGCTTTTTCTGCACCTATTGAGCTGATCATATGTTTTTTTATTCTTCAAGTTGTTAATGTGGTGTATCACATTTATTAATTTGCAAATATTGAAAAACTCTCTCATCCCTGGGATAAATCTGACTTGATCATGGTGTATGGTCCTTTTAATGTATTGTTTCATTCAGTTTGCTAATATTTTGTTGGGAATTTTTGTGTATACATTCATCAGTGATATCAGCCTGTAATCTTCCAGGCCAGTTTAACCAATATGAATACCTAAAATTTCAACAAGTTTCTTAAAAGAAAAACATTATGCCTTTGATATCACTGTGCACATAGCTTCAGGAAGCAGTAGTCATTTCAAAAACAAAAATGTAATGTTGAGATTTCAATTCCACTATTTAAAAAATGCATACCCTACATATACATGTATACATATGTATCTATACATATATAGAGTGAAAAAATGAATAGAATGAAAGATTACTCTTAAATTAAATAATCTGATTACTGAGAAAAATCTGTAATCAGATTTAAATATTAACTTTAAACTCACATACAGTGAATCAATATATTTTTCAAGTTGTCACTCAACCAATATTCGAACGTTTTTAATGATTCTATATTCAAGACTACTTATTTTATCTTGAATTGAGTCTGAATGTTAGTAAGTCAAATTGATGGTTAATTTTTTTTCAATCTGAAAAATGTGAATGTACACAAATAGCCTAATAGCAATTCATTGGTAACTGAGTGAATCCATATAAATAGTTCAACACATAAGTAGTGTTTAAACATTAGTTATTGTGAGAAATGATCTAGGTTATAGGGGATCAAGAAGAAGAACATGAATTTTCAATTTTATATAATTCACAGATTATTAACTGTCACTTTAAAAGCACTCCAGGTTTTGAGCAAAACAACATTTAACACCACCCCAGTGCCAGTTCCAGCTGTATCTGCATTCTAGACAGATTGGGGGTGTGTCAACAGTGCTTAATGTTCAGCTGTTCACCATAGCCCCACTGCCAAGATGAAGGGTCGTCAGCTACACACGGCATCTCTGCACCATTTGCTAATATACATGGGCAATAAGTAATACAATGTTTGTATCTAAGGCTAGAAAAAAATGTAAAAATACTTTTACTCTTGAATGAAGTTTATATGACTTGAATTTGATCTTATCATCAAAATTTTAGTTCAAGAACTAAAAAGGCTGTATCTCCATGTAAGCATAATGAAATTGTTCACTATGCTTGCTTCATTTCTTTTACACAGGAATTAACATTTACTAT
Source organism: Balaenoptera musculus (assembly GCF_009873245.2). NCBI lineage: Eukaryota > Metazoa > Chordata > Mammalia > Artiodactyla > Balaenopteridae > Balaenoptera > Balaenoptera musculus. Next base: position 73,023,265 of record NC_045791.1, on the reverse strand, counting down.
TTATTGTCCTTTATGTTTTATACACTAGGTTGATTCAACAATTGATGAATTACTCTTATTCAGGAAAAAAACAGGAGAATGTGGATACCTTTAGGTTTAATTCTGTCCTTTTTTCCCATTACTTTGTTTTTCTTCTAAGCTAATTAACTTTAATCCTTATTTTATATAACAATATCTTCAGAAGACAAAACTTGAAATAACAATATATCCTAAACATCTGCTAGGGAATCTATTATAGCTTGGGAACTGGGCAGTATATAGGAGTATTTGTCTCATTCCTGAAAATGACTCCATAGAATAGTACCTGCACCCCTACCCACCTTTCCCAGCAAATTGTTATAACCTCAATTTCAGTTTTCTAGAAGATATCGTCTCTAATGACAAACTGTTTCCTGCATACAAGTTCAATAAAAACATTGTTGTACCAAGTTTTAATGTCCTGGTAGAAAGCTGCTCACTTTTGACTTTCAAGCAACACTTTACAAAAGAATTAAGTCAGCCAACGTATGTAATTTTCTTTTACTGTTTCCATCTCTTCCATAATATACCTATTAGAATTTTGCAGGCTAGCATAGGGTTGTGTCCAGTTGAACTCAGACAATAAAGGAATAAAAATGAGCTATTATTTAATATTCCTAATAAATATATATGTGGAAAAATGACCTTTGATATGCAGCTCTTTATAAGATGGAAGAAATCATCATTTTCTATTATTAGATTAACATTAAAAGAATATTCCATGCCACCAAAAATAATTATTCCAGTGGATATTCATGAAATTATTTAAACAGAGAGAGCCAATTAAATGTACAGTTAAATATGGAGCTTATGTCCCATATTTAGAAAATAAAATATGTCAAAATTTTATTTATTTCATAGATGAAGACAAGAGATAGCGAAGAGTGACTAAGTAATTTTGATACATTTTCTCAACTGGGGAATATTTCAAGTTGTGATTTAACTCACTGAATCATGAAATGACTCATAGTTAAGTTACTGGAGTTTTGTTGATTAATGAGCTACTATTTGTATGGTAAAATGAAAAATTAATAGGGAGAGACAGATTGTTATATGAGCTAAGCAAATCTAATCCAGTCCTGAAGATTAGATGAAAAGAGAGAATTAATCAAATAACAAATTATTTTACAAAAGAATCGTATCTGTGTCTTTCATATAAGCCAATAAACAATTTTTACATAACTGAAAAAAATACTGTTTCACTAGTTTTTTTACAAAGGCCAACTTGGATTTGCTATCATGGCAAAAAATCTTCAAGGTTATTTTCTACCAGTCTACGACCCACTGGTTTCCGTTCTATCTGAGGTTTCGTGGTTGTGACTGACATGTAATTGAGTATTTGACTATCAGTTCACATACTGGGTTTGGTGATCTGTGTGTGATGTTTTCAATATACTTGAGATAAAGTATTATTTTTCTGTGCTCAGATTCATTGTTTTTAGAGTAGAACAACTGTGGTGGGGATAGTCAGGGCATCTGTGGGTTTTGAAAAATGTCATTGGAAACTAAATTACATGGAAACATTAGTTCCTGTGAAAGTTTGTTTCTTAGAGTCTCTGTACACAGCTATGATTTTCTCTTCTTATCCCTTATGGGGCATCTTTTTTTTTTTTTTTTTTTTTTTAAATCTATGCTACTGCTACTTGTGATATTTCAGAGAAATGCTTTTGAATTTTGGAGTAAAGAATATTGGTATAGCTTGATTAAAATGAAATATTAAATCTTTCTTTTCAAACCTTTGCTGTAAACCAAGAGAAAGGCAGTGTTTGCTATTAAAACTCAGATGATTACAAGATATTTATACTATTTATTCTGCCTCCTGTGTGCATGTATGTGTGTGTGTGTGCATGTGTGTGTGTTTGGACACTGTAAGTTCATATATTCAGAGCTTCTCTTGCTCAGTCATTAAAAAGAATATATTCTATTTCCGTTTAATTGGTGAAATGTAAAAAAGAATCAGACAAAACTATTTTTCCTTCTTTCAAAATACCCAACAATTACATTTTTAAGTATGGAAACTTCCAGTATATTATAAACATTTCTGATCTTAATAAAGGACTGAGTGTCCTATTTCATATACGCATTCTCTTTGATCCATCTTTTTATTTTTATATATTTATTTTTCACATCTTTATTGGAGTATAGTAGCTTTGCAATGGTGTGTTAGTTTCTGCTTTATAACAAAGTGAATCAGTTATACATATACATATGTTACCATATCTCTTCCCTCTTGCATCTCCCTCCCTCCCACCCTCCCTATCCCACCCCTCTAGGTGGTCACAAACCACCGAGCTGATCTCCCTGTGCTATGCAGCTGCTTCCCACTAGCTATTTATTTTACACTTGGTAGTGTATATATGTCCATGCCACTCTTTCAGTTTGTCCCAGCTTACCCTTCCCCCTCCCCATATCCTCAAGTCTATTCTCTAGTAGGTCTTTGCCTTTATTCCCGTCTTGCCCCTAGGTTCTTCATGACCATTTTCTTTTTTTTCTTAGATTCCATATATATGTGTTAGCATACGGTATTTGTTCTTCTCTTTCTGACTTACTTCACTCTGGATGACAGACTCTAGGTCCATCCACCTCACTACAAATAACTCAATTTCGTTTCTTTTTATGGCTGAGTAATATTCCATTGTATATATGTACCACATCTTCTTTATCCATTCATCTGATGATGGACATTTAGGTTGCTTCCATGTCCTGGCTATTGTAAATAGAGCTGCAATGAACATTTTGGTACATGTCTCTTTTTGAATTATGGTTTTCTCAGGGTATATGCCCAGTAGTGGGATTGCTGGGTCGTATGGTAGTTCTATTTTTAGTTTTCGAAGGAAATTCCATACTGTTCTCTATAGTGGCTGTATCAATTTACATTCCCACCAACAGTGCAAGAGTGTTCCCTCTTCTCCACACCCTCTCCAGCATTTATTGTTTCTAGATTTTTTGATGATGGCCATTCTGACCGGTGTGAGATGATATTTGATTGTAGTTTTGATTTGCATTTCTCTAATGATTAATGATGTTGAGCATTCTTTCATGTGTTTGTTGGCAATCTGTATATCTTCTTTGCAGAAATGTCTATTTAGGTCTTCTGCCCATTTTCGGATTGGGTTGTTTGTTTTTTTAATATTGAGCTGCATGAGCTGTTTATATATTTTGGAGATTAATCCTTTGTCAATTGCTTCATTTGCAAATATTTTCTCCCATTCTGAGTGTTGGTTTTTCGTCTTGTTTATGGTTTCCTTTGCTGTGCAAAAGCTTTTAAGTTTCATTAGGTCCCATTTGTTTATTTTAGTTTTTACGTCCATTTCTCTAAGATGTGGGTCAAAAAGGATCTTGCTGTGATTGATGTCATAGAGTGTTCTGCCTATGTTTTCCTCTAAGAGTTTGAAAGTGTCTGGCCTTACATTTAGGTCTTTAATCCATTTTGAGTTTATTTTTGTGTATGGTATGAGGGAGTGTTCTAATTTCATACTTTTACATGTAACTGTCCAGTTTTCCCAGCACTACTTATTGAAGAGGCTGTCTTTTCTCCACTGTATATTCTTGCCTCCTTTATCAAAGATAAGGTGACCATATGTGCCTGGGTTTATCTCTGGGCGTTCTATCCTGTTCCATTGATCTATATTTCTGTTTTTGTGCCAGTACCATACTGTCTTGATTACTGTAGCTTTGTAGTATAGTCTGAAGTCAGGGAGCCTGATTCCTCCAACTCCGTTTTTCTTTCTCAAGATTGCTTCGGCTATCCAGGGTCTTTTGTGTTTCCATACAGATTGTGAAATTTTTTGTTCTAGTTCTGTGAAAAACGCCAGTGGTACTTTGATAGGGATTGCATTGAATCTGTAGATTGCTTTGGTTACTACAGTTATTTTCACACTGTTGATTCTCCCAATCCAAGAACATGGTATATCCCTCCATCTACTTGTATCATCTTTAATTTCTTTCATCAGTGTCTTACAGTTTTCTGCATACAGGTCTTTTGTCTCCTTAGGTAGATTTATTCCTAGCTATTTTGTTCTTTTTGTTGCAATGGTAAATGGGAGTGTTTCCTTAATTTCTCTTTCAGATTTTTCATCATTAGTGTATAGGAATTCTAGAGACTTCTGTGCAATAATTTTGTATCCTTCTACTTTACCAAATTCATTGATTAGCTCTAGTAGCTTTCTGGTAGCATCTTTAGGATTCTCTATGTATACTATCATGTCATCTGCAAACAGTGACAGCTTTACTTCTTCTTTTCCGATTTGTATTCCTTTTATTTCTTTTTCTTCTCTGATTGCTGTGGCTAAAACTTCCAAAACTATGTTGAATAATAGTGGTGAGAGCGGGCAATGTTGTCTTCTTCCTGATCTTAGTGGAAATGGTTTCAGTTTTTCACCGTTGAGAACAATGTTGGCTGTGGGTTTGTCATATATGGCCTTTATTATGTTGAGGTAAGTTCCCTCTATGCCTACTTTCTGGAGGGTTTTTATCATAAATGGGTTTTGAATTTTGTCGAAAGCTTTTTCTGCATCTATTGAGATGATCATATTGTTTTTCTCCTTCAATTTGTTAATATGGTGTATGACATTGATTGATTTGCGTATATTGAAGAATCCTTGCATTCCTGGGATAAACCCCACTTGCTCATGGTGTATGATCCTTTTAATGTGCTGTTGGATTCTGTTTGCTAGTATTTTGTTGAGGATTATTGCATCTGTGCTCATCAATGATATTGGCCTGTAGTTTTCTTTCTTTGTGACATCTTTGTCTGGTTTTGGTATCAGGGTGATGGTGGCCTCGTAGAATGAGTTTGGGAGTGTTCCTCCCTCTGCTATATTTTGGAAGAGTTTGAGAAGGATAGGTGTTAGCTCTTCTCTAAATGTTTGATATAATTCTTCTATGAAGCCATCTGGTCCTGAGCTTTTGTTTGTTGGAACATTTTTAACCACAGTTTCAATTTCAGTGCTTGTGATTGGTCTGTTCGTATTTTCTATTTCTTCCTGGTTCAGTCTCGGAAGGTTGTACATTTCTAAGAATTTGTCCACTTCTTCCAGGTTGTCCATTTTATTGACATAGAGTTGCTTGTAGTAATCTCTCATGATTCTTTGTATTTCTGCAGTGTCAGTTGTTACTTCTCCTTTTTCATTTCTAACTCTATTGATTTGAGTCTTCTCCCTTTTTTTCTTGATGAGTCTGGCTAATGGTCTATCAATTTTGTTTATCTTCTCAAAGAACCAGCTTTTAGTTTTATTGATCTTTGCTATCGTTTCCTTCATTTCTTTTTCATTTATTTCTGATCTGATCTTTATGATTTCCTTCCTTCTGCTAACTTTGGGGTTTTTTTGTTCTTCTTTCTCTCATTGCTTTAGGTGTAAGGTTAGGTTGTTTATTTGAGTTGTTTTTTGTTTCTTAAGGTAGGATTGTATTGCTATAAACTTCCCTCTTAGAACTGCTTTTGCTGTATCCCATAGGTTTTGGGTCATCGTGTTTTCATTGTCATTTGTTTCTAGGTATTTTCTGATTTCCTCTTTGATTTCTTCAGTGATCTCTTGGTTATTAAGTAGTGTATTGTTTAGCCTCCATGTGTTTGTAATTTTTACAGATTTTTTCCTGTAATTGATATCTAGTCTCATACGTTTGTGGTCGGAAAATATACTTGATACAATTTCAGTTTTCTTAAATTTACCAAGGCTTGATTTGTGACCCAAGATATGATCTATCCTGGAGAATGTTCCATGAGCAGTGGAGAAGAATGTGTATTCTGTTGTTTTTGGATGGAATGTCCTATAAATATCAATTAAGTCCATCTTGTTTAATGTATCATTTAAACTTGTGTTTCCTTATTTATTTTCATTTTGGATGATCTGTCCATTGGTGAAACTGGGGTGTTAAAGTCCCCTACTATGATTGTGTTACTGTCGATTTCCCCTTTTATGGCTGTTAGTATTTGCCTTATGTATTGAGGGTCTCCTTTGTTGGGTGCATAAATATTTACAATTGTTATATCTTCTTCTTGTATCGATCCCTTGAGCATTATGTAGTGTCCTTCTTTGTCACTTGTAATAGTCTTTATTTTAAAGTCTATTTAGTCTGCTATGAGAATTGCTACTCCAGCTTTCTCTTGATTTCCATTTGCATGGGATACCTTTTTCCACCCCCTCACTTTCAGTCTGTATGTGTCCCTAGGTCTGAAGTGGGTCTCTTGTAGACAGCATGTATACGGGTCTTGTTTTTGTATCCATTCAGCCAGTCTATGTCTTTTGGTTGGAGTATTTAATCCATTTAGATTTAAGGCAGTTATCGATATGTATGTTCCTATTTCCATTTTCTTAATTGTTTTGGGTTTGTTATTGTAGGTCTTTTCCTTCTCTTGTGTTTCCTGCCTAGAGAAGTTCCTTTAACATTTGTTGTAAAGCAGGTTTGGTGGTGCTGAATTCTCTTAGCTTTTGCTTGTCTGTAAAGCTTTTTTTTTTTTTTTTTAATGAAAGCTTCTTTCTTTTTTATTTATTTATTTATCTATTTTTGGCTGTGTTGGGTCTTCGTTTCTGTGCCAGGGCTTTCTCTAGGTGCGGCAAGCGGGAGCCACTCTTCACTGCAGTGCACGGGCCTCTCACTGTCACGGCCTCTCTTGTTGCGGAGCACAAGCTCCCGACGCGCTGGCTCAACAGTTGTGGCTCACGGGCCTAGTTGCTCCACGGCATGTGGGATCTTCCCAGACCAGGGCGCGAACCCGTGTCCCCTGCATTAGCAGGCAGATTCTCAACCAGTGTGCCACCAGGGAAGCTCCTGTAAAGCTTTTAATTTCTCCATCAAATCTGAATGAGATCCTTGCTGGGTAGAGTAATCTTGGTTGTAGGTTTTTCTCCTTCATCACTTTAAATATGTCCTGCCACTCCCTTCTGGCTTGCGGAGTTTCTGCTGAAAGATCAGCTGTTAACCTTATGGGGATTCCTTTGTGTGTTATTTGTTGTTTTTCCTTTGCTGCTTTTAATATTTTTTCTTTGCATTTAATTTTTGATAGTTTGATTAATATGTGTCTTGGCGTGTTTCTCCTTGGATTTATCCTGTATGGGACCCTCTGTGCTTCCTGGACTTAATTAACTATTTCCTTTCCCATATTAGGGAAGTTTTCAACTATAATCTCTTCACATATTTTCTCAGTCCCTTTCTTTTTCTCTTCTTCTTCTGAGACCCCTATAATTCGAATGTTGGTGCATTTAATGTTGTCCCAGAAGTCTCTGAGACTGTCCTTAATTCTTTTCATTCTTTTTTCTTTATTCTGCTCTGCAGTAGTTATTTCCACTATTTTATCTTCCAGGTCACTTATCCATTGTTCTGCCTCAGTTATTCTGCTATTGATCCCTTCTAGAGAATTTTTAATTTCATTTATTGTGTTGTTCGTCACTGTTTTTTGCACTTTAGTTCTCCTAGGTCCTTGTTAAACGTTTCTTGTATTTTCTCTATTCAATTTCTAAGATTTTGGATCATCTTTACTATCATTATTCTGAATTCTTTTTCAGGTAGACTGCCTATTTCCTCTTCATTTGTTAGGTCTGGTGGGTGTTTGCCTTGCTCCTTCATCTGCTGTGTGTTTCTCTGTCTTCTCATTTTGCTTAACTTACTGTGTTTGGGGTCTCCTTTTTGCAGGCTGCAAGTTCGTAGTTCCCATTGTTTTTGGTGTCTGCCCCCAGTGGCTAAGGTTGGTTCAGTCGGTTGTGTAGGCTTCCTGGTGGAGGGGACTAGTGCTTGTGTTTTGGTGGATGAGGCTGGATCTTGTTTTTCTGGTCGGCAGGTCCTTGTCTGGTGGTGTGTTTTAGAGTGTCTGTGGCCTTATTATGATTTTAGGCAGCGTCTCTGCTAATGGATGGGGTTGTGTTCCTGTCTTGCTAGTTGTTTGGCATAGGGTGTCCTGCACTGTAGCTTGCTGTTCATTGAGTGAAGCTGGGTCTTGGCGTTGAGATGGAGATCTCTGGGAGATTTTCACTGTTTGTTATTACTTGGAGCTGGGAGGTCTCTTGTGGACCAGTGTCCTGAACTTGGCTCTCCCACCTCAGAGACACAGCCCTGATGCCTGGCTGGAGCACCAAGAGCCTTTCATTCACACGGCTCAGAATAAAAGGGAGAAAAAATAGAAAGAAAGAAAGAAAGAAGATAAAGTAAAATAAAGTAAAATAAAATAAAATAATTAAAATAAAAAATAATTATTAAGAAAAAATTTTTAAAAAGTAAAATAAAAACAAAAACAGACAGAACCCTAGGACAAATGGTAAAAGCAAAGCTATACAGACAAAATAACACACAGAAGCATTCACATACACACTCACAAAAAGGGAAAAAGGGGGAAAAAATATATATGTTTGCTCCCAAAGTCCACCTCCTCAATTTGGGATGATTCGTTGTCTATTCAGGTATTCCACAGGTGCAGGGTACATCAAGTTGATTGTGGAGATTTAATCCTCTGCTCCTGAGGCTGCTGGGATAAATTTCCCTTTCTGTTCTTTGTTCGCACACTTCTCGGGGTTCAGCTTTGGATTTGGACCCGCCTCTTCGTGTACATCACCTGAGGGCATCTGTTCTTCGCTCAGACACGACAGGGTTAAAGGAGCAGCTGCTTCGGGGGCTCTGACTCACTCAGGCCAGGGGGAGGGAAGGGTACGGATGTGGGGCGAGCCTGTGGCGGCAGAGGCCAGTGTGACTTTGCAGCATCCTGAGGCGCGCTGTGCGTTCTCCCGGGGAAGTTGTCCCTGGATCACGGGACCCTGGCAGTGGCAGGCTGCACAGGCTCCCGGGAGGGGAGGTGTGGATAGTGACCTGTGCTTGCACACAGGCCTCTTGGTGGCTGCAGCAGCAGCCTTAGCATCCCGTGCCCGTCTCTGGTGACCCATCTTTGTAGAAGAAATTACATAGATAAGAAAGGTAGCAATTGGATTGTTTTATCTTTGAGATGTGCTGTGCTTTATTAATCTTGAATTGTGTTGTTGAAATCCCATTGCACTTTTATCTTTTCCTAGGTTAGGTCATTGTTTTAGAGAGCAAAATAAATCTATATAGCTGGAGTTCATTCAAATCAGTGCTCTAGTATTGCTTTCTTTTACTTTTTCTTGGCAATTTTTTGCCTTTTTTGATGTATGGTACACATTTTGCCTTGGTTTGAAACTATTTGTGGAGGTATGCTTCTTCTCCCATCAAATGGTAGGATAAAAATGACTATTATTCCATTCTCTTGTGAAAATTACCTGCCATTTAGTTCACATTCTCTATTTATCTGTGTTACCTTCTTTGCTTGTGGTTGATGACTAAAAAAAGGCAAGGTCCCTTTTTTCCCGTGCTCCCTATTTCTGTCAACACAAGTAAACCACTACAGTATAACATCTCAGATTTCTCTTTCTACCCTTCATTGTTCAAATTCTTCTAAGTTATGCATTCCTTTTTATGTGTAGTGCTTTTCCTGCCACCCACAGTTTCAGGTTAAACGTGTGTTGATTCCTCTTTGTTGGAACTCATAGTCCTGTAACCTGAAGCCACTGTAGCTACTGAATTCATTGTATTATCTGAATGACATGGGCAATGATAACCTACTACTGTGGCATGTTTTTTTTTTCTTAATACATCTCTCAGATTGAGTGCCTCTTCCTTTGAACATGGTTTCTATCTACTTGAAGACAAAGATCATATCTTATTTTTCTTTAAATGTCTCACACTGCTTAAGCACAAAATATGCAGCCCTTAAGTCATTTTCGTATAAGTGATTGATTAGAACAAAACAGTGTGAATGGTGAAGGGTTTTTTTATATTGCTTCAGGTCTTCTCTTCACTGTGGATGCTCAGGAGTCATTCAGATAATCACTACAGTTTTGAAAATATTAAGTGAAGAGACAAATATATTTCTACATCAGGACTCTTCACCACTTGCTATTCTGGAATACATTTTTTCCCCTTATCTACAAGAGAATAAGGAAAGGAATATGAATATCCTTAGCCCAGCTTCTTTATCCCTGCAACTATGATAAAAGTAAGGCCTTGGGGTTAGACAGAGATGGGGGTCAGAAAAGACCTAATGAGAGGCTGAAAAAAAAATTAAAGGCTCTAGGACCAAGCAGACTTTTATTCTAACTCATATGTCTGTATTAAAACTATGTACTCATCTTGTTATGATTGAGTTTAACAGATTGGTCCAATTTTGACCTACAGGTTAGGGGAGGGCATTGGTTCGAACTTTTGAGATAATTTAGTCCACATTTTATCTTGGTATTTTGATTCTTTTTCTCATTAAGGGATACACTGAAGAAAAGATAGTACTTACTAAATTTCCTGTTGGAGAGATGAAATAATCTCAACTCCACAATGAATTAGAATTGTTATCTTGGTTGGCCGCCTTAAATTGCTCTCAGTTTCTTAAAGGTAAAAATAAGACAAATAGGTTAATTTTGCACAATTAGATTGAATAACTTTCATGAAAGCACCTAGAATAGAGCACTCTTTCTTCCTTTCCTCCTTCATCCTTTCATTCTTTTAATTTTTTCTTTCTTGCCTTCTTTCTTTCTACTTTTCTTTCCCTTCAAGTATTCCTTCCTTTCCTCTCTCCTGCTGTCCCTTTACTTTGGAATTTTTACTGGATTTCTTCTGTTTTTTGTAGTTACACTATATATGCCCAGAGATGCATAAAAATTTTACATATGTTTTCATAATGTGAAGAATGGAATCATGACCATATTTAAGCCTAAATAGCTAAAGAAAACCTCTTACTTCACTTGGTTTAATGGAATAAATAAGTTAAAAATGAAGCTCAAATATAAACCCTGCAGGTAAATTATATTTATATTTTGTCTTTATTTTCTAAAGATGTTACACTGAAACAAATGTGCTCAACTGTGTAGTAAAATTGGTCATTGCATTAATACCTATCTCAAATTGCAAATAACAAATTTAGTCAATAATGTCTAATTATTATGATTACACTGGATTAAATCTAAAGGAACTATAATTATACCATGGGTGCAATGAAAGCTTTTATATTGCTACAGCATTTCAATATTTTTATTAGGATGCATTGTCATCCTCTGGCTATGCATTGATATGTAGTGATTCTTCTCTAATGCAGACGAATTAGAATGGGGGTTAGAAATAGTTTTTAAATTTTTAAGTAATACATTGTTTCTATGAGTTATTCACAATAATGTAGTATAACAAACCTTGCTAAGTCAACATTCTTGACCTTTTTTTTTTTTTTTTTGCTGTGTCATGTCTTAGTTGCAGCACACAGGATCTTTGTTGAGGCATGTGGGATCTTTTGTTGTGGGCCGCAGGCTTCTCTCTAATTGTGGCATATGGGTTTTTCTCTTCTCTTGTCGTGGTGCGTGGGCTCCATAGTTTACGGCACATGGGCTCTCTCGTTGAGGCACATGAGCTCAGTAGTTGTGGCACGCAGGTTTAGTTGCCCCATGGCATGTGGGATCTTAGTTCTCTGACCAGAGATCGAACCCACGTCCCCTGCATTGGAAGGTGGATTCTTTACATTGGACCACCAGGGAAGTCCCTTCTTGACCTGTTTTTGAAGGATGTTGTAGGATGAGTACTTGTTGATATTGGAAGAAGGCATTTTAGGAGGAAGATGGAGCTTGAAAAAAGGAATAGGAAAATGAAACTAGGGGCTTCATTTGAAGAATACTGGATTAGGCAAAAAGATAATGTATCTCACTGATTATAGAATGGAGATGTCATGAAGTTCATTCTTTCAAATTGTTAGATTCTGAATATTAGATGAATGTGAAGGAGTAATATACAAGAATAAATACAAGAAAAATGTCGAAGATATTTGAAATGAAGAACATCTGTCCTATTCTCAGTGTCCTGGACACCTACATAAGCATGGATTTCATGAGACAGGATTCTAGTTCCAGAATTAGAGAATGTCTAGTCCATCTGATTCATTTGATAAATATGTCAAACAAATCACATGTGTTACAAAGACTTGCCCAAGTTGGCAAATGTCATCTCTCCAATTTCACGTTGGGACTTAGGCATAATTTGACTTTGAATTTTCTTCTCTTTTACTATTCTACATTACAATTATTTGATAACTAATAATTTAATTTAACCTATTTGAACATGGTTAGTGTTCCTAATATTGTGAAGCTGTATATGATACCTGTTATAAATACATTAATCACTGCCTTTTTTATTTTGCTGTTAATCCAATTCAAGAAAACCATCAACATTAACAAAAACAAGAACATAATGGAAAGTCTGTCTGCCTTGAATTTATATCTTTAATTTAGTCTAACCTCCATGTCATACTTCCAGTGGTCAATGAAAGAGACCATGGAAGTCTGGCCCTTTTGGTTGAAATATATTTCAATCCCACAAAACTAAAATCTGCCTTTGTTCCTGGTATTTATTTCGTGCTAATTTCTGGGTTTTTACTATTATTCTTACTTCCATTCTTTTTTTCCCCACTTGCTGCATTTAACACAAATTTTTTTTTAAACTGAAGTATAGTTGATTTACAATATTATATTAGCTTTTGGGGGACAGTATAGTGATTCAGTATTTTTATAAGTTATAGTCCGTTAAAAGTTATTTCAAAATAATGACTGTAATTTCCTGTGCTATGCCATATACCCTTGTTGGTTATCTATTATATACATAGTAGTTTGTATCTCTTAACCCCATACTGCTATCCTACCCTTCCCTCCTTCCCTTTCTCCATTGGTAACGACTAGTTTGTTTTCATAACTGTGAATCTGTTTCTGTTTTGCTATACCATTTGTTTGTTTTAAATTTTAGATTCCACATATAAATGATATTATACAACGTTTGTCTTTTTCTGACTTATTTCACCAAGCATAATATTCTCTAGGTACATCCACATTGTGGCTAATGGAAGAATTCTTTTTATGGTTGAGTAATATTCCATTATGTGTGTATATATATATATATACACAGCACATCTTCTTTATTCACTCATCTGTTGATGGACAGATGGGTTTCCATCTTGGGTTTCTTGGGTTTCTTCCATATCTTGGCTATTGTACATAGTGCTACTATGAACATTGGGGTGCGTGCATCTTTTTGAATTAGTGTTTTTATTTTTTTCCAGATACATACTAGATTGTGGAATTTCTGAATCATATGGTAGTTCAGGTTTTAGTTTTCTGATAAACCTTCATACAGTTTTCCATAGTGAATGCACCACCGTATTCCCACCAACAGTGTACAAGGGTTCCCTTTTCTCCACATCCTTGCCAACATTTGTTATTTGCAGACTTTTGGATGATAGCCATTCAGACAGGTGTGAGGTGATAATCTCATTGTAGTTTTGATTTGCATTTCTCTAATAATTAGCAATGTTGAGAATCTTTTCTCATGCCTGTTAGCCATCTGTGGGTCCTTTTTTGAAATAAATGTTTATTTAGGTCTTCTAACCATTTTTTAATTGGTTTGTCTGTTTTTTTTGGTATTGAGTTATATGAGCTGTTTATATATTTTTGATATTAACCCCTTGTTGGTTATATCATTGGCGAATATTTTCTCACATTCAGTAGGTCGTCTTTTTATTTTGTCAATGATTTCTTCCCATGTAAATGCTTTTAAGTTTGATTATATCCTATTTGTTTATTTTGCTTTTATTTCTTTTGCTTTAGGAGACAGATCCAAAAAATTTTGTGTCAAAGAGTGTTCTGCCTATGTTCTCTTCTAGAAATTTTATGATGTCACGTCTTACATTTAGATCTTCAATCCGTTTTGTGTTTATTTTTCTATATGGTGTGAGGAAATGTTCTAATCTCATTTTTTACATGTAGCTGTCTAATTTTCCCAGCACCACTTATTGAAGACTGACTTTTCCCCATTATTTATTCTTGCCTCCTTTGTCATAGATTAATTGACCTTATGTGTGAGAGTGTATTTTGGGGCTGTCCATTTTGTTCCATTGATATATGTATCTGTTTTTGTGTCAGTACCATATCATTTTGATTACTGTAGATTTGTAGTAGAGTCTGAAGTCAGAGAACATTATATCTCCAACTTTGTTATTCATTATCAAGATTGTTTTGGCAATTTGGGGTCTTTTGTGGTTCCATATAAATTTTAGGATTATTTGTTCTAGTGTGAAAAACATCATGGGTATTTTGATAAGGATTGCATTTTATTTCTTTTTCTTGTCTGATTTTTGTGGCTAGGACTTACAATACTATGTTAAATAGAAGTGGTGAGAGTGGGTATCCTTGTCTTGGCAGAATTTGGAGGAAAGACTTTCAGCTTTTCACCATCGAGTATGGTGTTAGCTGTGGGTTTGTCATAGGTGGCCTTTATTTTGTTAAGGTATATTCCATGTATGCTCACTTTGATGAGAGTTTTTATTATGAATGGATGTTGAATTCATGTTCACACACGTTTTTTCAGTGTCTATTGAGATGATCATGTGATTTTTACCCTTTCTCTTATTAATGCGGTGTATCACATTGATTTGTGAATGTTGAACCCCCCTTGCATCCCTGGAATAATTCCAACTTGATTATATTGTATGGTCCTTTTTATATATTGGTGGATTTGGTTTACTAACATTTTGTTAAAAATTTTTGCATCTATATTCATCAGAGATATTGCTCTGTAATTTTCTTTTTTGGTAGTGTCTTTGTCTGATTTTGGTATCAGGGTAATTGTGGCCTTGTAGAATGAGTTTGTGATGGTTTCCTCCTCTTCAATTTCTTGGAATAGTTTGAGAAGGATAGGTATTATCTTTCTTTATATGTTTGATAGAATTCCCCTTTGAAGCTGTTTGGTCCTGGACTTTTGTTTGCTGGAAGTTTTTTTTTTTGTTTTGTTTTGTTTGTTTGTTTTTTAATTAAATATCTAATTTCATTACTCGTGATCGGTCTGTTGAAATTGTTTCTTCTTGATTCAGTATTGACAGGTTGTATGTTTCTAGGAATTTGTCCATTTCTTCTAGGTTGTCCAATTTGTTGGCATATAACCGTTTGTAGTATTCAATTATGATTTTTTTTTGTATCTCTGCAGTCTCAGTTGTTATTTTTCCTGTTTCATTTCTTATTTTATTTATTTGGGCCCTCTCTCTTTTCTTCTTGGTGAGCCTGGCTAAAGGTTTATCAAGTTTGCTTATCTTTTCAAGTAGACAACTCTTGGTGTCATTGATCTTTTCTATTATTTTTTTAATCTCTATTTTATTTATTTTCTCTCTGATCTTTATTATTTTCTTTCTTCTGCTGACTTTGGGCTTTCTTTGTTCTTCTTATTCTAATTCATTTACATGGTAGTTTAGGTGTTTATTTAGGATTTTTCTTGTTTCTTGAGGAACGTCTGTATCATTATAAACTTCCACTTTTGCTGTATCTCCTAGATTTTTAAAAGTTTTGTTTCCATTTTCATTTGTCTTGAGGTATTTTCTGTTTTCCTCTTTGATTTCTTCATTGACTCATTGGTTTTTTAGTAGCATGTTGTTTGGTCTCCACATGTTTGTTCTTTTTCCATTTTTCTTGCTGTAATTGATTTCTAGTTTCATACCACTGTGGTCAGAACTAATGCTTGATATAATTTGTATCCTTTTAAATTTGTTAAGCCTTTTTTTTTGTGGCCTAGCACGTGATCTTTCCTGGAGAAGGTACTATGTGCATTTGGAAAGAATGTGTATTCTGCTGTTTTAGGATGTAATGTCCTGAAAAGACCTATTAAGCCCAACTAGTCTATTGTATCATTTAAGACCACTGTTGCCTTATTTATTTTCTCTCTGGATGATCATTGATGTAAGTGGGATGTTAAAGTCCCCTATTATTATTGTATTATTGTCAATTTCTCCTTTTATGTCTTTTAATATTTGCTTTATGTATTTAGGTGCTCCTGGATTGGGTGCATATACATTAACAGGTATAATATCCTGTTCTTGTATATCCCTTTATCATTATATAATGTCCTTCTTTTTTGTTATAGCCTTTGTTCTAAAGTCTATTTTGTCTGATATGAATATTACTGCCTCAGCTTTCTTGTCATTTCTGTTTGCATGAAATAACTTTTTCCCATTCTCTCACTTTCAGTCTGTGTGTGTCTTTAGATTTGAATTGAACCTCTTGTAGGTGGCATATAGATGAGTCTGTTTTTTCATCCAATCAGCTGTGCTATGTCTTCTGACTGGCGTGTTTAGTCCATTAACATTTGAAGTATTAATCGATTGGTTTGTACATATTACCTTTTTATTACTTGTTTCTCAGATTGTTTTTCTAGTTCTTCTGTGTTTATTTCTTCTTTTTGTTTCTTCACTGTGGGTTTATGAGACTCATTTTTGATGATTTGTGGTTACCATTGGATTTATATATGTTGCCCTATAATTATATCAACTTGTTTTAAACTGGTAGTCATTTAAGTTCAAATACATTCTCAAAGATCTTCATTCTTTTACTCCCCTCACCCACACTTTGTGTTTTTAGTGTCATACTTGACATTTTCATGTTTATCCCTTAACTGTTTAATGTAGTTATAGTTGATTATATAATTTTTGTCTTTTAATCTCCATACTGGCTTATTTAAGTGATTGGTCCTCAGCCCTTACTATATATTTGGTTTTCCTAGTGAGAGTTTCCCTTACCTATAGATTCTTCTTTTCCACTTAGAGAAATCCCTTTAACATTTCTTTTAGGGTAGGTTTAGTATTGATAAACTCTTAGTTTTCACTTGTCTGAGAAGTTCTTTATCTCTCCTTCTATTCTGAATGATAGCCTTGCTGGGTAAAGTATCCTATGTTGTATGTTTTTCCCTTTCAGCACTTTAAAATATCATACCACTATCTTCTGACCTGCGAAGTCTGTGCAAAAAAATCAGATGGTAGTCTTATGGGGATTCCCTTGTATATGACTCTTTGTTTTTCTCTTGCTGCCTTTAGAATATTTTAACTTTAACTTTTGCCATATCAATTATGATATGTCTTGATGTGTGTCTGTTTAGGTTCATCTTGTTTGGTACCTCTGTGCTTCCTGTACCTGGATATCTGTATTCTTCTTCAGGTTTGGGAATTTTACAGCCATATTTCATCAAATACATTTTTGATCCCCTTCTCTCTTTTCTCCTACTGGGTCCCCTATAATGCTAATGTTGGTTCTCTTAATGTTATCTCAGAGAGCTCTTAAACTGTCCTCATGTTTTTAAATTTGTTTTTCTTTTTGCTGTTCTGATTGAGTGAGTTTCATTGTTGTATCTTTATATCACTTATGCATTCTTGTGGTCTGCTATTCATTCCTTCTAGTGTGCTTTTTATTTTAGTTATTGAATTCTTTATTTCTGAGTGGGTCTTTTTATATTTTCTAATAACTTGTTAAAATTCTCACTGTGTTCATATTCTTTTCCTTAATTCAGTAAACATTCTTATTACTAATGCTTTGAATTCTCTATCTGGTAAATTGTTTATTTCTGTTTCATTGTGTGTTTATTCTTGGAGGCATTTTTTCTTGCTCTTTCAACTGAGACCAATTCCTCTTACTTTTCATTTTGCTTAACTTTCTTTGCCTCTATGCATTTAGGTGAAACAGTTACCTATTGTGGTCTTGAAAGGGGTGTCCTTATGTGGGAGCATTCCTATGCAGACTACGTGTTCCCAATGTCTTTGGGGGGAAAGGTGGATGTGACATGGATGCAAGTCACATCTTTCCTCAGGGTGTGCTGGCAGATATCAATTTGGTGAAGTTGGGGTTGGAGATGGAGGGGCTAGAGCTGGATCTAGGTGTGAAGCAGGGCTTCCCCTCTGCTCAGTGGCCATCACCACCTTATCAGGAGCAGGATCTGATCCCAAGTTGCTATGACAGAAGTCCTGAGATCCATCTGAAGTTAGATCTGTTCCCTTTAGGTGTGTGCTTTCCCCTCTCCCAGCACCATGACCCTTGCCCCAGAGGTGGGGAGTACTGAAGCAAGGGGGGCCCATGTGGGCTCTTGGCACTCATCTGACTCATTATTTCTATCCACTTTCAGTAAACAATCTCCCAAGTCTATCTCTGATCCCCTGGTCTCCACCTGGGCATCGTCTAATTTAATAAAGCCCCAGACATTCACTGAGAAAGACAAGGATTAAATTTTCAAAATAACTTCCTGAGAAAAAGTTCAGTAACTCTTAAAAACAAGCAAACAAAACTAAACCTCATTCAGATAGGCATAATAAATTGACAGAAAGAGTAGATGGGGCATTTGTGATCAGATTTCCTGAGGTGAGTTCTCTTCCTGTGTCAGTCCATGTTCTCACCACGGGGAGAAGAATGGAGGGTGCTGCTTCCTTATGTCAGGTATAGATAAATTGGTTTTGATAGGATCACTTAGAGAGTTTGAAATGTTCTCCACTTTGGGGGACATTATGGACTTGTGTCTGACTCACTACTGAGGACGATAAGGAGAGTGAACAGAGGGCTGGGAAGCAACTGCATTCCCACCAAAGGCTGGGCAAGGACTGCAAAAGTTATTCCCATTGATGAGATGTGGGCTTCTCTGGGGAGAAAGATGGCCTGGTACTATGTTAAATCTTGGCCAAGGAGATCTCCAAAAGGGTGAGGAGTCTTCAACAGGGAGAGTCTAGTGTATAGTGGATCACCATATTCAGGGAAACACGAGAATGATGGGAGGAGCCAATGGAAGGATAGACATCTCCTGGCTAGGAGAGTACCATTCACCAGCCATGTGAGAACTTTTATGCCCTATTTTTAGCCACTCTCACGGATCAAAGCTGCAGCTCAAATAGGTGTTGGGTACAAAATGGAGGCTGAAAGTTAAAGAAGCCAAACACAGTTCCTTGCCCCAAAGCAGGATGCCAGCCAATTATTGACCATTACTAAGGCAGAGGGTGTGTCTTTCCATTGACTAAAGATTGACTTATATATTGGACTGGACTTTTAAATGCTGATTTACTTTTTACTGTCTATATTAAAGTGGCTATGGAACTGTCTGTTGTTTAAGAGTGTTCATAAAGTAATCATGGGGCTTGAAGAATTTTTCATCTAGTCACAGGGGAAAAGCTTTCCCCACAAAATGAATTACAAATGGACAATAGAGATAAACATAAAATTGGACTTTGATGAGATCCCATACATCACATTTATTTCTTGCAGCAGGTACACAAATATTATTAAAGACAAAAGTTTAACAAAATACCATGCCATGATTTACATGAGTGATTCTAGTAAATCAACATATCTATATTTTTCCATATGATTTAAATATTGAGATAGATGAGCATGGTATGTCTAGCAAGTTATAAATACTGTCTAAATTAGCACTGTGTCTCTGTTCACCACTGTATAATGGTTGAGTTTGTCCTTGCCTGCCTCTAGTTTTATCATTGTTAGGTTTTTGTTGTTGTTGTTTGTTACTTTTTTCTAAGTTTTATGTCTCCTGTGGACACTTAATCAAGATAGCCTGACATTGCCTTCCTTGTAACACAGGCTAGAGCTCCCTTGTTTTATTGGTTTCCCATTTCTTTCCTCCCATTCAAATATATCCTTGCCTCATTCATTTAAAATTGCTCTACCTTTTATATCCAATATTAAAAATTAACCTGAAATAATAGATTAATCAACCTATAAGGAGATATTTGAGACGCAGGCATGAGTTCTTCCAACTAATTTCCAAGAGGTAGGCAGCCCACCTCCTCAAATAGTTACACCACATTAAACAGTTATAAACAGTTTTTACTTTGCAATATATATTATAGATATTTAATACATATTTAAACATTTTATACATGTACACACACATATATATGTGTGTATATTTGTACGTATATAGAGAAATTATAGTCTGTATTCTAATACTTAGGGTAAGAATCTCTAAACATAAACTTCTGAAGTTTCAGCATTCTATGTTATATACTCACAATATTGATCACTGAAAAAATATTAATAAGAACAGACCTCATATGTAACATCTATTGCAGTCTTTTGCAAGATATAGACTATTATACCATATAGTGTTTTGGAATTCTGCTATAAAATACTTATTTGAAGCATTTAAAGTGACTAGAACATAGCTCTAAAAAAAAAAAATCTAGATTCTATATGGTTAGGAGGGGAAAAAGTGTCAAAATTCGTGATTTTTTAATTAATTTTTTATAAAATTGAGGAAAAAAGTCTTTTAAAAATGTAAATAAGAACTCCTATTATGCTATGGAAGTATATCCACACAAAAGTGATTTGCCCAAGATATTTTTTAAACCCTATGTACAAATAGCCAACTTTTCATCCTCACAGAAATGTTACAATATATAATTTGAAATTCTCCTACTGTGTTAAGTAGGAAATTTAGTAAACAAGAATAAAAACATATTTCACTGAACTTGTGTCCTATTTTACTATCATATAAATTGTGGTAAAAAAGCAAACTCAATAGAATAATTCAGAGACACTACTGTAACTACTTAAATTCATTTCAAATGAAAATGAAAATAGAATATTCCTTTAATAAATTTGCTAGTATTTACAGTGCTATATAATATCTCAATTGATAATTCTTCTCATTTCTGTTTTTATGGTAGAACAGCAGCTTAAACACATTCAAATAAATTTGTATTTTTCTAAATTAGTTTTTATGGAAAACTAAAAAATACATACTTAACAGGAATAGCAAGTTAGTATATAAAATAAAATTATAGAAAGTGGGAGATTGAATTTAAGGACTATTTTTTTTAGACTTTTTCTTTTTATTTTCCTCCTTTGTTCCTCACATCTTGACATACACACTGGGCCTTCAGTCAGTGAGGCTTAGAAGGGATTTCTTAGATGAAAAAGAGATCTATGCATTAGCTTTAATTTTATCTCTAGTGCTCACTGATCTCCAGAAAAAATATTAACTCCTTTGGAGATAACAAGCATATGAAAAGAAAGCCCTTCTAAATTATATTATGTACTCACACAATTTTTAATAAGACTGTGTGAAAAATTAGAAACACATCACATTACAGAATGATAGGCATATTTACACCAGTTTTCTTGGGAGAATCTCATTTTAAAGTTGTGGTTTTTGATTTTAGTTACTGCTCCTGAAATTCATGTGCAAAGTTTAAATTTGACCCAAACATCACATATACAGAACAGCATGTATTTTGTGCAAAATATTTTTGCAGTTACTATATTCTGGCATCAAACAACAAAACAATGTAAAACCAACTATTTTGTCCTTCTGCCTCCATGGGATGCAAATATTTTGTGCAAGTGTTCATATACACACAAACACACAGAGATTGAGATTATAAGAACGTATTTCTGTATTTTATTTCAGCCAATATTGTACTATTTTATCAAAATCAGTATAAACACTAGATCAGTAATTAATGAACTTTCTGAATATTTGCAGTTTTATTGCTTGACTTTTCATGGGTCAGGCCTCTGAAAAAAAACAATATTGAGTAGAATGAGATAAAGATGGAGGTAAAAGTTGTATTTACTTAGTCAAATTTTTAGATGTGATCAGATATTTTTTATTTTTTTCAAATTATTCTAGGTGGTCAGATATTTAAATAATTGATGTCATTTATTCATTACATTGAATTATTTGTTAAGTACCTATTCTGGCAATAGAGCTGACCCTACAGTTATGAAGGTGGACACAATATGTAATCTCAGGTCCATGGAGCTGTTAGTAGGCTTGTTCCAAATAATTGTAATCCAGTTGATACCTGTTGCCATGAGGAGAGCACAGGATGTTATATGAACATACAAGAGCTCACTGCCATGTGGAACAAGCATCTGGAAATCTGACTAAAATGTTCACTTTCACTTTGGATGTTTTGATGGTATGTAGACATTTCTACTTTCAGTATATTCATCACAGCTGTGCTTTCTTTCCTGTAATCTCTAGAGGTTTCTCAAAAATATGTTGAATTTTGTGTAATGTTAGTGATAAGCCTTATTGCTTATTCAGCATTTATAATGTTGTTGTAAAAGATTGTCTGTATTCAAGTGGAGAGCTCTAATGAGGCTCACTAACATCAATTGGAAGGTTCATATAAAGTCAGAAGGAAAAGAATTAAGTTAATTTCTTGCTAACAATCTGACAGATTCAATAAGAACTGAGACCCTTTCACGAGAAAGTAAAAGTGCCGAGTTTCTAAACAGTTTGAGTAAACAGGAATTTCAGGTATGCTAATTTGGAATTGAAATACACTATTTGCTCATTGGCTGTGCCAGCCTGTGTAATTAAATGTCTTCTAATTCAGGTTTTAGAAGAATGTTATTGCAGTTGTTTCAATAAGTTTCCTTTAAAATTTCTATGCTTATCATAACTTTAGAAGCATTTTATAATAACCATCAGAGATTGGGAAATGATGAGTAATATAATTGTATAGCAAGACCTAACATTTACTGAGTATTCACCCTGTGCCGAGAACTACTTTAAGTGCTCTAGACCACTAACTCACTGAAGTCTTATGACAGTGCTGCAAAGGAGGAGATATAGATTGCATCCCCATTTTACAGACAAGGAAACTGAGGCACAGAATGATTAGTATTCTATTCAGTGTGACAGAGCTAGTAAGTGACTGAACTAAATCAAACTGAGTGAGTCTTGCTTCAGAGGATACACTTTCTAACCACACTTTCTAACCACACTGCCTCTAATTTGCTTCATAAGAATATTTCCATTTCCTTAATTTATTATTTGAGGTTACGATACAATCATATTTTTGCTACATTTGACATTACATTAGTACAATTTTAAAACATTGCAAGCTTGGCACCAATATCAGTAAATAGAGGAATAAAATTCAATCAAATGGTAGATAAAAGTATTAAGGGAATAGAGAAATAAAGATACCTAAATTTTGTCTGCCAAATACTTTTACAGTATACTATTTTACCTTATCTTTGTAGATTTTTAAAAATTTTAGTAAAAGATTTGGTGTTGAAGGCATTAATCATGGTAAATACACTGCTTTTCTAAGCTAGTATGGTGCCTGTTTGCAAAAAATCTTACACAATCTAGAATTCTTTCTATCCAGACTGACATATGCATCTATTTATTAATAGGAATCTGTTTCTAAACAAATTATTATAATTCAGTTAATTGTAATCATTATAATTCAATTTAAGTCTTTTCACAGAATTTCTTATTTTTCCCATTTCTGATTGATCTAAAGTTATTATCTATGGTTATTCACATCATTTAAAATTGTGCTCTGGATTTCATATAGTTTACACATTAATCTTATTTTTTATTGTTTCATAATCTTCAATATGGCAGACTTTGGATAGTATATCTTCCCTTTTGCTAAATATGTCCATACAACTTGAATTGTGCAAGTATAAGCCCATTTTTTCATAACCAATTTCTACGATTTAATTGCCACTTCTTAAACTGACCGTTGATTGTAAGCACACCAATGAGTTAATAAATACTACTGCACTAAAACTAGACATTGTAAAACCCATTGTTCATGTCTAATATGTCTCACTACTAAAGACACAATTTGCTACACACAATCCTGAGTATTGGCTAGACCCTCCCTCTGTAATTAAGACACTTAAATTTCAGGGAATTGTCGACAAAGAGCAGTGCTATCTTGGATACCCAATGAAGTAGTTATGTATAAAATTCATCTTCTGATTTCTGGTCTATAAAATGAAATTTTTAAATAGACTGTCTCAAGCACACTAGGAGAAATGGATAAACATAAATAAAACATTTGGAACAAGATATGAGGGAAGAGAAATTCCTAGTACTTTCAGATTCAGTTATATGAAAACGTACATTTAACTTTTTTCTATTTTCTATGTTTTAAGCCTAATACCAGCTCATTTAATCACTCTTGCTAGTGAATGTGTATTTTAGTCACTATTCCGAATGCCTATGTGCTTGTGACTATAAGCAGGTAAAATTAATGAGTAAAACTTTCAGCTCTGTTAACTTTTGTTAGGACTGTCTTCTTCTGCACTGAACCATGTTCCGTCTACAGAAGTGTCTAAAAATACAAGGAGAAATCACTTCACATGGCTTTCCTATAGGTCTTCATTCATCTTCTAAAAATTAAAGAGATAATTTTAATTTTTGTATTCTTTCTCCATAGAAAAGATCCTTTCTATGCATAATAAACATATATATATTATTACATAGACTTATCCTTTATATAATTTTTATCTATAATTATGCTGTATGTAAGTATGCTTTATTACCGCATCTATGTCTAGCTCCTGTCTCTTTATGGATCAGGTCAGTAGGGTGAGCAATACCCATGGTACCCAAGCTAGCAGAAACATATTATCTGCTCTAAATCTAAAATCTTACTCCCTACTCTTCTATTTTTATATTTTATATATGTTGTAGTCTGACTACAACAGTATTATTGCAAATACTTCATAGGTATTATGATTGAAGGACACAGATGAAATAATGAAAGATATTCATGATCACAAACTGATGTGAATCCAATATTATTGCTATTTACAATTTCAATTTGATACGAAATGATGTCTGAAAAAAAATGTTAAAAAAAAAAATACCTAAGGCTTTTACTAGACGTTTAGTAGACAAAAGGAATGGGAAAAAAAAAAAAAAAAAGATTGTTGAAATGAAAAAAAAAAAAGAAGGAAGAGAAGTAAAAATAAAAGAGGGAAAGAAAGAAAACAAAATGGTGTATGGTAAGAAAGCTAATGGAACATCAATTTTATTAATTATCGATTACAAGGCCCTCACAACAATGTCTAATAATTACTAGAATTGAGATGCCGTACTATCTTGTTGGTCTTTACTTCTTTGTTAGTTAATAAGGATATACATTAGTTATGTTTCTATCTGGACTGAAAGCAGAAATTATTTATACATTCTTCATTTTAAAATATTTTAAAATTGCTGATTATGTGCTCATTAAAAAAACAGATTGCCCTTCTAGTCATTCTTACAGTCTTGTTTATATTAGGTGGAATTTTCTTTGGTAAGTATAATCCATTAAGGCAATGTGGAAAGAGATTATATTTCTGTCATCTTAAAAAGTTATGTCACTCATTTGATTCAGGGAAAAATTTGTCATATTGGGTTAGTTTTGCAAAAGGAGTGTTATTGATTGTGTGTTAATAAAGATGGATAAAATCTCCAATTTGGGCATACTGAATTCTTTAAAGAGATACTATTATTCCTCTGTAGTGTGTTCCATGTGTCAGATTGAACATGATTTTAACAAAACATAAAGGAATATAAGAGGGCTGGAGGTTAAGTAGCTGGTTCATGCCCTGGCAGATTCTCCTGATTGAGAAGTAGAATTTGATTGCTTCTCTCTTAGAAAGGGCAAGATTTAATTACTAACGTTCATTATTATGTTCTCCGTACAACCCTATACCTCACAGAATGTGAGAGATCTGAAATAAATTTACCACACTGATTTGACCCATATCCTTGAGGTGGTTATCAGGAGAGCTTTTAACTCCACTAGGGGGCAATTTCATATTAGATATTTGCTCTTTCTCACTCCGAATAAAGAAACCTCTTAAATATCAGCCTGGAATTACTGACAGACAAAGTGAATTTTGAAGGTGTAAAATCTGATGTCTGATATCAGCGTAAGCCTTAAATATATTTCAGTACGAGGCAGTCTTTTAGAGCCAACAGCGGTAGGAAAGCTAGCATCTGTAGAAACATTCTAGGAGGAGATTGCTTTCTAGAAAGCAGGAAGGAAAAGATAATTTTGTCATGAAGAGAAGGGGACTTAATAAAGGCAAGGCTTTTTGAGGGTGGCTCAGTTTTTATTACCTTGAACGATGCTTTAATTTTAGAAGCCCATAATATGGAGTCAAAAAAGGCCTAAGGGAATTTTTATGGTAACATATTTTCTTATATATGTGATGACACCAGTTGATCTACTTGTTTGATTCTAACACATTTCTTTATGAAACAGTCTTTTGAACAATAACAATACCTCAGCAGGCTCCATGCAATTTTTACAAAGGAAAAGAAAAGGAAGTTTCATGATTTTAAGCACTGTTTTGTTATGAATCAAGGTACTTTCAAAAACCCATGGAGTGTATTCAACCTGCATCTGTATTTGCCTGGCATTTAGTAACAACAGGCCTGTGGAGCCTTTCTTACATAGAAACCCCAGCTTCTCAAAACCATTGTTTATCTTGACTAAGCCTGAAAAAGCATGTCCTTCTTTAAGATCATAGAATTTCACCACTATTATCAAAATCTCACCACCAATTGCCTAATCCTTCATTTCATGGCGACACAGGTTTGGTTATAGGGAGTCAAGAGGCTTTCTTTTTAGGAAGAAAAAGAAAAAGGAAAAAAAAAGGCAGATTTACATGCAAACATAAACACATGCATAAATGCACACACATTTACACATATATCAAAAGGAAGGAAAGCGACATACTCATACCATTCTATGTGCTTTTACTTATAGCAAAATAAAATGTTTGCAGTCAATTTTCTTCATTTTTAGTGTCAAACCAAGTTCAAATTAACTCATTTTCAATCACATTTAGTTTAATATAATTATCCTGTTTCTTTCTGTGGTGTATAAATTTGCTTTCTCTTAACCCCAAAATAATTATCTATGAAATCAGTGGAATCTGACACTTTGCACTACTGCAATCTCTACTTACATAACCAAGCAAAGTTGCTAATAAAATGAGTTTAACTTTCAGGCACTTATTTTTATTTAAATGTTATCAATTGCAGAAAAAGATTGCTAGATTGGTTACAGGTAATGTTTGATAAACTGATAGATTAATAGATTGCTCATTATGTAAAATGTATACGAAAGCATGATTAAATTATATTTTGTTTATTTGGGTTACTTTATAGAGAAAATTGTAATTGAAATGCTCATTGTGCTACAATGTATGTAAAACACAAAGAATAATGTTTTTCTGAGTGTGTTCAAAAAGCAACCTGGGAAAATTTTGTTGGCACTTGCTTATCAATTTATTGAGGAATATTTGTCTTGGATTGTAGGAGGTCAGGGAATCTGTCAATTACTTTTGTTGGCAACAGTCACTAGTAAATAGATATATGTAACCTCATTTGGCTTTTCTGAATAAAGTGTCTACCTAAGAGTGTGAGAATAAGATATATATATATATATATAAAATCCTGATCATGAATGTGATATATAACCATTATAAAAAATTCAACAATAAGTGAAAACATGAAAGAGAAAATAGCCATTATTTATTTTAGAGACTATGTGCCATTATATAACAACTTCTTTTTAATGCATGCGAATGAAAGAAACAGTCTATCAAATTCTAATTACCAGCAAGAATGGTGAAATTGTGATAATCTCCTCTAGATTATATATGTACATATAGTAAGATTTTAAAACAGATATCATACTGTACATATAACTATATTACATATCATCAAAAAATCTTATACATCAGCACTTTAATTCACTGTAGGCCATAATTCAATAAACCATAATGTAGTTATTAGTAAAATATCAAAAGACATTATGAAGATTAAATAAAAATAATATGTGTGAAAGAGCTTTACAAACAAAGGTATTATCATTAAACTTCTTGAGGTTAAAGCCATGCCTAATTCATCTGTGTATGCCAGAACCCAAGGCAGGGGCTTGGAGAGTTTCTTGCCTTTTGGGAAGTCTGAGGTCTTCTGCCAGCGTTCAGTAGGTGTTCTGTAGGAGTTGTTCCACATGTAGATGTATTTCTGATGTATTTGTGGGGAGGAAGGTGATCTCCACATCTTACTCCTCCGCCATCTTGAAGGTCTCCCCTTATTGTTGAGTTTTAAAAGTTCTTTGTATTTTTTGGATAACAGTCCTTTATCAGATGTGTCCTTTACAAATATTTTCTCCAAGTCTGTGGCTTCTCTTCTCTTGCTCTTGACAATGTCTTTTGTAAAGCAGGAGGTTTTAATTTTAATGAAGTCCCGCTAATCAATTATTTCTTTCATGGATTGTGTCTTGGTCTTGTATCTAAGAAGGCAGCACCATATTCAAGGTCATCTAGGTTTTCTACTACATTATTTTTTAGGAGTTTTATAATTTTGCATTTTACACTTGGGTCTATGATACATCTTGAGTTAATTTTTGTGCTTAAATTCTTTTTTCTTCAATGTGGATGTCTAGTTATAACACCATTTGTTGAAGGACTATCTTTACTCCTTTGTGTTACATTTTCTCCTTTGTCAAAGATCAGTTGACTATATTTACATGGGTCTGTTTCTGCACTCTTCATTCTGTTCCATTGATCTATTTATCTGTTCTTTTACCAGTACTACACTTTCTTGCTTACTGTAGCTTTAAAGTAAGTCTTGAAGTTGGTTAGTGTCAGTCCTCCAACTTTGTTCTCCTTTAATATTGTGTTGACTCTTCTGGGTCTTCTGCCAATGTATTAATTTTATTAGTTGATTATAGTACCTCCGTGACATGCATTCCATTCTATATTTCACAGCCTTCATTGTCAATAAAAATTGGTAGCACAATATTTTGTATTAAAAATTAATGTTTTTTAGAATACCCTGCCAATAATCTTATTCTGGGAAAGCTTACACTAGATTTCTGTCAACTCTGACATTGTTTCAAATTCAGCAAATGTCAAGTAAAAGAAAACAATGTCCTTTCCCTGACTTTCATAGTACACATGACTTTAAAAAAAATTGGGAAAGAACATTTTCGATTTGAAATAGATTCAGGGCTGGCTTCAGTTATGGCCCTGAATGTAAACATTTACACAGTGTCTTTTGAGGAGAACCTAAAGGCTCATTGAACATTTAATAAGTATTTTTGGAGAACATATCAGATGCTAGGATATGAATATAAGAAAATTCAACACAGTATAGAAAGAGGGAAAATTGAAAACTAAAGATAAAATTTATAATATGTCACATGGTGACATAATGAATGATGGAGAAAATAGTAAATCCAGAAAAGAAACAAAGAGTGCAGGGTGCTAGTTAAATTTTGAAGTGTTTTAGTGAAGACAGTCTTCAAAGAAAGCCTCCTAAAAACCCAAAGGATGTGAGAACATGAGTATGTACATTTGAGGAAAAAGCGTTAATTCAAAGCAGAAGTTCTGAGGCAGGACTGCTCCCCATCATTTGTTCATGGAGCATCATTGAGGCTAGTATAGCTAGCATGGAGTAAGCTAGGGAGGTGATAGAAACCAAGATTGTTAGAGTGGCTATAGAGGTAGAAACATATGAGCCTTTGTTGGCCCCTGCAAGCAATTGGGTTTCTACTTTGAGTGTTAAAAAAAAAAAAAAAAAAAAAATTGTAGGGTTTTGCAGAAGGGATTGGAATGATTTGACTTAATTGTTTTTCCTATTAACTCTATGGGATCATGGTGGACACATAGAGACCAGTTGGGAAGTTATTGTAATAACCCAGACTTAGACCAGAGTGGTAGCCAGGAAGGTAAATTGAAGTGATTGAAATAAGGATACATTGGGAATATTGAGCTGTCCCAACAGATTGAATATTGAGAATTAGGGAGAAAAGTAAGGAACAATTCCAAACATTTTGGTCTGAGCAACTGGAAAGGTAGAGTTGCTGTTCCTGAAATGGAAAGTGGGGAATGTAGGAGTGGTTTGGGGGAAATTTGAAGAATTCAGTTTGGAGCACTAAATGTGAGACATGTATTAGCCATTCAAGTGAAGGTGTTTGTCTTGAATTAAGAGGAATGGACTGGGCTGGAGATATATATTTTGGAATGGTCAGCATATAGATTGCATTTAAATCCTTGAAAGTGGATAAGGTGACCAAAGGACTGTGTGAGATGTAGCAGAAGTCCAAGTACTGAGATTCTGGGACCCTCTAACATTTTGAAGTTGGAGAGATACAGTGGGACCAGCAAATTAAATTGTCATTTAGATAATGGCTAGAGAGGTGGGAGGCAAACTAGGAGTATGTTGTGTTCTGGATACCTTGTGAAGGAAGTTTTCATCTTCCCTCAAAAAGCTCATCCACTAACTGTAAGATATACAGCTCTGCCCATCTAGGCAACCTGAGATTCTTCTTTTAGGAACATTAGGAAAATACATGATCCTGAGTAGAGAAGAAGAATAGATTTCACACTTTCTGTTAGATGCTTTTTACTTTTTTATGGTAATCACAAGTCCTTTCCCTGAAATACTATCAACAATTATTTCACAAATGACAGATTGACTTTTGGGGCTATACTGTCAGAAGCAATTAATATGATCAGAACTATGACTCTCATGAATCTTTACTGTCATAAAACCTTTACTATCAGAAGGATTAGATCATCAGAGTTATGCTCTTTACTCTTAAGTAGCTTCTAAAGAAATATGATAAAGTAACTACAAACTTGAGAAACTGTTAACATATGCATATATATCTTCTGTCTATTGGCTAAAATCAAGTGTTGTGAATATGCGTTTACCCTCATAACTAGACCTGGTCAATAGTGTGTATATTTAATTGAGGAATATTTAGAGGAGATTTATACATTGTTACTTAAATTAAATTTTCTTTATGGCTTTGTATCAACTATATTCTAAAAGACTTTGAAGTGTGAACCATGCATTATAGGGTTATAAACAACTTTAAGTTTAAAACTGTATTCTTTATCATATTGTCATATGTCTTTTGTTCTTATTTTAATGACAATTATATAGTATCAATTTTGGATTAAATTACATTGTAGAAAGTGGATTATTAAGCTAATATGCTTGAATTTCTTTTAGGCATTATATATACATATATAATATATTGCGTATGTATGTGTTCTATTGTGACATTCTTTGAAATGTCTAAGCATATCACTGGGGACTAGAAGACATTTTGAGGAGAGAGCAGATTTAAGTGTTTCAGAAACAACAAATGTCCTATTAAGTCTAATACAGTGACAGTATATATACTTTATTAATATATTATGATGCTTTTAACCTATATAATCCAATAGAACTAATACAATACTTCTATTAATGGCATCATTTTCTCTTAGAAAACATTTAAATTAAATCCCATATTACTAGGAAATGCTATAACTTTGCGAGAAGTAGGTCATGTAAGAGAGTAGCATGTTAATACACTATCATTTGCAACCAATTTAGGATGTGTCAAGAGTCATATGCTTCTCTGGAACTATTCTGTCACGTAGTGTTGTTGTTGTTTTCTTTTTTTTTAATAATCAGAGAGTAAGTGATTCCATCATTTTAATTACAACTGAACATTATGAGTAGTCCTGGAGAAGGCTAATTCTTGTAATATTATCAGATGAAATAATAAAAAAAATTTCATAATTTAGAAATAATTTAGAATTTCAAGAAATTAATTTTCTATTTATGTTCACAATTTGTGTGCATATTAAATTTAGAGTATGTATTAGGATGTATATAAATAATCAAGTTTAATAATAAATGTAATGCGCTCATCTTTATCTTTTAACAAATGCTTTAAAATTTAACTTTTATAGATTATTTATAGCAAAGAAAATTAAACATCTGCTTTATGTCAATAATTTGCAATTTTTAATTAAGCTATATCTTATTAAAAATTAATTCCAAGTTAGAATCTTGTGTCTGGAATATGACATTTGCAACTTTATCTGAAGGGAATCTGTTTTGCTAAATTTCTGCTGTTAAAGTCATCAGCCATGACTTACCTTGATGAAGTAAACTTGTTTAGTGAACAATGATTATTTGAACAAAAGTCTTTTTTGTTTCTGTGAAATCTTTTTCAGGCAGTTGATAGTAACAGCATATGATTTCTCATTGTGGTTTTGATTTGCATTTCCCTGATGATTAGTGATGTTGAGCATCTTTTCGTGTGTCTATTGGCCATCTGTATGTCTTCTTTGGAAAAATGTCTATTCAGGTCCTCTGCCCATTTTTTTAACTAGATTGTTTGTGTTTTGATATTGAGTTGTATGAGTTCTTTATGTATTTTGGATATTAAACCCTTATTGGACATATCATTTGCAAATATCATCTCCCATTTGGTAAGTTGCCTTTTCATTTCGTTGATGGTTTCCTTCACTTTTTAGTTCGATGTAGTTCCATTTGTTTATTTTTGCTTTTAATTCCCTTGCTTGAAGAGACAGATCCAAAAAAAATACTGATAAGACCAATGTCAGCTAACATAGTTTCAGGTCTTACATTTAAGTCTTTAATCTGTTTGAGATTTTTGTTTATGGTGCAAGAAAGTGGCTTTGTCTCATTCTTTTGCATAAATCTGTCCAATTTTCCCAAAACCATTTATCAAAGAGACTGTCTTTTCCCCATTGTATATTCTTGCTTCCTTTGCAGTAGATATTTGCACCCCGATGTTCACTGTAGCATTATTTACAATAGCCAAGATATGGAAGCAATATGTATTCATTGATAGATGAATGGATAAAGCAGTGTTTTATATGTATATGTATGTGTATATATATACACACATATATATATACACAATGGAATATTACTTAGTCATAAACAAGAATAAAATCTTGCCATTTGTAACAACATAGATGGACCTCGAGAGTATTATGCTAAGTGAAACAAATTAAACAGAGAAAGACAAATACTGTATGATTTCACTTACATGTTGAATCTAAAAAATAAAACAAACAAACATAACAAAACAGAAACAGATTCACAGATACAGAAAACATACTGGTGGTTGCTAGAGGGGAAGGATGTGGGAACTGGGAAAAATAGGAAAAGAGGATTAAGAAGTATAAAATTCCAGTTATAAAATAAATAAATCACAGGGATATAATGTACAGCATAGGGAATATAGTCAATAATATTGTAATAATTTTGTATGGTGACAAATAGTAATTAAATTTTTTGTGATGATCATTATTTATGTATAAGAATATCAAATCTTATCAACTTATCAAACATCAACTATAATGTATAATGAATAGCAAATCAATATCAACTCTGTTGTACACCTGAAACTAATACAATATTGTAAGTCAAATATACTTCAATTAAAAAACAAAAAATAAAATTAATTTGAAAGGGAAAAAAAAGAAATGACATATGAGGGGAAAAAGATCTAAGGGTATTTAATGTCTTAATTATTTATCAGTAACTGGTCAACAGAATGGGGTTTAGAAATGCGAAAGTGCCATCCATCTCAATTGTATTACCCGGTACCCAGTGGATATTAAATAAATATTTGTGGAAAACATAAATGGATAAATAACTGAATGGATATATAGGGATAATAATCTTTAAGATATTCATTGCAATTGTAATTATAAAATAATTATTTAAAAACAGTTTGGGCATAAAATATTCCAAGTAAAATAACACTATCTTATTTCCACATACCGGTAGAGGAAATTTTCATATCTGAATCTGCACTACTGATTTCAAACCTCTATTACCTATTCTTCCCATTTATTATCCTAGAACATCTGCTCTCACTTTACCCTGCCTACTTTCATCACCACCAGGCATCTCTTTAAGGGTTTTCTTTAAGGGCATGATCTTAAATGGAGTTAGAGATTGTTGTAAATTACTCTTCCTTAAAATGCAGTAATCTACCTTTAAAAACTTACTTAGCCCATGGCTACATTCTCAAAATACAGATAGTACTTTTTAAGTGTTAAAAACTGCCATATATATATATTTGAAATCACTTTAGATCTCCAAAATGGTAAGAGCTTGCAAAAAGAAAAAATTACATTACTGCAGTTGTTATTAAACAAATTATGTTTGCCCTGATGTTTTTAATCTGGATGATGGCATAAATAAATCTTAGATAAAATAAATAGAGAGAGAGAGGGAGGGAGGAGGGGGGAAGGGAGAATATCTTATTATTAAATAAATAAGTGGTAATTATAAATGTTATTAAAAAAAGAAAAATGAGAGAACAAAATGATAATTAAAAAGGGTTAAAATTTCATATAGATATAGTGTTGTGAGGGAAGAATTTTTGAGGAGATGATATATGAGCAGATACCTGAATGATGAGGAATAATCCATGAGAAAACTCAAGGAAAGAGCTTTCAAAAGGGAGGGACAATGAAGATAATTACTCTCAAATATAGGCAAGTTTGCTATGTTTGAAGAACAGGAAGCAAACAAGTAGGAGTATAGTTCTCTGTTCAAGGTAGGGAATAGTAGGAGATGAATTCAGATGGTTCTGTGCTTGAAAATAGTGCCTTGCTCAAGAGATATGGTCAAGAAGAATACTGACATTGGGTGGAATGGAGAGGCTTATAAGTATAATGAATTAACATTTATACTGGGTGTTACATATAGAGTTTCTCAACCTCTTTTCTACTTTTCTTGATTTTGGAAGCAGGAAAGCTAAAAATCATGTTTCCCAGACTCCCTTGAAGCTAACATTCTGGATACAATTTGGGTTTTTTTGATTATATACACTTAATATTGGGAAAGTAGAAAGTGGAGACCATATTTCTTCTCATCTGCTAGAAGGCAAGATCATAGACCCTTGGGTGATTAGATACAGTAACATAGAAAACCTGAACGAACTTTTTGGCCAAGCCAAATACATTGGCCATACTTACCATTTCAGAGACCCATCAGCTCTCTGAGGGTAAGAAGCCCTCTTAATGAAGGCATGATGACTATAGCAGCATCTTTCTAATATCTGAATGATAGTACAGCATTCATATCCTTGAGTTTAAAATATCTGAATTCTTTTCCTGGAGCTCTCCAGTGGTTTCAAGAGCACCTAATTCCGTATATTAAAATACTTTCTGTCCTAAATTTCCAAGTCATCACTCTTTTAATAGTCTTTGAACTAAAGTAGATCATTGTAACCTATCTCAACTCAGGTCGTGAGCAGAATGAACTAAAAACTGACTCAGATGTAATAACTCATAATGAATCACCCTTTCAAATACTACGGAACATGACAAGTACTTACAGAAAACCATCTGCCATGACCTTACTGCCCATTCTCATCTTATGACAAAGCCTTCTTTCATTAATTCACTTTACACTCAGATTTCTTTAAGGAAATCCTTTGGATTACTCGAGTTTCTATTTTGATTTTTAGGAAACATGATTTAAAATTTTGCAACATAGAAAAATTGTTCTATGTTGGTCTACTTAGTTTATCTGGTACTTCTAGGACTTCACTGGTCCCTGCTAGTGCTGCTTAAGGGGGAAAAAGGAGTTTTCCTAGGCTGGGCTGCTCAAGCTCCCTGGGACAAAGAGACTTCCTAATACAGGCTGCTTGTTGTGGCATGGCCTCTCTTGCCTTGCTCTCGTTGTCCAGCCACTCTGGTATCTCTGGTTGGAGAAGGAAAGTCTTAGGCAGCAAGAATGCTCATCTTGGCCGCTAATTGTGAGGTGAGGTCCCAAATGATACTCCATTGCTGGTAATACTGGGCTCATGTGGTACTTTCGAGAGAGTTCTTGTCTGATGATTGCTGATTTGTTATTATTTAGGAGTGGCCTAATTTAATTAAACTCTACAGAAAAATAATTATTTTGAATGTTTAAAAATATTCTAATTAGGATATGTTTACTGACAATACAAAGAAATTCCTATATATTGAAAGTTTCATTGAGATTGCAACCATGCTATTTGACTAAGAATAAATTCTATTTATGTATGTGTTTCAGGAACTTTACTATTGTATATAGTTGTATATATCTATATCACAGATATATCAACACAATCTGTGCACAAATATATAAAGCATATTATATTTTATTATGAAGAAATTATTATTCTATGAAAAATTTTTAAATATATTTCTTTGGTGAAGATGCTATTCTTGGAAAGACGAATGATTTTTCCAAACGCTTTCATGTCCATCTGTGAAGCTACTAATCCTTCTATATTATTTTCGCCAATCTTTAATGTAAGCATTCAATATTTAACTTAAAATTTTAATTTTTGTACATTTTGCTCAGCAATACTAAGATACAAATATTTGAGAAACAGAATGACACTGAGCTCATTAAATGTTTGTGCTAGGACATATTTCCAGTTTTTTGACCTTTGGATTAGCAGTATAATAGTATTCATCATTTCTTTTTAACTTCAAAAATTCTAAACACTTGATTTGTAAGTCAGAAATTTTCAGTTCCGTCCTAAAATCCATAGATAAATAAAGAGACAAACCAGTGAGTATTTGACAACCTATCATGTGTAAGGTATTTTTGATAGGTGTTAAGAGGGCTGCAGAAAGTGAGAACACTACTTACAGGAACTTATAATTAAATTGGAATTATAAAATACTAACATATGATAGAGAATATGGATCATAGATTCAGTTGTGCACAACTGATGCGTATCTTTATTTTTTATATCAACTAATTCTAAGACCTGTCCAAGCTGTCAGCTACAAGTCAAGCTCAGTCTTATGACTTGATCCCTTCTCCCACTCCATCAGTGTTGTACAATTACTCTAGCATCTTACATTGAAGAGATATCAATCATCGTTCATCAGCCCTCACTGGTATCCACTGAAACACCCATTATCCCAGTGTTCAGGACCCCTTTAGGTTCAGAAGCTTTGCTGTTTCTGTGTCATCTTTGAGGTCCCTGAAAAGAAACCTCAATATCTGCTTCGTTGGAGCATAACATGGCTATTCTTCTCTGATGTTTTCCTGTTCCTCAGGCTGCTGCCAGCTAACAGGACCCATGGCCTCTGTTAGAAAGATCTACAGTCTTTTCTCCCTTCCACAGTCTCTCTTAATTCTTATTCCTAAAATCATTTATCTTTTCTTCCCTCATCTGTGACAACCCTTCTAGAGACTGACTGGTACAAAAGTTAGGAAAAGCTGATGACTACAGCTTTTTTCACTCTCAGCTTACTGGATTCTCTGAGAAAAGGAAGTCCAAATCTCCTGGCTACCTTCCTGAAAAGAAGTAAATATAAGATTCTTCAGATTATTATATTAATACATTATCCTGCCACAATAACTGAAGCACTAGATAAAATGAAATACTTGAATCAGACAATAAATATTGCAGAAGGTTGAATATGAGTGAGGAATGTGACTTGACATGGAGTTGGATCAGAGTAGATACAACAGAGAGATGCACTTTGAAAGTATACATATAATGTAAATCTGTTGATAGGAAAGTTGCATGGCTATGATGTGTAAAATAAATGCTTTCATATGAAATAAGTAAAATGAATTAATAAAAATTACAATTAATTTTTTGCTTTCTCATTATAACCTAGATATACATAATGTAGGCTGGAATTCATAACTTGTGAAGAAATGGTAATGAGGAAGGTCAAATTTAGATAATGACAAATTAGCTATGACAATAACTGTATTGATAAATATCAAAAGGAAATAGAATGAGCTTATCCTCACACTTCTTACATCAGTCAATATGTTACTGTTATACTGCATGATATTATAAGCACCCTGATTGGGTGGTTGATGGCATGTTATATATGACACTAGTGACCTTTCTTAATAAGAATATTTGATAGCAAACAAGTAAAAAAGATTGCAGATTAAAAAAAACAGGATCATGTGACTTTTGAGAAATATCAATGGTTACTCTTTTAACTGCTGTATAGGTTTGGGCAATTTTAAAGGCTTAGATATCAATGCAAGAATAAGCATGACTTGTATACATAATACTACTTTTATAAAGCGCAGTAAAAGTTAAAATATATATAGAATATATATATAAATTTATATATATATAAATATAAATATATATATATATAGAAAATATATTCTTTTATTTACATTATATCATAAAAAAATGTTGCTGTTGCATACAGCCTAAGCTAAGAGCCAAGTCTGCAAGTTAACAAATAACACATTGTGTAGTCTATGTACAAAAAGTAAGCTGTAAAGAGTTTTCTGAGGGGGGAAAAAACAAAACCCAACAAAAAAGGAAATACAGAGCCAACAAAAAAAATCTTTTTGTCATGCTAAGTGCTGTCATAAACGTGAGGCTAATTCTTCCTTTTTATTTAGTCATTTTCTAGTGATGATATACATGTTTATAAGCCAATCATAAGGTATTTATCAATTATTTACTGTGCAATTATCATTGCACCACACATATTTTATCTAACAACTCTTGCTTAGTATGGAATAATTTTAATTATATATCTTGGAAAATTATACTGCATTCTAGATGGTGTGTATTAGACTGTCTATTAGAGTGGTTACCAAATCACCCTTTGGAGTCTAATTACCTGGACATTTCCTGCTGTGAAATCTTGGATAATGGATTTCATCTCTTTGAGGCTCTGTTTCTTCAAATCTAAATGTTGGTAATAATAATATATGACTCAGTATTATGTAGATTAAGGAAGGTAACAGAAAAATATTACTATATGTGTTGTAAATATAGTGAAAAGGTAACAGTTATATAATATGATTTGGTGGTATGATAGAATATTGTTGTAGTGTCCTGATCCCTCAGGTATCTTCAACTGGGCTCACCCTGGTTCTTTAAATTTCACTCAGAGTGTCATTCTCTTGGATTGATATTGTCTTTAGGAAAATATATTACCATGTTTAACCAATTAAGCTCTTATTAGTGTAAATTTGTTAGATCCTTTTCAACTTGAAAGTTAGCTTAAACTAATCAATCTCATTTAACACTAATGTTAACACTAATAAACCAAGTAAATAAACATGTAATGCAAAAATATGATAAGTATTATAAATTTACAAGTTTGATTCTGCAAGGACGTTGTTCCCAATGTTATGCCCTTGCTTAAATCAGGGCAGTGTTCTCAACCCAGTTTGCATATTAGAATAATCTGAGCTTTAAAAAATTTATCAGGGCCTGATCCTCACCCCCAATGATTATAATTTAACTAGTTCAGAGTAAAGCTTGCACTTCAGAATTATCTGAAATATTTTCAAGTGAGTCTAATGAGTTCCAAGTTTAGCAGAACTGAATTTAAATAAATTGTTGCAAGGTAAATGGTGGCACTAGATACATTGTGCTAGATACATTGTGCCTAATAGAAGTACAGTACACTTTTAATTATAATCTTGTATAACAGTTCAACTTAAAATATGATTAGTTTTAAAACATATTTAAGGAAAATATACCCAAGGATTAAACAAATCATATAAATATGTTTCTTCTAGTACTTTAAATCCATAAATAATATATGTATATATAATCAATAAAATATGATTGTGATTTTTAAAGAAGAATTTGTTCTTTAAGTGTGAACTTGAGTCCATTGCCCAATCACTTACTCAAAGGACTAAATTGATTTTATGTCAAGGATTTTTATAAAGTTCACAGCAAAATTGGCAATGAATCCCCTGACACAAATATTTGTATTCTCTGCTCAAGATATTGGAAATCTTAGTTGTACTAGTTGAATTGGCTAAGATTAAGGAAGATAGAAAGATGGAGAGAAAAAATGTGGGGGAAAGTGCACACCAAGTCACATCTAGAAGTTGAAACAACCAGTCACAAAACAAATAAAGAAATTTATTAATGAAGATGAAAAGAGAAATCATGAGGGTAGTAAAAAGCTGGAATTGAAGGGGATTTAGAAGGATAATAATGACATATTCTACCTCCTGATCAGCGTCTGCCTAAATCTGAAGTGGAAACTAATCCCAAGTCAGTAACCTGGGTCTAATAAAATTGTGAAAATATTATGGCAAAGAATAGAAAATTCAAGATAAAATATAGTTTATGATTATTTAGGTTTCATTGTTTTAATAACCAATATCATCTGCTCCTCAGTCTCACATATCACATAATTTTCACATTTTGAAATCCATTGTTTTCTTTGCATTCTTTCTGCCTGGTCTGGGAATTAAACCACCTGTTTTATGTATAGGACTTATAACAGAGCCTCAGGTACTCCTCCAAGCTATACAATTTTCTTTGCTCATTTGAAGCATTAGATGTTTGCTGGCTGTGAAAATAGGAAAGTTCAGAGTTGCTGATTTATAAATTATTAATGATGTAAACCTGAGCAGGTCAATTAAATTCTCTGAGCCTTGACTATAAAGAAAAGGTATATTTCTGGTACCTCACCAATGTTTAGAAACCAGGGGCTACTGAAAAGAAAGTGCTGGTCCTTTCTTCAAAACATTTGAAGGCAGTGGTAAGTTGAAATAAA
Organism: Balaenoptera musculus; assembly: GCF_009873245.2. Classification (NCBI taxonomy): domain Eukaryota; kingdom Metazoa; phylum Chordata; class Mammalia; order Artiodactyla; family Balaenopteridae; genus Balaenoptera; species Balaenoptera musculus. The sequence goes on along the minus strand of NC_045791.1, from coordinate 72,983,306 downwards.
TTATAGGTTTAACAAAGCCTAGAACAAACTCAATCATAGATTATACTGACTGAGGCCTGACACTACCAGCCTGAGAGTAAAATAAGCTTGGCTATTTGTGGAGATAAATATTATTTATTTCAGTTTCCACAAAATACCTGACATACAGTCAATAATTGCCAGACACATTAAACATTGAGTCTATATAGCCCATTGTCAAAGGAGGAAATAATATAATTAACCTCAGAGAGGGCTTGATGCTGGAATTATCGAACAGGGATTTTAAGGTTTTAAATTAACTATAATGAATATGATAAAGTATCAAGGAGAACAGTTTCATGAAAAATGTTTAATTTCACAAGAGCCATGGGAACTATGTAATAAAATTCTAGAGATTTAAAATATAATTTCAGAAATGAAGGATTTAAGTAGGCTGAAAACAAATTAGAAATATCATAGTTCATATCATGAACTTGAATACAAGTAGAAAAAAATCCAAACCAAAGTACAAAGAGAAAAAAAATGACTACAAATAGTAAAGGCAAATAATGTATCCAAGATTTGTGAAATAATACCAAAAGATCTAAGAATGTAATTGGAGGCTCAAAAGAGAGAAAGAAAAAATAAAACTTGAAGAAATAATGGCTAAAATCTTCCCAAATTAAAGAGAACAGCAGCCCACAGAATAAAGAACCTCAGCAAAATGAAAGCATGGGTGAGGGCAGAAGCAGGAATTCAGTTAAGAAGCTATTACAACAGTCCAGACAAGATGTGGCAGCTTGGTGAGAATGGTAGCAGTGAAAGGTTATACTCCATTTAAAGTTATTATAGGGAAAGGAGATTGGTTAGAGATGGCGGAGTAGAAGGATGAGCGCTAACTCCCTCTTGTGAGAGCACTAGAATCACAACTATATGCTGGACAATCATCGACAGGAAGACACTGGAACTCACCAGAAAAGATACCACACATCCAAAGACAAAGGAGAAGCCACAATGAGATGGTAGGAGGGGCACAATCACAGTAAAATCAAATCCCATAACTGCTGGGTGGGTGACTCACAAACTAGAGAACACTTACACCACAGAAGTCCACCCACTGGAGTGAAGGTTCTGAGCCCCACATCAGGCTTCCCAACCTAGGGGTCCGGCAACAGGAGGAGGAATTCCTAGAGAATCAGACTTTGAAGGATAGCGGGATTTGATTGCAGGACTTTGACAGGACTGGGGGAAACAGAGACTCCATTCTTGGAGGGCACACTACACAAAGTAATGTGCACATCGGGACCCAGGGGAAGGAGCAGTGACCCCATTGGAGACTGAACCAGACCTACCTGCTAATGTTGGAGGGTCTCCTGCAGAGGTGGGGGTTGGCTGTGGCTCACCGTGAGGACAAGGACACCGGCAGAAGAAGTTCTGGGAAGTACTCCGTGGCGTGAGCCCTCCCAGAGTCCATCATTAACCCCACCAAAGAGCCCTGGTAGGTGCCAGTGTTGGTCGCCTCAGGCCAAACAACCAACAGGGAGGGAACCCAGCCCCACCCATCAGCAGACATGCAGATTAAAGTTTTACTGAGCTCTGCCCACCAGAGGAACATCCAGCTCTACCCACCACCAGTCCCTCCTATCATGAAACTTGCACAAGCCTCTTAGATAGCCTCATCCACCAGAGGACAGACAGCAGAAGCAAGAAGAACTACAATCCTGCAGCCTGTGGAACAAAAACTACATTCAAAGAAAGATAGACAAGATGAAAAGGCAGAGAGCTATGTACCAGGTGAAGGAACAAGATAAAACCCCAGAAAAACAACTAAATGAAGTGGAGATAGGCAACCTTCCAGAAAAAGAATTCAGAATAATGATAGTACAGATGATCCAGGACCTCGGAAAAAGAATGGAGGCAAAGATCGAGAAGATGCATGAAATGTTTAACAAAGACCTAGAAGAATTAAAGAACAAACACCTAGAAGAATTAAAGAACAAACAAACAGAGGTGAACAACACAATAACTGAAATGAAAAATACACTAGAAGGAATCAATAGCAGAATAACTGAGGCAGAAGAACAGATAAGTGACCTGGAGGACAGAATGTTGGAATTCACTGCCGCGGAACAGAATAAAGAAAAAGGAATGAAAAGAAATGAAGACAGCCTAAGAGACCTCTGGGACAGCATTAAATGCAACAACATTTGCATTATAAGGGTCCCAGAAGGAGAAGAGAGAGAGAAAGGACCCGAGAAAATATTTGAAGAGATTATAGTCGAAAACTTTCCTAACATAGGAAAGGAAATAGTCACCCATGTCCAGGAAGCACAGAGAATCCCAGGAAGGATAAACCCAAGGAGAAATACGCCAAGACACATAGTAATCAAATTGGGAAAAATTAAAGACAAAGAAAAATTATTGACAGCAGCAAGGGAAAAACGACAAATAACATACAAGGGAACTCCCATAAGATTAAGAGCTGATTTCTCAGCAGAAACTCTATAAGCCAGAAGGGAGTGGCACAATATATTTAAAGTCATGAAAGGGAAGTACCTACAACCAAGATTACTGTACCCGGCAAGGATCTCATTCAGATTCGTTGGAGAAATCAAAAGCTTAACAGACAAGCAAAAGCTAAGAGAATTCAGTGCCACTAAACCAGCTCTGCAACAAATGCTAAAGGAGCTTCTCTAAGTGGGAAACACAAGAGAAGAAAAGGACCTACACAAACAAACACATAACAATAAAGAAAATGGTAATAGGAACATACCTATCGATAATTACCTTAAACATGAAGGGATAAAATGCTCCAACCAAAAGACACAGGTTTGCTGAATGGATACAAAAACAAGACCCATATATATGCTGTCTACAAGAGACCCACTTCAGACCTAGGGACACATACAGACTGAAAGTGAGGTGATGGAAAAAGATGTTCCATGCAAATGGAAATAAAAGAAAGCCGGAGTAGCAATACTCATATCAGATAAAATACACTTTAAAATGAATGTTACAAGAGACAAGGAAGGACACTACAAAATGATCAAGGGATCAATGCAAGAAGAAGATATAACAATTATAAATATATATGCAGACAACACAGGAGCACCTCAATACATAAGGCAGCTGCTAACAGCTATAAAAAAAGAAATCGACAGTAACACAGTAATAGTGGGGGGACTTCATCACCTCACTTACACCAATGGACAGAAAATTAATAAGGAAACACAAGCTTTATGTGAGACAATAGACCAGAGAGATTTAATTGATATTTATAGGACATTCCATCCCAAAACAGCAGATTACACTTCCTTCTCAAGTTCACACAGAACATTCTCTAGGATTGATCACATTTGGGTCACAAATCAAGCCTCAGTAAATTTAAGAAAATTGAAATCATATCAAGCATCTTTTCTGACCACAACGCTATGAGATTAGAAATCAATTACAGGGAAAAAAATGTTAAAAACACAAACCAATGGAGGCTAAACAATACATTACTAAATAACCAAGAGATCACTGAAGAAATCAAAGAGGAAATCAAAAAATACCTAGAGACAAATGACAATGAAAACACAACGATCCAAAACCTATGGGATGCAGCAAAAGCAGTTCTAAGGGGGAAGTTTATAGCAATACAAACCTACCTCAAGAAACAAGAAAAATCTCAAATAAGCAATTTAACCTTACACCTAAAGGAACTAGAGAAAGAAGAACAAACAAAACCCAAAGTTAGTAGAATGAAAGAAATCCTAAAGATCAGAGCAGAAATAAATGAAATAGAAACAAAGAAAACAATAGCAAAGATCAATAAAACTAAAAGCTGGTTCTTAAAGAAGATAAACAAAATTGATAAACCATTAGCCAGACTCATCAAGAAAAACAGGGAGAGGACTCAAATCAATAAAATTAGAAATGAAAAAGGAGAAGTTACAACAGACACCACAGAAATACAAAGCATCCTAAGAGACTACTACAAGCAACTCTATGCCAATAAAATGGACAACCTGGAAGAACAGGACAAATTCTTAGAAAGGTATAACCTTCCAAGACTGATCCTGGAAGACATAGAAAATATGAACACACCAATCACAAGCAATGAAATTGAAACTGTGATTAAAAATCTTCCAACAAACAAGTGTCCAGGACCAGATGGCTTCACAGGTGAATTCTATCAAACAATTTAGAGAAGAGCTAACACCCATCCTTCTCAAACTCTTCCAAAAAACTGCAGAGGAAGGAACACTCCCAAACTCATTCTATGAGGCCACCATCACCCTGGTACCAAAACCAGACAAAGATACTACAAAAAAAGAAAATTACAGACCAATATCACTGATGAATATAGATGCAAAAATCCTCAACAAAATACTAGCAAACAGAATCCAACAACACATTTAAAGGATCATACACCATGATCAAGTGGGATTTATCCCCGGGATGCAAGGATTCTTCAATATACACAAATCAATCAATGTGATACACCATATTAACAAATGAAAAATAAAAACCATATGATCATCTCAATAGATGCAGAAAAACTTTTTGACAAAATTCAACACCCATTTATGATAAAAACTCTCCAGAAAGTGGACATAGAGGGAACCTACCTCAACATAATAAAGGGCATATATGACAAACCCACAGCAAACATCATTCTCAATGGTGAAAACTGAAAGCACTTCCTCTACGATCAGGAAGAAGACAAGGATGTCCACTCTCGCCACTATGATTCAACATAGTTTTGGAAGTCCTAGCCGCGGCAATCAGAGAAGAAAAAGGAATAAAAGAAATACAAATTGGAAAAGAAGAAGTACAACTGTCACTGTTTGCAGATGACATGATACTATACAAAGAGAATCCTAAAAATGCCACCAGAAAACTACTAGAGCTAATCAATGAATTTGGTAGAGTTGCAGGATACAAAATTAATGCAAGAAATCTCTTGCATTCCTATACACTAATGATGAAAAATCTGAAAGAGAAATTAAGGAAACACTCCCATTTACCATTGCAACAAAAAGAATAAAATACCTAGGTATAAACCTACCTAGGGAGACAAAAGACCTGTATGCAGAAAACTATAAAACACTGATGAAAGAAATTAAAGATGATACCAACATATAGAGAGATATACCATGTTCTTGGTCTGGAAGAATCAATATTGTGAAAATGACTATATTACCCAAAGCAATCTACAGATTCAATGCAATCCCTATCCAATTACCAATGGCATTTTTTACAGAACTAGAACAAAAAATCTTAAAATTTGTATGGAGACACAAAAGACCCGAATAGCCAAAGCAGTCCTGAGGGAAAAAAACGGAGCTGGAGGAATCAGACTCCCTGACTTCAGACTATACTACAAAGCTACAGTAATCAAGACAATATGGTACCGGCACAAAAACAGAAATATACATCAATGAAACAGGATAGAAAGCCCAGAGAGAAACCCACACACCTGTGTTCAACTAATCTATGACAAAGGAGGCAAGGATATACAATGGAGAAAAGACAGACTCTTCAGTAAGTGGTGCTGGGAAAACTGGACAGCTACATGTTAAAGAATGAAATTAGAACACTCCCTAACACCATACACAGTAATAAACTCAAAATGATTTAGAGACCTAAATGTAAGACTGGACACTCTACAACTCTTAGAGGAAAACATAGGAAGAACACTCTTTGACATAAATCACAGCAAGATCTTTTTTGATCCACTTCCTAGAGTAATGGAAAGAAGAACAAAAATAAACAAATGGGACCTAATGAAACTTCAAAGCTTTTGCACAGCAAAGGAAACCATAAACAAGATGAAAAGACAACCCTCAGAATGGGAGAAAATATTTGCAAGCAAATCAGCAAAGGATTAATCTCCAAAATATACAAGCAACTCATGCAGCTCAATATTAAAAAAACAAACAACCCAGTCAAAAAATGGGCAGAAGACCTAAATAGTCATTTCTCCAAAGAAGATATACAGATTGCCAACAAACATATGAAAGAATGCTCAACATCCCTAATTATTAGAGAAATGCAAATCAAAACTACAATGAGGTATCACCTCACACCAGTTAGAATGGGCATCATCAGAAAATCTACAAACAACAAATGCTGGAGAGGGTGTGGAGAAAAGGGAACCTTCTTGCACTGTTGGTGGGAATGTAAATTGATACAGCCACTATGGAGAACAGTATGGAGGTTCCTTAAAAAACTAAAAATAGAATTACCATATGACCCAACAATCCCACTACTGGGCATATACACAGAGAAAACCATAATTCAAAAAGACACATGCACCCCAGTGTTCATTGCAGCACTATTTACAATAGCCAGGTCATGGTAGCAACCTAAATGCCCATCGACAGTTGAATGGATAAAGAAGATGTGGTACATATATACAATGTAATATCACTCAGCCATAAAAAGGAACGAAATTGGATCATTTATAGAGATGTGGATGGATGTAGAGACTGTCATACAGAGTGAAGTTAGAAAGAGAAAAACAAATATCGTATATTAATGCATATATGTGGAACCTAGAAAAGTGGTACAGATGAACCAGTTGCGGAGCAGAAATAGAGACACAGATGTAGAGAACAAATGTATGGACACTAAGGGGGGAAAGTGGTGGGGGGGTGGTGTTGTGATGAATTGGGAGATTGGGGTTGACATATATACACTAATATGTATAAAATAGATAACTAATGAGAACCTGCTTTACAAAAAAATAAATAAAATTCAAAAATTAAAAAAACAAAAACCCAAAAGCATGATAAATGCAAAAACCTACAATTAAAACACACACAGTTTATCTTTATTAAAGATAAAGAATAAATTATAAGAGCAGCCAGTGAAGATAAAACATATTATAGAGAAGGAAATGATGTTAACTAATAATTGTTAGCTTCTCACCAGAAACAGTGGAAGGCAGTAAACAATGGAATGGCATTTTTTAAATGCTGAGGAGGGGAGGGAGAACTGTCAAGCTAGAAATCTATATTCAGCAAAATATCTTTGAAAAATAAGGATAACATAAAGCTATTCTGGGATAAAATAAAGCTGACAGAATTCATGTTCGGAATGGGATACTAAAACTAGGATAATTCATCCCTGGCGTACCTGAACTACAAGAAATTAAAAAAAAAAAAGTTCTTAAGGTTGAAGGGAAATCATACAAGATCACAAGAGCTGCAGAGGAAAGTATACGAGAAATTGTGCATATTTGGTAGATAGTTAAATCGTGTGTGTGTGTTTGTGTGTGTATCTTTAGGTGAGTCTAAATTAATTAAAGCAGAAATAAAAATACATAACTTTAAAAGTGTAATGTATTATAGTGTTTTTGTGTATAGAAAATCAAATTTTAAAACAAGTCTCTAAAGGGCAGTAGTGGGAAAATAGAATTAGACTATAAGAATTCTCTTACCCTTTTTTTTAAATAGTGTAATAATATTGAAAGTAGACTGTGATCAATTAAAGATGAATATTGTAGTCTCTAGAACAAAGGTTCAGAACTGAACTGAATGGTAAGGAAACATAGCATTAAAGTTTGTGAAATGCAGTAAAAGCAATACTTAGAAGAAATTATATAACTTTAAGCATTTATATTAGAAAAGAGTAAAGATATACAATTAATGGTCTCAACTGTCAGTTCAAGAAGTTAGTAAAAGAAGAGCAAATTAAAACCTAAGTAAATAAAAGAAAGGAAATTATAAAATAAGAGCAGAAATCAAGAAAACAAAAAAATGACACAGTAGAGAAAATTAACAATGCCAAAATTAGTTATTTAAAAAGACTAAGTTGCTAAATCTGAAAAAAATGATTAAGAAAAAAACTGAGAAAGCACACGTTATTATAAAAATAATACAAAAGAACATAAATGAAGATCCTATAGAAATTAAAAGGTAATACAGAAATATTGCAAACAACTCTATATTAACATGTTTGATGATTTATATAAAATGCACAAAACGCTTGTAAGACATACATTACTAGTATTGACATAGAAGAAACAAGAAAATACAAAGAGCCCCTTATTTATTAACATAATATAATTCATAATCATAAACTTTTTCACAAAGAGATTTCCAGGCCCAGATGGCTTCATTGGTGAATTGTACTAAACATTTAATAAAGAGATAATATCAATACTTCACACAGTCTTTGAGAAAATATAGGAGTGAACAATTTCCAACATATTTTATGGGTCAGTATTAATTTTATACCAAAACCTGAAAAAATACTACAACAAAAGAGATTTGTATATCAAAATTCGGCATGAATACAGATGTAAAAATTCTCAACATAATGCTAGTAAATCAGCAATACATTAAAAACAGATAAATCATCGTGACTAAGTCAGGCTTATCACAGGAATGCAAGTTTGATTCAAGAATTGAAATCAAACAATGTAAAACACCACATTAACAGAATAAAGATGAAAAATTATATATTTCAATTATACAGCAAAAGCATTTGACAAAATTTTATGTCTCTTTTCTTTGAAAACTCTAATCAAAATAGGATTTAAGGGAAATTTCCTCAAGATGCTAAAGGCCATTAAAAAAAAAAAAAAAACTATAGGTAATTCATATGCATAGTCTAATGGAGAAACACTAAACATTTTTTCTCTTAAGGTAAAGAACAAGCTTAGCTCTCACCAATTCCATTCACCATTATTCCAAAGGTCCTAGGAAGTGCAATAAGGTTAGGGGGAAAATAAAAGGCAATCAATTTAGAAAGAAAAATTTTAAACTATAATTTTTCTAAATAACATAATTGTTTATATACTAAACCTTATGATATTTCCAAAATCATCAGAATAGTTGAATTTGCCAAGATGCAAGATTCAATATCAATAAAAATTGATTGAATTTCTATATATTAGCAATGAACAATTGGAAAACAAAATGTTTAAGTATCTCAAAATATATAGTAATATCAAAAATGACATCAAATACCTTAGCATAAATCTAATAAAATTTCAGTCAGATCTATACATTTAAACAATGAATCTTTTTGAGAAGAACAAAGACCTATATAAATAGATGTATCATGTTTATGGATTGGAAGACAATATTAAGATTCCCCCAAAATAGATCTACAAAATTTCCTGCAGACATTTTAAAACATAATAGATAATTCTAAAATGTACTTGGAAATGTATAGAATGTAGAATATCAAAGCCATTTTGAAAAAGAAGAATAAAATTTTGGAGATACTACACTATATGATTTCAAGACTTAGCATAAAGCTACAGCAATACAGAGAATGTTTTAAAAATTACTCGACTTTGGTTATTTGAATGACTCACAGGTCACTAAAGAGCATATTAATGTCAGGCCATTTTAATAAGTACAGTCATATCTATACACCTGTAATGGAAATATTTCAGGTTCAGTTCCAGACCACTGCAGTAAAGCAAATATCACTATAAAGCGAGTCATATGAATTTTTTGGTTTTTCAGCTCATATAAAATTTAATATTTACACTATATTGTAGTCTATTAAGTATGTAATAGCATTATGTCTAGAAAAAACTGTACATACTTTAGTTAAACAATAATGCTGTTGGAAAAATGGTGCCAATTGACTTGCTCGACAGTTTTCTTCAATTTGTAAAAAAATGCAACATCTGTGAAGCACAAAAAAGTGAAATGCAATAAAATGAGATGTGCCCCCATATAGTGATAACTCATTGTGATCTTAATTTGTGTTTGCACAGTGGCTAGTGATGTTGAACATCGTTTCATGAGCTGATTTGCCATCTCTGTAATCTCTCTGGTAAAATATCTCATCATGTCTTTTGCCCATTTGCTAATTGGATTGTTTTGTTACTGTTGTGGGGGAAATGGGAGAGAGATAGAAGATTAAATAAATGGAAGAAATGTTGCATGCGCCTAAGATGTAAATGTGCCATGGATAGAGGAATATGATTAACTCAAATCCGGGCACCTGAGTCTAAAAACAACAATACCATCACCGACAGCAGGTGTATAAGACAACGGATATGAAACATCTTTTAAATTTCAAGTGCTTCACTTGGTAAAGTGCCACTTTAAATATATACTTAATTATCATTGCCAATTTTACCCTTCTGCATCTTTGGTCTATTACCTACTGCTTCATGCTAAATTCACACTTTCAAAATTTAAGGTAATGCTGAGGAAACGATAGGATAAACAAAGTGAATATTATGAAGATTAACACAATCCATACATTTTTACATGACTCCAAATTCCTCAGAATTAACAGACTAGGACTTCAAAATTTTCAACCTTGTTTGCATAGTAATATCGCCTGATGATATATACATATAATTATATCATAAACTATTCTCTGTTCCCATCCTAGACTAATTAAAACAGAATCTGAGTGCTAGAGCCCAGGCAGTGGTAGGTTTTAAAATCTCCTTAGGTGATTCAAAGGTCCCTTTATGAGGAAGCTGGGTTAGGTGAAGTTGTAGGATTAGGGATTTTACTCTGCTACAGGGCATATGAAGACTGTGCTTATTTGAGTTCCTCTTAGAAATACAATGGGAATTGTAAATATTGTATGGACAGAGGTCAACTGTTATAAGCTCTCCATTCTTTTGTAGGTGGGATCATAGTTTTAGGCCAGAAGTTTTCTCTTTTGACTTGTTTTTATCACAGTTGGTTTGTTAATTAGATACAGGGTCTGGCTTCCTTTGCTGTGAAACATAATTCTGTTATCAGCAAAACCACATTCTGCCCAAGGTGATTTCTCCAATGGCTTTAATCTCCCTTTTCAAATCCATGAAATAAAGAGACATCCAAACTAGGGAATGATTAGTCATTTGGGTTAAAAGAGACTTTCAGTTTAGATTTCAGATATTGTAACCCACTGTGAAAGTTTGATAAAAAGTGAACCAGGGCTTTTAATTAATTATGTACAGAAAGTTGACAAAATTCTGTTGGGAGACATTCCTAATAATCCATGCACGTAATGTAGTGGGAATTGTTTATAAATATAAATGAATTGAAAGGTTTATAACCCTGGAACAAGATGATGAAAAATCAAACCATGGTTGGCAAACTCACAATTAAATTCTCAGTTAGTAAATGACTTATTCAGAATTCTCTTTAATCTTTGTTTTCCAATATGTTCCTGGAAGCAAAGGGAAAAGAAAAATCTCAGCCAGAACTTGAGTAGGAAACTCTTAGAGAGACTACGTTACACACATATAATTTTAATAACTCCTGGTTGGTTTGAAGATCCTTGAATTTACATGAAAACATAATCTCCTTTCTGTGTGTATGTGTGTCTAATATGCATATACATACGTATATATGTATATATATACACATATATGAAATATAAGTTTTGACAGAGATTTAGTGACCTTTCCAAATGTAAAAATTAAAAAAAAATCAAATTGTAGATTTTAAGGAAGAACTCTTATTTCTGAAAAAGAAATTGATGTTGCTTGTGTGATGTTTGTATATTTTTACACCTGACATTTCATATTGAATATTTTATAGAAGTAGGGAACAAACTTTTATTTAATGGTGAGTCTAGATATGTGTTCTAATACCTGGCTGTATAGGATTTAGCTGCTTATAAAATTATTCCCTACTCTTATATTATAGGCAGATTCATATGCTTAGTTATCCAAATGTCAGCAAATAAGTTTGTATTAAAATTATTTGACTCTTCAAAATTACTTCTGATATTTCATCTTCTTCAAAATTATATCAAGAAGAAGAACTCATTTGATATCAGTGAAAATGTCAAGGTATACCTTGTACTTGGTGATACCCTGAATGACTATATTTGTCTATCTCTCACACTTGGTCATTGCTTTCCTGAGGGCAGGAAGTGTGGCTTTTTGCTTCTCCAGTATATCAACTAGCACAGTCCCTGGCAAATATTATGTGGTTTATGAATTATATTTTTTGAGATAAACTGAATCAAATTTTATACTATCTATAAATACTCCTACGTCTGATAATACCAGTCCATTTATTCACTGAAAAGTTCTGTATTGATAGCTCTAAAGGATGATTCTTTTCCAAACTAACTCTACTCACTTGAGGTGTAGATGTAAAACATGATCCCTTCTTATACAGGTTGACTGGTATGGATGCTGATATGTTTTTCACCACTGATATGCCATGTTAACATAAGATGTGGGGTTACTAAGGCATACAACCTATTCAGTAAAAAAAAAACTAACCGGTATCACAGCCATCTAATCCTAGCTGATATTTCCACTGTCTTTACATTTAGGCATGAATGAAGTTGTAATTACATAAGCACAGAGCAATGCTCTACCTGGGATAAATTGGTCTGCTCAAACCTCATCACTCTAATATCTAATAGATGAAGAAACCTAGATAATATGTTTTACAAGGCAAATGTTTGCAATTACTCCATCCTAAGAGTTCTTAGGAACAACCTTGCAGAACCACAAAAGCATTTTAGTTATATTATGGGACAGATGTACAAACTGGCAAAAACAGAATTTTCAATTAATTCTGACAAAAGAAATAGGTATTCATGCAGAATATGTTAGGTAATATTTCATGATTAAGAATGTTTTTCATGAATCATAAATGATAATACATTGCAGAAAATGTTTCTAAATTTTAAGAGGTCATTTTTGATAAATGAGATTCAGAGATACAAATTTCACTTTACTTCTCGCCAGTACTGAGCACTGTCCACATTATTTCTATATAATTTTTCTATTCTTTTTAGATTCTCTGCATGCTGTGTAAGATATTATTATCCCACATGTATATACAGAATTCATTTTTGGGGGGGAATGTGGTCCAGAACCAGTTTACACCTAAATATTGAAATTGTTGCTGTTTTAAGTTCCGTTTAAGTTTAATTAGAGGCTGTAAACACTACATTGTATGGCCAGTGAGAACCAAAACCTAATTTCCCATAAAAAATTGGATCCAATGTTGGTTAATTTGTTTGCTTCCATCTCTAGCTCTACAGAATGTAGCTCTTTTTAACCCACATTCATACGTAAAAGTGTAGTTCTTAAAGGACTGCTACAAGTTGGGTCAATATTTCTTATTTAGCAATAACTTTGAAGTATTTCACAACAGAACTTTAAAATCTCTTTTGAAAACTGTATCTTTGACAGGATGCCATTAAATTGTTAAGAGATAATGATGAGATTTTCTAGGAGGAACAGTATTTTCTATTTGAGTTTCAGATCTAAGGCTATTCATTTTCCCCTAAAGAAGATTACTTCCAAGTAAATAGCATATCTTGAGTGTTACAATGTGATTTAAGTTGACTGTGTTTAAGTTGACTGCCTCTATAGTTATACTGGGTTCAAAGCTTCATTACTGTTTCATCTAGGGTAATTATTATATACCCACTGTACCTTGATTTGCAAATGCGTAAAATAGCAATAGTATTAGGTTCTACCTTAAGAGTTTTGTAATGATTAAATGAAATTAACACATGCAAAATTTTGTGTGTGGCATGTAGAGAAAGCTCAATAAAAGTTATGTATTATCACTCTTCTTATTTCATTGAATCTAAGATGGCATTGACTGTAAGATATATTATATGGATCACTAAGGAAAAAATGCTGCCAATTATGCTGATTCATTATTATTTAAACATGTTCAAATAAAGAATAGCAATAAACAGTACATCATTTTTCTGAAAGGGCAATACTAAAAGTTTCAGAGGTTTTCTGCAAAACAAACTGATATAATGTAACAATATACTTATATGATAATAGTATGAGCTGATATGTAGTGACAAGATTATATATTTCAGTAACATATAAAACTATCCCTTGATTGAGACATTTAATAAAGTAAACATTGGGGCTTCCCTGGTGGCGCAGTGGTTGAGAATCTGCCTGCCAATGCAGGGGACACAGGTTCAAGCCCTGGTCTGGGAAGATCCCACATGCCGCGGAGCAACTGGGCCCGTGAGCCACAACTACTGAGCCTGCGCGTCTGGAGCCTGTGCCCCACAACAAGAGAGGCTGCGACAGTGAGAGGCCCGCGCACGGCGATGAAGAGTGGCCCCCACTTGCCGCAAGTAGAGAAAGCCCTCACACAGAAACGAAGACCCAACACAGCCATAAATAAATTAAAAAAAAAAAATTTAAAATAATGGTGCTTCTTACAACCAATGGTATCTTAAAAAAAAAAAAAAAAAAAAAACCTGACCCTATCCCAGGTTCATGGGAGGTGCTGAATAAATGATACTCTCAGTGATCAGTAAATGACACTTGCCTTTGCTCTGCTGTCTCCTCTGACCCCTCTCCCCACTGTCTGCTCAAAAAAAAAAAAAAAAAGTAAACATCAAAATGAAGTATTAAGACAAAATAAAAATCATTTTAAGATGAAAGATAACATCATATGCACTTAATATTTTAAAGTTATTGTACTTAAAATGGAATTTTAGAATACCCAAAGCATTACTTACCTTATCTGATATTTGTTTCATGACACATATTCTACATGTAGAGAAATTTCTTTCATTTTTTTGGTTCACATCAACTGAATTGTAGCAGGCGTACAAAATCTTCTGCAGGTTGGGCATTAGGTAACATGTTGCTCTGTATAAGTTCAGTTTCTTTTTATAAAGAGGAAAATATTTTTTCTGCTCTCCCTGAGTTTTGTTTTGCCATTAACGCATTGCTTTCAGTAATTAAGATTTTAGATTTGTTTCCAGTTTCATATTAGAGTATTCCACATCAACATTCACATCTTTTTCTCTTTGCATTTCTTCTGTTATGGTATTTACAAAGAATTATAGCCTATAGTGAATATGCAAACACTGGAAAACTCCACCAATTTCTGAGAGCTGCAGAATTGGCTTCCAGGTTCCTCAACTAGAAATCAACTTGGTATTGTAAAATTATTATTTATATGTACCAACATTACCCAATATGTATTATTTTCTATGGTTCTGATAGACTGAAGTACATTTTACTCTTGATCCCAGAACCTGATCATTCGACTTTGAAGGAATTAAAGTTTAATAATTTGGATTAGTCCACTCTCTTTAGTATTGATTTCATATCCCAGGATGACACAAACAATTGGAATCCACTTTGAGACTTAAGGCATTATAGAAAGTAGCAATTTTTTTGGAATGAGAGGTTTTCATAAGGGAAGGGATATTATTTGTCTTCTTTAGAAAAAAAGTAGAGCATAAATGACGTACCTGCATCAGACAGGCACAACATTTCCAGGAGAAAGTAAGTCTCTCCCTGCTTCTTCATTTCGCTATTTTGCTTTATTTCTTGGCAAAGCTATCTACTTCTACTTAGAGACAATTCCAGTCATGAATTGTCAGTTTTCACCCAGTTTTCATACTGAGTATAGAAGGTGAATGATGAGCAAATAGATTAGTACAAGAAAAACCTGTATACCTTTACACTGATTTTAAAACTGAAATAGTCAATTATGTGAAGAAATTTGTTTTAAATTAATTAATTTATTTTTGGCTGTGTTGGGTCTTCGTTTCTGTGCGAGGGCTTTCTCTAGTTGCGGTGAGCAGGGGCCACTCTTCATTGCGGTGCGTGGGCCTCTCACTGTCGCGGCCTCTCTTGTTGCGGAGCACAGGCTCCAGACGCGCAGGCTCAGTAGCTGTGGCTCGCGGGCCTAGTTGCTCCGCGGCATGTGGGATCTTCCCAGACCAGGGCTCGAACCCGTGTCCCCTGCATTGGCAGGCAGATTCTCAACCACTGCGCCACCAGGGAAGCCCGAAGAAATTTATTTTAAAAATGATGTTCTTGTGGTTGACACAAAGGTAAGGAACATTATAAATCATCATGAACCACTAAAGAATTAATTACTTAGGCAATTCAACCAAAAAAATAAAAAAATAAAAAAATTGGGACAGTGATCTTTAGCAGCCCTTAAAAAATTTAAATATTAGAAAAGTGCATTATTTATTTTTATTGAGCTAAATATATTTTATTGTTATTAAGGAATGTATACGAATTTTTCTAATTGAATTCGGTTTCTAAGATCTTGGCTTCTCTGTTGCTTTGGGCTGAGACTTTCAGACATAGGGAGTATAAGATAAGGTACTAGTAACTTAGTTAACTTTCTAAAGGAACCAGATTGGACAACATAGAAACCCATACACTTTTTGTAGACTTTTGATGTGTAAAATTAAGAGATACCATGGTAAAAATGAAGGTCATGTGTGAGGATCACAATTTAAAATACAGTAGTAGATGGCCTTTAAATTTTAAATTACTGATTTATGGCTGTTAGTGCAAAGTCAACATATGCCATGGAAACAGATTATGGTAATAGCTATCATTTCTGAAAATGTAGTTCATTGCCAAGTCAAATATATTTTGTAACCTATGTTACAAGGTATACTATTCACAAGTACAAAGGCTATACTAATTTTTTGGGGATTCAGAATTTACAAGATGACTTTAGAAGGTTAGAAACAAAGGTGGTTCCTTATAGATATGTTTCTACAACAGGAGTTTTTGGGATCAAGCACACTTTCTAGAGAAACACTTCACTCTCATTCTTCAGAGCAACAGCATTAACACCCATATCATATATAAACCCAATTAATATTTTTCTGTCTTTGGCAGTGTAGTCTATCTTTAGTGGTATCTTTACACATGTCAACTCATTCTCTGAAACAAAGTCTAGGCAGCCCATAGATGGTAGTTTATCTTGAATGATGGAAATGTCAACAGGAGCACTTTATTTCTTTACTGGAAAGAAAACTAATGGAAGCCAGCCATCAAATATATATATATATACAGTCAAATACATGAATTTGTGATGGATAAGAAGCCATTATCCCATCTTCGACAGGAAGCATCAAGAAAATGAAGACTTGGACATCAGCATTATGGCTACATAAGACATCCCTCCTTTTTTCCTCTTTTTAACAACTAAACTTTGGCATTCACCCATGAACAAAAGTGTCTCTGTGAGAGTTGTGGGATCCGGCACCATATGCCACAGCACGTAGGGAGTCTTTTCCACCTGTGCATCAGGTAATAGGCAGACAGACCTCAATACAGGCAGTGGAACTGGCAGGAGCCTGTGAACAAGCTTTAGTTCCTTTCCTATGTGGTTGGGAAGCACCTGGAGGGCTCTATTTTTTTTGGACAAACACCAACAGATAAAAGAGCCTTTGTAGAAGTCCAGGTTTCCTGAGGAGAGATTCCAGCACTCTGTTGAACAACAGGAACAACAAAAATATGAGTTTGGTTGTGTTGGAGAGGGTAAGAGGAACTTTGCCAGCATTGCTCCTCCACTAAGGTGGCACAGTACGGGGCTGAAGTAGCCTGTGGTGATCTCTCCCATGGGGGAAAGGGAAACATTGAATGAACACCCAGCTTTCCCAGTTGTATAGGATGCTAACGGAGAAACCCTTTTCTCTCCCACAGTACCCAGAGTATTGAGGCAGAACTTCCATGACTGGGGAGAGTGGGGAGATTGAGAAAGAGGCAGATAACAATATCAGAGTTCATAAAACAGATGTGGTTCTGGACTCTAGCAGGAGGTCTGCCCATGAGCCACTGGGAAAACCTCACCTGAGGAACCACTGAATGGGTCCATGGGCACCCCCAATGTCCCAGTGCCAAAGCTACACTACCCCCCTACTCTATGGCCAGTGACAGAAGAGAGGTCCAGTAGACAGAGTAAGTGCAGAAAACGGCAGTGTCTGTGGGCAAGGGAGAAACCACAAACTGGAGCCATAACATCACCTTTGGGGAAACGAGAGAGGTAACCATCAGCCATCCTGGTAAGCTGTAAGATCAAGACATACAAGCTTGAGAACTCTGCCATAAGAGGGAGCAAGAAGCGTGGAGCAGGTGTATTCATACAAGGTCAGAGAAGGCCTCAGATATAACCAGGAACAAAAAAAAGTATCTTTCACTTGAGGCAGCTAGTATAGATTGGAGGAGGTGACTGCTACTTTAAACATGAAAACATCAGTGCAAACTCCAGGGAACATGAAGAATCAAGGAAACATTGCATAACCAAAAGATCACAGTAATCCTCCAGTAACTGAACCCAAAGACTTGGAGATCTGCAATTTATCTGATAAATCAAAAACCTCCTAACATAGAAAAACCCAGGACCAGATTGTTTTATTGGTGAATCATACCAGACACTTAAAAAAGAATTAATGGCAATCCTTCTCAAGCTCTTCCAAAAAACTGAAGAGGAGGCAACACTCTCAAACTCATTTAACGAGTGCAGCATTACCCTGATACCAAAGCCAGAAAAAGATACTACAGGCCAATATCCTTGATAAATATAGATGCAAAAATACTCAATAAAATATCAGCAAACGCAATTCAACAATACATTAAAATAATCATCCACCATGATCAAGTGGGATTTATCCCTGGGATGCAAGGATTGTTCAACATACACAAATAGATAAATGTGATATACCACTTCATAGACTGAAAGATGAAGATTATATGATCATCTCAAAAGATATAGAAAAAGTGTCTAACAAAATTCAACATTTTTTCATGATGAAATACTTGAACAAACTGGGTATTGAAGGAGTATACCTCAACATAATAAAGGCCATATACTGCAAACCTACCTCTAACATTGTAATCAAAGGTGAAAGGATGAACACCTTTCTTCTAAAATCAGGAACAAGAAGAGGATGCCCACTCTTACCACTCTTATTCAATATAGTATTGAAAGTCCTAACTAGAGCAGTCAGGTGAGAAAAAGAAATAAAAGGCATTCAAATGAGAAAAGAAGAAATAAAATTGTCTTTATTTGTAGATAGTATGATCTTATATATAGAAAATCCTATAGACTCAACAAAAAACCTGTTGAAACTAATCAACAAATTTAGTAAATTTGCAGGATATAAAACCAACATACAGAAATCAGTTATGTTTCTATATAGTAATAACAAAATATCTGAAAAGAAATAAAGAAGACAATCCCATTCACAAAAGCATCAAAGACAATAAAATACTTGGAAGTGAATTTAACCAAGGAAGTGAAAGATCTGTACAATGAAAACAGGACTTTGATGAAAGAAATTGAAGAGGACAGAAACAAATGTAAAAATATCCCATGTTCAAAAATTGGAAAATATAATTTTGTTAAAATGCCCATACTACCCAAAGTCATCTATAGATTCAGTGCAATTCCTATCAGAATTTCAATGGTATTTTCCGTAGATAGTAAAAACAATTCTAAAATTTGTACTGAACCACAAAAGACCCCAAATAGCCAAAGTAATTCTGAAAAAGATGAACAAAACTTTAGGCATCTCATTTTCTGATTTCAAGTTATGCTACACAGCTACAGTAATCAAAAAATTATGGTACTGACATAAAAATAGACACATAGACCAATAGAACAGAATGGCGAGCCCGGAAGTAAACACCTCTTATATGGTCAACTAATATTTGGCAAGGGAGCCAGGAATACTCAATGGGGAAATGATAGCCTCTTCAATAAATGGTGTTGGGAAAGCTTGATAACCACATGCAGGAAAATTAAATGAGACCCCTATCTTATACCACTCACAAAAATTAACTCAAAATGGATTAAATACCTAAACATAAGACTTGTAAGCATAAAACTCCTAGAAGAAAACAGAGAGAAAAAGCTCCCTGTGATTGGTCTTGGCAATGATTTTTGGATATGACATCAAAAGCACAAGCAACAAAAGCAAATAAGTGGGATTACATAAAACGAAAATGCTTCTGCACAGCAAAAGAAACAGTCAACAAAATGGTAAGGTAACTTATGAATGGGAGAACATATTTTCAAATCATATTTCTGATAAAAGGTTAATATCTAAATTATATAAAGAAATCATACAACTCAAAAACAGGTAAGCAAATAATACAAATTAAAAAACGTGCAGAGGAACTGAATTGATATTTATTCCAAAGAAGATATCCAATGACCAACAGGTATAGGAAAAGATGCTCAGTATCACTGATCATTAGGGAAATGCAAATCAAAACAATTATGAGATATCACTTCACACCTGTTAGAATGGCTGTCATCAAGAAGACAAGCTATAAGTGTTGGAGACGATGTGGAGAAAAGGGAACCCTTGTGCACTGTTTGTAGGAATGTAAATTAGCACAGCCACTATTGATAACATTATGGAGTTCCTCAAAAAATTAAAAATAAGACTACCATATCATCCAGCAATCCCACTTCTGGGTACATAGCCAAAGAAAATGACAAGAAGGTATTGAAGAGATATCTGCATATCATGTTCTTTGTAACATTACAATAGCCAAAATATGGAAACAACCTTTGTTGGTCAATGGATGAATGGATAAAGAAGATGTGGTGTTTATATATACAATAGAATATTATTCAGCTACGAGAAAGAAGGAAATCCTGCCATTTGTGACAAGAGAGATGAACATCGAAGGCCTATGCTAAGTGAGATAATTCAGACAAAGACAAATACTTCATGATATCCCTTATATGTGGAATGTAAAAAAGCTGAACTTGTAGACAGAGAGTAGAATGGTGGTTACCAGGGGCTGGGGAAGTGAGGGAACTGGGGAAACATTGGTCAGAGGGCACAGACTTGCAGTTAGAAGATGAATAGTTTCTGGAGATCTAATGCAGAGCACTGTGATTATTGTCAACAATACTGTATTATATACTTCAGAGTTGCTAAGAAGGTAGATCTTAAATGTTCTCACCACACACACACACACACACACACACACACAAATCAAAAGTAATGAAAGGAATAAAAGAAAATGAAGACTTAAAATATTCCATATCATCAGTTACAAAAATTACAGATAATAGCTGGTGTTTAATTTGTGAGATTGGAGATTTTTGAAATCTATGAACTTGAAAAAGTGTTCTGCCAAAACTTTATCAGGCAAGGAGAAGCAAAGAGAGAATTGACTTATTCTGATCTCTAGGATAATGTTTTACATATGTGGGAAATCAGGAGTTTCCCTTGATACTTGTTTTTGGAAGATTTTTCTTTGCCAACTTATATCTTCTTCAGTAATTATTGATCTTGTAAAAATAATTCATATGATGCTTTACTTATTGGATCCTCATCCACCAAGAAAGCAGTTTTATTTGGTATACTCTCCATCTAATCCAGGAATAACTCTAACTGCATTTAGAAAGGTTTTAGCATGTATTGAAATACATATCTAAGACCACCTCCAGTGGCCAACCATCCTGCCTTCTTGTTACCTGAGTATGTGATGCTTTTTGGATTATGGAAGCACTGATATATTTCCTTAAGTCAATTTATTTATATCTAATATCATATGTAACACTTTGTAATTGTACATTATTCCTCTATCTCTATGTTCATATCTATAGAGATGTAGTGTGTGTGTGTGTGTGTGTGTGTGTGTGCCTCCAAATGGTTGAGAATCATAAATATTTAACTGTCACTACCACCTCTTCCTCTATTATGTCAAACATGTTTCTTATTAATAACTCTGCACTGTCCTTTATTTTTTACAATGAATTAAAAAAAGTTTATGAGTTTACCATAATTTAGGTAGAAAATCAATTTAATCAGATTGTCCTGTTCCCCAGGCATTCTGGCTAAACAAGATTTTGTTATCTCTAACGCCAAAGAATTTGAGAGTGCTATATCTGATAATTATTTTTTCACCCTAACCTTGATCACACTTCTGTGACTCGCCTGTGATGAATTTTCAAATTCTCCTCATGGTTAAGCCCGTGTCTATTCACAGAGGCATGACGAGCTTCAGGTAGAAAAAGTGACACCAAATGTGACACATTTTAATTAGATTGTGCTGTCATCTAGGCTAGGACCTCTTGTAATAATATGTCCACAATAAGTAGAAAGTTGAGTATTAAAGGCTAATGAAGGAATCTTAATAAAAATTTATAAACACTTTCAAACTGAGTACAAATTAAGGCTGTTGGACTCTAATTTTATAGTTACAACATTTCCTTAGACTCCTGCTGCCTTACAATCTGAGGAAATTGTGTTATCAGATAAAAGGCCTCTGTTGATCAATTTAGGATTATAAAATTCCTAGAGTTTTCTTTTTATAAAAACGTATTCTACTACATGTTTATTAGAGTATCTCCAAGCTGTGCTTCATTAGATTTTCATTCTTCGTTATTGCTGTTGTTGAATTTTTTTAAACAAATGAGTCAATTAGGCCACAGTAGGTTAATTTAGAGAAGTTGTAACTTTTTAGAAACTTTGTGCCAATTTGTCTGTCATTTTGTCAGAGTATGAGTCAATTGGAGTGTTGATAATGACCACACCCACTCTTCAGAGCAGAAAGCTAAGAACAGATAATGGATATTTTGCAGGTTCTCTGAAACAAGGCAGACAGAAACACAGTTGACAATACATGTGTTTGAAAGTCCCCCCAAAAGGCATGTTTGGCACATGGACCTTAGATTGCCAGCTCCTAATTTGCACTTAATTTTTCAGTTATAATTTACTTTGCCTTTGATGATGTGCTTCTATTTTTGTCTAGTTCTATTCACATTTCTTTGGCTCACAATAATTTTCATAATAGCCTACCATGTTGCTAACATTTCAGTAATGTTGAAATACAATGTATTTTTATATTATTACTAAGAATTTTTAAACTTGATATTTTATAATGTTTTATAACATATGACTGCATCTTTAATTGCAGTTAATTTTGTAAACCAGGAATCAACTATATTAACTATTTGATAATCTTTTAGCTTTATAAATTATTCTAGAATATTCTAATGTAAGAATAACTTCAAGTATGACATCCATTATATTTTATCATCTGTGCATTTATAAGGCACCATCTCAAGTCAAACCTTGAACACTGACCTTTGCTCAAAGAATATTGAATGTTTATTCTAAAGTATTGTGATGGTTAATTTTATATGTTGCCTTGACTGGGTTAAGGGATGCCCAGATAGCTGGTAAAACATTATTTCTGCATGTGTCTGTGAGGGTGTTTCTGGAATAGATTAGCATTTGGATCAGTAGACAGTAAAGAAGATTGTGCTCACCAGTACAGGTGGGTATCATCCAATCCATTGGAGGTCTGAATAGAATGAAAAGGTGGAGGAAGGCCAAATTTGCTCTCTGCTTGAGCTGGGACATTCATCTTCTCCTGCACTTGGATATTGGCCCTCCTGATTTTTGGGTCTTCAGACTCAGATTGGAACTTATATCATTGGTTCCCCTGGTTCCCAGGCCTCCAGGTTTGGACTGGAACTCCACCACTGGCTTTCAGGGCCTTCAGATTGTAGACAGCAGATCATGGGGCTTTGCAGCCTCCATAATTCTTGAGCCAATCTCTCATAATAAGTCTATTTCTATATGTTTGTATCTATCATCTATCTTTCTGTCATCTCCTACTGGTTCTGTTTCTCTAGAGACCACTGATTAATATAGGTATTTTGAAATTATTTAGCTCATAATAAATATGTTGTGCTCCCTTGTTTTATTAAGAACAAAGGTCATAGTCTTTTCCTAGATTCAGCTTATGTGACAAAAAGTACATCCTCTTATCTTACTGAAAATATTCATTATCACATGTTTTGTTTTATATTTTATAATTGTTGGTTAGTTTCTTGATTTAGGAGAAATGCCTAAATAGCTGTTTTATTCAACTTTAAGCATTAACAACATCTAAGTAAGCTTTTAAATTATAGTTAAGTAATCTATATCACAATCCTATAAAATTAAGATATATATTTTACTCTCATCACTTTCCTCATGATTATAAAAGTACAGAACAAAGAACAGAGACCTTTCATTACTTCTTTTGGTAGATATATATTTTCATATAGAAGATAACTTGTGAACTGAATAACATTTTTATGAGAGATAAAAGTGAAACCAGACACTTCTTAAATGCACTTGGTTCCAGAATTGCTCAAATGTTATTCAAGACATTATCCCAGAGAGATAATCAATTTGTAGGTCCTACAATTTATTTATTTATTAAACAAATATTTCCTGCAAGCCTATTACATGAGTTTGTCGTGTGCCTGATGTGGAGAGAATTAGAGAGATAGATGATATCTGAGTCCCTGAACATCAGCTTTTCTTATTAGTTGCCTCTATAGACAACCCCTTGTCATTCTGGAAAAAGATAATCATGTACAAAGGAAAAGTACAGTTCACACTGATTATTGAATAAGGATTTTGCCCCCAAATCCTAACTTTACATAGAACTTCTGTTTCTCATAAGCTTACAATAGACTAATGTATGTGCCAGGGAGACTCCTTTCTAGGGAAGGATAGGCACTTATTTTTTCTTGGATTAAGTGTTAATTATAATTTTTGATAAGGACCTCTACTTACCTATAACCTTTAGCCTAATAACATATATGTCATTTCTGCTTTTATAGGTTAAAGTGATGGAAGACATGTGGAACCACAAATAAAAATATATCACCGAAGGGCCTAACAAAGGTAGGAACCCTTACTTAAGGAATTAAGCAGAATTGCAAGGAATGACTTTGCTAATTGTATTTTTCTAGTTGGTTTTCTGTCTTTAGCCATAACATATGTGTTTCATTTGTTATCTTATACCACCTATGTTTACAGTAAAACTGATTTTATTAGTTTTTCATTTTATCACTCCTACTCTTTGAGGAAAGGAACCGTGTTGGTCCTTGATCACTATAAAGACACAAAGCCATTTCTTAACAATGCATTAAATCAGTCTCCTCTATTTCTTTATTGTGTGCATGTATATAGATATATTATTGTAGGTTTTTCTTAGTATAGAATATATGGATTCAATTAATAAGGATCCAATTATCTAAGCTTCCTGGAAATGTCATTCTTGTTACATTTAGAGAGCAATATAATGTAAAGTTATTATATAAATGCTATGTCTATTCTGTTTCCTGGTCACATTTGCTTTTAGGCCTAAAAATTTTTTGAACTCTTTGATGAAAGATTTACATTCTAAACTGAATTGAATTCTGGACCATCACAAAGAGCACTCTGTAATGGAATATTGCCAACAAAATATCCATATACCTTGACACAATATAGACAGCACCCCAGAAACATGATTATTACTGTTCTATAATTCTGGTATGGGGTCTTTAGGTGGCACTATAATTCCAGCAGTAAATTATTTAACATTAAAGAGTTTTACATTAGGTCTGTGAATAAAGAATTCTGTCACTAGTTTTGCATTTATTTTTCATAATTATGCCTTCTATTTATAGGGGTTATTTTTAACTTACAGAACTTTTCCTCAAATATTACTTCACATTATTTATAAACCTAAGGACAAGGCAGAACACCCATTTTATTCCTCCTTGACAGATGTCAAAAATAAGTTCAGGAAAGTTAAGTAGTTTTCATAGGCCCCTTCATGCCCTATAGTATATTTTGTAAGAGGAGATGTTTTATGGTCTTCCTGGGGTGTGCTTGCGTTAATGTCATGGGTTTTCCCAGGTCTCCCTGGCTCCAATGTGATTGACATCGACACTGGTGATGTTTAGGACCTGAAGGTATTGGACATGGTATTGGAAGGTGTTTCTGTTGAGCAGAGAGCAGTGAAGGGGTCAGTATGCCATGATTCTCTCAATTTCTTCATCTTTTTGTTCTTTTCTACATATCTACTCAATTCTAAACAGGATATCACACTTAAATAGATGTTAGGGTAATTAATGAATATAGGGCCTAAAATTTAGAACTACATTCTAAATAAGATTTTTCACATAATACAAAGGAAAAATACCAAATATGATGAATTTTTCCCTTAGTGTTCCTCTAGAGGAATTCTTACTTATATATCCTCAGTTTCTAAATTTAAATTTTAAATTAAATTAAATTTAATTTAATTTTAAGATGTTAGCTATCTATGAAAATGTCTTCTTCCATCCAACTTTTGAGAAAATCTAATAGCGGTGGTTAATAACGGACTCAAGTTCATCCTCACTTCCCCAGAAGGGCATTTCACTAACTCTGCCATGTCCAACCAATAAACCATATCTGGGGCTTCAGTACAAAATTTTGTAGGTAGCCCACAGAGCGCTCATCAGTGGGCTAGACACTTCCAGGTACATGCTCTTTCTTGGTTATTTCATCAGAGTACAGGCATGCCTTTGTAATTTTCTATTTCTTTAGTTCATACCTTAAGATACGCACACACACACCCCACCCCCTACCTTCCAGGTACCATCTAAACTTTCTACGAACAAGAGGACTATACTTCTAATTGCCCCCTAGCTTTTGAGGCTACCTGGCTTCCGTGGCATTAGTACTTCCTTACTAGTCAGAACATCATCCCACTTTCAAACTGTGCTTCTTAGGCCGACAAAAGATAAGATTTGGGTCCATGCTGATGTACATGCTCTTAAAAACCACTTCCTTGACTGTACTGGAAGTACAGTACTGACTAAAGTTTCTTATTTCCATTTGCAAGTACTCAGATTCTTAGTATAAGGCTCTTCTCTTCCCCGGTCTAAAGAGAAGGGAAAGGAAGAAAGTACATTGTTCCAATTATAATTTGAACTGATATATTGATTGCAAATACAAATTATAGAAAAAGGAGCCAATGTCAGTTTTTTTAAGGTGTTTTCTAACTCCTCTTTTCACTCTCATATCCAGAATTATGTTTTTTTCTGAGTTTATGCTATGTGCTTTCTAAAATGTTGACTGCTTATGGTGAAATGCTAAAGGGAGAGCAGAGCCCTTAATCTTGGAGAATTAAGAGTTGAGGGAAAGGTATGGGCTTCCCTCGTGGTGCGGTAGTTAAGAATCCTCCTGCCAATGCAAGGGACACGGGTTTGAGCCTTGGTTGGGGAAGATCCCACATGCCGTGGAGCAACTAAGCCCGCGAGCCACAACTACTGAAGCCCGCGTGGCTAGAGCCCGTGCTCTGCAACAAGCCACCACAATGAGAAGCCCGCGCACGGCAACGAAGAGTAGCCCCCGTTCGCCGCAACCAGAGAAAGCCCACGCACAGCAACGAAGACCCAACACAGCCAATATAAATAAATAAAATAAATTAATTTATTTAAAAAAGAAAGAGTTGAGGGAAAGGTAGAGTCAGGTGGATGGAAATAGTGTGGCTGACTGATGTCAAGTTAAACATGAATTTCACAATAACCCACTGGGTTTAAAAAGTTGCATTCGAGTAATCTCTAATTTCCTAATGCCTTGCTTTTAATTTTCTTAATGTTCTTAATGTCATATTTGGGTTACAGTTATCTTTTATTAGAAGCCCTCCAATAAGAAAAATAATGCTTTATGTGTTTTTGTGGGGTTTTTTCCCATCATAAGGTATTTAGTGGTCTTACACTGCGAGTGTCTTACCAGTCTCAGGTTAGAAGAATAAATTTGCTTATTTCCATAGTATTTCTTGGGTGACTGTAGCCCAAACAAAGCTTGTATTAACAAAGTCTAAAAACAATATCTTTAGATTTCAACATTTATCATTCTCACATATGTGTATATGTTGCAAAGTGAGCAATTAATAGATATGAGTTTAATTATCACTGTAGCACCCTAAAAGAAAGGAATGTAAACAAAGAAATAAGAACCCAAGTAAATTAACTGACTTATGAAAGAGGGAAGTGATATCCATTTTATGGTTGAGGAACCTGCCTTTCATTAAGAAGGCCAACCATTTCCATGATCTTCACTATATTTTATACATTTCTAAGATAAAAATTTACAGTGTAAGAAATTGTAGTGGAAATATTTTGTTATAAGTACAGAAGAAATAAGACAATTTATCTTTTAGAGAATTTAAACATTTGTGGACACCAGAGTTATACAGATGAACTTAATATGTTGATATGATTAAAATAGGTTGCTTTTATTATATTATCATTGAACATATATTATTTGGACAAGATGAGACATATCTACAGCATTGCATATAAATCCAGATTTCAGAGTTTTAAAAGTTTCATTATGATGAAAATTATTATTTCTTAAAAGCTGTAAAAATTATATTTGGAATTTGGGAGACAAATAACTGAAAGGTAAGTGAAAATTTAATCAAGACAATTAGATTAATGCCAAATAAGCTAGAGAAAAATTAAATAATGTATATATTATATATAATATTACAAATTACACACATAAATATGATATTTATATATTATTGTTTAAAATTTATTGGCAAAATTTTTAGAGTATTTCTTCTTCATTGACATTTAACTTAAACTAGTGAAGTTAAGGTCTGTTTATACTTACTGTTAAGGAAAATGAGATTAGGTTCAGAGAGAACTAAATTTCAATCAAGGCTCTGACACTTTACAGCTAAGTATTTTTAAACAATTTCTTAATCTCTGAAAACCTTAATTTAATTACTTTAAAATGGGTTTTGTACCTAGCTTGTGGGATTGCTGTGAAGATGAAATGAAATAACACATGTAAAATGCTTAACCAGGGGCATTTTAATGGCACAATAACAATGTAATAAATGTTAGGTATTACTCTGAGCTACTATAATAGCACCTTATATCACAGATCAGTTCTTGACATATTGTAAATGAATGATAGTTGTACAGATGCATTTGCTATACTTGTTTAATGATATATATATTTTTTTATTAATTTATTTATTTTTGGCTGCATTGGGTCTTCGTTGCTGAGCGTGGGCTTTCTTTTTAGTTATGGTGAGCAGGGGCTACTCTTCGTTGCGGTGTGCAGGCCTCTCATTGAGGTGGCTTCTCTTGTTGCAGAGCATGGGCTCTAGGTGCAAGGGCTTCAGTAGCTGTGGCACATGGGCTCAGTAGTTGTGGCTCATGGGCTCTAGAGTGCAGGCTCAGTAGTTGTAGCACACGGGCTTAGTTGCTCAGCGGCCTGTGGGATCTTCCCGGACCAGGGATCGAACCTGTGTCCCCTGCATTGGCAGGTGGATTCTTAACCACTGTGCCACCAGGGAAGCCCAGTGATATTTTAAAATATATATTTTAAGGAGAGCACTTAAAAATTGCTTTGTGCTAATTTGTGGATTTGTTTCATATCATTTATTTCATTTTATTACACATTTTATTACAATGTGCTTTTTGCAAATATTCCAAATTTCCTTTAAGATCTACAAAATGTTCTGATTGATATATATTCTGATTGTGAAAAAGCAATTTTCATTGACTACGTTGAAGATTAAATATGATTAATTAGTTGAAAAAAATCACATTTAAGGACTTCCCTGGTGGCACTGTGGTTAAGAATCTGCCTGCCAATGCAGGGGACATGGGTTTGAGCGCTGGTCTGGGAAGGTCCCACATGCCGCAGAGCAACTAAGCCCATGCGCCACAACTTCTGAGCCTGCATGCCACAACTACTGAAGCTTGCGCACCTAGAGCCCGTGCTCTGCAACAAGAGAAGCCACCGCAATGAGAAGCCCATGCACCACAACAAAGAGTAGCCCCCGCACACCGCAACTAGAGAAAGCCCGCATGCAGCAACAAAGACCCAAGGCAGCCAAAATATAAATAAATAAAAAATAAATAAATTTTTTTAAATCACATTTAACAAAAAAAATTCACTGTCAATAATCAATAGTTACATTTTCTACCTCTTGGCTTGAGTTTAGCATTGCTAACTTTGTTACAGAAGGATTTGAGTAATTTTTTGGTAAATATTCTAGTCCAGGATTGTAAGATGCTTATTCTTTCTCTGTATCCTATCTTAACAAGGCAGTTTTGGGGACTTTTGCTAAATTTAACAAGTTTCGACTGCATGCAAATTCAACATTATGTTTATATATCAATTAAATGTTCTTGTTAAATGTTCTTGTTCTTCCAGTTTTATCAATGAGTACACCAAAAATCTCAATGTAATTCAGAAGTTTAGCTAAATTTATGACATATTTTTGCATTATGGAAGTAAGTAGTTATTTTGATGTATCTCTGGGATAAAACCAGGATTCTGTGATGTAAGAGGTAGATTGTCAGCATATCACATTCAAGAACTGAGATCACATTATCAAAACACAATGAAAGGAATGGTATTGGAGTCCCCTGTGGTTGTTATATTAGAAAACAAACTGCTTAAAAAGTTATACTGGTTACAGTTAAGGGACATATATGGAAGAAATTTTGAGAATCACCTCCATTACCATTTTCTGTAAAGGTTAACGTACCTAAAATGGTCATAGAGAGAAAAGATCTGAGGAGACTTGTCTATGTAATTCCCTCAGGAAGTTTGGTGACTATGGAGCATTTAAAGTTGGAGGGGCACTTTTGCTAGGATGTAAACTGTCACTTTGTCCATTTAAATCTTCTAGATCAAGAACAAATTTTAAATCCCTTCTCCCATGTGAGTCTTGGGTTGAATGCTCTCGCCCACATGAAAGCCCCTTTTTCAAACCTCTGCAGTACTTACAAGACATGTATAGTTTCTTTCCCCTACAGCTCAGGAGCTGAATGCTCTGGCCTGTCTCCATAAATCAGGGCTCCTAATCCCGCTAGCATCCTTTTTTGAGCGACTGGGAAGAACAACCAGAGAAATTTCCTGTTTCCTGTTGTGGTTTCCAGGGAAAATCCTTTAGCTGTCTAATTTGGTTGAGGTTATTCTAGCATGTATTTCTGGACTCATTCCCTTATTTTTGTTCAGCACCTGCATGGACAATCCTCCCTTCCAACCTGTACAGATGTTAGACTTTAGAGTTTTTCCCTAGTTTTTTTCTTCTTCTTCCTCTCCCAGGGATTTTATGGGTTCTTCTTTTAGACTTTCAACAAAATTGAGCTGATGATCCACTTCCTCTCTCACCGCCCCCCTACCCCACCCCACCCCTGAAAATGGACAGCCATAGTATAAGGATTCCCCCACTGAGTCTTCTTTCTATTTAAATTCCTTCAGCAACTGATTTTCCTTCTCCTACAACCAAACTACCAATCCAACTAACCAAACAAACAAAACATATTAGGCATGGCGTTTCACTACTTCCTTCCCATTGAAAACATATTCATTCAAATAATAATTTATATGTGTTGCTATCCTGTTCAGTTTTAAAATTTCTTGAAGATTAAAAACAAACTGTATACTTACGTACTTTCTTTGTTGGCTCTTAAATATTTGTGGAAAGAAAAAAATAAGTGTAAGAAAGTCAGTGTTTTTTGTTGGTTTGGGTTTTGTTTTTTATGAAAACACAAAGCCTTTGTAGACCGAAGTACAAAAGCTATATAAAAACTGAAGCTCCTACTGTATAACACAGGGAACTATAGTCAATGTCCTGGGATAAACTATAATGGAAAAGAGTATAAAAAAGAATATATATATGTATAGCTGAGTGACTTTGCTGTACAGCAGAAATTAACACAACATTGTAAATCAACTATACTTCAATATAAAAAAAAAACTGAAGGAATGAGAGTAAACAATAGATGAGGTCTGTATCCTTAAAAGTTATAGAGTTCTGCTTGAACTGTGAATCTGGAAGAATATGTAAACACACTATGCTTTGAGGAACTTAACTAAATTAAAGGCTATTATATTGTGTAAGATATGATGAGAGAATTTCATAGAAGACATTCTCAATCTTTATTTCAAGTAAAATATTTTCCTTCTAGTTTTAATGTCACACTCCACATAACTTTTCTTGAACTATATAACTTTCAGTACTATTGAAAAAAGCAAAATTCTCTTTCAATCATGATCATATTTCTTCCCTCTATACCTCAGAGGAGATAAGCTGTTTTATGTAAAAAGATGTCCAAATCCTCAAAATGTTCTTTGTGCCTCTGATTTCTTAATTTCTAAAGTGCTCTTTACAAACTAAAAGACACTCTGTTACTGAGCAATAACATAGATGCTAACCATAACAAGAAGTAGTTGAGAGCTGAGAAAGCATTCTGGGTAATGGCAGAAAAATTAACATGTTAATCATTTATTTTTACTTACATACTGATTAAGGCTTGTAGTATCAGTGGTACTCTTCCTCATTAAATCAAGACTGCTAACAAAATGACAACTTGAAAAGAAAAAGAAAAAATACTAACAGTATTTGATTGGCATGCTTTCTTATACATCACCAGTTCATTGCCAAGGAGTAATAAAAACCCTACCATTTGTGCTGGTAGAGTAAAAAACTTGATTTATATACAATTAAACAAATTCCAGTTTAAAGTAAGTATATCAGCAAGTTACATATTTACATGACTATTATTTTTTATGACATGAGTAGAAAAAAAAAGAAAAAATCTGTGTTTATATCTGATGCTGTAGCAGCATCTGCTCTTACTGCTGCTGCTATGTTTATAGAATCTCCTTCTGATATCTGTTCAGTCCTGGGCATTTTTTTGATTTTGAGGAAAATATGTATTTGGCTTCTCCCCATTTCTACCCCATATGATGCTTGAATAAATTGTATTTGAAGTTATTTATTTTTATTTAAGCACTAACTTTTAGTAAATACCATTCCTTATAAAAATAATTTCTCTTTTATGAAAAGAGATTTAATTAAACTTTACTGGTCATGTTTAGTTGATACTTGTATTTTATTTATGGTTCTTTCTCAAGAACTTTTATATATTAAAATATCATCTATAATACATATAGCTTGATTTTGGTATCATTTGTTCCATATTCTTGGAAGTTCTTGGAGGGTAGTGATGATTATGGAGACTATGTTTAACCTACTTGAAATGCATTTCAAGGTCAAGGACTAAATACCATCCCCCAATAGATATAGACTCTAATTGTACTTATTAAAAAAAAAAACAAAAAACCCTAATGAAACTCTCAGTTCCAGCCAGGGTTTTAACAACTCTCTTTTTTCACTTCCATGCGTGTTTATTTTTCAGTCTTTAGTAGCTATCTCTCTACACATTTGGTAGCTATTTCTCTACCTTGCCTGCCTTTAAGCACTACTTAGATCTCACCTTCTTTGTGAAGCTTTTCCTGATCAACCCTATTCATCTTCAGTCAATTCATTCACTTAAGCATTTCATTAGTACTTATGCATATGATTTAATAAGACCATTGAATAATTACCTCCATGTGTCTTGCACATATTTATTGGACTTTGTCTTGTGATTTGTTTTGTCAGTTTCATTAGAAGTATGAATTTTCATAAGTTGTACCATGACCAGTTAGAGAATGGAGTGGTTACCTTGATTCAACTCCCAAATCTTCTACCTACTGACCTATGACTCATTTTCTCTGAATAGGACAATAGTTAGTATCTTTGATGTTGTCATTATATTTTATTAAAATATTAAGCTTGAGTTAGAGAATCCCATATTGAATACAGCATAAATGTTTCATAAACTCTGACTTAAGTAGCTTATCTACATTGTCATGAAGAGGAAATTCTAAAGACAAATAATTTATAACTATTTTAAAATGTTTTATAATACTTAATTGCTTAGTCATTTACTTTTTTTATTGGAGTATAGTTGCTTTACAATGTTGCGTTAGTTTCTGTTGTACAGCAAAGTGAATCAACTATATGTATGCATATATCCCCTCCCTCTTGGACCTCCCTCCCACGCCCCCATCCCACCCATCTAGGTCATCACAGAGCACTGAGCTGAGCTCTGTGTGCTATACCGCAGGTTCCCACTTTGCTTTTAATCACTAATTAGTTAATTTATTAACGCAACTGATTTTAAAAGAGGACGTAGCTTAAAACTCATTCTTTCTCCTCATTTATATTAAGTTAACTATTAGTTAACCTGTACTCAGAGCTTTAATCAGGAACTTCTGTGTGGGGTACAGTATATCTTTTCAACACTAGCTCTTGAACCCAAGTGTATTAATATCCTAGTCAGTGTAGTGTCAAGTCATAATTTTATAAAGTGTGAAGATGAAGAGTAGACGGTCAAAATGTCAATTCAATTTAATATGATAATTATTAATTAAACACCCTTCATCTGTAAGACCCTGAGAGAGATTCACAGGTAGTCAAGGAATGTCCCCGTCTCTGAAAAGTATGTAACATAATGAGGGAGGCAAACACATAAATAACCATAATGCCTCAGTAATAGACATATAAATAATCTGCTCAGGCTCATGCTCTCTGCTGAATATGTTGAAACTAGGAATAATTTTCAGTGTCTGGAGTTGGCTCAAGCTCATATTCAGTGTTTAAGTCTCCCATTTTTTTAAGCTTTTCTGTTATACGCATGTTATTCTTTATACTTTATAGATGTGGCAATGGTAACATATCCAGCCTGTGTTGAATAAAGTACACTGGGACAGGAGTTATAATAAGTGATTTATGTTTATTATTACTACTTATAAAACAAACCTGCAAAATAGGTATCATTATCTCTATTAGTATTTTACAGAGGAGGATACGGAGACTCCGAAAAGTTAAGTGACTGATGACTTACTTAAAGCCTCAAAGCTCTCAGATAGGGAGGTTTCAATTGTACCTGTATACCTCTAAGGCTTATGCAAAGCATGCTATGTGACAAAGGGTCTCTATTAAAACATGGGGTATGAGGCAACATGTTGTAAGGGGAAATCAGTTTGTAGTCATCCAGTTTTGTGTTCAAATTTATAGTTTGCCTATTACTAATTGCACAGTTCACCTAATTTCTTTGAATCTTGTTTTCATAATCTGTAAAATGGGGTTAACTGGAAGAAGCAAGTTGATTAATGTTCCTGGAACTAGATGAAAGGAAAGATGTATAAAAGAATCTACAGTGTTTGGGGAATTTTAAATTGCTTTGTATGGCTAAAGGATAAAACATATAAAAGGGCATTCTTTCCACTAAGTACAACTAAACCCCCTGGATATTATATATAAATCATACTTAAGGAAACATTGAAAGGTGTAGAGAAGAAGGAAGACTGGCTAGGAACATTAGGACCCAAAAAATGTTATACTGGAAAGTTCCTTGAGGTTTTTTTTTGCCTGATATGTCTCTGATTTAGAGCTGAGGAAGCCAGAAATCCAGAAATAGCAATGAGAACCCCAACTACGACTGCTTTTTCAGCCAAAAGTTCTGACCAAAAAGATAAATCTCTTAGACAATAACTGTCCTACTCCAGCCAAACACTACAGAAAAAAATATGGCCACACTCCCACCCATGCTGGCAAAGACCAAGTGGGCAACTTAGATTTCTACCCTCTAAAGTCTGTAATAAAGATCTCTAACACCACTACTGGGCTGGTCTTAAAGAGACCAATGAGGGTGCCTGAATTTCCACTCTGACCCAGCAGTAAAGAGTAACTCTTCTCCTTCCCTACTAGTCTGATATCAGAGGAGGTCTCATACAGAGTC
The DNA here is from genome assembly GCF_009873245.2 of Balaenoptera musculus. NCBI lineage: Eukaryota > Metazoa > Chordata > Mammalia > Artiodactyla > Balaenopteridae > Balaenoptera > Balaenoptera musculus. Next base: position 72,948,210 of record NC_045791.1, on the reverse strand, counting down.
AGAACTTTCATCATCACTAGTGGAAATGAGGCTACCCCACTGAGACCACATAGGGAGCCCAAACTCCAACTTCCACCCAGCAATAATGAATATTTCTACTCCCAAAGTGTCAGAGGCTGAGTGAAGAATCTGAACTTCCACACATCTGGTTGTAACAAGGCAGTGTCACCCCTCCTTCTGCTGGAGCATTTTTAGATAAAGCCAGCTGAACATTTAAATATTATCCAGAATCTCCAAACATAATATGAACATGTCTTCATTTCAGCTGAACATCATTTGTCATACCAAGAACCAGGAAGATCTCAGACTGAATGAAAAAAGGAAATCAGTGGATGTTAACACAAGATAACAGAGATATAACCCAATGTATTAAAAGGAAAAAGAAGAAAAAAAATCACATGTTCACATCAATTGATGAAACAAGTGGCAAAATTCAAAATCAATTCTTGATGAAACCCTCAGTAAAAGAGAAATAGAAGGGAACTTCCTCAGTTTATAAAGAGTATCTACAAAGAAAAAAGAAAAAAAAAACCCTACAGCAAACATTATACTTAATGGTTAAAGACCATTAATATTTTCACCCTAATATCAAGAATAAGCCACATATTTCTTTCTTTCTTTTTATTGAAGAACAAACCATGTATTTCTGTTCTCACTAATCTTATTCAGTATTTTACTGGAAGTTCTAGATAGTACAGCAAGCCAAGAGGAAATAAAGGGCATACAAGATCAGAAATGAAGAAAATTATCCTTATTTGGAGATGATATGATTGTCTTCATAAAAAAATCCCAAAGAATCTACCAAAAAAAAATCCTCCTTGAGCTAATAAGCAAGTACAGCAGGATCACTGGATATAAGATAAACATACAAAAATCAATTATTTTTTTATACGAGTAATGAGCTCATGGACACAGTCATTAAAAATAAAGTATCATTTAAAATTGCAGAAAAATGAAATAGGCTTAAATTTAACAAAACATGTATGAGATTTGTATGTTGAAAACTACACAAGGTGATGAAAGAAATCAAAGAAGTTCTAAAGAAATGAATAGAGATATACTATGTTTATAGATTGAAAGATAATAATAAAGACGGCAACTCTCCCCAAATTGACATATAGGTTCAACCAATTCCTTTTGTAATAACTAATTTTATGTGTCAACTTGACTGACCATGGAGTGCCCAGATACTTGGTCAAACATTATTCTGGGTGTGTTTCTGATGGTGTTTCTGGATGAGATTTGGATTAGGAGACTGAGTAAAGGAGATTGTTCTTCCAATGTGGGTGGACTTCATCAAATCCATTGAAGGCCTGAATAGAACAAGGAGGCTGGTAAGAAATAATAACGCTTTCTCTCTCTTTCTTTCTTTGCCTGTCTGTGAGCTGGAACACTGGTTTTCTCCTGCCTTTGGACTTGAACTTTGACTGGACCTTGCACCATCAGCTTTTCTAGGTTTTCAGCTTGCTAACTGCAGATCTTGTGACTTCTTGTCTCTACAATCTCATGAACCAATCCCCTACAACACACAAACACACACAGTTGGTCAGTTTTTCTGGAGAACACATATCAAAATATAGACAATAATATTCTAAAATTTATATGAAAAATAAAAAGAACTGCAATAGTTAAAATAATTTCAAAAAGGAAGAATAAAGTGGGAGGAATAAATCTTCTATTTTCAAGACGTATTATATAGCTACAGTAATCAAAACTGTGTTGTACTGGAGAAGAGATAGATACAAAGATCAGTGGAACAGAATAGAAAATCTAGAATTAGACTCATACAAATATACCCGACTGACTATTGACAAAGGTCAAAGTCAATTTGAAGGAGGAAAAATAGCCTTTTCAATAAATGATGCTGAAGCAATTGGGCATCAATAGACAGAAAAATAAATTTCAATCTAAGTCCCAAACCCTAGACAAAAATTAACTCAAAATGGAACACAGACTTAAATGTAAAATGTAAAATCATAAAATTTTCGAAAAAAATATTATAGGAGAAAATCTTCAGGATCTAGGGCTAAACTTAAAACTAAAGGCCAAGATCCATAAAAGGAGAAAAATGATGAATTGACTTCACCAAGATTAAAAACTTTTGCTCTATGAAAGACCCCATTAAGAATATGAAAAGGCAAGTTACAGACTGGGAGAAAATATTTACAATCCTTATATGTGACAAAGAACTGGTATCTAGAAAACATTTTAAAAGTCTCGAAATGCAACAGTAAAAAAAGGAAAAAAATCCAATTAATACATGGGCAAGTGACATAAGGAGAGACTTCACTGAAGAAGGTATATAAATGTCAAGTAAGCAAAAGAAAAGATGTTCAACATCGTTAGCCATTAGGGAAACTAAAATTAAAAATGCAATGGTATATTACTATATACCTATCCAAATGACTAAAGTAGAAAACAGTGACAACACCAAATTATGGTGATATTGCAGAGGAACTGGATCACTCATACATTGTTAGTGGGAATATAAAATGGTAGAGCCACTCTGGAAGTTATGTTGGCAGTTTCTTAAATAAATTACGCATACAACTAACATACAACCCTGCCACCGTGCTCCTAGGCGTTTATCTCAGAGAGATGAAGACTCGTGTTCACACAAGAACCTGTACATGAATGTTTATAGCAACTTTATTTGCAGTAGCCAAAAATTTAAAATAATCTGGATGCCTTTCAATGGATGAATGTTAAATCAACTGTAGTACATCCCTACCATGGAATCCTACTCATCAATAAAAGGGAGCACTTTATACATGCAACAACATAGATGAATCTCCCAAGAATTATTCTGAGTGCAAAAAGTAAATTCCAAAAGGTTACATATTGTATGATTCCATTTATACAACATTTTTGAAATGACAGCATTACAGGAGTGGATAACAGAACAGTGGTTGCAAGGGTTAAGGAGGTAATGGGAATAGGAGGGACAATGCTGGGCTGTAAAAAGGCAACATGAGAGATGCTTGTGTCAGTGGAAATATTCTGTATCTCGACTCTATCACTCTCAATATCTTAGTTGTGATATTTTTTTGAAAGATACTACCATTGTGGAAAACTGGACAAAGAGTAGAGGTGATCTCTTTGTACTGTTTCTTATAGCTGCATGTGAACCTGCAGGTATCTCAAAATAAAAACCTTCATTAAAAAACATAAGGTAGAGAAATACAGTAGATAAAACTGGAAACGCACACAGAACCAGATTATGAACCATTCTAATGCAGTACCTGAAGATGTCTAGACCTTGGACTTGTCTTATAGGTGAGGAGGAATCATCAAAATATACTAAATATGAAGTATTTATAATTTGGAAATGTATTACTTTTTTCTGTAGTAATGCTATACAGGAATAATGTAGTAATTTTTAGGAAATTATTGTTTCAGTTTAGATGGAGGAAATAAAATATCAATAGGAAAAGAAAGACGTTTTTCAGAAGTAGCAGAGTCAAAATATTTAGACTGACTGGAAGCATAATTGGTGGGAAAGAGTGCTGAGAATGTAAAATCAAACCTGACTTTATAATTTCTAGCCCGAGTGGCTGGATGAATAGTAAAACCACTAACTGAAATAGACAAAGCAGGCAGAGCAGCAGACTTGTGAAGGAAAGCATGAGCGATGAAGGTAATAGAGATTTGATGATAGATTTTAATTTGAGGTATGCTGAATTTAAGGTGTTTGTGGAATATCCAAATGAGATTTATGGGGAAATATGAGTCTGGAATTCTGGGAAGACATTTAATCTATAAAGGTCTTTGGTAGGCATTGACATATAGGTATGAATTGAAACCATGGAGTGGAAGAGAAAACCTCAAGAAATAAGGGAAATTTAGATGTAAGTAACATTCAAAGAATAGCAAAAGAAAGGGGAGCCAACAAAAGAAAGTAATGAAAATTATCAGAGATGTAGAAGGACAGTCAAAACAGTGCAGTTTCCTGGAAGCCAAAGAAGGTATTGTTCAAGAAGATAATAATCAGTAAAACTATATTCTGCTTACAGCTTTCAAAACTTACCATTAAATTTGCAAGTAGGAGATAATTTATGAACTTTTGAGTGTAATTCAAATTTAGTGGTATGAATGAAAACCATATTACATTTGCAATGAAAGCAAAGAGTCGGAAATAAGCAAAAAGAGGAAAAAGAGCAGGACGTATATTTGTTAGAGGTGGAAGCAGGAAATAGGAAAGAATGGGAGTACAATGGTAGGAGAGAAGATATAAGATAATTTAAGTGATTTAAAGATATAAAAGAGGAATTCCTTAGAGAAAGCAGAGAAAGGATTGGGGGCTAGGATGATCATAAATCTCCCAGAATATTTATGAAACACACCCATTATAGCCATGAGCTTTAAAATGACTTTTTTTTTTTTTTTTTTTTGTAGTAGATTTGAATATAAAAGCAATAGGCTTACAAGGCATGGCAGGCTGTTGATGAGAGTTTTCATTGAAACTGGCAGGCACATTGGGAACCAGCTGTTGGTTGTAGGTAGATCATTTTAAAGTAGTTAAAAAATATAAGGGATAATGCTAAGCTTTTGTACTTCAGACCATGAGAATTCCCCAAGTATTTTATCCAAGAAAATTACACATCTTTCAGATGTAGAATTACCAACTGCCATGCACTTTTTCTTTGTGATGTATTTTGTCAGTGAATTGAAGAAAGCAATGTGAATTGTGCAATTGGTTATTGTAATGATAATTCAATATGTAAAAGATGATAAAGGGAAGTCCTGATATCTTACTGCATATTTCACTTATGTAGTAAATAGTGAGTTGGTTCAAACCTCTGTTGCTATAACTTCTACGTATTATTCTTATAAACCCCAATACTTATGGGACATTATATAGGGGTAGAAGTCACTTGGGCCACTGTACAGCTATCTGAAGATCCTTTCAGGACCCCAGTGAAATCCCACACTTTTGCAGGTGTCTCCAGGTGTCTTCACTTCCGAGGAAGCTTTTTTGCGTTCCTTCCCACCAGAGACTTCCCTTCCAGAATTCCAGTGACAGCCGTTTGTATATTATATGTACTTTCACATTAAGAGTGTTGGGCTCTCATAATGCTTGAGTTCACAGTCTGCTTTCACTACTTAAGATGTATGATTTGGGGCACGTCACTGAATCTCTCTGTGCCTCAGATTTGGAATAGCTCCTAAGACATAGAGAGATGTTTTGAGACAAATTAGGAAAGCCTCAGATAACATTTTTAAAGCAATTAAAGTGCTATCTGCCATACAGGAAGGACTTCTTAAATGATAGTCATTTTCTAGTTGTATGTTCATTCTTCTTACTCTAAAGACAACGTTTTCTAATATTTTAACTGGATACCAAATAAGTGATTTCAAAAAGTGAAGTATCTCAAAGCATAAAAATGTAGTGTTCAAATATTTTCTAAGTAGGTGAAATGAAAAAATATAAACTCTTACAATCCTTTGCCAAGAGATCTAATTAATCTTTCAGTAAGAGAAGAAAGTAAATTGTCAGCTGGAATTTTTATTGCCTTGAACATTTTTCCTTAAATTACATGGAATAACTACAGATAACTGGATAACTGGAATGCTATCACTTCTCCTTTCCCACATTTTTAAAATTTGAAAATATGGAATTGTTTAAAGTTCCTTAGCTTATAAATGATTTTTTGAGCCAACCAAATCTTAAAACAAGGATTCCAGACCATTTCGTATGCTTTAAAGGCTCACAAAGAATATCCCTACGGTACTTTGCAACAGGAAGACAGAATTTCTAGTGTCAGGAATGACAGAATGCTCTTTGGACTGGGAAACCCTGTGGGTCATTTCATTTTCATTTGGTAGTGAAGCAGAAAAATCAACATGTTATGTGTCAGAGTACAATGAGAAGTACTCCTTGGCAGTTTGATTTTTAGCCATTGGTGAGGGGGGAAATATCGAAAGCAGGCTGTCAAGGTGTAACTCCACATAGGTAAGTCTGGTTTAAACTAGGCAGGTAGTCTGCATTTTGATATTACCAGAAATAGAAAGGACCCTTTAGCTTGAACCAAATGCTGTAGGGAATTATAGTTCCTATGAAATCTGCTGCTCTGATGATTGATGGTCAAATCTGAAAATGAAATGTCTTAAAGTCTTCCTTTTGAACATTTCTACCTTGCTTGAACTTTATAAAGATAGGAAAAGGAAACAGGTGAAGGGAAAAGAATAGCCATGTTGGAATTTCACACTGAAGTAGAGAAGAATTTTTCAATTAAAAAGATAATCTAATAGTAATACACCAATTTTAAAATTTAATAGGTTGACACTTTTTTGATCTGTGAATAGTGTTTTTCATTTATATTTTACTAAATGAGAGGATAATCAGGACAATTTACATAGATTTTTCAATGATAAATTCAAACAGCTTATCATTTGTACTATTTTATATTTTTTATTTATATTTTTGCAGATTGGAATTGTTCATTAAAAAATGATTCATGCTAATTGTAAATAAAATAATTCACAGTGGAAAATGTTATAAAGGTAAATAAAAGTATTTATCCATCATTGCCGCCAATCCCACTCCCCAGCACTAACCACAGTAAATATTTGGTATGTATAATTTAATAAACAAGCATTAAATACATACAAACATGTGTACATATACACATAAGCAGAAAATCAGACTTTGTGTTGGCAAAAATGGTATCAGTCTGTACAGACTGTTACGTGAATTGCTGTGTAAGACTTAAAAGTGCATTCTTTGCTAACATGTGAAACTACATAATTGCATTGGAGAGTATTCCATTAATTAAACAATAATTTTTAAATATCTTTACATTTTTTTTACAACTTTTCTAGGGTAGGGGAACTATTATAAATAATGCTGTAACGAACATGATGGTTGCTTATCTTTTACATAAGATAAATCTCTAGCATTGGAATTGTTGAAACAAAAGGCAGCATACTTAAATATTTATAGATAGTGCAAAATTAACTTACAAAGCAATTGGGCTAGGTTACTTTCTCACCAGTTTTTTTGTTAGGTTCTTATGGTATTGATTGCTCTCTCTAACCATTGTAGTTGTATAGGTTAATGTTTTTGTTCTTATATTAATTTGATTTTATTTAATTATAAATGATAGTAACATTCTTTCACATGTTTTCATTTTTTCTTTGTATATTGTTCATAATCTTTAGCTACTTTTTTTTTTGAAATGGTCTTTTTCTTATTTAGTTAAGATGCATGTGTGAAAAGAAACTTTTTTCTTTATATGTTAAGAGTAGCAAACTATTCTTTATAAAAGAGATTATTAATATCTTTATGGTGTATCATTTGTCAACTAACTTTGATCACAGTATATTTTGCTATACAGATGTCTCTGCCGTACACAAATCCATCATTTTGTTCTATTTTGACTTTTTAATTTTTCTGTTGTATGTAAAAGTCCTCTCCATTCTTACTATATTTAAATGACTTTTTAAAAAGATACCTGTCATCTTTCAGATACCCCAAAATGAAGTCCTTTTCAGAATTCTGTGTTCCACAGATGTATTTATTTTGTACCATAACTATATAATCCTTATATCCATAGCGTTGTGTGTGTGTGTGTACATACATTCAGACATATATATGTCTGTATATGCACAATAGGTATGGATAACCACTTCCCATTTTTTTCTTATTAAAAAAAATTTTGGCTATTTTTGTACATTTATATTTCTGGTTATAATTAGTTAGTTAATTTCTGCCCAAAGTTGCACTATCTTGAATTTATCAAGTAATTTTATATCAATCAGTATATTCACAATATTCAGTATATTCATATAAAAATGACATACAAAATCATTTTATGGACATTCATACATTGCTGTTAAATTCTGTAGTTATTTTTAGTAAATATTTTTGGCCTTTTGGTAAGGTTACTATTATTGTATAATAATTTTATTTCTGTGTGCTTATTCTAGAAATTATCAGTTGATTCATAAAGATTTCCTAATTAGATAAAACACTGTCTTTAAATAATCAATGTGTTTCTTTTTTCCCAAAATATATGTATATTTTTTTCCTTTAATCCATTGGCTACAATCCTTAACACAATGTTAAAAAATAATGATTATTGCATATATCCTTCCTCATTCCTGACTTCAAAGGAAGTTCTTCTAGTATGTTGAAATGAATCATGTGGATTTCTGGCAGATACATTTTATCATGTTAAAGAAGTTTTTTTTTCTTGGCTAGAACTAGGGTCTCTAAGTTCACACCATACTCAACTATTTATGTGTATGAGACTTTGGGCAAGTTATCTAAATTTCTTGTGCCTCAATTTCCTCTTCTGTAAATGGAATAGCAATTGTATTTATTACACCAGATTGTGGTGAGATTAATTGAATCGATAAATGTAAAGTTAGAACGTTACCTGCTTCACAGTAAATACTCAATATATGTTTTTTTTTCCTTAGACTATCAGATTTTTATTACTTTTTTCTCAAAAAAAAAAAAAAAACCATGTCAGTATAATGCAAAATGAAAATCAATGGCCTATGGCATATCATTCTTTTTAAAAGGTGGTTTCCTTTTTTCCCCCTATAAGACATACTAATTCATTTAAGCCATAATCTCTTGACATTTTAACTTTTAAATTCACTCTGTCTATAAAGTATACTCAGATTCCCTGCTGACGTGCCATGACTATGCTGAAAAACTTAGAAACAGTATGAGTAAATTTCACACAATTACTAATCTCCTAAGAATGTACAAGGTTATCAGTTATGAAACAGTTGTGTGAAAGTCTTTCTTTTTTCCTTTTAAGTTTGGTGTAGGTGGAATAGCAAGTTTCTGATCTAAAACAAATAATGCATTGCTTCTATAAAGGTGGACAACATGTAAGGCAGTTCAAAGAATGCTGACTAACCAAACAAAATGCAGTTATTGGATTATCTTGCTATTCATATCAGCTTAACTTGTTTTAACGCATTGCTCTTAAATCCGTACAGCACTCCATTTTACAGGGTAACCCCACTCTTGATTAATCTGTTCTAAAGTGCCAGTATTATTTACACATTTTTTTTAGCCAAAAGTCTGGCCAGTTGTGGCATCAGGTGAGGATGTCATCCTAGCTCTATTATCATTTACATTCACCAAGGGAAGTTCTGGAAGTTCAGCACTTGTCCCTGGTCCCCGAAGGTTCACCTGTCCATTGGCAGTGCTAAACTGAGGAGCTATTCCAGCTCTGGATCCGTGATATGGAGCACGGAAAAGAGCTCATTTGATAAGCTTGGTGGACAGGCTGAGCCTCAGCTTTCTTCTGAGAAGTCACTTGATCCAAAAAGTCCTGTGTTGATGTGGCAGAAGCATGGTTTGTCTCATCACCTGTAAACAGTATTCACACTGGTAAGGTTTTTCTCCACTATGAGTTCTCTCATGCCTTTCCATATGATAGTTTTGAATGAATCTCATACCACATTCATCACAGCGAAATGGTTTTTCACCAGTATGAATCTTCTCATGTCTCTGTAGCAGGTACTTCTGTATGAAACGCATGTCACATTGAAATGGTTTTTCACCTGTATGAATGAAGACATATCTCTGTAAGTGATAGTTCATTCTAAAGGCAGCATTGCAGCGCTCACAAACGTGAGATTTAGGGGGTTTCCAACCAAGTGATCCATCTTCATTTATTGTAGGGATTTTTGCAGGAGAACGTTGTTTCCATTTCTTCTTTTTCTGTAAGTCTACTGGCTCTCTGATTTGTTTTTTGTCTCTCATCAGTTGCTCAGATACATCAGTAAAAGTAATTTCCTGCTTTACACTTATAGGGACATTAAGTGCATACTGTAGTCCTTGAGGAAGTCTTTCATGTGTTTCCATCTGCTCTTCATCATTTTTCACTGTCTCCTCATGGACCATGAGTTCATCATGAGATATCATATCCTGTTGTCTCATTTCACTTTCTTGTTAACACTTCATCTGCAGCAAGGATCTCCTGGTGAGGCATACTCCAGTCTTGAAGCACTCACTCCTGCAGCTCTTCAGACACGGTAGACTGGCCAGACACTCCACCCATTACAACCATTGCCCTGGAAGACTGCATTTCATCCATGCTGCCACATTTAAATAATCCTTCCAGTTTGTCGTCAGTGTTCATGCTTAAGTATAACTGCCTGAGACTAATGTAAAAATGAAGACTTCAAGGAAGGGAATACTGTAGAGTTGAAAAAGAAATCATGGTTGAGTTTCTACCTTTCATAGGCTTCAGAGACCCACAATACCACCTCAATCACGTATGCCATCCAATTCCTCTACAAAATAGGTCAGGCAAATGCCCATCCTGCCAGATCACTTGGCCGAATTTCCAAGCTGTTGATTCCTCCCTCTATCCGCCGGCGGGTGCCGAGGTCACCGACTGCAGGTGGTGGCAGCTTCAACCTTTCTAGGGGTCTTAAGAGGAGGGGAAGGGGGGAGGGGGGAGAACTTTTGCTGTGGTAGCTTCATCAACAGCTCCCACCCCTGCGCCCTTCTCCTCTTCCTCCTCGTTAATATATGTTAGCTGTTTGTTTATCAAATATTTTCCTTCATCTACCAATAAAATTACAAGTTATTTTTGTTTCTTTAATTCATTCATGTAATGCAGTACATTAGATGATACCTTAAAACTCAATAATCCACATGTTCTTGGGGTAATATGCCCTAGGAATTAATTATTATTGTAATTTGAACTGATTTACTAGTATTTTTAAGGTTTTTTACATCAATATTCTCAAATGAGAAAATATATAACTTTCTCTTTTTTGTATATCATTTTAAAGTTTATATATTACTGTAATGCTTTCTTAGTAGATTAAGGAAGTTATGGATTTTACTTTTAAAATTAAAAACAGTAATAAAAACTTTGCACTTGAACTAAAGTAAAAGTAGGGAACCAGGATGCAAGTTCAGGTTGGTCTCATGAAAGCCCATGATCTAACAACTAAATAGGAATAACACAAATAATGAAAGTGTGAAATGAAATATTGGGAATACTGTAAGACAGCGTCAAAGGAGATAGTAACTAGACTTCAGACTACTTGAGCTTAAGTATTCTTTTTACTCATGTTTGTCACTCCGAGAAGTAACACTCACTAGGCACATAGCAGGAATTTCATCAATGTTGTAGGTGGAATTAATGATTAGATGGTTGGGTCAATAATTTAAAAAGGGATGTGTACATTGGGTGTCAGGAAAGACTTCATGAAACAGCAGATAACACTTTATGTGGACCTAGTCAAGAAAATAATATTTTTGATACTTTGCCATTGCTGAGTAAGAATTACTCATAGTAGAGAGAAAAGAATGTGTGAATAAATGGAAGCTGTATCGTCTAAGGGTATTCGGAGAATAAGTAGTAATCTAGATTGTTTTATGTTTAGAATACCAGTGCAGTAGAAGCATCTTTCCAAAATCATCATTAACTTTTGAAATAATCAATATTTTAAAAAATCACAATACCTCACTTCCTTCAAAAGTCTTTGCTCAACTGTACACGTTCTCACTGAAATGATCATCCTATTAATCTTTGCAACACCCCCACTAAGCACCCCTAATCCTTCTTATCCTGTTCTCTCTCTATGTATATGTCATTTTTCCCCATAGCATTTAATCACTTTTGAACCTCCTGTGTTGTTTACTTATTTCATCCATAATTTCCCACACCAGAATATAAGTTCCATGAGGGCTCTATTTTTCACTGGAGAACAAAATTATTTTTCGAGTGCCCAGAAGAGTACCTAGTACACAGTAGAGATTCAGAAAATGTTTTGATGAATCCGCATTTAACAGATGAGGAAATTTAGACTCATAATACATTAGTTACCTGAGTTTTCATACCTATGGTTGTCTCAGTCCTCATTTTTGTCATACACCAGAAACTGAGTTCCTTAATGCCTTTTGATACTACCTCTTTTTAAGAAAAGCTTCTTCAAGCTGTCTTTATTCCTAAGCCATAAATTGAAATCTCTATCCTGACTGTAGTTGTTTAGGTTTGAGTCAATGACCCATCAAAAAGAGGTCATCTATGGCTTAGCCAGAGGCCAATGATGTGCACAGATTAAGAAACAGATCACTGTATACTGGACGAAGAATTTCCAACCAATCAGATATATTCTCGTGAAATTTGCAGAAAAGCCTTACTTAGAGTTTATTAGTAATGACAACAGAAGAAATCAATAAAGGAAAAGATATCCGAGTTGCCATCATGACAGATAGTTTGAATAAAGAACAAAATATGCCTGTTGCTGTTGCTGCTGTGAAGAGAGGACAATAAGATCACTTGTTATGCGTCTTGGAAAACTATCCACTTCACTGGGAGTCCAGGCTGATCCTCTTCCAGAATACTTTGCTATTCTTCCTTACACTTTTGTTTGTCCTCATAATAACCCACAATTGGCTTAGAAAACTGCCACATATTTTTGTTCTTTGTAACTGGATTGAGCCAAACAATCCGAAAAGTCTTTTCATATGTCATAGTTATTTAACAAGATACAAGGTCATCCCTTCCCACTATGTCTTTCTTTTGTCTTGTTCAGCTATTTCAAGAGTGAAATTAAAGTCTTTTTCAAAAGTCTTCTAGGAGGTATAAAATAGTTATGACATGTTCTCTTTATCTTGTAAATGAATTTAATCATTTTTTCATTCAACAAACAATGCATTTTCATTTTTACTTTTCTAAAGTCAATTCTACCACACTAAACCTTATGATTTTATGTACATTATGCCACAAAATACAATTACTTATTCCTCTGTCTTAAGTGGCTGAGAAAAACACAAATGCATAGGCATGTAAAAACACGGGGAGGGGGAATGGTAAGCTGGGACGAAGTGAGAGAGTGGCATGGACATATATACACTACCAAATGTAAAACAGATAGCTAGTGGGAAGCAGCTGCATAGCACAGGGAGATCAGCTCGGTGCTTTGTGACCACCTAGAGGGGTGGGATGGGGGGATGGGAAGGAGACGCAAGAGGGAGGAGATAAGGAGATATACGTATGTGTATAGGTGATTCACTTTGTTATAAAGCAGAAACTAACACACCATTGTAAAGCAATTATACTCCAATAGGGATGTTTTAAAAAAGAAATAAACTGTTATTGCCATTAGTGTCTATTTTTGCTGAAGAATATATTCTGTAATTTTTCACCATTGAAGTAAGTTATTGTGCTTGCTTTCATTTATTATTTGACTAAATCTATCAGGGTTTGATTGTATATCCTTTAATCTTTATTCCAAGCATTTATCTATTTTCTGCATTGATTTTAGGACATTCACACTTGAGATCCTTATGTGTTATTGCATTGCTCCCTATTCTCCATTATGGACCTCACCACAATGGTACTAATATATTTCTTTGTTTGCATATCATTTTACCAACTCCAAATAGATTCTTAACATTTTCCTCTCAAATGATCATGTAAATTTTACCTTTTAAGAGTATAAATGAGGACAAGTTATTTATACTAAAAGAGAATTTTCAGAAGCATTATGTCACTTTGTTTTCTTCAGAAATTGTTTGTCTATTTTATTAAGGTAGAAATGCTAAATGCCTGAAAGTTGGAAAAAGAAAAAGTAATTGCAGTTTGTGTCTTTACTAGTATTAATGTGGTGGTACTCATTTATATACAGCATGCAAAATTATTTTCCTGATTGCCTTCTCTTTGGGACACAATGCATGAAATCTCTTAATCATGTTAAAATTTAGACTAGACACTAGAGATGTGTTTGCAATTGCTATTTCCTCCATAGCATTAAGAGGAAAATGTTGGAAGATCTTCCACTTGCATGCCTGCCTAGTTTATGGTGATTTGCATTTACATTAATTCATTGTTGATGTTCCTATGACTTTTTCATTATTTCCATAAAGAGATTACTAAGAATAACACAAATGTTACCATCGTCAATATTTCTAGAAAAATTTCTTCACTCTAGGAAGGCATTGGAAACCAAGGAGGGGAATAAGTACAATAAAGAAGCATCTTTTGTTTTTCCTTGTAGAATAAGTCTTTATTGAGATATTTATTTGCCTTGGTCACCTGCAGTTTTCTCTCTTCCTATTTCAGCAGGTAGTTAATGTCAGCGCTGCTCTGTTTTGTAGAAGGTCTATAGAGGCTAGCACAAAAGCTAAATTTGCATGAAGTTCTTTCTTAGCCCTTCAGCCCTTCCTCCCTTTCTCTCTTTCTTATGTCTTCCCTCTTCCTTCCTTCTTTCAATCCTTCAATAACTGAAGTTATTATGTTAAGGATCCTGAGGACCAAAGAGAGGAGAGGAGTAACTATGGGCCAGAAAAAGAGGTGGGGAAGATTTCTCCCAGATAGGTAAAACAAGGATAAGATTTTATCACTCTTTAATCCCACATATTGCTGATGCTTCCACGCTGTTATTTCAGTTCATAATGACATCGCAGACTAGTTTATATTATCTACAGCATTTATTTGAAACTCTATTTCAAGATCCTTGAGTGCAAGTACTTTGTCTTACATGTTGTGAATCTTCACCTTTTAGTTCAATAGAATTTTCAGCAATGATGGAAATATTCTATAACAAATATGGTAGCTACTAACCACAGGCGGCCATTGAGTATTTGAATTGTGACTAGTACAAATGACAAACTGAATTTTAAATCTTACTTAATTATTATTAATTCAAATTTAAATATCCACATGGGCTAATGGCTACCATATTGAACAGCACATATCTATATTGATCTTTTACATGTAATATTTTCTTAATAAATGATCAGTGATAGTGATAAAATCACTCCTATTTTTGTAGTTAAATACATCATTCTCTCATATTTTTCTTACATGGCATTGGTAGTGGTGTTCACTAAAAAAGAACTGTTAACATTTTATTTAAATTTGTAAATGAACTTATACTACTATGTCTGGGTTTCCCCTAATCTTAGCTCTCACTTTTCAAAAAAATAAAACAAACAAGAAAAATAAATAATTTTTATGATTTTTTTCTGAAGAAAGATATTTAGAACAAATTGTTTAATATTTAATTATAGTATATATCATGTTTATTTGAAAATAATAATAAAATACTTCTTTACATATTGGACATAAAATAGAACCTTGTAGAGAAAGCATAAGTTATGAGTTGTGGCTTTATGTCAATGCATTTCATTTGCATGTACTAATTAATTACTATTTTATATCATCAACATTTGGGACTGAAAGCCTTATTAACTAAAAGGAATTCTAATGTGAAACTAAATAATAAACAAATTTAATGATGGTCACAGATTTTTCTTCGTGTTATTAAGGTTAATTGTAAAATTAATTAGATCCATTTGTAACTTTGATATGAGTAATATACACTCATTTAGAATTGACATAAAATTTGAAATTTTGAATGGTGGTAAGTATAGTAAATGTTTAATAAAGCTTCTTTCCATAATATTTCAATAAATATAAATATCAAGTTCTGAAAATTCAAATTGACAATCTGGGAAAAATAACATTCCCATTACATATGTAATGATATAATTTCTCTTCGTTTTTAATTTTTCTGTTTTTTCTTAATATTATGTTTTATTAAATATGCTGCATAAATGATAATAGGAAATTCAAACTTTACTTTTCAGAAAAATAAATTTATAATCTATGTATATTGATAAAATTATTCAATTAGTAGTTTTTAATCTCAAAATACATACTTAAATGTAAATTAAATTACATTTGAATGGAGAAAACTTCTCCACTCCTGATGTTTTTTTCTTAGGATAAAATTTTCCCAGAACCTTGGGGTTTCTCCTCCACCTGAAAGTATAATCACTTATCAGTAGGTAAAATTGGGGAGACCTTCTGTGCTCTCTCTTTGCCTCTTTGCCTATTCCTTTGCAGCTGCCTGAATGCAGGATGCTCTTTCCTCAATGGGCTTGTCCACTCTTTAGAATCTTGCCTTCCTCTAGCATTTCCTGAGGGTAGGTGGACAACTCTGCATATTTATGATATTCAATAATATATTAGGTTTTTTTAAAATTAAAGTATAATTGACTTGCAATGTTATATTAGTTTCAGGTGATTTGATATTTTATATGTTACAAAATGATCACCACAATAAGTCCAGTAACCATCTGTCACCATACAAAGTTATTACAATATTATTGACTATATTCTCTATGCTGTGTATTACATCTCCATGACTTATTTATTTTATAACTGGAAGTTTATATCCTTAATCTCCTTCACTTGTTTCACTCATTCCCCCACCTCTCTTCCCTCTGACAACTGCCAGTTTGTTCTGTGTATCTATGAGTCTGTTTCTGTTTTGTTTTGTTTATTCATTTGTTTTGATTTGTTTTTAGATTCCACATATAAGTGAAATCATATGGTATTTGTCTTTGTCTGACTTATTTCACCTAGCATAATATCCTCCAGGTCCATCCATGTTGTCTCAAATGGCAAGATTTCATTCTTTTGTATGGCTAATATTGCATTGTATAGTAGCATTGTATGATATTGTTTAATCTCCATGTGTTTGTGTTTTTTTGCAGTTTCTTTTTTCTTGAAGTTGATTTCTAGTCTATAATGTTGTGTCAGAACACTCTGACATACATCACAGCAATATTTTTTGGATCCGTCTCCTAAGTAAAGGAAATAAAAGCCAAAATAAATAAACTGGACCTATTGCATATTTTGGAGATTAATCCTTTGTCAGTTGCTTCATTTGAAAATATTTTCTCCCATTCTGAGGGTTGTCTTTTTACCTTGTTTATGGTTTCCTTTGCTGTGCAAAAGCTTTTAAGTTTAATTAGGTCCCATTTGCTTATTTTTGTTTTTATTTTCATTACTCTAGGAGGTGGGTCAAAAAAGATCTTGCTGTGATTTATGTCAAAGTGTGTTCTGCCTAGGTTTTCCTCTAAGAGTTTTATAGTGTCTGGCCTTACATTTAGGTCTTTAATGCATTTTGAATTTATTTTTGTGTATGGTGTTAGGGAGTGTTCTAATTTCATTTCTTTTACATGTAGCTGTCCAGTTTTGCCAGCACCACTTATTGAAGGGACTGTCTTTTTCCCATTGTATATTCTTGCCTCCTTTGTCATAGATTAGGTGACTATAGGTGTGTGGGTGGAATAACTTTTTCTATCATCTCACTTTAAGTCTGTGTATGTCTTTAGATTTGAAGTGAACTTCTTGTAGGCAGCATATGTATGAGTCTTATTTTTGTATCCATTCAGCAACACTATGTCTTTTAATTGAAGCATTTAGTCTATTTATATTTAAAGTAATTATTCATATGTATGTACTTATTACCATTTTGTTAATTGTTTTGGGATTGTTTTCATAGTTCTTTTTTGTTTGTTTCTTCTTTTTTGCTCTGTTCCTTTGTGATTTGATGACCATCTTTAGCTTTATGTTTGGATTCCTTTCTCTTTTTTGTGTATATATCTCATAGGTTTTTGGTTTGTGGTTACCCTGATGTTTATACATAAGCATATGTAACTACATATATTTATGACTATTTTAAGTTGATCTCAAGTTCAAACACATTCTAACAACCCTGTATTTTTACTACCCCCTTCCCCATGTTTAATGTTTTTGACATCATATTTTACATCTTTTTGTTTTGTGTGTCCTTTAACTACTTATTGCAGATATAGATGATTTTACTACTTTTGTCTTTTAACCTTCTTGCTAGCTTTATAAATGGTTGATCAACTACCTTTACTGTATGTTTGTCTTTATCAATGAAATTTTTCCTTTCATAATTTTCATATTTCTTGTTGTAGTCTTTTGTTTTCTGCTTAGAGAAGTCCCTTTAACATTATTTGTAAAGCTGGTTTAGTGGTACTGAGCTCTTTTGGCTTTTACTTCTCTGTAAAACTCTATATCTGTTCTTCAAATCTGAATCATGACCTTGCTTAGTAACATACTCTTGGTTATATGTTTTTTTGTTGTCGTTGTTTTTGTTTTTTTTTAATCATTTTGAATATATTGTACCACTCCCTTTTAGCCTGCAAAGTTTCAGCTGAAGAGTCAGCTTGTAATCTTTTGTGAGTTCCTTCGTACATAAGTAGTTGTTTTCACTTTCTTCTTTTAAGATTCTCTCTTTATCTTTAATTTTTGCCATTTTAATTACAATATCTTGGTGTGAACCTCTTTGGGTTCATTTTGTTTGGAACTTTCTGTGCTTCCTGGATCTGGATGTCTGTTCCCCTTTCCAGGTTAGGAAAGTTCTCAGCTATTATTTCTTCAAATAAATTCTCTGCCCCTTTCTCTCTGTCTTCTCCCTCTGGGACTCCTATAATGTGAATGTTGGTACACCTGATGTTGTTTCAGAGGTATCTTAACGTATCCATATTTTTTAAGTTTTTTTTTCTCTTTTTTGTTTAGCTTGGGTGATTTCCACTACTCTGTTTTCCAGTTCATTGATCTCTTCCTTCCTTTGAGTTAATTTTTCATTTCAGTTATTGTATTCTTGAGCTCTGTTTGCTTCTTCTTTACATTTCTAACTCTTTGTTAAACTTCTCACCATGTTCATCCATTCCTTTGCTGAGTTTGTTGAACATCCTTAGAGTCATTACCTTGAACTCTATTGGGTAGACTGCTTATCTCCTCCTCACTTAATTTTTCTTCTGGGCTATTGTCTTGTCCCTTCATCTCCTCACTTTACCTAGTTCTATGTGTTTATTTCTATATATTAGGTAGTTTGGTTACATTTCCTGATCTTGGAGAAATAACCTTATGTAAGAGATGCCATAAGAAAGGCCCAGCAATACACCCCACCCCCTGTCACCAGAGCTATATGTTTTAGGAGTGCCCCTTTTGTGGGCTAAGTGGGCCTTTCCTGTGTGGCAGGGCTGACTACTGTGAGTATGCTAGTAGGTAGGGCTGGCCTCTGGCCTGATTGGCTGTGAGGCCCTGCCTTGTGCAGTGGCTGCTAGCCCGCCTTTTTGTGGTGCTGGGTCCTAGCATGACTGGATGTGGACCCCTGGGGTGCCTGGGACTGATGCTGATCATTTTCCTGAGATATAAGGAAGAGGAAGGAGACATGGGTGCTTAAAGACTGATTGATAGATGTGAGCAATCAACTTAGAAATACTGAATAGCTATGGACTAGATACCAGAGATGATTTGGGAGGAAAATCCTGAAGAATATAATGACATAGATGAAGTTTTCCTTTGTTGAGGAAGATTCTTAGCCCATATGTATACTTTAGGTACATTTTATTGTGCTCATCCTTTCTC
Organism: Balaenoptera musculus; assembly: GCF_009873245.2. Taxonomy (NCBI): domain Eukaryota; kingdom Metazoa; phylum Chordata; class Mammalia; order Artiodactyla; family Balaenopteridae; genus Balaenoptera; species Balaenoptera musculus. Next base: position 72,929,020 of record NC_045791.1, on the reverse strand, counting down.
TTTGTTATCTTTGAATGCTTCCTCTTTATTATTGCAAAGGAAAAGTCTCAGAGATTTAAAAATTATTGAGCATTTTATTACATTGAAGCAGATAATAAAAAAATGTTTGAGGCTGTCAGGCATTAGAAAAGTCTTGGAGGCATCTTTCCTGCCTTTACCAATGGTTATTTTACTATTTTGATCATTTTCTTAAATCCTTAAAATGTGTAATTAAGTCATGAGATCAGTTGAAGACAACTCATATCCATAATCCACAGGAATAGCCAGCAAGAAGGAGGATCTGATTCTAAATATGGGAGCATGAGTGTGTGTGTGTGTGTAACATATTTCTCTATAAAATTTGTCTAAGGTGAGTTGATAGAATCCCTCCCAATGAAACAGAAATCATTCTTGGTATTTTCCAGAAAGAATTCATTTCACAGTTGCACAAAGGTAGAAGCATATTTTGACAAAAACCATTAGAGAATGTACTTACACTTCTGGAACTTAGGACAGTCATTGTAACAATTTATGTCAAACAGGTATAGAAATAGTTAAAATAACAGGGAGATAATGAATTCTATGAATGAAGCTAACGTCAAATACACATTCTGTGCACAAATACTCTCTATAGATCTTTTGTCATTCATGAATGAGTAAACATTAGAACAGATTGATCCTTCAAACAATACTGAAGAACAAAAAAAGGAACAGTGGGAAAGAAAACACCAACTCAATTAATATTCAGAAAAACAGAAAATTGTTGGCACATTAGTCAAAAGATGAAAAGGAAAACCTTTTAGAAGACAGGTCTGACATTCCTGGGACAACCATATAATTTATTACATCAAGTGACACTTTTGAGAAGCAAAAGGGGCATTATCAGTAATTACACCAGGACAACATCCAGAAACCAAAACTGTACTGTGCAAACCAATACATATGGTCACCCTAACAATAGAATATAAGAAAATGTGTATGTATGTAACACAGACAAGATAATGGAATAAGAAGAGAAGAATAAGTAGTAAAAATAAGAAGCTAAGATTTTTTAAAAGGATGGAGTGACACAGAAAAGAATTGCAAAGAACCTTTAGTGGTAACTGTAGTGTAGGGGAGAGAAAAGTTGCCAACCCTCTTAGGGTCCCTGGTTGGGTCTGAAAATTAAACTGACAAAGACAGATTAACAAGAGAAAAGTATTCAAATTTATTTAATGACAGTTTTACATGACATTGGAGGCTTCATAAAGAAATAAAGACCCAAAGAAAGAGACTTCTATATTTTCATGCCAGAGTTGATCAAGAGTGGACAGTTGTGGAGAAATATGATAAGTTAAGGAGTGTGAGGTAATGGTAATGAGCTGGGGGAACTTAGCAAGGCCTGTTTGTTAGGATTCTTCTTGGTGTCCCTTTGTTTTAGGAGATAAGGATGCTTTTGTCCTTTGGGTAGATGGAGGGCACTTCTCACATGAGGATTTTATGACCTGCTTCAGAGAAGGAGGGCTAGGGAGTAGGAGGTCAGAGTGATCTTCCTGCTTCTGCCATTTCCCCAAACTCCTTCAGCTTAAAATATTCAATATATGAAGGTGCTATATTTTGGCGTAGCATGTCCTGAACCCCATTAGTAAAACTGAAGTCTCTACAGGAGAGGTTAAGAGCAAAAGTGACATTGATAAAAACTGATTCAGTGTTATGGAGTAAAAATCTGAATAACATTCCCAGCATGCTGATCAGAGGGAGCAAGTAATGAACATGATGGTACGTTATCTGAGGAATGTGGAGAAATGATAATGAAGATTAAACCTTAGTTATTCATGAGAAAGAAACAGGAATGTGGATAAAAACATTAATTCAAAAGTACTTAAAGAAAACTTTCTGCAGAAAAGAAATGAATTTGAGTATGAAAAGTGAAAGGGCTTCTCTGGGGTGCAAGGAAGATTAAAAGAGATTCATAACAATTCAAACTCTGTCTTTCCTTATCTGATTATTAAATGGATGGAAAAAGTATTATACAATTTTTGGATGACTTTTTAAAACTAAAACATAAAACAAAAATTAGAAAAAAAAACTCACTTAAGAAGTAAAAATATTAAGCTGGCCTCCAGATTCTCAGCATCACTAACACTCAGATAAGAAGGAAGCAAAAGAAAAATGAATGTGAAGAGGAAAAGTTCTATCCAAATATTAATAAAAGGATACTTTATTATTCAAAGACTCAGAAAATATACTTTTGTATGACTCTTAAAATGTCACTTCAGTATGTATCTTGGCTTCTCTTGTAATGAATCACATATCAGAGCTAAAGATAGGGAAAATTCCATATCTATCATGTGCAAAAAGCTGTGGTGGAAGCAAAGATAAGAACAAAGACATTGCTTTTGAGGTATTTTATGCTCTATCCAGAGCAAGCTATATGTAGTCAATTAAGGACAAAAATAGCACTATAGTAAGTGACATAATTGTGTGACTTAGAATGTGGCAATGTGTAATGCGTAATATAGGGAGCAGGAAAGTCTCTACTGAGTTAATGGCAGATATGCTGGACCCTAAAAATTTTTTTCAAGTTTAAAAAGATGGAGAGGTTATTCTGAAGAAAGACTATAGAAGAAAATGTGCAAAAACTTTTGGGAGGCTCGGGAAAAGCACCAAACCTTTAAATATACAAAAGAGTAAATTGTTATATAAAATAATTTAGAATCATGTAATGGTGGCATTGAGTGCTCTTCTTTTTTGTTAGCAATGGGGAGCCAGTGGATAAATCCGATGAACGTGTTAATGATATATTGAGAGATTAACTGTTAGAAAACTGGCAGCTCTGTTGACAATGTATTGTAGATCTCTAGAGAAGAGATCATAAAAAAACTGAACTAAAGCACTCCCAAAGGAAATAAAAAGAGAGAATATATTGCAGAAGGATGATAGAGGCATAATTGACAAGACTTGGTGATTCATTGGTTGTAGAGATGAATGACCGTGACATTTATATTGGGAACATGCTATCAGTAAATAAAATAAATATCTAACACTTAGGCAGATACAATTCAAAGAGCTTTATCAACATCATCCCAATTAATCTTCATGGAAACTAAGAATAAAGATGTTATTGTTATTAGAACTATTTTATAGATGAGGAAACTGAGTTAGAGAGGTTAAGAAGCTTGGTAGAGGTCACATAGGAGGGATACACCATGGCTTTGAATCCAGGCAGTCTGACTCCAGAGCCTATATTCATCATCACTTCATTCAACAAATTCTCATTTGAAAGAATTTTAAATGACCAAGCTAATTTCAAATCAAAGTAATATCCAAGTAGGATATGTGAATCAGGTGTACATCAGGGCTCATTAGCAGTCTCAGAGCTCATTGTGCGATATGGGTGAAATTAGTATACATACGATATTTGGATTATGTAAATACATAATGCTATCCAGAAGACAATACTATTTAGGCAGAGTGTGAATATCAGATTGAAGTGTTGCCAGTCTCTTCAGTTAATTTTCGATGCACCTTAAAGTAATGATGGTATTTTTAGATTTCTATTTAGACTTTCCAAATTTGTAAAATGTTTATTTTAGAAAGGATTAGGTAATAAATGGTTGTTTAGAGGAAAATTTTTCTGTAAAATGAATAATTTAACATCTTACTATTGAGGAGATCTTCAAAGAGATGTGAAGGCAGTACTTAGACTTTATAAATATTATTTTACTAGTCCTTCTGTCACCTGCAGCTAGGAGTTCTATGTCATAATAGCTTATAGAATATAACCTATTTGCTACATAAGAATAACAAATTGACTGTAAAATATGTATATCTATCTAGCTAGCTATCACACATGCTTTTATTATTGCTTATAATTTATAATTTAGAAAATCATACTCATTAAGTGCATTTTTATATTAATATTCACTAAAAGACTCTTGCTGCATATTTGTACCCTTAGTGAACATGGAGTGTAGTGGAGGTTACCGAGAAAGGAGCAAAAAATAGTGCCGGATTCTTGATTATGGGCTGCACTTTGAGATCCATGCCTAAAAAGTTTTGATTGTAGTGGTGGAGTTGCCTGGGGTGGTGGATCAGGGGAAAGAGAGCAGTTATCACCAGCTTTTCTTTTTCCACAACACACCCTACTTATTTAATCCACTCTCCAGCCCTCTTTTATTTCAAGTAATGTTAATTAGAGTTCAACTTTAACATGTTATGATATCAATTCACGGATCCTTAAATGAAAAGAAATATTGAGGTTTTTTTGAAGTTTTAAATTATAACTGTTTTGTATGCATTGATGATTTCTCATTTCACCCATCACATTAAGATAATTCTTCAGAGATTCTGAGTAGGGAAAAACACATCATGCAGAAAATAAAATACGTTAACTTAAAAAATTAAAAAGCACATTTTTAAGACACCTAAAATTTTTCTTTTTTGATAAAATGTGATATTTTAGCACCACAAAGCATAAAAGCAATATTAAAGGGGAGGAAATAAATAATAACTGAATCCAAAACAAAATAATATTTGTTCTGATTGATATCACAGAAATGTAATTTTAGTGGAGATCTCACTTGATCATATACTGCAAGAAAGAATAGAATTCTTGTTTTAATCAACTGATAAAATGTGTCCAGAAATTATATGCTCTACTGGAGAATTGGAAAGCTAACCTAGGCAGAATTGGAAAGCTAACTTTCTACTCTAAATTTATGCTTTGAATTATACTGTGTTTGTAATTATATACTTTTTTCCCCTCATTTAATTTGACTTTAATTTCTGCCTATGTTAGAAGGACACCCTATATTGAGGTCAGGACTTTCACTGTTACTGTCTGCAGAAGAGATATTTGGGTGGGGACAGCAAATTTATTGCAGTGGATAATATACTGCTTGTTAGAACCTATCTAAAACAAATATCTCTCTGATAGCTGAAACCTCTTAAAGGCAGGTGGCAGAAAACTAGCAGATCATTTTCTTCTTTTAGTAAAGTTTGATGATAAATGTCCTTTGTACAGAGGTACTGAGACTAAAATAGCCTTGAACTTTAAAGTGTCAAGGTGAATAATGCTTATGTGATAAAAGTTAAAATAATTCTATATAGCACACTAGTTAATTAGGAGATAGACAAGACTAATTTTATAAGTTACTATGGTAGGAATTAAATTTACCATTGCCCTACACTCCCTTTAGTGGCTTTGGTTTACAGCTAATTCCTTGACCCTTTGGTAACTGGTGTTCCATTGCTGTAAAGCCTTATAATCACTGTTAAATGTTAACTGACAAAGACTTAAAATGTAATCTTTAAATTGGAGTTTACATGCTTAAGAGCCATTTTGAAAACCAAAATATTATGGTTCTAAGAATTGATCATGCTGGAATTTAGATCCTAACAAAGAGGAAGGAGATAAGAAATCCTGTAGGCTCTGGCTCTGCATTTGTGTTTTGTTAAAGAAAGATAATTTTTATTTATGCCAATGACAACTATATTTAACCATTAGAGTGCCAGATTAATAGTCTTATGAGTTAATGCTATTACCTTATAGAATACAGTTTTGTTGAATTATTTTTTTTCTTTTTTTCTCCTCCTATTATCTCTACATTTTTGTCAGTAGTGTATGACTATTTATACAGAGGAGCTCATGCATAAAATATAATTGCAGTTACTAAATAATAGATTTTCCTCGTATACTTTTCTCAGTCATTTTAAATGGCAAAAAATTTTGCTCAAAACTTTAAAATTCAAAGAAAGTATTTAAAATACAAAAAAGGAATAAAGCAACACATATTATTAGATTTATACATTATAAAGTACAAAGATTATTTTACAAACATATTTTACATATAAAGATAAAACTTTAGATTCAAGTAAAGCATTTTGCTATTTATTAAAAATGGACCCCCCAGCTAAAATGAAGTATCGATAATAGGGACTGAATTTAACCTTCTACCTAAAACAAATGAGTAGAACAACAACAACAATAAAACTAATGAAGTGATTCCTATGATACTATAGCTTATAGGTTCAAGAGAATTTTAGCCAGTGACACAAGAAGGGAGAAATCAGACAGAGCCTGGTGGACTCACTGAGTTGAGGAGACAGAGTTGAGAGTCTAGGGAGACTAAAGCAGCTACAGTTCACAAGACAGAGTACTGGAAAGGAGAGTGTTGCTCAAAGCTATAATTCTGGAGATGTGCAGAAGGTTCCCCTGGACAATTCAGTTGAGTACTGATCAGCATGTGCATGTGAGAAAACTGCTCAAGGATGGGGAAAGATCAACCTCAAAGGTTTAGAGGTAACATGCCTAGTGTTCACTGAGGGCTGAGAATAAAGTTTGTTTCCACAGAGAGACTGGAAATGGGGCATTTTGCAGAGTGCACAGTCTCAGAAAAAAAAAAGTCTCAGTCTTAGAGAAAAATGAGCTTTAGACTGAGTACTGTTCCAGTTCTATCAAACAAATCTTAAAAACAAGGACGCTCCCTTCCACCCTTGCCACCAAATTGTTTCCATCTGCATGCCAGAAAAAATATCTCAAGAATATTTATAGAAAAACATAAATACCCTGCACCAAAGAAGCTAAAATTCATAATGTCTGGCATTCAGTGAAAACTTGCCAGTCATGCAAAGAAGCAAGAAAATACAACCCATAATGAGAAGAAAAATTATTCAATTGAAACTAACTTAGAACTGACACAGATATTAGACTTATCAGCCAAAGTCATTAAAACCATTTTAACTGTATTTCATATGTTCACAAAGTTAGACAGAGAAAACAATTTATACTTATAAATTGTAAGCAGTAATTAGTGGAAAATTTATAGCACTAAACGCCTGTATTAGAAAAGATGATAGTTCTCAAATCAATGCCCACAGTGTCTACCTTGAGAAAATAGAAAAAGAATAGCAAATTAAACCCAAAGTAAATAGAAGAAAATAATAATGATCAGTGTGAAAATAAGTGAAATAGAAAAGCAATAGAGAAAATCAGTGAAACAAAGACAGATTTTTAAAAGGTCAGTAAAATTTATTAACCTCTAGCCAGGATGATCATGAAAAACAATCCAGGAAGATCCAAATTACAGTAAGTCCTCTACATACAAACGAGTTCGGTTCTGAGAGTGCGTTCATAAGTCCAATTTGTTCATAAGTCCAACAAAGTTAGCTTAGGTACCCAACTAACGCAATCAGCTATATAGTACTGTACTGTAATAGGTTTATAATGTTTTTCACACAAATAATACATTTAAAAAAACAGAAAATAAAGAAAACATTTTTAATCTTACAGTACAGTACCTTGAAATGTACAGTAGTACAGTACAACAGCTGGCATACAGGGGCTGGCATCGAGTGAACAGGCAAGAAGAGTTACTGACTGGAGGAGGGAGAGGAGGTGGGAGATGGTGGAGCTAAAGGATCGTCAGCAATAGGAGACAGAGGTCGAGCTTCAGTTTCACTCATGCCTGATGTTGATGGCACAGGTTCCAGTTCCTTGCTGGATTCAACTCTATCTACCCTCTTGAAAAAATGATACAGTGATGTCTGGGTAGTAGCTCTTTTTTCTTCTTGTCATAGATGACATGGGAGCGGTGGATTGCACTCTGAACGGCTGCTGCAACCTTCATGTATCGTTCTATATTCAGATCCTGTGCCTCAAAAACTAACAGTGCCTCCTCAAATAAAGAAAATCCCCTTGCCATTTCCTGCGTGATGAATCTCTTTGGTTCTTCAGTTACTTCTTCTTCCCCTTGTCTCTCTTTGTCCTTTCTTGGTGCTTGGTGCTTCTTAGCAGTTCCAGCTACATGACCACTGCTTTTACGCTTGCTTCCTGACATCCTGGGCTTGAAATAAAGACACTGTACTACTGTACTCTATACAGTACTGTGTAGTAAAGTACACAGAAGCACAACCACTTGTAGAGGATGCACACACGTGACAGTGTACACCAGAACTAACACGTGAACTAACTTACGTGATTGGACATGCAAATGCACGTTCGCATCTTTGGAAGTTCTCAACTTGAAGTTTAGTATGTAGGGGACTGACTGTAATACTCTAGACAAAATATACTATGTATTTTAATTCTTCACATTTATTTATAGAAACAAATAGGGAATAAACTAAGTTTCACCAGACTAGATGACCTGCAATAAGTAAGTTAAGAACCTCCCTGGAAATAAACAATCGCATAGACACATGTAGTATAGCTAAGAATAAAGAATTAGAGGGAAATGCCCAAAAAGAAAAAAAAATGCTTGTGCCTGAGGCCCTGAAGTCAGTAGAATTTAAAAATGAGTACAAGTGATTCTACCCCAAAAGTAACCTGCTTTAAAAAAAAAAAAAAGTATGTAAGAAAATGATTTTTATAGTTAATTAGCTGCCTTAGTAGCTAATTAACTACAAAAGAAAATAGATGAATTAATAGCTAATTAATTAAAATGGTAAAAGGAAGCAATTTAGGGAGAACAAAAGTAAAAGCTATGCTATGGCTAATTGTCTCCCCAAAGCCACATTAAAGGCAAGAAGACAGTGGAATAATATCTTGATAGTGCCCTGAGAAATAGAATTCTCTACCCAAATAATTGCTCCTTTGAAGATTAAGGCATGATAAATATAGTTTCACAAAAGGATATACAGAATGCACCACACAAAGACCTTCCCTCAAAGAGCTACATGAAGATATTCTTTATGACAAATGAAATTGGACCCAAAATACTGTAGTGTGATGAAAGAAGCAATGGCGAATAAGTCAGTAAGCAAGAGCACTAAATGAAAATTGACTGAAATAATAATAATGAGTGCTGGGATGGGAATGGAATTGGTATAACGAAATGTGGTTTATTAATTTCCTATTTGTGCTGTAACAAATTACTACAAACTCAGTAGCTTAAAAGAACACAAATTTATTATAGTTCTGGAGTTCAAAAATATGAATTAGGTATCATTGGGCAAAAATCCAGGTATCAGTAGGGCTGCATTTCTTCTGGAGGTTCCAGAAGAAGATTCTCAAAGAGACTGCCTATGCTTCTTGGTTCCTGCCTTCCCTCTCAAAATCTCATCACTCTGACCTCTTGTTCAATCAACACCTACTTGTCTCACTCTGCTACCTTGCTCTTTCACTCATAAGGACCCTTGTGATACATTTTTAATCACATCTGCAAGGTCCTTTTTGCCATGTGAGGTAACATATTCATAGGTTCTAGGAATTACCGTGTGAACATATTTGGACATTGTTGGGGGAGGCACTATTCTACTTACTGCAGTAAGTATTAAAATCCAAACAACAAAATTAAAATGGGAAAGAGCAAAATGCCTATGAGCTAAAATGTCTTGAAATCTTTGGTTATATTCCTTGAGAAGAGAATAGAGATATGAATTAATTTTAAACATTGGTAATCAAGTTGTTAAGAAGTATGCATGTTAAAATGCAATGTATATCATAAAAACCAGTGGAAGGAATAAAGTGATTTTAAAAATTGATTAAGCCAATTCAAAAAGGAAAGAAAGAATACTAAAGAAATTAATGTAGAAAAAGATGATAAGTTTGAAAAATGTCATTAGTAAAAGACAAAATCAGTATTTGGACAGATATATTTAGATAAAATTAAAAATAAAATGGTACATGTCTATAAATGCTCATCGACAGACAAATGGATAAAGAAGATGTGGTACATATATACAATGGAATATTACTCAGCCATAAAAAGGGATGAAATTGTGTCATTTGTAGAGACGTGGATGGACCTAGAGATTGTCATACAGAGTGAAGTAAGTCAGAAAGAGAAAAACAAATACTGTATATTAATGCATATATGTGGAATCTAGAAAAATGGTACAGATGAACTGGTTTGCAGGGCAGAAATAGAGACACAGATGTAGAGAACAAAGGTATGGACACCAAGGGGGGGGGGAAGTGGGGCTGGGGAGTGGTGGGATGAATTGGGAGATTGGGACTGACATGTATACACTAATATGTATAAAATAGACAACTAATAAGAACCTGCTGTATTAAAACAAATAAAATTAAATTTTAAAAAATGGTACCTGTCTAAAACATAAGGGTACTGAAAGTTTAAAAAATAAAATTAGTGAAAGTTGAAAAATAAAATTATGGTAAAAGATGCAGCCTGTAGGTTCTAAAAAAGAAAAAAAAAAAAAAAAAGCTGGTGTAGCTGGATTAGTGGTTCTAAACCAGAGTCAATTTTGCACCCCATGAGACAATTGGTAATGTCTGGAGATATTTTTGTTTGTCACAAATTTTCTATGTGTGTGTGTGCGGGGGAATGTTCTAATTACCATAGCTTTATAAGTCTTAAAAGCAAGGAGTATTAAGTACTCCAATTTTCTTCTGCTTCTTCAAAATTATTTTGGCTAAATAAACAACCAACAAAATACATTCAGCCAATAACTGTGGAATACTATTCTTTTTAAATTAAACTCAGACAATGCACAAATACATATATATTCTGAGCCATATAGAATATATTCTCTGATTTCATATAGAATATATTCTCTTACCAAAACAGAATGTAATAAAAAATAACTGGTCATGAAAAATATTCAGTATTTGGAAATTAGACAATCTTTTTAAAAACCAGTTATTTTACTGTTTATTTCATCCTAAATGACCATTGGGAAGTAAAAAAATGTGAAACAAAATCAGGTTGTAACTTTGAATTCAAACTTGAGTGTTGAAGATTCTGTCTCTATCTCCTTAAAGCACATGTTAATAGCATTTCTCTAGACTTTTGCATTGAGACAGAGTAGGCTATTCTGATAACCACAGATGATCAATCCCATTGCACCTGGTCTCCACTACTAACAATTTCAAACAGCAGGAATAATTATCCTCCTCAGGAAGGATCAGAGGAATCGGCTTCCACCTTTCCTCTAGCTCCTCAGTCACTGTCTATTTCCATTCCATAACTTTCACGTAGATTTGAAATTGGAGCATTTGCATTTTGGCAGATGCCTGATTGACTTGTGTGGTCTTGAGTTACTTGCCATGGGTAGAATATTCATCTTGCTATTTCCTTTCTAACAGACTAGCTTTGATAGAATCTTAACTCATTTGAAATAACTCATTGAAGGCTGCAAGAAGAATCTAAAAATACTCCAAAAGTTGGGCAGTTTTCTTCCAAGTCCTCCCAAACCGCAAACTCAAAAAACACAAAGTCTGAGAAATAACAGGCAATAGTTTAGTCATCTGCATCACTGCCAGATTTAGGGTAGGACTTTGCGTCAATTTTGAGCAGTTATGCTTAGGTGACCCCATAGTTCTTTCACCCAGATAACTCACGTTTTGAGTTATGTTTACATTTGGTTGCGTAAGTTCATGTTAAATCTTCTTTGAATTCATTACATTCTCGTCCACAGTTTGAGTGTAACCCACGTCATTTGGTGGATAATGGTGTTCTCACTGCAGAGGGAACTCCAGCTAGGACGTGTAGCCCAGGGCATGCTGCTTGTACCTTCAGCTTCTGTGATGAGCTGATAAGGCAGAGAGGGTGGGAATGGGGATGGCAGCAGTCAAGAGAAGAGAAATAAGAGGGCAGCTGCTCTGGGAATAAATTTAAAAGCCTTCCTGCTGGGATTAAGGATGTTCTAAAGATAAGCAGCCAAATGTGTTTATAAAGGCACTTACTGAGTGAGCTGGCAGCTGCATTTGGTCAAGCAGTTAGAAGCCAAATCCTGAGATAAAGGCTGTATAAAGTAAGGGATGGAATTAGGAGTTTCTGATCCTGGGGAGCAGATAAAATTCTCTTTCACCTCTTTCACACACTGTAAAGGAAATGGGGAAATATTCTTTTACTTTGAGGCAGAAAGTTCATGGGGCTATTCACCTTCACTTGCAGTATTGCTAAGAGACCTTAACAAGAAGGGTGCTTAGATTTTCATGCCAGAAAGATTATCATACCCACCAGAGAGCAACCCAAGGCTCTTTTAGGCTTGGCTGCACATGAGTGACACACATAACCACTTCTTAGGTAACTATTTTATAAAATGCTAATTTACAAATATTTTCTCATGTAGAGGTTGGGTGGTTCTCACTAATTATCCTGTCACTTAACTGACACCTGGGCAGGAAATGATGGCTTGGGTGGTTGATTCTGCATTGGAGAAAGTATGAAGGAAGATATAAATGCTATAATTGGAGATCTTTTGCAAATAATGTTGACAATTTCTGAACTCTACATTTTTCCTAGATTCTGATGTATACTGTGGGCATATGTAATTGGCAGCTTACATATTTAAGTGTATTGAGAGATCAGCATTAATATCCTGTCAAAATGTAAAGAAGGCTTTTGCACATTCTGCTGCAAAAATATTGAGAGACTGAATATACAAATGGCCAATGGCCACAGACCATATATGCAAATAGAACTCTAACCTGCAACCAGCTCAGGAAACCAATCTCCTTTCTACAGTAACCAACCCAGGAAGCCAGCCTGCTATAAAGTCAGAGTAGTAGAGAAGTCATGCTACTATCTCTACCTTAACAATACTGGAAACCAAGCAATGTCCTCAGCAACAACTGGCCCCAAATTGCCAGAAATTAATTAATAACTGACAGCCTCCTTAATTTTTGTCCCTGTTTCTAACTTTGGATCAACTAGAGAAAGCCAAAGATGCCCGCCTAACCAATCGCACAAGATGCCCCACCTCTAATTTGCATGCTTACAGTTTCTCCCTATCAACTGTCTCCTATCAGGGCAGACAGGAAGCCTTCCTTTTTCTCCACTATAAAGCTTTCCCACTACTCTGCCTGCCTTTGAGTCTCTGCCAAAATGCAAATGGTAGTGGCTGATATCCTTGCTATAGCATGCTCTTAATAAATAGCCTGTGCTTGTTCTCATTTGGTTGGCCTTCATTTATTTCCACAGTGGGATATCAGAGGACCACTTGAGAGCAGTTTTACAAAGTGAACATAAAATCTCTTTAAGGTAGTGATGAGGCGTTTGCATTCTCACTCTGCTTCTTCTTCAGTTTGACGGACTTACTTACTCTTCAATTCAGCATCAAGGAACATGCTTCCTCTTTTTGTAAAGCCCCATTTATTAACCTTTTATTTCAAACTGTAGGTATGTGCTGATACCTACATCTTTAATTCATTCTTTGGATTTGTCAAATCTACTGTTTATCTCAATTTATTTAGTGTTTCATGTGTTTATTTTAATAATTATAGCTTTCATGTTTTTAAAATTGTGAATTGGTTCTGTCATATTCACTTGTACTTAATTCTCATGTGCAGAGATTCCTTATCTGTTTAATAGATTTAGGTTTTAATTTCGTAGATACTCTTATCTACTCTATGCATTTGAGGATTTTAAACTATGATTTTAAAGCACTTTCAGTTTGCTGTATTATTTCTATTTCTTTGGGCATAAATTCTTCCATCTTTCAGGTTTATTTAATGAGTTTATTACCATTAGTTTTCTTTGTACATGTGTAAATGGGATATGAAGGAGTTTTCATTTTCTTTCATCCCTTTTCTCCCTTTTCTGTTCTGTGGTTCCATGATTATCTCATCCAGAGACCTCCAGATTCCAGAGACAGTATTATATCAGCAGCTCAGACTTTCACTCCATGATGATATTGCCTTCTAATCCCCTCCACCTCACATAAACAACAACACACTTTCCAGTTCCCGGTTAATGCTCCATTCCAAGAAAACCCTACGTCAGTAGTTGGTAGTTATTTTCTATATTCATTAATGAGAGGGTGAACAGGATCCTAATTTCAGTCTTCAAATAGGGGAGTTGGTTATACTTCTTCATTTCATGTGAAGTGTAATCAGTTTCATTTTCACATAGGAGTAAAATTCTGTCTACACTGCTTGCTTTTGGGCTCTGGACCCTTCTGTTAGAGCCTTACCTCCTAAGTCACTGCTCAACAATGTGAGTTCCCTATTTTATTTCTGATCCAGAGGGAATTTTTTCTTTGTGTTAGAATGTAGCCATATAGTCTTAATATATTTTAAAATATTTTATTTATAATTTCTTTCTGTTTGGAGCAGATAAAAGTGATTACAAACTGCATGCCATATTAATAAGCATTTCTTTATCAGCCATGTTGTTTCCTAGATTACAGTCAGCATGATTTTAGCAACCCTCTTTCTTCCCCCAGCTTTATTTAGACATACTTGACAAATAAAAATTGTATACATTTAAGATGTACAATGTGATGTTTTGATATATTATTATATATTACATTATGAAATGATTACCATGATTTAGTTTTAGCAAACCTTTTTTATCATAAGACTTTTGACTGGAGAATGATCTCAGAGTAATTTTATTCAGTTAAATATATCTACTTTCTATGTTGTTAGCTGCACAGCTTTCTGGCTGCAAAGTGTTAGCTTGGTTAAGACAATAGGCTTTGAAGTCAGTTCTGGTTTTTAGTCCTGGTGGTACCACGTATTAGTGATCTGATATTTGACAAGTTAATTAGACCTTTTTCAAGCCTCAGTTTCCTCATGTGTAAAGTGGGAATGACAAAATTATCTCTCTTACAGGATTCAGAGAGTTAAAAACCAAATGTATAGTACTTAACACAGTGCCTGGCACATAGCAAACACTGGATACACGGTGTTCAGTACCACTTCTACTGCTGTTGCTGTTGTTATTCTCAGGCTGAGACCTAAATGCCTTCATTCCACCTTTTTGTTTTTGGCAATTGTTTCTTCAGTTCCCCACCTGCTGGTTTTTTCTTGTGTTTTTTGTTTATTAGTTTGGTAATATTAATCTGGTTATGAGATGAATATATTCAAAACTCTATATTTCAAAGTATTTTCTTTTTAAGGAAGAAGGACTAATCATTTAATACACAATTTTTTAAGACAAGGAATATTTATGCATAAACCAAATTATGCTTTGGTCATAGGGAACATACATCATAGAAATAAATATTGGTGTATACATGTCACACAGTTAATATTACATGGAGGGCCACGGTTGGTTTAGAGAATAGTACACACCAAATGCCATATACACAGTGGACTTGTAAATACTCATTTAATAAATGTTATTACTATAGTCTTCCCTGAGAGTTTTATTTTTTTAAAATTTGGTGAGCAAAGAGATGAAACATGTAATTACTGGAAAAATATATTCCCAGGGATAGAAAGACAGCAGTAATACAAGTTTAAATCTTGAATCTTTAAAAACCACACAAAAATTATAACATCACAGGCATATTTGGTTTGCTTTTAGCTATTCAATTGCAGAGTTATTGCAGGATTGATGTTTGCATTCTGATTTTATTATAAAAAGTACACATATAATTAAATGCCCTAACACCCTTTATGAAGGACAAATTTTAGTGCCTATGACTGTAATAGTATCCTGTTATTACACAATCTCATGCAATG
The DNA here is from genome assembly GCF_009873245.2 of Balaenoptera musculus. Classification (NCBI taxonomy): domain Eukaryota; kingdom Metazoa; phylum Chordata; class Mammalia; order Artiodactyla; family Balaenopteridae; genus Balaenoptera; species Balaenoptera musculus. Next base: position 72,913,683 of record NC_045791.1, on the reverse strand, counting down.
CAGTAAAATTGTGTTGTTATACAAAAACTCTATAAAGTAGAACACACACACATATAGCTATAAACTCTACCTTTAGGTTGAATTTTAATATTGTGCTTTTCAGATTAGCATTAGGAAGAGATTCTACTAATATTGATATTCTATTTTATTTCCCATTTTAAAAGCAGTCACTATTTGGTGAGTTTTTCATCTTAAACTGAATTCTGTCATTATTCTGCACTAATAATGATATATTCCTTTACTTTATGAGACCTCACTCAGAGATAAGACAGTACCTTTTCTTAAAAACTGAAAAAAAGGGACTTCCCTGGTGGCACAGTGGTTAAGACTCCGCGCTACCAATGTAGGGGGCCCGGGTTTGATCCCTGGTCAGGGAACTAGATCCCACATGAGTGCAGCAGCTGTGAGTTCACATGCCACAGCTGAGGAGCCCGAGTGCTGCAATTAAGGAGCTGGCAAGCCGCAACTAAGGAGCCTGCCTGCCGCAACTAAGACCCGGTGCAACCAAATAAATAAATAAATATTTTTTTAAAGAACTGAAAAAAATGTATCTCTACACTTTCTTATAAATCATACAAACTATATATTTTTGCATTTAGATTTGTAAGTGGGAAGAAAGTACTTTAAGAGACATATTTTATAAGTTCTTATGCTTGCTGCTATTAAAGCATACACTTGTCACTATTTAAAAACTTGATTTTAATAGTTGTATTTTTTTAATAGTGAGTAAGACACTTTAAGTCAAATTAATCTCAGTTTTAGTGAAACAATGACCTTTGAGTTTATAGACAACATCTGGAGGAAACAGCTGGATAAAAGATCAGGTGTTTTTTTCAAGTAGAAGTGCAACATGGTGTTCCTGTGGTACTGTTTAGAGATTTTTCAATTCTCACATCATGTAGCACACAGTGGTGCTATTAATTAGAAACTGATGGAAAGTCAGAAATAAATCCTATGTCAAGCAGGATGTCTTACATGGAGGAGATTCGAAAGTCATGCAACTTTCTGAAATTGAAATGTTCAGGGTAACAGCAAGGATAACAGACTCCCTACTGCCAAGTCAATATTTTCCAGCTGCTAAATGTTAATTTCTCTAATATTTGGCTTCTCTTTTAAATGCATAACATTAAAATGGACTTTCCTATTCTTTAAAAAAAATTAGTGATACAAAAAAGGTATTAAATTGTTCAGGTTCCATTGTATATGCCTTATAAAATAATTTCAAATATTGCTATTATTGCAAACGTACTAGCTACAAAATTAATATCTTTTTCTCTCACTACAGTGCATTTATCTTTTCCTTGGTCCCTAGTGATGATTATGTTACTGACCGTAACTCATATATAGGTCATAAACCTCAAATATCATCTTTGGCAGGTAGACTGGACTTTGCCTAGAACATCTAACAGGGTCTGTTCTCTTAACACCTAATATAGTAGATAGTTTCTAGTGTCAGTTTCTTATCTATTTCATTTGTAACATACCTGGCTATGTCAAGTCTGACTCACCATTAAAAATAATACAGTTCATTGCTACTCAATGTGTAGTCTGTGGACCAGGAGACTGGACATCACCAGAAAGCTTCTTAGAAATGCAGGATCTCAGACCCTAGGCCAGACCTACTGCATCAGAATCTGCAGTTTTGTAAGATGTCTGGGTAATTTGCACGTTAAAAGTTGAGAAGCCCTGCGTTGGAGCAATGGTTCTCTACCATGCTGCATATCAACATGCTTGTGTTGCTCTAAATACTCTTACCTGAACCCCATCCCACTGAAATGGAACATTTGGGTAGGGGGAGACCTGGGTGGTAGAGGATAGACTAAGCCTGTGCATTTCTAGAAAGCTCCCAGATGACTTTGATGCAGTGAGAAACTTAAATTATTTGGTGGATGACATCAGAATCATGTAGGGGTGCCTGTGAAAATGCACATTCCTGGTTCTTTCTCCAGAGATTTGTATTCTTTAAAAATAGGGTAGTTGTTTGAAAATTCCCAATCTATTACCTCACAGTCCACAATTAAACTACAATCTTGTTAAAGCTGTTGTAAAAATTTTGGCCTTTCTTAACCACTTCCCTGGCAGTCCAGTGGTTAAGACTCAGCACTTCCATTGCAGGGGGCACGTGTTTGATCCCTGGCCAGGGAACTGAGATCCCACATGGCGCGCAGCATGGATCTGACCTTTAAAATAATTAACTAAAAGAAATGCAGTTTTTCTTATATATGGAAGAAAAATAATCTGGGTAACTAGGAAAGGTTTTAGGCATGTTTAGTTAAGGTTGAGCGTCAGTTTTTCGAAGATTCTTCCACCTGTGCCTCTTCCAGCATCTGATTCATCCTTGGGTAGATAAATGCATTTAACTTTCACAGGGATCATTCATATTTTTATTTTACACTGACTAGAGGAAAAGACAGCACTTTTTAGAATTTTTTTTGAAGGGTAAAGAAACTTCTTTCCCAGAAAGTTTCAGCAAATATATCCTTCATGTTTGTCTTTAACCACTGTGACCAAGTCCTTTGCCGATTGGCTTAAGCCTGTTGGGGACATCAGGACTGCTACAGCATAGGGAAAAGGCAAACTCTACCAAAGGAGACCCAGGGTACCCTTGGCAAAAGGGAAATGAAATCTTTGCTGGAGAGGAAATCAGCAGATATTCATTTTATAGTTGTTTTGTTAAATGTACTTTGAAGAGTTATACCTTGTAAATAGCAGTATCTTTGCAAAATACAGTATTTTGGACTCCGTATAAAGTCATAATGACATAGAAATGTGTGTACTCTAGAAAAAATTTACAAACAGAAACTATTTATAATTGATAATAATAAATAATTCTTAAAAATAAAATGTTTTCACTAAAAGTCCTGAATGTCATATCTATCCCTAATTGGTATATAGCCAAATAAAAGATAATTGTTTTTCAAAATTTTGTTAATTTTCATGCAATGAAACTTATTTTGCTTCTTTCAGTATACATTTAAATTCTAGCCACAGACTCAATTTCAGCATGTGAAATTTTATAATATGGGTTCTATGTTACATTTAAGATAATCAATCATGTTTCAATGTAATCCACATCGCATAGGAGACTTTTATTATAAGCATAATTGTTGTAGTATAGTAAAGTGCATTGTTAATGAAGCATGGAAAAGGAATAATTTCAACTAATAGGCTTATATGTCAAATTTCAATTAGGACTATGTTGGAATCCAAAAAGAGATATGAGCATATAAATTTCAACCTTTGACCTTCACCATAAAGAACAAGGTCTAAGAGAGAAATTAAACCATTTTGATGTAGCATACAAATTTGAATAAATTAATGCATCTGAACTCTTTGTCATGAATCTTAGACTGCATATGATTTTTAAAAATTTTATGTACTTGCAATTTATGGCTTTGAACTGTTTACTTCTATTCCATATATTAAAATATTAATGAATAAAAAAACATTCAACAAAAGTTTATTGTGTATCTACTTCTTTAGGTAATGTACCAATATATAGAAGACTGGTCCTTAGTGACCAATGAAATAGATCAGGCTTACTGATATTTTATTTCCTTAAGAAAATGACAATAATCCTTAGTATTATTAAACAGTCAGTGAATTTTCAGTTTTCCTTGATTGATGTATGATTTTTTTGCAGTTGACTTACTTGAATCAGAATTCAAATGTTCATACATTGAATTGAACTCGGTTGACCTGTCCTTTAATTCTATCATAATCTATTGATTGCATTTCCCTCCTTACAATGTTTAAATTGATGAACTGGGTTTTTTTTTTTTTAATATATATAGTGTTTTCCACATTATCAATTGTTTTGATTGTATACCTGTAATACCTTTTAAAAATTGTCCCTCCACTCCATATATTTTCTGTAATTAAGTCTAGAGGCTTGTTCTGATTTGAATCTGATAATTTTTGTCAAGAATATTTCATGGGGATTACAAGAGTATACATGATTTTTAAAATGAATGTTTTATTCAACTTTTGAAAGTGAAAGGCCTTTAAAATGTGAGAATATACACACACATGTAAACATACATATTTGGGGAATCATCTTCCTCAATGAAGCTATACACAGATATTATTTGACCTATCCCAATTATAATTCTCCATTTCAAAAAAAAAAGGTTTTAACATTTTTATTTTATTGTCTTTCTACATTCTGCTGCAGCAAAAACCTCTTCAATATAAGAAATTCTCAAGTTACTCCCTTACATTTAGGAGGACATTTAATTTTTCTTTGAAAGTAGATTTTGCTCCCATCCTTAGTCCTAAAGCCTAATCTTTCTCTTCTCCTCAAGTCATTTTTCAGATATAAAAGTATAAAAAGCAATTTATTACATAAGAAATGAGATAAAGGGCATTGAATTTAGGAATTGAGATCGATGACATGTTATATATTCTTCTGAGCTGAGGTAACCAAGGTCAAACAGAAGTAAGATTAAACTGTTATTCCCTCTATTCTCAAAGCCTTTTCCAAAAATATATAGGAATGAGACATGGAGAAACTTTAATTCAAATGTCAACTGAGACTTAGTAATTTACCTGAAATGCCCAGATGCAACAAAAAAAATAAAAAATAAAATATCAACAAAGTAATGCAACATGCTATAGGCAATTGATGGAACCACCTCATAACTAAAAGAGCACATGTGGATTAACAATGAGGTATATATTTGCTTAGTTAGAATTAGAAACTAAATATTATTTACAACATCCAGTTTTATCTAAAGATGTGACCAGTACTGAGCAGACTTTGTAAATCTTAAAAAAGCAGGAAAATATGAGCTATTGTACATTACTATATTTTTGAAGATACATCTTTAAAATTGCTGTGCCTATGAATTAACAGTGAAACGTATTATTAAAAACTAAAATCTTTGTTGTTTTAAAGAGAACTTAGCATCCTTTCACTCAATTTCTTTCATTTTTAAAGACATGGGAAATGAAGCCCAAAGAGGCTATGTTTGAGCAGTGTCAGAAAGTGAGTTAAAGGAAAGACTGAAACTTGAACCTAGGTCTCAAGGAGCATCATTATTGTGTTCTTATTTTTTTATGCCACCTCAGTTACTGATTTGATTTTCATTTTCTGGAAAAGCTTCTCTAATATAATACTTCCATTCATTTAGTATGTAATCTAGTTTTATAAACACCAATTAACATATCAATTTTCTAAAATATATAAAGCCAAACTATTTTTAAAGGCCAATTTTTTTGTATTTTTCATTCTCTGAACAGAGCCCTTTATTTCACACACTAAACCCAAATGATGTTTACTGTCAATTTTAGGTTAAAAACTCACTAAATACTTTTATTTGGATTTTTATCCGTGGGAATAACAGGGATAATGCAATAATTGACATGCTAGTGAATAGTTCATTCATCTACCTTGAGAAATTATTTAATATTTGGTACTCCAACCTTAATATTTTCTAATAAATTTGTTGGTAACTACATCCTACCTTGCTTACTAAGGGATATTATGAATTTGTACACTATGTTCCTGGTCTGTTTTGATTAGTTTATATAAAAACTTTGTGCATACGTAAAAAAATAGAATGGTAAATTGTATAGTGTTGGTCCAATTTCTTCTATATTAGTTTATTCTGTGGTCTTAAATCTACAAATAATCACCTTCTTTATTCTCTATTAATGGTACCTAGAATGCAGTGCCAAATACTCTGCCTATGACTCACTGATTTATTTTACAGATGTAGAAAATGTTCACACATTTCATAATATTTTACTGAAAGGACGACTTGACTTTAAACCATGCAGGTGTACATTGGAAGATGCTGTGATAATGGCAGAGCAGGTGGACTTCAGGGAATGTGATCATCTCTATGGTGTTTGTATTTAAGCTATTATTTAATTTGAATTGATGTCTCAGAGTTTGGAATATGATGACTGTTTCAGCAAATTAATGATTTTCAGTGACTGAAAATGCACGTTAAGTCCAAAGTGATCGATAGCTTCTATAAAAAATATTAATGATGCAGGTCACACCTTTATGGCAATTTCCTGAATTATATTCTGTGGCCTTGTAGGAGTGTTAAATGTATGTATCTTTTGCTTGTTTCTCTAATCTTGCACACCATTAAAGTTTCTTTCAGGAAAGCCATATCCAATAATAAATGTAATTTAAAGTTCAAAATTAAAAATTATGTTTCAAAATGGGAACTAAATTTATAAGGTAAGTTCATTGGTATAAAAAAGACATACCATATTCTATTATTCAGATGATTATGCTTCTTAGTGCAAAAATCACTTGATGTGTATGATAAGAAGGTTTCTAGCAGATGTCTCTTTGATGTAAGATATAAAACAGCACATATCTCATTAAACAACACATCAAAAGCATAAGAATGCAACCATTAATCTATATTTTATAATTTCCTCATAATAACTCTAAGTAAAACTCATTGAACACAAATGAAAGAGCTGTAGAAGAAGGTGATATTAAAATTCACATGTGGTTCGGTCCTTGTTCCCTTTGAATTCTATCAAACATCTGTTGGTCCAAATTGAATATAAAGTGTAAAAAACAGTTTAATATATGAATGATAACTTAAAAACATTTCCAACAGGAAGAATGATCACTTTAATGAGTTCATCAAATATGTACATGTTGTCAAAGAATGCTAGACGCGGATGAGATACTAAGTACCATCAAACCCAGTTCCTACATTTTTCAGATGAGTAAATTGAGGCATGTAGCAATTAACTAATTAATTGCTTTAACTCATACAATTAATCATATTCAAGTCTTGATTAGAATTGAGGTTTTTTAGACAAATGTTTCAGAGTTCCTTCTAGTACTCTGCCATGCTCTTAGACGTATACTTTCTGTCTCAGAGTATCTTAATTTCTTAGAGTTGAAAAAATGCCTTATGCTAGAGATGTTTGTTATTCAACAGCATAAACAGACACCTGGGGCAGGTGTAATATATGAAGTACAGAAATAAGTATCATTAGGGTTGAGAGCCTCTTTATTTGATTAATGCCTACTGACCTTTATTATTCCTCAGCTACGTCAGACATAACCTTCATGAACATGCTCTGACACTGGTGTTTTTTATCTCTGTCATATTACCTTCATTCTTACCAGAAGCCTGAGCATCTTCCTTCACACTATGCTACATATCTCTCAAACCTATCCACTTTTTTCTCCCTAACTCTATTACTTGTGCTGTTACCATCACCATCCTTCTCCTCACATAGGGACCATTCCATATACTCTTCCCTATGTGCAGAGCTCTTTTGATTTTTTTCAACATCTGCCTAACTCTGGGGCCTGTTTCCTGACATCTGAGACCAGACTTGTTTCCTTCCGTGGCATGCCACAGTGACCTTTCCCAAATCGTTCACCCAGCATTTTATCACATGAACCTGAGTTTGACAGCATATTTACCTGCTTCAACCAATGTATGCTCCTTGGGAGCAGGAGTCGTACCAAACTCACTGCTGTATCTCCAACATTTAGAATTGTGTCTAGCTTATTGTAGGCACGCATACACACACACACAACTTTTTGAACAAATGCAATAATTAAATCATATTTTAGGAAGAAATCTTTGATTACTTATTTTAAACTCCCAGTTTTCTCTAAAATGTATGTCATTTTCTGAAGAGGATAACAGGTTCTAAGATTTTAATAAGGTTTAGTCTGTTTATTGTGTTATAGTGGAATGGATTGCTTTTCTGTATTACTGAGATGAGCTCACTCTCTAGAAAACCATGCTTGATGATGAATAATTGTCCCATCTTTTCCTACAAACTATAATGTGGCTTTTTTTGTCTCCTCTATCCTGCTGGATCAGTAATGGCTATTTAGAATTAACTTGGGGCAATCTTCAGTGCAGAAATAACCAATGAACAATCATTTTGCTTGCTAAAAGAGTGTCCATGCAAATATCTTTATTTTATTAAAAATATCTGGGCTGCAATTACCTGTAAATATAATTGCTATTATGAAATTTAAACATTCATATGATATCAAGATATAAACAAAAAAATTACAGAGAGAAATAATAGCTACAAAATTAATTATCTGCCCATTGCATTTACCTTCAAGGCCTTGAAATCATGCTAACATACGTAAACTGTAATATAACTTTGTATGAGACAGTAAATCAAATAATAAAAAAAGTTTGTCAAATGCTCTTACTCTCATTCTTACCAAGCACTATTTTATTTTATTTTTTGTTGTTGTTGTTAATAATGATTTAATCTCTATTTAGAAAGAGGCAATACACAATTTATAGCAAGATTTAAAGAAACATAACATCTAAGTACAATTCAATATCATTTTCATTAATCCTCAAATATAATCAATATCATTACCTGTCCATTCCCTCTTCCTTTCACTCACGATGCTTAGGGTACCAAGCACTATTTTATTGTTAACACATTGATATTTATTATATTACATAGTTTATTTGTTATATAGTGTGTCCATAGCATCCTTGTACAATTTATTTCTAAATATATCAGGAGGGAATAATCTGCATAATACAATTTCGTCCACTTTCCTCCTCCCCAATTCTACTATCTGAAATGAAGCCACTGACAGCCTTCCATGTCTGGATGAGATGAGTAGGAGCTTTTACTCAACATTTCAATGCAGAAATTTAGACTTTAAAATATTCATTATGCTTTTGGATATGTTTTAATATAACTATTATGTAGTGAATGTGTTATCCGGAGAAATAAATGTAATTAGGACAAATAAATCGTAAACAATTTTATTTACATTTGAGTAGATTTCTCTGTTGCATTTTTCAGACTGTTACATATTATACAGAGGTAAAGTTATTAAAAATTCAAACTGCACAGAGATTTTATGACTGTCATCTATAGCTACTATACTATTTGGACTCAGTCTAAATTTATTAAATCCTTTTGAAAAAAATAATGCCAGCTAACTATTATTTAGTACTTGTGCTTGCATTAATCTCAGTATTTTGCATTCATTATTCACCTAATCCTATGTCCAAGAAGTTTGGCACTATTTTTATCTTCATTTTATGGATGGAAAAACTGAAGCATAGAGAGGTTGAATGAGCAACCCAAGATTACACAGTTTGTAAATGGGGGATTCAGATTTTGAACCCAGGCAGTTTGTCTCGACACTTTTAACCACATTTACTGTTCTGCTTCTCTGAAGAAAAAAAAAATCTTTTCACTTCTCTTCAGGCAGATAGAACTTTAGTTACTCTGAAATAATTTCATGCTTATTTATTAATATTTTGGTCCTTTTAAATGTGCTAAAAATCAAAATCAAATAAGTAAATCTTACTTATAGTAAAAATGTAATCATGGCTATACTTCTAATACTCAGCTTTTTAATGTAAGAATAGCATATTTACTAAGTTAAAGTTAACTCTTTTCAGAAGAAATTGTTTAGACTTTTGGGTCCACCTAGGCAAGTTACCTGTCTGAAATTTCAGTTTACAACCAGTGGTATTTTTAAATTCCTTTTTTGACCAATTTAACTGTGGAAGGAAATTTTGATAGTCTTAGTTTTCTAAAGTGGTTCATTTTAGTAGTCTAACTGGATAATCTGCCTCACAGAGTCATTTTTAATATGCTAGAGCATCATAACATTCAGTACAAAGTTCTCAATTTAATAGTTCACTTATCTTTATTATAACAAGTCAGAAAGTAAAGTAATAACTTCAGAGGTCTGAAACTATAAGAACTTTTCAGAGGCAATTGTTACCAACATTTTCAAATAGTCATTTTGGAAGATTTAAGGGCATTGCCTATTTTTCAGCTTTTGAGACTTTCTGAGAAATATATCTCTCGAATCTATTCCAGTGACTTCTGTTTCACTGCTGTGAATTTTTTGTGAAACCATTTATACATTTTAAAGTTCAAGGTGATGGTCGTTTTACCATCTATGAAAAAGATGACCCTTCTGCTTTTTTCAACTGTCACTTCCTCAGAACTAACAATTTCAACTTAAAGTCTGATGTTATATAAGGCACATTGACCTTGAATTTGAAATTTAACTTTCTTGTGTACTTATTCTTTATGTAATTGGTATCTCATGTTATCAAAAGATTTAAAGCAACTTTTAAGTTGCTGCAATTCAGAACACAAAATATCCAGCTTAAAACATCATTTAATAAGATAACAAAAGAAATAATTAAAAAGGTATACTTTTGCTTAGATTTAGCTACAGATTGATGAGGAAGCCAGGAGTAGAAATATACTGGAGTGTGCATGATGTGTTGTATTTGAGAGACGGTAATATTTGGGGAGGTAGAGAATAAGAGAATAGAGGTTGTGGTCCAAAGATTAGAAATCCCAATATTTATGAGGGCCAGGCAGAAGCAGAAATGAAAGGAAAGGAATCAGGTAGGGACTGTAGCAAACCAAAGAAATGTACCTATTTAAATGTGTGAGGTTCAGCTAATTGTTGACTTGCAGAAAAGTAGATTCACTGTAGCCAAATCTTCTCAAAGTTCAAGAGAGGCATGACATCCAGATTATGAAAAATGTCTCCATGTTCAAATCCCAGCAACTAATCCAAACATTTTTAAATTCTCAGTGAACTAATCAAAATGTATGTGCTGACCAGACCTAGGCCCAATAATACAGCGACTGAAGGTGACCCATTGTAGGAGACAGGTGAGGACACATAAAATGGGACTACCATTAGATATGAAGTCGGAGTCAAGGAATCACCAAGATTTTTGAGTTAAGGGAGGACTACATATTGAAAACTTAAAGGAAATGAAAGCTCACACCTCCAAGTGAGCATTTTATTTCGAAGTAGCCCTCTTGACTACTAGTTTATTTTCAGTGATCCTAATACTTATTTCTGAAAATCTTTTGATGTATATTTTTCAATTTCTTTAGGGAAAGTTTACTAATCATACATTAAAATGAACCTCATTACTTTATAATCAACAGCGTGATTCATCATCATTTTCAATACAGTGAAAATAACAGTTACTGGACACATACCTGTTAGCAAACTCTTTACTTGATACTGAAATTTTAAAAAGTGAAAAAATGCACGGCTCTGCTGGATCTAATTGCAGAGTAGGAAACTGACAAGGAAATAATAATTTAAAAAATGTGAATCGTATGGTGATTGTGGCATTAGTGTGATGTGTAGGCTTGAGATCTTAATGGAAAGAAAAGATATTATGAATTAAATAGTGATCAGAGTAGGATGCAAGTGATAGAGCCCTCAGCAAATAGAATGTGAAAATGCATAAAAAACTGTGCATAGGGTTTTCATGAAACTTTATTTCTTTTTTAATTTTTGGTTGCGCTGGGTCTTCATTGCTGTGTGTGGGCTTTCTCTCTAGCTGCAGCAAGCGGGGGCTACTCTTTGTTGCGGTGTGTGGGCTTCTCATTGCAGTGGCTTCTCTTTGTTGCTTAGCACGGGCTCTAGGCACGCAGGCTTCAGTAGTTGTGGTATGTGGGCTCAGTAGTTGCGGTTCGCAAGCTCTAGAGCACAGGCTCAGTAGTTGAGGCACAGGGGCTTAGTTGCTCCACAGCATGTGGGATCTTCCTGGACCAGGGCTCGAACCCGTGTCCCCTGCATTGGCAGGTGGCTTCTTAACCACTGCACCACTCGTGAAACTTTGAGGAAAGACATTAGCTTGGAAAGGGATGAAGTTCCTTTAGGGAGCAAAGGGAGAAATGACGGGATACACATACCATAGCATAGTTGTTTGATAGTGATTAGATTGTTCTTGAACTTTAGTATCCATTTGAATTTTGAACTGAGAGAAAACAACATGAATGGAATAATAATATTTCTGTAGAAGACACATGCTTGATAATTTCTCTAGTATCTAAAGATAATCCAAGAAAAACAAACACACACCACACACACCCACAAACAACCCCCCCCCACACACACACAAGAGCTAGATGATTTTCCCAAAATGAGAAGAAAGGGAATCTATTTACACATGTATGTTATTCATTACCCTTTATACCTGTAAGAGAGAATGGAAGGGATGTTGTCAGGGAGGAAGAAATTTGCCTCTTCCCTACTATGTTCTTCTGGCTGGTTTGCGACTTAGCTGATACAAAATGGATTACTCTAACAAAAGTTCAATAATGTGTATACAAGGGAGACACCCAGGAAAACTGAGTAATTCACCAAAGTGGCTGAAAATTTCACCTTAAATACCATCTTCAGCTAAAGACAAACAAGGATGTTGGGGATAGTAGTTTGGGGATTCAAAGGGGAGGAAGGCAATTCACATGGAGATGGAAAAGCAAAAGTTCGGTAAACAAAGGCTTGCTAGATCTTGCAGAGATTTTGGGACACAGAGTGGACTCTGATCTTTAGGCCACACCTAGCCCATATTCTTTGCCGATATCTCTAGTGATAGCTCTTTTCCATTCCAAGAACAGGCGCTCTATCTAAATTATTTTTAGGCAGTTTGGGGGCAAGTCAAAGTTTCTTCCTGAGTCTTTTGGGCCTTGATTGTTTTCAGCTTGAAATAATCTGCATGCCAAAGAGACATTTTGGGGTGGCAAGTTTGTTCACCTACAATGGTATGGTATAAATCAACAAGACAGTTATAAAAAAGAAGTTTGAGGGGCTGAGGAAGGAGATGGTGGTCGTTTGTGGTCTCTTCTTGCTTTCCAAACATACTACTACCATTTGTACAGTAATAGAAGCAAACTATAAAGACGTATTTTCAGTTTTTCAGTGTGCTATCACAAGGACAGCAATATCATCCTACAACTCTGTAAACTCAAGGACTCTCCTCTTCAGTTCCTTAGGGTAAGAAGAATCATCACTTTAATCCTGTACTCATAATACTTTTTAAAATATAATATTAATTAGTTTTGAAGTGACTGATTCAAATCTACAGCAGACATCTAAAGTTTTAAGAAAAAATGCCTGAAACTGGCATCTGATTTACATATATATCTATATATATACATCTATATATATATATATCTGTAATTTTAGCCAGCTTATGAAACCATGATATCATTGCCCTGAAACTTTGAGAATTAATTAATTTAGTAAGCATGGACAACGTATAGAAGTCAAACTGATTAATTTTTGATCAAAATCTCCAACTTGCAAATATTCTCCATTTTGACATTTTTGTTGAGAATCACTAGCTCCTCCACTCTCTTTCCTCCTCCACCACACAAATATTTAATACCTCTTTACCCCACTAATTTATATTTGTTAAAAAGATTCAAAAACATACATGCACACCTGTGTTCATAGCGACACTATTCACAATAGCCAAAACATGAAAATAACCTAAATGTTCATCAACAGATGAATGGATAAAGAAGGTGTGGTACATATATACAATGGAATACTACTCAGCCATAAAATAATGCCATTTGCAGCAACATGGATGCAACTAGAGATTATCATACTAAGTGAAGTAAGTCTGAAAGAGAAAGACAAATACCATGTGATATCATTTATATGTGGAATCTAAAATATGGCCCAAATAAACCTATCTTCAAGACAGAAACAGACTCACAGACATAGAGATCAAACTTGTGGTTGCCAAGAGGGAGGAGGAGAGAAAGAGGGATGGACTGGGAATTTGGGATTGGTAGATACAAACTATTACATTTTAGAATGGATAAACAACAAGGTCCTACTGTATAGCACAGGGAACTATATCCAATCTCCTGGGATAAACCATAATGGAAAAGAACATTAAAAAAAGAATGTCTGTATGTGTAGAACTGAGTCGCTTTGCTGTACAGCAGAGATTGGCACAGCATTGTAAATCAACTATACTTATACTTCAATAAAAAAAAACAAAAGAAAAGAATGTCAACAACACATCTCAGAAAGACCAAGTCATGATTATATTGCTATATTCTAAGAAAACCATTGTTTCTTAAATGTGATTATTTTTCCATAGTCTCATCTACAATTCTGACTGTTCCAAATAACATTTTAAATCTAGGATGGGGTAGAATTTTAAAAGCCCATGTATCTAGCATGTTTTTTATTTGACTAAATATGTATTTACTTCTCTTGATTTAAGACTAGGCCAGAGGAAGAAAGCAGAATCAAGTACATATTAGGTTCATTCATTTGAGTAGAAAAGAAACACATGATGATAGGCTACCAGTGATCTATAGGTGGCGAAAACATGTTGTGTGGAAAATGATTCTATGGTAAATAATATTTTTCTCAAAATAAGGCCATATTTAAACTACAAAACATGACATACAATGCTATTTTCTAAACCAGCCATTATTGTCTCATTAATCTTAATTTCTTTTTTACCTAAGAAAGCTCTGTGTTCCTTATAAAAGACTGTTTTGTTTTCTACATCAGGATGTTCTATGTAGTTTGAGGTCAAAAAAGTAACATTGACAGTAGAAAACGTGCTATCATTTCTTTCTGCTTGGAACATGGCAAACAAACATAAATATTCATCCCATCCAGATAATGAGAAAGATTGCCACTAAAAAAGGTAATAATGTAAATATCATTGCTAGAAGGACTTGGCGATAATAATAAGTCCTATTATGTTTCACTGTATGGCCATAACATGGTCATGATAATAAGAGTAGAAGTATCGTGCCTACCAATATACTTTTGCTAATATGCTTATTCTGAAATTTTATAAAATCACATTTTCTTCTACGTATTTTTATTTTACCCATTTATTACAGTTTTCCTTTCCTACTCTGAGAATGCATTTAACATAATATTTTTCCCATGTTAATTTGCTTTGTTTTACAGCTTTATTTTCTCCTTTCTTTGAAACACATCTCTAAATGTCTTATGTTTGATCCTTTGCATGCAGATGATGGATAAAAGAACTACAAAGAGTTCAGTTGAGGCTATTCAGTACACAACGTCTTTTCTTAATCACATTGTCTCTGTTTCCTCTCTACACTCTAGACTAGATGGCAGAACCACTCAGCGTCCATCCTCCCCACTCCACTTCATTCCCAAGGCAGGGGCATTGGGAGGATACATGTACCTCTCCCTTTGGATCAAATATGCAAAAGCAGAAAAGCTATGAATTAAAAGGAAAAGAAAATCCCACTTGTAGATGCATCTTTCATTCTCTTAAAATATCCAGCCACCAGTTCCAAGGTTTCCAAATGTGTATTTCTCATGAACCTAAGCACCTGGTTCCCTTTGTTCCTAGCAGAACAGATTTGCTCGAATGAGAAGGAAGGTGCTAGGAGACTTGGATTTGGTTAAACTAATAATTGTCAAGTAACTCTCAATGAGTCTCTGTTTTCCAGTACATTATGGCAATGCTGTTTGAAAGACCGATGTAGATTTGTCATGAGCAATGGAGAAACCAGAACCAAGAAATGAAATTTATAGTCCTATCTGACATCAAGGAATTTAGGGAGAAGAGGGAAGAAAGCCATTTTTTGAGGCCCATTTGTCTAAAGGTGTAAAGCTACACCAAGACTAATTTTAGATAGGGTTGACAAAATGGAGAGCACAGAAACAGCCAATTAATATAGCCCCTGTAGGAGAAAATGGACAGTTTTGTTGTTGTTTTCCTTTTTTTTAAACAACAAGTTTTGCTTTTTTTGACTTTGAATGTATAGCCTGTTTCACAAGCCCGGAGAGGACATGGAGAGGTATGAATTGTGTAATTCACACCTATTACAAAGGTGTATATTACAAAAGTGTTTATTTACCTACAAAGTTCTATTCACTTATTTAACCAAAGTACCTTCTGTGGTCTGCCATGGGAGGGAATGGGCTGCTTTTCCTCTGGAAACTGAATCAGCATGGTAATCAGATTCAAAGGTATGAATAGCAAAATCTGACTTAATCAAGTAAAAAATAAGAGCTAGGCATGCAGTAAATATTATTTTTCATATTTTCAACAATGCTGTAAGATAGAAAGATCTTTTGTTTCTGTTCATTATTTTTTCCTTTTAAATTTCCATCTGAAAATGAGGATTAAATACATGCTTAATGTTTTATAACTAGGAAGTGTGTAGCTGGAATTCAAACTCCTGTCTATAGGATTCTAAAATGTTTTGACCCCAATATGTCTCAAAATCAAAAAAGGGTCTGCTTAGAAAAACTTTATTTATATAGAAAGGAATGAAAAAGAATTTCATTCCTTTATTGGTTTATCAATTATTTATCAATTTATCAATCATTTACCGTACACCAGACTCTGGGCTAGATGCTGGAAACAGACAGGCAAATAGGACAGACTACCTTCCCTAAGTGGGCTCAAGTAATAAGCTAAAAGCGTTTACACTCGTGACAAGCCTTTCAGAATAGACTTACTATTTTAATACCTCATTCTACACTTAAGGAAAGTATGGCTCAGAGATGCTCAATAACTTACCCGAAGTCAAATGGAATAAAACCTAAAATTATGATTGAACTTTTTTTTTTATTTTAGCACTATAAGAAATGAGAATCTCACTTGAAAGGCACTTGAGAAAGAAAAATCGTGATTGGTCATTTCTATGTGATTAATCATATAGAGATTAATTTACCCTCTCCTCATGTGCTTTGTGTAGATACTATTTTGCTGTACTCTTTAACCTTCTTATGAAGTCCTTTCCTGCATTTTTTCCCCCTCTCCTTCATTCCTTCATTCTGTCTCTCTCTCTCTCTCTTTTTTTTTTTTTTCTTTTGGACGTTATCTGCCATTTTAATTCTGTTTATTTTTTTTTATAACTCCCAATTCAGGTCACTTCATTAATAGACAATGATTCTTTTGAAATAAAACTAAAGTACAGAATCTGAGAAAGAATAAAGTAACTTACCATTTATTTCCGCATGAATAAAATATTTGCTTGTTCAAGGAATTTTATAAACTGATTTTAAAAACATCTGGAAAAGCCCTAAATAAGTTAAAATTATAATCATGTGATGAGTTGTTTTCATTTAGGAAATAAGTTTTGTTTAGTTTTGTTTTAACCTCCAACTTTCAAGTATCTATCTGCTAGTGAAGAATTGTAGAAAAAGATTTTTAAAAAAGCATTTTGGAATCGACTGCTATGCTTTGATATGTTTCAGGGTTTAACAAACTAAACACTAGTAAGTTGAAACCTAGATATTTTGTCAATAATTCTTTACTATTTTTTGTATTATTCTGAACAAATCTTTATACCATTATTTTGCTTTTGAAGAACATATGATTTAAATTTACTTTCATTAAGAAATGTTTAAATATGCTTAGAATTTTTAAATAATTTTTATTTTTTAAACATTTCACTAGGTAAACGTGTTTATCCTAGAAAAATTAGAAAATATAGAGGAGTTTAAGATAAAAAAAGGGAAAGGAACTTAAAACCACACATTAAGCTTTTCATCAATATTTGATCATTTTTATCCGCATATTTCTATTTTATTTTCTATACAACTGTAATATCTATGTAAAAATTGTACCTTAAAATTTTAATGTAGTTTACACACATTATTTGTACTTGTATATGTCTGTGTGTGTGCTTTATGTTTTTAATTTTTGTATAAAAAAATGTGGTCAGTGAAATTCTTACTCTTCCTGCTTGAGGGACCTAAGATATGTTGCCAGCTGGTGAGATAAACAGGCAATAGTCATCTATCACTTTTATGTGCTGTATTAGAAGACCATAAAGATATAGTTATATTTTTCTAAATGTTGGTCATGAATAGAATTTCTTTGTAATTATTTTAAAATTCTACTGGAGAATGCACTTTTGTAAACTGGAAATACTCATCCATCATATGATGTACAAATGTATATCTCTGTTGATGTAATTAAAAGAAAACAATGTAAATATTTGATTCTGATTTTGCTGTTAGCTATCTTTGTGGAACTGGACTTTTTTTTTTGTAAAAATAGGAATTTATTTATTTGAACACTGGAATGTTTCTTACAGTTTCAAAAAAATACAATTTTGTGACTTAACACATTCTTTAATATAAGACTGAAATAGAACCTAGTTCAAAGTGAAAAAAATTCACTACACAGGAGATGGTAAAAGAAACTGTAAGATGTTTGCAGAAAACTACAGTTCTATTCAGTGTGTTCAATAACAAAAGACATTCACTTCCAAAACAAATTTTTACATGTTATTTCTGTTAGTCAGTTGTTGCAAATTTTACATGTAACTCTAATGAGGAGACCTCTCATGTGTAAAAATGTCTAGCATATCTCTTTCCAAATCTTAATTTACTTTGTTTATCAAACAATTTTCATTCATAATTTCTACTCCAAACACTGAAAGTAGTCAATATTAATAAAAAGTAGAATATATGAGAAAAGACTTGGACAATTTAATTAGTCAAATGACAGTACTAATATGCATTTTGAAATATGCACAAATGAATAATTTGCTTCCTTATGGAAAACAACTTTTTTATTACATTTGATTTACAATAATAGTTTCAAGTATACAACATAGTTATTCAATATTTTTATAGATTATACTCCATTTAAAGTTATTATAAAATACTGGCTACATTCCCTGTGCTATACAATATATCCTTATATCTTATTTATTTTGTACGTAGTAGTTTGTACCTCTTAATCCCCTACTCATATCTTGTCTCTCTCCCCATCGGTAGCCACTAGCTTGTTCTCTGTGTCTGTGAGTCTGTTACTATTTTGTTATGTTCATTCATTTGTTTTATTTTTTAGGTTCCTCATGTAAGTGATAATATACAGTATTTGTCTTTCTTTGTCTGACTTATTTCACTAAGCATAATACCCTCCAGGTCCATCCATGTTGTCACAAATGGCAAAATTTTATTCTTTATGACTAATATTCCCTTGTGTATATATATACCACATCTTCTTCATCCATTCATCTGTTGATAGGCACTTAGGTTGCTTCCATATCTTGGCTATTGTAAATAATGCTGCTATGAACATTGGGGTGCATATATCTTTTCTAGTAGTGTTTTCAGTTTCTCTGGATATATAGCAGTGTGGTATTGCTGGATCATATGGCAGTTCTCCTTTTTTTTGAGGAAACTACATATGGTTTTCCATAATGGCTACACCAGTTTACATTCCCACCAACATTGTTTTAGGTCTCTTTTTTCTCCACATCCTCACCAACATGTTGTCTTTTTGATAACAACCATTCTGACAGGTGTAAGGTGATATCTCATTGTGGTTTTGATTTGCATCTCCCTGATGATTAGTGACAATGACCATCTTTTCATGTGCCTGTTGCCCATCTGTATGTCATCTTTGGAAAAATGTCTATTCAGGTATTCTTCCCATTTTTTAACTCTTTTTTTTATATTGAGTTGTATGAGCTGTTTATATATTGTGGATATTAATCCCTTATCAGTCATTTCATTTGCAAATATTTTCTTCCATTCAGTAGGTTGTGTTTTTGTTTTGTCCATGGTTTCCTTTGTTGTGTGAAAGCTTTTAAGTTGAATTACGTAATTAGGTCCCATTTGTTTATTTTTGCTTTTGTTTCCTTTGCCTGAGGAGACTGATCCAAAAAAACTCTGCTATGACTTATGTCAAAGAGTGTTCTACTTAAGTTTTCTTATAGGAGTTTTATGGTTTCTGGTCTTACATTTGGGTCTTTAATCTATTTTGAGTTTATTTTTGTATATGGTGTAAGAAAATGTTCTAATTTCATCCTTTTACATGTAGCTATCCAGTTTTCCCAACACCATTTATTGAAGAGACTGTCTCTTCTCCATTGTACATTCTTGCCTTCTTTGTCATAAATTAATTGCCCTTAAGCTCATGGGTTTATTTCTGGGCTCTCTGTTCTGTTTCATTGATCTATGTGCCAGTGCCATACTGTTTGATTACTGTGGCTTTGTAGTATGGTCTGAAGTCAGGGAGTATGATACCTCCAGCTTTGTTCTTTTTTTTCAAGATTGCTTTGGCTATTCAGGGTCTTTTGTGGCTCCATATAAATTTTAGGATTATTTGTGCTAGTTCTGTGAAAAATGTTGCAGGTGTTTTGAAAGGGGTTGCATGAAATCTGTACATTGCTTTCAGCAGTATGGATATTTTAACAGTATTAATTATTCCAATCCATGAATGTGGGAGGGCTTTCTGTTTCTTTTTACCATCTTCAGTTTCCTTCATCAGTGTTTTATAGTTTTCAGAGTATAGGTCTTTCACCTCCTTGTTTAAGTTTATTCCTAGGAATTTTATTCTTTTTAATGTGATTTTAAACAGATTGTTTTCTTGCTTTCTCTTTTTAATAGTTCTTTATTAGTGTATAGAAAAGCAACAGATTTCTGTATATTAATTAATCTTGTATCCTGAAATATTTTTTGTATCCCGGGTACCTTTGGGTTCCTTTTTGTTTGGGACCCTCCCTGCTTCCTGAATCTGGAAATCTGTTTCCTTCTTCAGCTTTGGGAAGTTTTCAGTGATAATTTAATCAAATATACCTACTACCCTTTTCTCTCTCTCATCTCCTTTTGGGTCCCCTCTAAAGCAAGTGTTAGTTTACTTGGAACTATGCTAATTCTTAAAATTTCTTTTTCTTTTTGCTGTTCTGATTGGCGATTTCCATTATTTTATCTTCCAGCTCACTTATGTGTTCTTCTGTATCACCTAGTTTTTTGTTAATTCCTTCTAGTATGTTTTTCATTTCAGTTATTGTATTCTTCAGTTCTGACTGGTTTTTTAAAATATTTTCCATATTTTTATATTTCTTGTTAAAATTCTGTGTTATCTATTCTTTTCTCAAGTTCAATTAGCATTCTTATTACTAATGATTTGAACTCTTTATCTGGTAAATTATTTATCTGTTTCATTAGGGTTTTTTCAGGTTTTTTCCTTGTGCTTTTGTTTGAAAGAAATTCATTATCATTTTGTTTAACTTTCTCTGTCTCTATGAAATTAGGTGAAATAGTTATCTATCCCAGTTTTGAAGGGGTTCTTTGTGTGGGAGGGTCCCTACACAGTCTGAGTTTGCCCTGTGGCTTTGATGGGAGAGCTGGATCTGAAGTGAGTATGGGTCATGTCTTCCCTTGGGGTCTGCTAGCACCTACCACCTTGGTGGGAGATAGGGCTGAAGAAGAAGGGCTAGAGCCAGAGCCAGGTATGAGCCAGGGCTTTTCCTAGGCTCACTGATGCTGGAGCAGAAACCCTGAGGGTTGTGTCCCAGCTGGTTCTGTTCTCTCTAAGTGTGTGCTCTCTTCCTGGCAGTGGCACCTCCACCCTAGTGGAGAGCAGTGCTAAAGCAAGATGGGCTAGATTGGGGGTCCAATGCAAGCTGGGATGTATCCTGAGACAAGCCAGTCAGAGTCCCATGCCATTTCCCATCTGCTGCCTCCACATCCTCACTGGCAATTGCCACCCTCACCCCCTTTAGAGGTAGGATCAGGTCTGAGCTCTCTGCTTCCTCCAAGTGTGCGCACCTCTCCTAGCAATGACACCTTTGCCCCAGTGGGGAAGAATGCCAGAGCAAGAGGGGCTGCAGTAGCTGCCTGACATGAGCCGGGGCACATGCTGGGATGGTCTTGACACACCAGTCACAGCCCCAGGATGCTCCCAAGTTGCCACCTCCATGCATGCTGGCACTGGTCACCTTCACCCTGTTCAGATTCAGAGCTGGGTCCAAGCTGGCTTCATCCCCCGCAAGTGTGCACTCTCCTCAGCAGTGGCAGCCCTTGGCCTAGTAGAGTTGCACTGGAGCAAGAGCTGGAGCAGACTCCCGGTGCAGGCTAGGGCATGTGCTGGGGTTGTCATGAGAAACTAGCCAGAGCCTTGGGGAATTTTCAGTGTTCCCTCTGACTTTTTCCTGGAAGTAAGCAAGCATGTATGTGTGCTCTTCGTGAGTGGAGTCTGTTTCTTACAGCCATCCAGTAAGTACCACTGATTTTCAAACCAGCTAAGGGGGCTTGCCCTCCCAGTTTTGGATTCCAGGGGTGGGGTGCCCAATATGTTGCTTGAACACCCTACTCCCCAGGGAGCATCTCCAAGCCCATGATATCCCCTCCTCTTCTGTGTCCTCTGCTAGGGGTACAGGTCACAACCTGATAGCTTCTCTTCACTTCCTACCCAACTCTGTGTGGATCTTTCTTCACAGCCTTGGTTCTAGAAGAGTCTTTCTGCCAGTCTCCAGTTGGTGTTCAGCGAGAGTTGCTCCACGTGTAGATGTATTTTTGATGTGTTCATGGGGAGAGCTCACGTGATGTGTTCGTGAGCTCAACATCCTCCTATTCCACCATCTTGATCTGCCCTTGAAAACAGCTTTCAAAAATTTTGATTATTCACTATAAAACTGAATTCCTATATAACAACATTTAAAACATTTATTTTAAAATATTATTTTCATATTTGCATAAAATGTTTAGTTCTTATTCTCTCTCCCCAAAACGAATGCTGTATTACATGGTGAAGGAAAAGATAAAATAATTCTAAGTTAATGAATTATTAAAGTATTTAGATGCATAACAGATACCGTGATTTCCCATTTGCTTTTTTAGAGCTTTGCCTAAAAAGCTCTGGGGTTATTATGACTTGAAAGCATTTCTGAGGAAAGGAGTTGTATTGATGGTGAAGTTCAGAAAAAAAAATGTTCTTGTTTTATAAAAACTTTAGGTCTTTCTACAAGTTTATTAAGACCTGTTGAAGATAGTTCAGATGTAAAGACTAGAAAAGCACTTCTGATAAGTGAATCAGGTTATTCAACATGATAAATATATCTCTCTGAATATTTTCAATTATAAAAAGACCATAAAGAATATGTATGTACTGATAAATATTCATTTCGAATAATTATATCTTTCAACTAAAAACATGTATGTCTTTAATGTTTCTAATTGATTATCTTCAAGATGGCATACCAGCACCTCTGATTGAAAACTATATATAGTCACCTAATTTTTTAATGCAATCTTATTTTCAAGAAATGCCACGTCTAAATGTTTAAGCACATAGTCACACAATATAGTTCTTTTGCTTTTCTTTTTAAAGTTTACTTTTTATTTTAACAGTATAAGGAAATGCATAACTTCTTTGGACACTATCAACTCACAAGCCCTTGTCACTGTTCAACTTTATCTGAGGTATAGAAGCAAGGGACTTTGGAAAGCTTAGCTCATCTGTAGGGACTTGAGAAGCAGACATAAAGTGAAGGCAGAGAGAAAAATGTAAAACCAGTTCTTTGTTTTGAGGTTCTCAGCCAAGATGGATTTCATATCCAGGACCACAATCCACAGCAATCTTGTTACATACAACTGATGTCACTGGAAAATGTGGTTTCTCTCTACATGTTTTTTTTCCCCTATCCATTCATCTATGCCTCTTCTCATTTGTTTTCTCTTTCTACTTAAGTATATCCTTCACCACATTAAGCTTTTAGCTTCTCAACTTCTCAGCTTCCCACGACTATCTTGTCTCTCTAGAGTTTCTATTATGTTCTAATTTTTATCTTACAACTTTTCATTTTTGAGCTTTTATCTTACATTTTGCATAAAGTCAATTATTTATTTCTATTCTTCTTAATCTCCTATGTCTCATTATACTTAAATATTAGCTTATCTTTAATGAATTTATAATTATCTTGTTTGTAAAATGCATTCCAGTAGTGTGCCTTTTAATCTTTGAACTAATATGCTTAATTTTAATAACATTTTTATTTTAGAATAGTTTTAGATTTAGAGAATAATTGTGAAAATAGTACCGAAAATTTACATATATTTCACAATTAGTTTTCCCTATTATTGACAACTTACATTTGTATGACAACATTTGTCATAATTAAAGAACTAATATAGATACACACATCATTATTAACTAAAATCCACTCTTTATTCATATTTCCTTAGTTTTCACCTAATATCCTTTTTTTCTGTCCCAAGAGACCATTCAGGATAATACATTATGTTTAGTTGTTACATCTTGTTAAGCTCCTCTTGACTGAGACGGTTTCTAAGACCTGGTTTGTTTTTTATGACTTAACAATTTTGAATATTACTGGTGAGATAGTTTGTAGAATATCCTTCAATTGGGATTTATCTGATGTTTTTCTTATTATTAGACTGTGGTTAAGGTTTTAGGGGAGGAAGACCACACAGGTAAAGACCACACAGTCTCATCACATCACATCAGGGGCACATATCACCGACAGGACTTAGCATTGTTGATGTTGACCTTGATCACCTGGCTGAATTAGTGATTTTTAAGTTTCTCCACTGTAAAATTACTCTTTCCCCCCTCTTTCTGTACTGTACACCTTGGAAGGAAGTCACTATGCCAGCCCACACCTAAGACATGGGGAATTTTGTTCCCTGTTCTGGCATATCTACCTAAATTATTTGAAATTCATGTACATAGGAGGTTTATCTTTTCTCCTCCACTTATTTTTTATTCAATAATTTTTATAAACATGGATATTTACTGGATTTTAATTTTAAATTTGGATACTTATTTTGTACTTTGGGTTATAATCCAATGCCACTTTATTTATTCCATTGCTCAAATTGTTCCAGGTGTGGGCATTAGTAGGTCTTTCAGTAGGCTCCTGTGTCTCTTTGACATACTTCCAATATTGTGTTTTGTTCTTTTGGTATCTTTGTTTGTTTGTTTTAGTACCTCTTTACTTTTTGTCACTATAAGATGCTCCAGGCTCATCTTGTGTGTTTCCTGCCACTGCCTACAAGGAGGCATTTCTCCAAGGACCACTGGCTCCTTTTATTGAAAATATTAGGAACTAAGATCTTAGTACTGTGTGTGGTTGTTGCCACTGATCTGTCATTATTTCTAGGTCCTCTCAGTTGAGAAAATGTGTGTGTGTGTGTATAATGTACATACACACATATCTATAAATATCTCTATGTATAGCCATCTATATCTGTATTAAGCTACACATGAGTTCATAGTGATGACCCAAACTGTAAATTATTACCACATTGATGGTTCTAGAGTTCTCTTGCTAGTCTGTAACTTCCCACACCAAGAGTGAGAAAACTGATTCCCACCATTTATTACCCATTTGTTTAGTTGTTTATTTCCCATATACATATTTAGTGGGTTCAGAACTGTTAGTCTCTATCTATATGTGGATAATCTTTATCAACTAGGGCAAAGTTCTTATGTACAGTTCCTTTTACATTTATCTTAGAGTCTATCCATTGTTTCATCCATTTATTATAGGGTTAGAATATTTTGTCACATTCTTCATTTCAACCTGGGATCCCCCAACTTCCTAAATTAAAAAATTTTTTTCATAAATTAAAGTTTGCTCTTTGTGCTTCAAAGTCTTATTGGTTTTGACAAATTCATGGTTTCACATTTCCATTATTACAGTTTCATGCAGAATAGTTTCCACCACACTAAAAAATCCTGTGTGATTCATCTATTTACCTTTTCAGCCCTCTCATCACCTCTGAACTTTTGTAAATCACTGATTTTTAAAACTATAGTTTCTATAGTTTATCTATAGTCTCTAAAGTTTTGTCTTTCCAGAATGTCATATAATTGAAATCATACAGTGTATAGCTGTTTCAGACTGGCTTTTTCACTTAAAATATGGATATGCACTTACGATTCATGCATGTATTCACATGGCTTGATGGTTCATTGCTTTTTTTCACTAAATAGTATTCCATTACATAGATGTACCATATTTTCTTTAACCATTCATCTCTTAAAGAAATACTGTTTGCTTCCAGTAGTGTTTTTGTTTTTGTTTTTTTGGTTTGGCCAGATTTAATTCAACATTTATGTAAATTTTAATACCAATAGTTTAATAGTCCATCTGAGTGAAGGTCTTTTTTTTTGTTAACATCTTTATCGGAGTATAATTGCTTTACAATGTTGTGTTAGTTTCTGCTGTATAACAAAGTGAATCAGTTATATGTATACATATACCCCATATCTCCTCCCTCTTGCATCTCCCTCCCACCCTCCTTATCCCACCCCTCTGGGTGGTGACAAAGCACCAAGCTGATCTCCCTGTGCTATTCAGCTGCTTCCCACTGGCTTTCTATTTTACATTTGGTAGTATATATATGTCAACTTTACCCTTTCATTTCATCCCTGTTTACCCTTCCTCCTCCCCATGTCCTCAAGTCCATTCTCTATGTCTGCATTTTTATTCCTGTCCTGCCCCTAGGTTCTTCAGAACCATTTTTTTCTTTTTTTTAGATTCCATATATATGTGTTAGCATATGGTATTTGTTTTTCTCTTTCTGACTTACTTCACTCTGTATGACAGACTCTAGGTCCATCCACCTCACTACAAATAACTCAATTTCATTTCTTTTTATGGCTGAGTAATATTCCATTGTATATATGTGCTTCATCTTCTTTATCCACTCATCTCTTGATGGAAACTTAGGCTGCTTCCATGTCCTGACTATTGTAAATATTGCAGCAATGAACACTGTGGTACATGTCTCTTTTTGAATTATGGTTTTCTCAGGGTATATGCCCAGTAGTGGGATTGCTGGGTCATATGGTAATTCTATTTTTGTTTTTGTAAGGAACCTCCATACTGTTCTCCATAGTGGCTGTATCAGTTTATATTCCCACCAATAGTGCAAGAGGGTTCCCTTTTCTCCACACTCTCTCCAGCATTTATTGTTTGTAGATATTTTCATGGTGGCCATTCTGACCACTGTGAGGTGATACCTCATTTTGGTTTTGATTTGCATTTCCCTAATGATTAGTGATGTTGAACATCCTTTCTTGTGTTTGTGGCAATCTTTATATCTTCTTTGGAGAAATGTCTATTTAGGTCTTCTGCCCATTTTTGGATTGGGTTGTTTGTGTTTTTGATATTGAGCTGCATGAGCTGCTTGTATATTTGGAGATTAATCCTTTGTCAGTTGCTTTGTTTCCAAACATTTTCTACCATTCTGAGGGTTGTCTTTTCGTCTTGTTTATGGTTTCCTTTGGTTTGTGTAGGCCACCCTCAGGAGTCTGTTACCAGCCCAGACAGGAGGGCGTTAAAGCAGCAGCTGATTAGGGCTCTCTTGCTCACTCAGGCCAGGGGGTGGGATGGGTATGGTAGTCATTATTGGAATGCAGGGTGAGCCTGAGGCGGGCAAGGCCAGCATGACATTGTAACAGCCTGAGGCACGCCATGTGTTCTCCCAGGGAAGTTGTCCCTGGATCATGGGACCCTGGCAGTGGCGTGCTGCACAGGCTCCTGGGGGTGGTGTGGATAGTGACCTGTACTTTCACACAGGATTCTTGGTGGCAGTGGCAGCAGCATTAGCGGTTCTTCGCCCTCTCTGGGGTCTGAGCTGATAGCTGTGGCTTGCGCCCTTCTCTGGAGCTCATTTAGGCAGTGCTCTGCCTTCTGTGGGCACACTGGGAAGGAATCCCCTCTCCTTGCACACCCCAAAACAAAGGTCTCTTGCCTCTCTGGCAGCTCCAGACCTTTTCCCAGACTCCCTCCTGGCTAGCCGTGGCGCACTAGCCCCCTTCAGGCTGTGTTCACGCAGCCAACTCCAGTCCCCTCCCTGGGGTCTGACCTCCGAAGCCCGAGCCTCAGCTCCCAGCCCCCGCCCGCCCTGGCGGGTGAGCAGAGAAGCCTCACGGGCTGGTGAGTGCTGGTCAGCACCGATCCTCTGTGTGGGAATCTCTCCGCTTTGCCCTCTGCACCCCTGTTGCTGAGCTCTCCTTTGTGTCTCTGAAGCCTCCCCCGCCACCCACCCCACTGTCTCCTCCAGTGAAGGGGCTTCCTAGTGTGTGGAAACTTTTCCTCCTTCACGGCTCCCTCCTAGAGGTGCAGGTCCCGTCCCTATTCTTTTGTCTCTGTTTTTTCTTTTTTCTTTTGCCCTACCCAGGTACGTGGGGATTTTCTTGCCTTTTGGGAAATCTGAGGTCTTCTGCCAGTGTTCAGTAGGTGTTCTGTAGGGGTTGGTCCACATGTAGATGTTTGTGGGGAGGAAGGTGTTCTCCACGTCTTACTCTTCCGCCATCTTGAAGGTCTCCTTGCTTCCAGTTTTTGACAATTATAAATAAAGCTTCTTATAGACATCCATGTGCAGGTTTTTATGTGGACATAATTTTTTTAATAAGTTAGATAAACATCTAAGAGCATGATTGCTAGATTCTATGGTAAGAGTATGGTTAGCTTTGTATGAAAATGTCGAACTATGTTATTGCACTAGCTTTGACTTCCAGTACAGTGTTGGATAGAAGTGGTGAAGGAAGACATCATTGCCTTGTTTCCAAGTATCTTAGTGGGAAAGCATCCAGTCTCTGACCATTAAGTATAATGTTAGCTACTTGTTTTTTGTAAATGTTCTTTATCAAGTTGAGGGAATTCCTCTATTTCTGGTTTCCAAGAGTTTTATCATGAATGGGTATTGGAGTACATCAATGCTTTTTGTGCATAAATCGATATGATTATTACATCCTTAGCTGGTGAATATGATGGGTTGCATTGGATGATTTCTGAATGTTGACCCTGACTTGCTTACCTGAATAAATCTTATTTGGTCTTGGTATATAATTCTTCTTATACATTGTTGGATTCAATTTACTAATATTTTGTTGAGGACTTTTGTATCTATGTGTAAGAGAGATTCTGATCTGTGTTAGGGTAATGCTGGCCTCACAGAATGAGTTGTGAAATGTTCCCTTTTCTTCTATTTTCTGGAAGAGACTGAGACAATTGGTATTATTTTTCCCTGAGATGTTTGGTAGAATTTACCACTGAAAACATCTGGGCCTAGTATTTTATTGTTTTGAAGGTTATTAATTATTGATTCAACTTCTTTAATATGTATAAGGCTATCAGTTATCTATTTCTCCTTGTATAAGTTTTGTTAATTTGTGTCTTTCAAGGAATTGGTCTTTTTCATCTAAATGATCAAATTTGTAGTCATAGAGTTAGTCATAGTATTCCTTTAATTATCCTTTTAAAGTCCATGGGCTAAGTAGTGATGATTTCTCTTTCATTTCTGATATTAGCAATTTTGTCTTCTTTTTTTGTCTTGGTTAGCCTAGCTAGAGTTTTATGAATTGTATTTGTCTTTACAAAGGGCCAGCTATTGCTCATATGCTTGCTCTTATTTTTATTTTTCACAACCTTCTATAAGTTCTTTATCATCTTACTTTAATTTGCTAGTTTTCCCTTTTTTCAGGAAATTCACTGAGGGGCCTCTTGGTGCTTCCATATGTGATAATAAAGATACATAGGCTATTGCATCAGTCAAATTCTAGTAAGAGCAAGGTAAGTAGGGACTCACATCTCACTGATGAAGGTTTGATGACATCTCCCAGAAAGAAATATAGACCTCTGGAAGTGTTGGCTGATGGTGAGAGGAATCTAGAAAGGCTGGTGGAAAAGAAAGATGATGAGTATTAATTGTGATTTTGAGACTGTGCCTTTTAACACTAATTCTTCCATTTTAAGGCTTTTTGGAGATTGTGCTTGGTTACCACCCTTGTCTGTCAGTAACAGAACTTACATGGTGGGGCACAGCAAGCTCTGACTAGTATGAAGAGTCGACAGTAACACATTTATCAGCTTTTAGACTGGCGTTATATATACATATATATGTATATATATATATATACATACATAGATATATATGTATATATATACATATATATGTATATGTGTATGTATATACATGTATATACATATACATACATATATGTGTATATATGTATATACATATATACATATATATGTATGTATATATATGTTTCCTTCTACAATGTAATTCTCATCTTCAGGACTTCTCAATACCCTCCAATAAATAGGATGCAAGCATATGGAACTATAGAATCCACTGGTTAAAAAGGAATCATCTATTGGTTAAGACAGAAAAGGAGCATAATATTGTATATGCCCCTTGTCAAAACCATAAATACACCCTCTATTTTCCTTTAGCAAATATTTTTGAATAAATCTTCCAAAAATACCATGGCAGAACACTTTTGCACGCAATAAGGGCCTCTATTATGTATCATAAATAGTATTATATAATGAGATGAATAAAGAGTGGATGTAAACCCAAATTGATGATGACTCAATGGGAATGATTTATGACCAAAACTAACAAGTGCTTTTTAGCTTGAAATTGAGTGAATCCCCATTAAATAAGTATAATAAGTTTCCTGCTGTACATTATATCTGACTAGTCAAAATATAAATCTGGGTATGATTTGCTCGGTTTACCTTTAATCTATTAATTAAACATTGTCTAATCCGTGAAATATAGGATGCTTTTTGCAGCTGTGCCCCATAGGATTTAATTCCTGAAATGACTAAATTCCAATCTACTAGCCATCCAATTAATTGTGCTTCAGCATTAATCAGATGCTCTGCAGATTTCTCTGGTTTCCATCCTATTTCCAGAAACAGAAACTGTAATGCAGATTTTTATGAATGTATACAGAAACTAGGAACCTAATCTTTGCAAAGGCTGATCAAGTGAAGAAAAAAAAAAAAAGAAACTCATATTTTTGAAAATTACTACTGGATTTATTTTGAATGCTTGGTCTCTTTCAAATTTTGATTAACTCCAAATATATTTACTGTCTGTGGCCATATGAATCCTTAGCAGTTATGACTTTTCAAATATTTTGACTCTACTCCATTTGACATATGACATATGACTAAGGACCCTGATATTTATATATTAAATATTGGCAAAGCTAAATTTCTTTATTCATTTTTTGATAAAGTAAATGTAAGCACCAGTTTTAGTACTTCATTTCATTTCAATTGTCCCTCTAGTAGTATAGTAACAAGGGTTCGAGAATCCTATGATACATAGAAATGACTTACAAAATAGGAGATAATTATATTTTTTGCATAAAATAAAACTCTAAGAATAATTGTACCCAAAAGTTTTCATTACAAAATTTATATTTACTATTAAATTGGTCAATACAAGAAAATATGCTAAGACCATAACATGTATGGATGTGCCTGTAAGAAACCTAAACTTTTTAATAAACAGTTTCTGGCTGCAGGAACTTAGTTTTGCCTTTTTTCAGCAATTTTGACTGACAACATCTGTATAAGTGGACAAGTTAGTCAATATAAATAAATACTAAACTGACCTGAATTCTATAGTTCTATAGAAGTGATAAGACTTGAATGAGATAGCTTGGAAGATATGTGGAAGACTTTTAGCATATCAGAAGGATGTTTACACTTAAATTGTCTGCATATAAGAAAAAGGTTTATATTTACATAAAAGTAAGTTGTTTTGGATTAAATATATTAATAGACTAAAACTACCTGTACAGAATTTTATTTTTACTTTCAGTTTATTGTAGTCTGAACCAAGGTGGTATGTAATCACACACCAGAGGAGTGTGGCAAAACACCTCTTTTATACACGCTATAAATTAGAAAGATCAGTGAAATAAATACATTTAAAGTTTTGATATTTACCCAATTTTATGACTACTTTGGGGTTTCATTTGGAGTGTCCAAATGTATTTGGGTAAGAAGGTAGAAGTCAAGAGAATTGGTTCATGGATGGCCCTAGAAGCATCTAGCATAAAGGGAAAGATCTAAAGCTAAACTAAAGTTTTGTAGGTCATCAATATTTATATGCAAGGGATGATTTAGAGTCATAATTCGTGAGATTGAGCCCCATAAGGCTGCCTAAAACTAAACTCAGAGTACCTCCATCTCAGCTGCCATTCTCTGCCATTCTTTGCTCCATCTTCTCAGCTTCTGAACTCTTGCCATTTATGAATTATTCCCATGAGGGAAAAGTAGTGTTGGACTGACCTCAAAGAGCTTCTTTCTCTTCAGGGTACTTACTCCTCAAGTCCTGGCTTCAAACAGAAATTTGCTTATTCGTTTGTCAGTATTTTGCCCAGATTTTATTGTTGCTTGTTTGTTTGTAAACAGGTTAACTTGCAAAAAGGTTCTTTATCATTGTCAGATGCTGAAATCCCTCTCTCAGATGTTTACATCTATCTCTCAATAGGTTCTGAATTGGGCAGAGAAGAGATGGATCATTTTTAGGGTCTCCCAAAATGTAATTTAAAAGTAGAGATGAAAATTGTATGAAATAAGCTGAAGAAAACTAGATGGAGAAAAAATTAGAGACAGGAATGGGCAGGCTGGAGCATTTTGTCTAGTGTGAAAAACAAGGTTCCTGGAATTTTGGTGAGATTTAAGAGTTATACATGGAAGAATCAGTTGTACTCACTTTAAGGTAAACATCACAATCTAAAAAACCTGTAATACAACAGCTTCCAATGCTAATTTGTTTAAAAAATGCATTTTCTCTGTAAATAAAAACTATTTTCTCTATAAATAAAATAAAACATTTTCTCTATATAAAATTTGAATTGTTATATACATTAACTATTTTAATATTTAAGAGAATGTTTGTTCATGTGGTACCAAAAGCATATTAGAGTTCAATCAGCAAAGAGAGAAAAAATGGGAACTTCTTAAGGACAATGATACAGTTCTTACTTTGCTTTGTGCTGGCCTCACAAATCTCATAACCTACCACGACCCTTTCATAAGATAAGTCAAATGAGCATCAACCCATGTTTTTTTAACCTTAGAATACTTTGTTATTTATTTTAATTGAATATTGACACTCTTCTAATAGCATTGATATTATTGGTTCAATAATTTATAGAAATCATCACTGGACAATTGTTACTGTTGTTGCTGCTGAAGATGTGGAAAAAAACCAAGCAATCCTTAATTTGCATATTACAGTCATAATTTTGTTTGTGCCTTCAAGTATACAAGATTCTTCTCATCTACACGTTTTGTTTGACCTTACAAGTGACTAAAAATAATGAGTAATAACAAACTTGTATTTCCAAAAAGATTTCCAAAGCTTTAACTGATCTTTCTGGAATTCCCAAAGATTATTTCATGAGCCTCTGCTATATCTTCTAGGAATTCTTGACCAAGATAAACTCTAAAGAAGCTGTCATGAATTTGAGTGTCTGTTCTACGTAAAAGATATGCAAATCAAAGCATTAC
Source organism: Balaenoptera musculus (assembly GCF_009873245.2). NCBI lineage: Eukaryota > Metazoa > Chordata > Mammalia > Artiodactyla > Balaenopteridae > Balaenoptera > Balaenoptera musculus. The sequence goes on along the minus strand of NC_045791.1, from coordinate 72,880,839 downwards.
CAAAATGCATTAAGTGCTCCACTGCAAAACTTCATGAATCAAACATGGGCTGAGTCACACTGAATTCTGTTTCATAATGCTGTGGTTTATTTACTCTCTTACAAAAACACAAAGTATTTAACAGATCCTCAAAAACATAGGTCTGGAAAAGAGTAGTGTTACTTTCCAAGAAATATACGATTTTGAGAGGGGAAGAACAAACATCCAGATAAGTGATTTACTTACTTAAGGCCAACTCATGCCTTAATGTTGAAGAAGGAAACAGCATCTTGATTTGTTTCCTGTACTGGGTTCACTTGAGCTGATTATATGGAAATGGCAGGACAGGAAAATGAAGAAAAGAAAGGTGAGTTTTCATTTCAAGCTCCAGTGACACTTTACAGAGACATTATGCTAAGCATTTTTAGACATGTAGTTAAACCATTTAAGGTTAATCTAGGATCCTAGAAGTAGCCATTTTTTGTGGTTATGTGACAGGTATCAGAGTGATAGTAGCCAGGAAAAATAAAGGCTAATAATACATTTTTATTTCATGATGATTAAAAAATTAATAGAAAAGAAAAGAAGAGTTCATAATGAGTCAAATGTTTTGCGTCTTTTGCGTTCTCAGTTTATATACGTGTTAAGATAAGAGCATGCCACTTTAGAAGTAGGTATATTACTAGACATTGTCAAGCTCAACCTGCTTATTTCATAAAATACTGCATCTGGTATTTCAAGAAAGGTTTGTGTAACTTCTTCACTCCCCATCATATGGCATAAAAAGTTCTGTATTAGAAAGCTTTCTGTTTTGGTGTTGATATATTAAAATAGCAGCTTGCCTAACATTCCCTTGTTTATTGGCTTTGTTATCTCTCTTGTGTCTGGTTATTTTCCTGTAAATTTGAGAGTTTAAAAAATACCGTTCTATTTTCTTATAGATTTCATGTTGAAAACTGACTTAATGCCTCCCAGCAAAACTAATTGTGTTACTGTCATTCACATAAGAGCTACCATTTCTCACTATTGAAATGTCCTCTTTGGGCACCAAGGATTCCTTCTTCTGCACCCTTCCCATTTAAAGTCAATCCCATTTTAGAGACTGAGAGTATTAGAAGGTAATTCTCCAGATAATTGAGGATTTTACACTTGAACTAATTTTACCAACATGATTTAGAAGATATCTTGTTTAAATAGGGGAAATCTTCAAACCTCCCTTTGTATAAATCTCCACTACATAATCCTAGTATTCTTTGTGTTAAACATAAAAATTAATATAAGGAAAACCTAAAGATTTACCGAGCCATTTCTTCTATTATTTATACAACTATATATTTAAAATACAACTATATATACATATATTAATACATATTTATATCTATATCTTTGAATATAAATATATTTAAAAAAACTATACATATGTATAGATATCCCTGGACCTACTAAATTTAATCACTTAGAAGTGAATAGCAGAGAGTAATTCTCAGGTGAGAGTCAATTGAAACAAGCCAGCACAAACATGGGAAGATAAGACATTTTAAGATAAGAAAGATTAAAGCAGGAAGTTGAAGACAAGGATACATTTTTAAGTCACTGTGGAGTAGTAGAAAAAATGTAGGGAGACTTTGATCAATGACAGTGATGAAAAAGTGAGGATCTTCAATCAAAACCACCCAAAGCACTTTATATGCTTGGAAAAATAAATTACTAAAGCCTGGGCAATTTGGATCAGGGGCATAAAAACCCTAATAGATACAAATGAAAATGCAGCATCAGACAATCCAGCTATTTTCTGATGATTCAGACATCTTATTTTCACTCTACATTTCAAATGGTGATCAAAAAGTACCTTAATAAATATAAATGAAAAACTAGGATTGGTATCTAGTTATTTTCTGACTCATTTCATTTTTATTCCTTCTTTCCAGTGATGACCAGAAATACATTGAGAATTGGATTGCTTTTATAAAGGAACAGAGTTGTATATATCTGTTGATCCTTTGAAGCTATTCAAAACAATCATGTATTTTCAGAGCTTTTACTGTTTCAGAAAAGATAAAATAGTTTTAAGTGATAAAATTTTTTATTTATTATTTTAAAGCACTATTATTGGAGGTAAAAATGAATGTATAAATAAATATACAGAAGGTTGATATTTTTGAACATTTATTATATGCAAGGAACTGTTCTAGGAGCTTTGTGTGTTTCATCCTAAGGACAGCACTTAATGAAGTGAGTAATATTATGTTGTACCAATTTTATACAGTTAAAATCATAGGGTCCTAAGATGTTATTTGTCAAAGGACACACAGCTAGTAAGTAGTGAAGCCAGGATGCACACTTAGGGAGTTTGGCTATAGGTTCCAAACTCTGTTTTTATCTACTCCATTTCTTTCTCTCTCTGTCTCTCTGTAAGTGTGTATATACATATATGTATATGTATATATATATATATATAAACCAAAGTAAGTGGAGAGGAGTGGTAGAGGAGTTCACTGAAATTCACATAACCTGAATCTAAAACTAAGCCTTTATTGATCTCCTCTCCCAATCTGAAAAAAGAAATTATAATGACCCTTTCTCTAACTTTTAATGCACTGAAAATTGCAGAAGAGGAACTTGACTTCAAGTTTAGAACCATATGTAACATGGAATTACATAGGGAAAAATAAAAGTAAAAACTGACAGATATTATAGGAAGAGAGATATTAACTTGATCATTCATTCAGTTTTCAAACTTAAAAAAAAAAACTCCATGAAGATTATGATTAGACAGATTTTATTTTTAATAGTCATTGTAGGTATGATCCTATGTAGGCCAGGGTTTCTCAACCTGAGCATAATTGACATTCTGAGCCAAATAATTATTTGTGTGAGGGGCTGTCTTTTGCATTGGAGTATGTTTAGCAACATCCTGGGTCTTTATCCTCTAGATGTCAGTAGTACCCCTCCCCAGTGTGACATCCAAAAATGTCTTCAGATATTGCCAAGTATTACATAGAAGGCAAATTGCCTGTGGCTGAGAACCAATGGTCTAAAACACTGGAGTGGACTGCTCACTGGCATCACTTTGGCTAAGTCTGCTAACCTCTGGGAGATTTATACTCAGTCCTCTGACAAAACCTCTGTAAGTCTGACACATTCACCCATTTACAACAAGATCACTTGTAGTGACAATCACAACTTTTTAAATGACACAATTTGTTTTGCTCACATAATTGAGAGTTAACTGGCTGTGGTAGTGAGTCCAATTGGACATGAATGTTTCATCAGAAAAAAAAAAATTGAAGTACTTTCATGTCACATGTCATGTGAAAATTCCCTCTGGGTATGAGAGTGATGAATAATACATACGAGATAAAACACGCTCTGACTGTGGTTCACAGACCTGAGATCCAAAGAGAGGCACAGTACTATTACAGACTTGCTAATCATCAAACCCAAATCATTTAAGCTTTAGGCCTTAAATAGACCAAAACATAACTATTAGGCATTAATGAAATGCAATTTAGCAGGCTGAGAGCCAACACAAAGTAACAGAAGAACTCATTAAAAAAGAAGGAAGTTAATGTGAAAGGTATTTTGGCTATGAGTAATTTCCCAGAATTAATTTATATTGTGTGGCAACTTAGATCTTTAGAAACAGTCTTTAAAGTAAGACTTACATTTCATAATGTCATTTTGCTATTATATCCTATGTAAGACTAACCAGGTGTGGTTCCTGACCTTTAAAATCCTGCCGCTTTAAGATCTTGGCATTTTTATTAGACATTTAAAAATCTTTGTTTTTAATTATATATTACATTCAAACAGTTTATTTTCTATGCACCCAGATGATGTGATGATGAGTAATCTTAGAAAATTAAGGAAGAAAAGCACATTTTATTTTAAAAAATCAAATCAAACAATAATTTTTGAATAGAATTTGAACTGTTTTTGCAATTGTAAAACATGGTTTCTGCTCTGCCTCTGTTACCTCTAAGGTATATGACTTTGACTCACCAAATAGTTTTCTGTAAATTGGTGATAATAAGATTTGGCCTACATATTTCACAAGGTTATTTTGGAAATCATATTAAAAGTATAAGAAATCACACTGTCAACCATAAAACTAATTAGTCTTTTTAGGGCATTTACTTCTTTCAGAATCTGTCCAAAATGATTCAGTTGCCCCATGAAAGTAAGTGGAATTAACCATGAATTATTGGTGATTATTCACAACTCAAGGGCAATAGGATTTCCAAATCAAGATTCAGGAAGATAGTAAATTTCCATTCATGCTTTTACACAAGGGTTGATGTGGGTCATTTTATAATGAAAGACCAGAAGTATTTTCAGGGAGCAGTAGTACACATTTGGGACTGGCGCATAGGTTTTCTACTAGTACTTGTCCTGGAAACTAATCTTTTTTCCTTTAATACCAGAAAGGACAGAAGAAAAAAATCCATTTTTGCCATTACTATTATAATGAGGAAGAAATTTTTGGTTTTTTATTTGTTTTAACTATAATTACTTACAGAAAGTTGTGGCAGTGAATAAAGTTGATGCGTTTGGGAGTGAAGAGTTCAGAAACAAATATATGTATATATGTATACATATATATATTTTATGTATATGTATGTTTATATATGTGTGTATACATATATAAAATATATATAGTGTTTTCACTATATCATTTTTTGGTAGATGTTTTATTTTGCATATTGCATGAATTTATAGAGATTCAGTATCATAATTTAATTTTTTTGATGCACAACTTTGTGTGAATGTGATGGAAGAGTAAGTGAAGAAGTTCTTATGTTTTTGGCTTTATTTGTTTCTTTTATTTTTTCAGACTTGAAGTTTTTTACTCAAATAATACTGGTCTTTATATATCATTTATTTGCCTATTATGCTAGGGACTTAAGATCTCTGAGATAAAGTTTCACTTTATCATCTTGAACAATTTTTTTCCCCATTTTGCATAGAGTTTCCCAATGCCAACAGTTGTTGATGTCTCTAGGAACAGATGGCTTGTGGGAGGATTGTTGAGTGAGATATTCTGCATCGTGGTCCCAAGACTGCACAGTTGCTGTTGGAAAGGTTACAGAAATAACAACTGGTATAAAAGAAGTTGAGAACTGGAGAGTGAAAATAGCCAGACAACTGTATGGAGAATATCCAAATTAAAAGACTTTTTGATGAAATCTTGACATTTCTTACAGAAGAAAATGCAGTGATTGCAGGAAGTTTGGATGGTATTAAGGTGGTTGACATTGGCAACGCTTTTTATATCTATACTTTAACAAGTTTCACAATTCAACTTGAGAATGATGAATATGTGGGAGACTCTATAGCAGAACTTTTTTTTTTAATGTTTTTGGGTTAGAGATAATGGATTTGTTCATTCCCATTTGCACATGATGTTCCTAGTTAAACTAAAAGTATTATTTTTCTTCCATTCAAAAAAATGAAGTGGTTAAGGAAACACATTATTCTTCATCACTTAATTAAGGCATTCTTTATCAGAAAAAACAGTAATATTTGGAAAATGAGACAAATAGTGTGACCCCTGGTTAAAGCAATAGCTATTCCAAGTATGGGGAATTTAGGTGTGAGTTAGGAACGCATTTGGCACACACTTCTGGGATTCCCAGTGTTCAGTAGCATCTCTCATGAATGTGTCATAAGTAAGTTCCTTTCAAATCTCAGCTTATTACATGTTTGACTAGATGTGTCAATAGATATGGCTTAATTTTTTTAACCTTTTTCCTTACTTATCTCCTACTGTTGCCCCCATCAATTAAAGCCCAGTGAATGAAATTGTTAGCACTTCCATTCATTTATCTGAGTATTTAAAAGTGAAAGAAAGCACACAGTAAATATAGTATTTAATTATATAATTAAATATGCATTGTTTCTATTATATGATGTCAATTAAATCATACCAACTCTTAGATTTCAATATGGTAAAAAAGCACTATTAGTGGATATTTGGATCTACAAGTACATTATATGAGGGCTCATACAGAAGCTATAACAGCTATATAACTTAAGTAGCATTAGGAAGAGTTAATTTATGAGCCCCAACTGTCTTTTCTACTTCTCTCCTTCCTACTTTTTATATTCTTACATACCTCTTCATCTTTCTTTCTTTTATTTTGTGGAGAGGACTTTTAAAAATTATTCTCTTAGCAACTTCAAAAAGGCAATACATTATTATTAACTACAGTCACCATTCTGTATATTATATTCCCATGACATTTATTTTATAACTAGAAGTTTGTACCTTTTGACCCCCTTCACTCATTTTACTCACCCCCCACCCTCCACCTCTAGCAACCGCCAATCTCTTCTCTGTATCTACAAGCTTTTTGTTTGGTTTGGTTTTGGTTTTAAATTCCACATACAAGTGAGATCGTATGGTGTTTGTCTTGTTCTGTCTGACTTATTTCACTTAGCATGATGCTCTCTAGGTCCATCCATGTTTTGCAAATGGCAAGATATCTTTTTGTGTGTGTGTGTGGCTGAATAGTATTTGATTGTATGTGTGTGTGTGTATCTTCTTTATCCATTCATCTATCAATAGATACTTATCCTCTTCTTTCTAATAATCCCAAAAGACAGGGCCAACAACATAATATATATATACTGAAATTTAAAACATGTCTATTTCCTTCTTTGAAATGAGAAGACAATATAAAAAGACTAAAAAAACAAAACAAAAAACCCAATACAACTCATAGTGGATTCCTGGTCATACACAGCCTGGAAACAAGCACAGCCTGGGAGCATGAAGGGGGGACTGGTAGTCTGCTTATATCAACTGTTTAAAGCCATATAAGACAGCTATTAAATATCTATCTGATCATCAATTGATTGGTTTGCTTCAGGGAAGGATAAATGTACATTTCAACTTCACCATCCCTGTTCCACAATGAAATTAAATGGGCAAACCAATGTAACGTATGTTATAATCTGTACTGATAGAAATTCTACTTGAATTTCTCATGGCATTTTAGTTTGGGCCATTTCACTCCATAGCCAACTTTCAAAATTTTCTTCCCCATATATCTTGACATTAATTTTAGGGAAGGATACACAAAATCAGAGTGAAATATAGAGTGAAGTGGGAGGGAAGATTTTTTGTCGTTGTTTTTTAAATAAATAAGTTTCATTTCTTAGAGCACTTTTAGGTTTAGAGAAAAATTGAGTGGAAAGTACATCGAGTTCTGTTTATTCCCTCTCCTCGCGCAGCCACTGCCACATTCACCAACCCCACTCCAGTTTCCTCTGTTATTAGCATCTTGCATTGGTGTGGTACATTTGTTACAGTTGATGAACCATTATTGATATGTTATTAACTAAAGTCCATAGTTTACATTGCATTACTTTGTGTTGTACATATCTAGGGGTTTTGCCAAGTGTACAATGTCATGTACCCACCATTATGATATTATACAGAAGAGTTTCACTGCACTAGAAATCAACTGTGCTCCACTTATTCATCCCTTCCCCCAGCCTCCCAGCTCCTGCCAACTGCTGATCTTTTTATTGTCTCAATAGTTTTACCTTGGGAGAAAAAGAATTTTAATTCAGATACCTCTTTATGAAAAACGGTTCTTTTTCCTGAAGGATATTTCAATTTTAAATAGAAATGGCACAAAGTTAAAAAAATTATATGAGAACCAGCTGTGTTAAACATTTGCTTAGGACTTAAATGTGTGAATTGGTGTGGCTAATTTATTTTTTAAAAAAATAGAAAATATGAGCTAATGATGATAATATAGACTTAATGGTAGATTTAATTGTAGCAATTAAAAAACCCATGCCTCCAGGAAATGCTTTCATTTTGTTGGTTGTTTTTAACTGATGCTTTAGTAATACAGATACAACTTACAGTACCAAAGTCTCTTTCTAACCTAAATGTAATGATTTCTACATTTAGTTTATGGTTGGGTCCATTTGGAAAATCAATAGTGATCAGAGCAGAGGAGATTGGGGCCAAAGATATAAGTGGCAGATGGTCACAAAATAGTTCCTTTATAATATAGAATGGCCAAGCAAAGTAAAGGACAGCCAGGGGGAGCAGAAAGAATTTTTAGATGGGAACAAGCAATGTGATGCAGTTTCAAACTCATAACTGATTGTTTCTTTTATAAAGTAATTTCCAATAATTCTCTGTAGAATTTTAAAGCCTCTTAAATATTGTACCCAGGGGAGGAAACTATTTTTGCATTGGCAGCTCTTCCAAGAATGAAATTTTGGCAAACTCAGCTCTATTCCCTTGCTATGCTGTACATGGTAATGTTCATTATGACTGTATTGAAAATAATGCACTTAGTATAGTACTAAATGTGCTCTAATTCAAAAATGAATTCAAGTTCCATAAAACTCAACAATAAAGCTGAAAACATTTTTCTTCTGTTATTGATAATGGTTTTGTCATACTTAAATTGCTTTTTTATTTTTATACCTAGTGTTTAAAGGTTCGTCATCACTTTTTCCTAAAGATAAAAACATTTATTATGTTAGAAAATCAATTAGGTATTTTATAGGAAACATATCTATAGTCATGACAATAATTTCAAGACCCTAGAGTTTACCTAATTTTCAGTCTGAGAAAGGAGCAAAATTATTACATATTTGCTATATCGAAGACTGCAACTCTAAAAGGTTTTGCATATTAACTCTTAAGTTTTTCTGCTTTACGCGACAGATGATGCATATTCATTCATTGTAACATCATTAGAGTAGTCCCCAATTTTGTTCAGTAATAGTACTCAGCCCCTCATGATTGAAAAGCTATTTATTGAATAGAAAATATTAAAGAAAGATCCAAAGAAGTATTTAAAATACCCAGTGGAAATTAAGATTTTAAGTACTTTTTTAAAGATGTAAATTTCAAAAGCAAGTTACATCTCTCCTATTCAATTAAATGTTAGCATTTTTTTAAAAAATTAAGCATGCCATATTTTTCAAGGATAACTACAGTGTAAGTCCCACAACATACAGCTGACCCTTGGACAAAAGGGGTTTGAACTGCACAGATCCACTTATAGGAAGATTTTTGTTTTCAATAGAGATAAAGCCTGCCCTCTATATTTTCGGGTTTCTCATCCACAGATTCAACCAATGTGGGATTGAAATGGTTGACTCTGCAACTACACAGATACAGAGGGAAGACTATAACAAGCCATTTTATATAAGTTAGTTGAGTATACATGGATTTTGGTTATACCTGAGGGCTTTTGGAACCAAACCCCCAAGGATACCGAGGGACAACTGTAGTATAACAGAAAATCCACATTAAGAAGTGAATTGTAAATGAGACTGAACAGAATGGAGATCCAAAGCTAGAGTTTGAACATCATTAGGTTAAGCCAAAATTGTAAATTTCTTCTCCAAAATGCATGCTCCTTAAGATAGTTAATGAAAAACCAATTTGTGTCTGTATCTAGGTATTTAAAAAATATGAGAAAAATATGCAGTGATTCTCCCTTGTAAATTAACATCAAATATTAGAATATTAACCACTTTAAGGACAACATGTCTGAACGAAGATTCTCTTGACAAATAATAGTATGTGGGTTGAAAGAGCAGACAGACAACATTTGAATAAATCAAACAAGATTTACTCATCCAAACAATTAAAAAGTATGCTATTATACCCAAGATGTAAAGAAAGAATGAACACTTTTTAAGGGTGGCAAAAGATTTCCAGTCCCCAAATCTCAGCAGTGGGAACACAGTTCCAAATAGTAAGTTCTGAGTGAGTGTCATATCAGACATTTTGGAATAACTATAGCTGTTATATAAGTCTTGGATAGTCTAACATGTAGTGTTGCCTGGGTATATGTCATAGGCCACATTGCATGAGTCACATCAATCTCAGAATTATATGAAGCACAGTATTGCTAAGGTATGGTACACGGTATACTCAAGTATAAGCATTTTTCTTGCATCATTCTCAGTCTCTCCATGATAACACAGATGGGTTCAAATATGTTTCTAAAATGCTTTTACATTCACTCATTCAACTATTATTCACTGGTTCCAGTTATTCCATTAGTCCTGGACCATTGTCTGTCTGAGGATTTATGGACATACAGGTAGTATAAATTTAGCCATTCTGCCTACAAGTGACATGAACTTAACTTTCAATTTTCCATTCCTGCTTGATGGGTGAGGTATTACATATCAATTACTAGCGTAATTCTGTATCTTAAGTCGCCATATTTAGATATCACTGTACAGGCCATCTTTTTGGCTACTTTGTATATTGTCCAAAACCACTAGTGTGGGATCAGCCTAAAGGCCTGAGAACCTAGCCCTGATTTAGGAATTTCTAGAGCTACCTCTCTATGAACTGAGTGCTGAACAGAAGTAGCTCAGCTTTGCCAGAAAAATAGTGATCTAACACGTTTTTCGCAGCACCCTGGCAATAGCTTCAAGTTCTTTGCTTGTGTTGCAAGTTTGAGAAGCACTGCTTTGGGAATGATGCTAACAAGAAATCTTAATTTTATTTTAGGGCTTGCTGTTCACTGTGTGCAAACAACAGAAACAAAGAAAAAGCTAGTTTTTAAAAATTAAAAAAAATTTTTTATTTATTGGGGTATAGTTGCTTTACAGTGTTGTGGTAGTTTCTGCTGTACAGCAAAGTGAATCAGCTATATGTTTACACATACCCCCTCCCTCCTGGATTTCCCTCCCATCTAGGTCACCACAGAGCATCGAATAGAGTTCCCTGTGCTGTACAGCAGGCTCTCACTAGTTATGTATTCCATACATAGCAGTGTATACATGTCAATCCCAATCTCCCAATTTATCCCACACCCCCTTTTGCCCCTTGGTGTCCATATGTTTGTTCTCTACGTCTGTGTCTCTATTTCTGCTCTGCAAAAAGGTTCATCTGTACCATTTTTCTAGATTCCACATGTATGCGTTAACATACGATATTTGTTTTTCTCTTTCTGACTTACTTCACTCTGTATGACAGTCTCTAGGTCCATCCACATCTCTACAAATGACCCAATTTCGTTTCTTTTAATGGCAAAGTAATATTCAATTGTGTATATGTACCACATTTTCTTTATCCATTCATCTGTCGATGGACATTTAGGTTGCTTCCATATCCTGGCTATTGTAATCGTGCTGCAATGATCATTGGGGTGCATGTGTCTTTTTGAATAATAGTTTTCTCAGGGTATATGCCCAGTCGTGGGATTGCTGGGTCATATGGTAGTTCTATTTTTAGTTTTTTAAGGACCCTCCATACTGTTCTCAATAGTGGCTGTATCAATTTACATTCCCACCAACAGTGCGGGAGGGTTCCTTTTCTCCACACCCTCTCCAGCATTTATTGTTTGTAGATTTTTTGATGATGGCCATTCTGACCGGTGTGAGGTGATACCTCATTGTAGTTTTGATTTGCATTTCTCTAATAATTTGTGATGTTGAGCATCTTTTCATGTGCCTCTTGGCCATCTGTATATCTTCCTTGGAGAAATGTCTATTTAGGTTTTCTGCCCATTTTTTGATTGGGTTGTTTGTTTTTTTGATATTGAGCTGCATGAGCTATTTGTAAACTTTGGAGATTAATCCCTTGTCAGTTGCTTCCTTTGCAAATATTTTCTCCCATTCTGAGGATTGTTTTTTTTTGTCTTGTTTATGGTTTCGTTTGCTATGCAAAAGCTTTTAAGTTTGATTAAGTCCCATTTGTTTATTTTTGTTTTTATTTTCATTACTCTGGGAGGTGGGTCAAAAAAAGATCTTGCTGTGATTATGTCAAAGGGTGTTTTTCCTATGTTTTCCTCTAAGAGTTTTATAGTGTCCAGTCTTACATTTAGGTCTTTAATCCATTTTGAGTTTATTTTTGTGCATGGTGTTAGGGAATGTTCTAATTTAATTCTTTTACATGTAGCTGTCCAGTTTTCCCAGCGCCACCTATTGAAGAGGCTGTCTTTTCTCCATTGTATATTCTTACCTCCTTTGTCATAGATTAGGTGACCATAGGTGCGTGAGCTTATCTCTGGGCTTCATATCCTGTTCCATTGATCAATGTGTCTGTTTTTGTGCCAGTACCACACTGTTTTGATTACTGTAGCTTTGTAGTATAGTCTGAAGTCAGTGAGCCTGATTCCTCCAGCTCCATTTTTCTTTCTCAAGATTACTTTGGCTATTCAGGGCCTTCTGTGTTTCCATACAAATTGTAAAATTTTCTGTTCTAATTTTGTGAAAAATGCCATTGGTAATTTGATAGGAATTGCACTGAATATGTAAATTGCTTTGGGTAGTATAGTCATTTCACAATATGATTCTTCCAATCCAAGAACTTAGTATATCTCTCCATCTGTTTTGTGTCATCCTTGATTTCTTTCATCAGTATCTTATAGTTTCTGAGTAGAGGTCTTTTGCCTCCTTTGGTAGGTTTATTCCTAGGTTATTGTATTCTTTTTGTTGCAATGGTAAAATGGGATTGTTTCCTTAATTTCTCATTCCGATCTTTTGTGTTAGGTATGCAAGAGATTTCTGTGCATTACTTTTGTATCCTACACCTTTACCAAATTCATTGATAACTCTAGTAGTTTTCCAGTGGCAAAGTTAATAAAAATGCCTCTGTATACCAGTCAATCCCTATCTATCTATCTATCTATCTATCTATCTATCTATCTATCTAGCTATCTATCTATCTACCTATTTATCTATTTATCTATCTATCTACCTGTCATCTATGTACTGTCTATCCATCATTTCATCCTTTGACTACATATGCATTATAGCAATTATTCATTAGAAAGACTAGTTGGGTCTTTGGGATCTGGCAGCCATGGCTTCAATTCTGATTCTAACACCTGCCAGCTGTGGTGAACTGTGGGCAGATAATATTAATCTATTGCTGCGTAACAAATTGCCACAAACTTGATGGTTAAAACAGTACATATTTATTATCACCACAGATTTTGTGGGTCAGGAGTTAAGGCATAACCTAACCTTGTCCCCTGTTCAGGATCTCAAGTGGACTGCAGGGTTGGGGGGTTTCATTCCAGGCTCAGGGTCTTATTCTAAGCTCCCATGGTTGTTGACAGAATCATTTCTTTTCTGCTGTAGAACTCATGGGTGCTTGCTTCTTCAAGGCCAGCAGGGGAATCTCTCTGACCGCAAGGAAGGCCTCTAATGGCTTGACTCTCAAATCTGTGTCTTCTGATCTGTATATAGATATAATGACATATACCTTTTAGGATTTCTTGTGCGTTTCAAATGAGACAATAATGTAGTAGTGTAAGGTACACTATAAATATTCAAAATATTATTCATTTAAAAATTATAATCCAACTTTTTCTTCATCCTGGAAGTAATCTTGTCACTTTCCATTCTAGATTATAGTTAATTTATAATCACTACACTTTCAATTTCTAGGCAAGCTTTATTAAATATTTGGTTTTAGAAATTTTATAAATAAGATTAGAATATATCGGTGCACATATAGTTAGGTGTGCAGATTTTGTGTAGAAGTAGAAACATTTTCAGTGTCATTGTTTTTGTTTTCTCAATTTAGTGGTGAAGATTATGGTGAGGTAACATATGTGAAAATGTTTTTTAACCGTGAAACATAATGGAAATATTAGCAACAAATTTTGATACAGGCTGATGAGGACTCAGTCTAGGGTGAAGATAGGAAAAAATACAGAAAGAGAAGAATAGGAGGGACTATTGTGAAGAAAAATCAGATTTGGAATAATTTAGGACCTGTGTCATTGCATATATAGTAGTTGACTTTTAAATAATATTTATGAAGCAGGACATCGAGGTAGGCAGACTTCAAGAGATTGCCACTTAAATGTTTCTCCAATTTTTTCTGTCAGATGGACACAGCAAAGTCATCCAGAGGACAGATCCCTTTTATTTAGAGAAGAGTAATTTTGAATGTTCCTAGTTGTTATCTAAATCTAAAGTAATCCATCTCATTGCCCTAGGGATCTTTTGTGATAGATTTTTCATGATTTGTGATGGTCTTTTAAATTATTTTTGTATTGATACAAAGGACTTTTCTTAAGAAGGAAAGAAATAGAATTTACCTCTTTACCTTTTGAGGCTCAGTGTTTTATGATCTCTCTGATAAATAGAGATGATCTTAATTTGTCTTGGCTGTAAATGTGCCCAAGTCTTCAATAGGAAACTCATCATGAAGGAAAGGAGAGTCTGGCTGCTGTTGTCAACTTAGTATCAAGGTCTGACGAGCATCACCGGAGGGCTGGTTTTGTTTCCAGCGTATGGCTGACAACCAGCGTCTTCCTCTTGGCTAGTTCAGACATCCCCACTCAAGGGTATATTTAGGAATGATGGCTGGGAGTGAATATATAAACTAGAGAGCTCTCACTTCAGACGCCAATCAAACAAAACTCCTAGCCAAACAAGGGAGTGGCATCACATTCCTCACTAACTACTCTCTGAGGAAATAAGCTTAGCAAGGGCTTTATTGAGGAATAGGTACATATCAAAAGAGTAACACTAGTTTTAAATGTGACCTCTATGCCAGTGAAAAACGCAAGGACAGCTTAAAATTGGTGTCCACGTTTAGATTATTAAGGCACTCTAAGCAAAATTTTTGGTAGTGTTTGGAAACAGATTTGGATTTAGGCTGATTAAAACTCCAGCATTATTTAATTTTAGCACCACCCCCACCCCCCCACCCCCACCAAATGGGAAACTGGATGTTCTGCTAATTTGGGCAGGTTGTGGCTCAAGTAATTAATTTGAATTAAAAAGCTGATGGAGAAGGAAAAAACAGATGTCCTATAAAAGTACTTAAAGTTCTTTAAATCATGCCACCATTCAGCCATTTAACAATCATTTAACAACATTTTATATAACTCCTATGTGCCTGCAACTTAGTATTGTGCATCAGAAGGTCAAAAACTTCTTTGCAAACACCACCAGACCGTATGAGAAGTAACAGACCTGTATTTATTTCAGAGTCACCTTGCAGCTAATAATGAACAGAAAGTAGAACTCTATTCTCAGTATATTTTCAAGGTAAACAAGCAGTCACCCGTGATTATTTTTCACATCCATCTTTTAGGGAGTATCAACTTGCTTTGTTTCCAGTCTGTGCTTTTCAAAGCAAAAGCTCTGCATTAAAAATACAAGACTGAGAGAAATGTGCATTGAAGAGAAAAAAAGCAGAAATGTCAGGTGGAGATCCTGGGAACAAGAAAGACTATCACGGGGAATTATTTGAGTCATAGTGTACCTCTAAAAGCTGAGTGATAGGTTTTAGAGCTGCTTCTGGCTTCTTAATTATCTGGACATTGTTTCTAAACCAAGGATAATTTACTGTATTCTATAAAAAAAATTGAAAAATAATCAGTGTAAATAAGATATTTATTCTCATGCTAACCACAAATTAATCTAGCCATTAATTTTATTTATTTTTTAATAGATCTTATTGGAGTATAATTGCTTCACAATACTGTGTTAGTTTCTGTTGTACAACAAAGTGAATCAGCCATATGCATACATATGTCCCCATATCCCCTCCCTCTTCAGCCTCCCTCCCACCCTCCCTATCCCCACCCCTCTAGGTCACCACAAAGCACCAAGCTTGATCTCCCTGTGCTATGCTGCTGCTTCCCACTAGCTATTGTACATTAAGATAGTGTATATATGTCGATGCTACTCTCACTTTGCCCCAGCTTTCCCCCCAAACCCCGTGTCCTCAAATCTATTCTCTATGTCTACATCTTATTCCTGTCCTGCAACTAGGTTCATCAGTACCTTTTTTTTTTTTTTTTAGATTCCATATATATGTGTTACCATATGGTATTTTCTCTTTTGACTTACTTCACTCTGTATGACAGACTCTAGGGTCCATCCACCTCACTACAATAACTCAATTTCATTTCTTTTTATGGCTGAGTAATATTCCATTGTGTATATGTGCCACATCTTCTTTATCCATTCATCTGTCGATGGACATTTAGGTTGGTTCCATGTCCTGGCTATTGTAAATAGTGCTGCAATGAACATTGTGGTACATGTCTCTTTTTGAATTATGGTTTTCTTAGGGTATATGCCCAGTAGTGGGATTGCTCGGTCATATGATAGTTGTATTTTTAGCTTTTTAAGGAACCTCCATACTGTTTTCCATAGTTGTCGTTTCAATTTACATTCTAACCAACAGTGCAGGAGGGTTCCCTTTTCACCTCACCCTTTCCAGCATTTATTGTTTCTAGATTTTTTGATAATGGCCATTCTGACTGGTGTGAGGTGATAGCTCATTGTAGTTCTGATTTGCATTTCTCTAATAATTAGTGATGTTGAGCATCTTTTCATGTGCCTTTTGGCCATCTGTATGCCTTCCTTAGTGAAATGTCTATTTAGGTCTTCTGCCATTTTTTACCTGGATTGTTTGTTTATTTGATATTGAGCTGCATGACCTGCTTATATATTTTGGAGATTAATCCTTTGTCTGTTGTTTCATTTGCAAATATTTTCTCCCATTCTGAGGGTTGTCTTTTTTTCTTATTTATGGTTTCCTTTGCTGTGAAAAAGATTTTAAGTTTAATTAAGTCCCATTTTTTAATTTTTTGTTTTTATTTCCATTACTCTAGGAGGTGGATCAAAAAAGATCTTGCTGCTGTTTATGTCAAAGAGTGTTTTTCCTGTGTTTTCCTCTAAGGGTTTTATAGTGTCTGGTCTTACATTTAAATCTTTAATCCATCCATAGTTTATTTTTGTGTATGGTGTTAGGTAATGTTCTAATCTCATTCTTTTCCATGTAGCTGTCCAGTTTTCCCAGCACCACTTATTGAAGATGCTGTCTTTTCTCCATTGTATGTTCTTGCCTCCTTTGTCATAAATTAGGTACCCATGTGTGCATGGGTTTATCTCTGGGCATTCTATCCTGTACCATTGATCTGTATTTGTTTTTGTGCCAGTACCATACTGTCTTGATTACTGTAGCTTTGTAGTATAGTCTGAAGTCAGGGAGCCTGATTCCTCCAACTCCATTTTTCTTTCCCAAGATTGCTTTGGTTATTCGGGGTCTTTTGTGTTTCTATACGAATGTAAAATGTAGCCATTAATTTTAAAAGTTCTATGTGGAAATGTTCATTACTTAAGTTTTCCTGACCCCAGTTTCCTTATGTGTAATATGTAAGCTAGGATCAGCTGACTTTAAAATATCCTTCCAGATTCAATAGGATTCAGTATTGTGCTTGATATTTAAATACATGCAAAAGGAATATGTTTCTAGGTACATACCGAACAAACATATTTCTTAAAAAATAGAAACATTGTAATTTAATACTTAAAGATTGGGAAATAAAGCCAGGTAAAAGGCAGAAACCAGAAGTTATTTAGTTGGTAGTAACCTATTGGGAGAGAATCAGCAATTTTCTTTGCCTTACGTTTACTATTTCAGGAAAACCATAAAGTTTTAATTGATTTTTACTCAGTTTGATATAAAGCTACTGAGAGTCAACATACAATTAAGTTCTACTTGGGGTTTTACTCTGCCATTTTTAATAAATATTTTCTTTCATCACTACAAGAGAAGTAAATCATTAGTCACTGTCTTCCTATCTTTGAATAATATGACCACCAATAAATGTTTTAAAGGAGGTACATCTTTTATGATCCACTGAAATACAGTGGATCCCATTATTTGTGAGTTCTGTATTTGCAAATTGGCTTGCTTGTTGACACTTATTTGTAACCCTAAAATCAATACTCATGACTCCTTTGAGGTCACTTGTGGACATGGGCAGATGTGTAGAGCAGCAGAAAAGTTGAGTTGGCTGATGTACATGTTCCCAGCTGAGGTGGAACAAGGCACCAAGTGACACTGACTTCTTGTTTCATCCCTCATATTATAAACACATGTCCTTTTTGTGTTGATCTTTTTAGTGTGACCTTTAATGTTTGGGGCATTTTTGTGCTTTTTGTTGATAACTTGCTGTTTAAGATGTTCCCCAATAGTATTGTTGAGGTGCAGACTAGTGTTCCTAAGTGTAAGAAGGCTGTGATGTGCCTTCATAGAAAATTCATATGCATTAGGTGGCTTCATTCAGACATGTGTTACTAGTGTTACTGACTGTGAGTTCATTGTTTAGTGAATCAACAATATATGTTAGATAGGTGCTTGAAACAGAAATACATGTGGAAACCAGGTTGTGTATTGTTTGATTGAAAAAATGCTGTAACCAGTAGGTTGCAAACTACCTATATTTATCCTAGGAACAATGGTTCAGATTAGCTAATTCAGTGTTTTATGGCAATTTTACAGAACATAACTATTGTGAATAATGAAAATCACTGTACTAGAAGAAAAAGTTTAACATCTAGATTTACTGGGGCAATGGATAAAGGTTTATCTTTTGTGAAGAGGCAGTGGGAGGAGTAGTTTTTCTTTGTTATAAAATCTCTAATAACCTCTCTTAGGACTCACAATAACCAAAAACAGACTCACAAAGTTGTATGATTTCATTTTGCACACACTTTAGAGTGGGTGCAGTCTAAAAAGTCCTTGTGCTAATTGACATGTATTCAGATAAATCCTGTTCGCATGGCACACTGCAGTTTCTGTAATTTTACCCACAACTCATGGTGGTGGCAGTGATGCAACAGCTAACTCTAAAATGCCTGAAAATGTTTATTCTTCACTTCTCAAACAGTTATTCGACACTGACTATATGCCACATATTGTTCTACTCACATAGAAAACATCTCACAGTCTGTTGAATAGCAAATAGGAGATTAAACACCAGTTCTGAACTTGAGAGTCATTTGGTACTATGAGAAAAAAGCAATCAGAGTGCTGATTTTTTTAATTGAGATATAATTGACATATAACATTATATTAGTTTCAGGTGTACAACATAATGATTCAATATTTGTGCAGAGAGAGAAGGTTCTGAATAATGAGGAAGTCTCTTTCAATAATGTTTAATCTGGACAATAAACTTGTACCCACCTAAAATCAGCGAAACTTTAGTAGGCATTGGGTACAAGATATTTTTAGAGGGATATTCATAGTCTCTTTCAAGTAGAAGACATAGATGGAGAATCACACCTCCAGAATTTACAGTATTTCATAAATTTGTGAATTTGCACATTGGAATAGAAATAGCTAAAGCAATAAAATTATCATTGGAAAAACTTCTGTAGTAAAGGGAAAATCTTACTTTGAAGATTGAATTTAGAGCATTTGAAGACATGTAGAATGATATTTTTCTTCTATCAATATATCATCTCTAGTAAAAAGAAGTTAACCATCTGACATAGGCAGACATGGACATGTACAGGGCAAAGAAGCAGATTAGGTATTTCAATTTGGGAAAAGTATTAGTGGAACTGACAAGAATAATGGAAATAGATTGTAGCCAACTTCTTACTCATAGTTACCAATAATGCAGTAAAGAAATACTGGTATTTGATACCACATCCACCTTTTATTTATGAATAAATATTTTGACAATCTGTTGGTAATTTTGCTTAGGTTAATCATATAATAATCTGTTTTGGATTCAATATTTGAGTCTCCTTAAATAATAACTTTTTTCCTTTACAAACTTTCTTTCACTAAGTTTTGATTTTGCGTCAAGTCTTGATCCTATGACCTCTTCTAGGTACTCTATCAATGTCACTCATGCCATTTCCTCACTTACTCTTGGTATACCAGTCCTGGCCAGATCTTTGACTTTTCTGAATTGTAAACATGTGTATCCAAAAGTTGGCCTGACATTTCCACTTGGATATTTCAAAGGTCTCTCAAAAACAAATGTGTTCAAAAAAGGTTTTCTTCCAAATATGGTCCTTTTCCTGTGTTCACTATCTCACTGAATGGCACACACATTTATCTAATTACAGAAGGAAGAATCCTCCTTTACCTCACATCAAGTCTGAATAACCTGTTGATTTTAAGTTGTATGTTGTATCTCCTTTGTTAATACCATAGTTCATGCTACAATAGCTTACAATCTGGTCTCCTCAAATCCACTCCTCTCCCTGTCCAAATGCTTCTCTCAGCCAATATGAGTTCCAAAAACTGTTGGAATAAACAGTTTTCAAAATTCATCTCCATTTCTCTATCCCTAATATTTTTGTTTTCCCCTCAATACTTCGTATTCTCAAATATATAACACTCCTTGCTACCTCAGAACTTTTGCACTTTCTGTTGCCTTTATTTTTTATTAAATCTGTACATACAGCATATTTATTTCTCTGATATTGAATATGAATATTACATTTTAAAGATTTTGTCTTTCCCATTCTTTTTTTTTGAATTTTATTTATTTTTTTTATACAGCAGGTTCTTATTAGTTATCCATTTTATACATATTAGTGTATACAAGTCAGTCCCAATCTCCCAATTCATCACACCACCCCCCTGCCACTTTCCCCCCTTGGTGTCCATATGTTTGTTCTCTACATCTGTGTCTCAATTTCTGCCCTGAAAACCTGTTCATCTGTTGCCTTTAGATGCTCTTAATCCACTCCCCACCCCCTATCTTCACGTACTTATCTCTTATTTATCCATAAGATCACAGCTGAAATATCAATTCCTGATAGAAAGCTTTCCCAGACAATGCCTTCTTCTGACTAGATTAAGTTTTCTATAGTAAGCTCATCATTTTGTGTTTTTTCTTTATTGTATTTAGCATTGTTTGTAATTATAAGCTTAGGCATTGAACTTATTTTTCTGTTTTTCTCACTTTTGAGGCAATATTCCTAGAGTTAATTTATTAAAGAAAATTTTGGTATATTTTAAAAATGACTGAACAACACTATTCTTTTGGCAAGCACTACCAGTGACCTGGACACGGCATGGGGCCACTTCTCCACCTAGCAGCATAGATTGTTATAAGACAGGGTATTGGCTGGATCCTCTCAAAGGTCTATTTCTGAGATAATGTTTTCTCTTCTAAAGATGTGGATATAACCTAGACACTTCCACCTTTCTGTCATTTTAATTAAACCCAAAATATAAATTACCTATTGTACTCTAATTATTTGTTACCCTGACCAAAAACTGAACAACAACCAAAAAAAAAAAAACAAGAACAAACCTGCAGCCAATAGGGCTAGCAGAAAAAATATATAAATATAAATATATATATATTTGGTCCTAGGACACTATGGCTTTTATTAGTGGATATTTTCAATCATTTCTTTCCCAAGAAACAAAGAACAATGAGATGTATTATACCTAACAAATGGAAATGTACATATCATTTATAAAAGAAACAAACCAGAACAATTAAGCAAGAAAATGTCACAACTAGCTTCCCTGAATTCAGTTTCAGGAACCTATTTAGAGAATATCATTGTTCCCCTTTCTGTTAATTCTGAATGGTTATTTTTGATACTCAGTACTGCTGGCTCATAGAGCATTCCTCAGTGTTCATATGGGCTTATTAGGTAGTCTTAAAATGAAGTGCACATCAGAATTACATAAAGAAGCATTTTTAGAATCCAGATACCGAAGCTTCCATCTTCTGAATTGGAATTTCCAGTTGTGAGCTCTCACATGTGCAATAAATACAACAGTAAAATCTTTAACCACCATTTGAATACAGAGTCATGAAGGGCAATCACTGTGGCCAGATGTTGCACATATTGGGAAATTTTAGCTATTAAATGTTTCAAGCCTAAGACATTTTTTTTGTGCTTTCAAATATACTTAGTAAATCATTTTTAGACTCACTGACTTTCTTAATTTTCTTCCTAGAATATATAAATTGATATAGTCATTAACAAATAGGATTTATTTTAGGTCTTTCATTATAATATAGTAGGTCTATAACAGCTAATGTATGTGGGATTAAAGAGTAGCCATTCATGTTAAGATTGAAAGAAAATGTACGCAATGTTAGAGTATGTAGGATGTAGGTAAAGAGAAACTTATCTGAATTTAAAGGTGGTTATGCATTGTTCTGAGATACTCAGAACGTGGCTAGCTTTAGAGCTATTGGGTAACATGCCTTATTTTATTTGGAAATACTTTAAAATGTCTTTAAATGTGAATAGTTCCTTAGTCAGTATTTTAATACTCTGGTAGGCAATTTCTAGTAGAGGTACTGTTTATGAAACACAAAGCAAATTCAGAGGTGTTTGGTTCAGATTGTCTACATTCTATGTTAGCAAGTGGATGAATCCTAGACAGGATATTCAGGGCACACATCCACTAAAAATAAGAATGAATGTACAACAGTGGGTACTTGTATAAATCAGAGTGTTGTTGTCTCCATAAAACTAAAGCCAATTAAATATGCATTAAACATAAAGGAAAATGTATTAATTCACATAATTCATAGCTTAACAAAATCATAAATGACAGGTTTTTTTCCCAACTTTCTGTTCTGTCATGCTCAGCATGTTAACTTAGCTACTTAGAATCAAAAGATGCTTTAGCAGCTCCAAGGAATCACACATTCATCCAATAATTAGCAAAAGCAGTTAAAAAGGAAGCAGCCTAAACGTCTTTTCTGTGTGTATCATTGACCACAGCTATCCTGTATACCTGAGCTTGATAAAAGTTCCAACTATGTTTTGCTTAGAAGATTCATATTTCATTCTCTGGGGATATTATTTATCCTGAGGGACATGGCTATTTAGAGGAGAGTGAACAAACCAGAGGTCTGTTAGAGAAGATGAGGAATGGATGACTATTGGGTAGATGAGAGTGGATTGTCTGATGTCAACCTCCTTAGCTAAATAACAAGACAACTGGGCAAGATTTGGCATTCAGGAAAGTTGGAACTAGACAGCATCCAAGGACTGAGGGATAACGATAGAGTGAGCAGACACTGATAGTTTTTTATTTGAGTAAAGTTCTGACCCCATGGGAATTTGTTATACAGTTCACACTAAAAGAATTTTTCTCATGGTGAGAACAGCCTAGAACCTGTAGGCCAGAGTCAGAAATTGAATGTAAAGAGTGAGGAGATGGGGTATAGTGACTTTTTTCTGGTCCTGCTTAAATTCCTCATTAGAGTTCATTGCAGTATTGCACACACTGTGGATGGTGAATAAATTATCTCAACGAATTAAGTTGCACATATATTGGTCTCTATAACAACGAGTAAGAGCATATATTTGTTCTTACAACAATAGCAAGTAAGAAACTCATTATAGGTATCACAAATAAAATGTATTATGTTGCTTTCTTATATGAAAATGAAAAAAAATTGACTTAATTATTTATATGTCCTGTGGACATTATATTTAAAAGTTAACAACTCAACTTTTATATATTGGCAAAACAATTTAACAAGAATTAGCCTTGTAAAGGAAGTCAGGGAATTCAACAGGGGATGAAGGCATGACTTAAAGATCTCAGTTTATTATATTAAAAACATTGCCTATGGAAGAACTTTCCACCATAATATCAAACTTTAACATTTATGCGCTATATTAGTTGTATATCAAAATTGCCAAATAATTGATAGCCAGAAAGTTCAGTAACATTGTTTGGAGCTTATAAGAAAACTCAATAATTTTCACACACACACACAAAATCAAAAAACAAAACACAAGAGAGTGTGAATTAAAGTCTAATAGGCTCGGGTTAGTTTAATGAAATGTTAACATTTCTTCTCATACTGAAAAGGTAATATTGAGAAGGAAGCTATGATCCTTTTACAATGGAAGTAGGGATTATGGGAAAGCACAGGAGGATAAGAAAGTTGAGCCAGGTTAAATGACCTTTATTTAAGCTTTACCGAAACAAATGAATAAGAGGATTTATCAAGCAGACAATAAAATAGAATTAGAAAAAAGATCCAAATACACAAATGCATATACTTTCATCAAAGGAAGCTTATAAATGTGTAATTATATAGAAAAGTATTTACTCTGGACTTTTAAAGTTAAATAAACAGTATTTATTGAAATTGTTATGCCTGTTTCTGTTATACATAAATTAAAACATTAACAATATGTATTTTGTTCTTTAAACAATTTTTACATAATTTAGAACATACCCAATTACTCAGATATATCCATATGTTATGTTCCAGAGAAAATTTTAAAAAATTCTAAACATTTAGATCAACTGTCAGAAAATTAACCATTAAGTTATTCTACGTGATCTTCTCTGGTATCTCAAAAAGATCATACAATCTAAAGTGTTCAGACATAGTAACACTAGCAAGGGAACAATCACTTTCTTCTTCTGTTAGCATTTATGATACAATTCAGGACTTCCTTCCTTATAATAATTTTGTTACTCTACTAGTGTGTACAATCTGAGGGTTTTTTCTCCAAATAATTTTCTTTAATAACCATATAATGAAAAGAATCTCCTAACGGAAAAATTCAGGACAGAAATTAACAAAGAGCTCTGAGAGTAAATTGGGGATAGTGTATAAGTATATAGAAAACCTCAAAATTAGCATTTGTTTCTAAAGAATTATTCTCTTTTAGATTGAGAACTCCTCAAACTAGAAGACCCTATTACTATTCATATGTATTTTTAAATACTGTATTTCATATATCTTACCCAATATGATGATTAACACATAACTCACATTCAGTAGTTGCTAAATGATTTGCACTCTCACTTCTCTAAATATCAGGGTTTATCATTTTACTTGGATCCCTGCTTTTACACATCTACTGAAATGCCTTGTTTTACAAAATGTATTTTTGAGAAGATATGATATGTTGTATCAAATTAGTATTATCCTGTATATTAGCTACATTAGGTGGAATCTATAGATCTTTGCTGTCCACTTTTTTTAGCTACTAACCACATGTGACTTTTTTAAATTTTGATTTAAATCAGTTAAAATTAAATGAATTGAAAATTTGGTTTAGTTTGCACTAGCCCCATATCAAGTATTCAATAGCTACATATAGTTAGTGGCTATGGTAGCACTGATAGAACATTTCTGTCATTGCAGAACTTTCCACTGAAGAGCAATAGATTATGTTATTTACTGTATTGGGGACATATGGACCAATAGCAGATTGTCGCCTTTGCATTACAAATAATATATGGTAAATATTTCTACAGGTTGATCAGTAATCATTTTAGGTACTCTGTGTAGACCTTTATGGGCCTTACCCATATCTAGTGACAGTCCCAACAGATCATAATGCCCAAGCATGCTCGTGATAATTAATTTGATATGCCAGAACCTTGATACCAGAAAGACTAGTGTGCTAAGTACAGGAGAGGAGAATTCAAGTCATTGAAAAATTATTGTTC
Organism: Balaenoptera musculus; assembly: GCF_009873245.2. NCBI lineage: Eukaryota > Metazoa > Chordata > Mammalia > Artiodactyla > Balaenopteridae > Balaenoptera > Balaenoptera musculus. The sequence continues at coordinate 72,855,665 of NC_045791.1, read as the reverse complement.
TAATTGTTAAAATGTAAATATAATTAGACTCTATTTATAAATGAACATATCCAGGCCATGTGTCAGAAGCAAGTCTCTATTATGATCCAACATGGTAAATAAGTAATGGATACCATTTTGGGGAAGAATCAAGTATAGGGAGGATATCTCTTCTGAAGAAGAAAAATATTGCAGAGTGGTTCACATTTTGGGGCTGGGTTTTTAAGTATGAGTAAGAGTCTGTTCAGCAGAAAAACTGGGGAGAGATATTTTAGACAGAGGGAAACCGCATGAGAAAAGGCACAGGATCCACAAGTGCTTAGGCATTTGTAAAACAAGGAGAAAGTTAATGTAACTGGATCATGAAGAATGGAGGATAGAATGGAGAAAGGACCAGAGAAACCAGTTTTGTTAGCATAGTTTTGTTTCATAGTATCTAGATACCCCTGGATGAACAAGTGAAATTGACTTTCCAGGCTGACAAAGTTGAGAGACCTGATCCAGGTTTGTTAAGTTAGGCTACAACAATGGGCCCACACACTGTGAGGCAGCCTGAATCTGTCAGGTTGCTGTTCACCTTTATACAACAGTTGCCATAGACTGATAATCATAAATAAAATGGTCTCTTCATTTCCAAGGTAACCCAGAATTATTATCAAATAGTATTTCTCCTTTTTTCCAGAATACTCCACTAGAAGAATACATATGACTTTCTGGCTAGGTATAACATTTTAGGTGTATGATTGATCTTTCCTTATGTTTTTCATGTGATTGTTGCTAAATGTGAAGACAGTATGGTTTTATTTTGGGGCATTCTCACTAATGTTATCACTGGGAGAAATAGGCAGGTTTAATTAACTGTTCATTATTTCATGACATGTGAGATGGAGTGAAAACATGGGTAAAAACTGGGTCACATTTGCAGTTATCGCTAAAGCAATACTCAGTATGTTCCTGTGGAAAAAATGCAAGGTGTTTGCAACTATCTTGTTTTTCTATAAATAGTACTGCAATTTGCTGGAAAGATCATATAAACTAAACACAAAATAGATTAGTTCACTGTCAAGGAATTTAACTAGAATGACAGGTAAATATGTGGGAAGAAAATGTGAATTTGATTCAAGGAAAATGAAGTAAGACAGACAAAAGAATCCTGCAAAGGATAACTTCAATAATAACAACAGTGCAAAGTCAGTGAAAGGAAATAAGCAGAGTCAGGTAGAAAAGGTTTAGATATTTAAGTGAATTGTTTCCACAAAGGGTGCTCTGCAAATGAGAAAAGGGAAAACAATTCTTCAGAAACAGGCATATTTGAAAATAACCTGGATTATCTAATATGTTTAACATTTCTAAAGAAGAGAATCTTAAAAAATATTAATTAATTCTGCCAAGGAAGAATACAGTTGAATAATTTGACATATAACTCACATAAACACAATAAATCTAGAAATATTTCTGAATTTATTCCCTTTGTTGAAGAGTTCTCAGAGAGGAAACATATAATTAGGACTTGCATAAATTTTACAAATTGCATTGATTTCTTTTACACTAAATCTTTTCTTTCTTCAATAGTTGTTTGCTATTGGAAACCTAGGGAATTGTTCTTTTGTCAGGAATATAAAACACTTTTTGGTTTTTCATTAGGAATTCTTTTTATTATAGCTTAACTTATATTGAATGAATGGCAGCAACGTTGATTTACGATGAGAGAAATGATTTACAGATGTTTGGTTCCATTGCATGAGTATAAATATGTTTTCCCAAGAAAACATCAAAGGGGCAGTTTACAACTTGAATCCTTGTTTAAAAGAAGGTAAATGATTAGTATGACCATTGATGATCTGTAACATCTTATCAAGCATGTACTAAGTACTTAGCATTGTTCAAACTGTCATGAGGAATATAGATGAGGTTTAATCATGATTCTTACTTGCAGTGAGTTTATAATTTATTTGAGAGCAAAGACTAGCGTGTTATTGCAGGGCAAATCTCAAATTGCACTCCATAGAGCACAACACCATTGGAATTCAGGAGAGTCTCTTGGAACAAATAAAACGTAATTTGAGCCTTAAAAGATGGTTTGGGTTACATGAAAGGAAAAAAAGAGCAAATTTGCAAAAAGGACCCTAACCTGAAGCAAGGCACATGATATATTCATGCATCAATAAGAAAAACAAAAACAAAAAACAAAAAACCTGGTTAAAAAGGAGGGTATGCTAAGGAGCAGGAGAGCAGAGGGGTATATTTAACAGATTTGCACAAAATAGGCATAATTACCAAATTTGTAGAAAAAATTACCAATTTGTAGAAAAGAGATGTAGCTACCAAATTTTAACCAGTTTGAATACTAAGCCATTAGATTTGATTTTAAAAAGGCATAACATAGAAGAAATGAAAGTTTGCCATGTTGTGTTTTTCTTCCAGTCATGTTCTGACATGATTAAATGATTGTTCTTAAAGCATTCGCGTGAGCAGAGGCAGATGAACTATCCAGTTAAGGATTTTTTTTTTTTTTCCTTTTAAATCCAGATGAATGACAATTAGGAACTGGATTAAGAGTAAAATGAGAAATATTATATAAGGAGAAAATAGGGAATATATGAAAAAGCTCAATGAGTAAGATGACTGAGCTTGTTTGTTCTAGGGCCTAGGAATATGGCCACAAAGAGAATGTTTCTTGGGAGCCACAAGTTAATAAATGTGATTTTGGACCAAGATAGCTTGAGGATTTCAGAGTAATCATTTTCTCTCAATTCTCACTTGATTGACATTGTGACTTAGTTAAATAAGAATAGAGTAGAGAGTCTATTTGAAGGATACCTTTTGAGACACTGTATTTAAAAATTTTTAGAGTCACTTATAAAATTGTACTTGTACAAATCAAATACCAAAGGATGTAATTAAACTCCCCTTCAAAGCAGCACTAATCCCTCCTGTGTTCTCAGCAGAGGTAACAGCTAATTACAGTCAGGGGGCATACTTACAGAACTATGCATATTTTGCATATATTTATTTGTATATATTTCTATATAATTCTGAAAGGAAATATATACATATATTACATAAATTTATTCATGTATTTCTGAACCTTGTTTCTTTCATTTTACATACCCTTGAGATCTTTCTGTGACAGCATATGTAAATACACTTTATACTTTTATAAACTTCATTGTAGTCTCTGCTAGACTGAATTATTGTTCTTTTTTTTTTTGAAATTTTTTCTTTTTTTTTTAACATCTTATTAGAGTATAATTGCTTTACAATGGTGGTCAGTTTCTGCTTTATATACAAAGTGAATCAGTTATACATATACATATGTCCCCATATCTCTTCCCTCTTGCATCTTCCTCCCTCCCACCCTCCCTATCCCACCCCTCTAGGTGGTCACAAAGCACCGAGCTGATCTCCTTGTGCTATGCGGCTGCTTCCCACTAGCTATCTATTTTACATTTGGTAGTGTATATATGGTCCATGCCACTCTCTCACTTGTCCCAGCTTACCCTTCCCCCTCCCCGTATCCTCAAGTCCGTTCTCTAGATGAATTATTATTCTTAATTCTTAACTCTCTTCTAGTAGTATTTTAGGCTTGCAAACCTTGCTCTGGCCTCCTGGTGAATGAAATGTACTTTCTTGTCTCTTGACCATGTAATTTGCTTTGGCCATTGGGATGTTAATGCATAAGAGCAGAGTCTTGAAAAGTGTTTTTGTGGTAGGGCTTACTCCAGTAAATTATTGCCAATGTGATGACGAGAGCAAACCCTAGGGAGCCACTTCCTCTTTTGCCTTATCCCAGTATGACACACACGGAACAGATCCACAGCTGAAGTGAATCTCAACAACCCACAGATCCTCAGACTAAAACAGAGATTTTCCTCATACAGGCAAACTCATACCTGTGAAGGAGAAATAGATGCCTGTTTTTGTATTTCACATAGACATTGTGTTTGCTAATACATATATATATAACTAATATGTATTCTTAAATATATGTGTAGTATATTTAATCATTCTATTATTAGGTATATATATGTTGTCTACTATTAACTGAAATTAATACATATTCTTATGTTTTCATAGTTGTGCACATGTGAACTTGTATTTATTACAGATTTTTTATTTTCAATCAATAGAAACTACTGTGGCTCCAATACGTAGAAGGGAATTTATTAGAAGTTTACTGAAGGCCCATAAAGCCAATCAGCTGCTTGGAGGAAAAGCAGTAATCAGTGCAATTCCAGAGCAGGAACTGGAACAAGAATGTATTCGAAAGAAATTTTAACAAAACTAAATAAATCCCCAACACTTTTTTTCCCCCTGTGCTAAAGATCATTTAAGGGAGCATTTGATTGGCTTAGCTTGGATAGAGACTCTATCCCAAAGGAAGACAGTACAATGCTGTCAGGGGAATTGGAAAATGGTTAGCAATTTCCTTCTCCAACACCACCCCCACCCCGCCCCAGCAAAAAACACACACACACACACAAAAACAGAAACAATAAAAACAAATGATCATTGTAGCGGCTTTGTGCTGTGTCTGCTTAGCTAATCTGGAACTATGTTTCCAGGATCCCTTTTCTTTTTTTTTTTTTTTTTTAGAAATTTCATGTAATGTCTGAAACATTTATATTAACATATTTCCATACATATTTCCATACAAATACAAATATAAGATTTTTAGAAATTTCATGTAATCCCTTTTCTTGTGCAAGATTTGGAAGACAAGAATCAAGCAAGGAGCTATGCATCTGATAGCTAGCATCTTGCTTATGTTATTGCTGATCTGCCAGCTTACCTAATGGCTCTGGGAAAGATTCTAGAACAACTACCACCAGCTCTCCTAATTTAATTTCTACAAACCTGGGCTAAGTGTGCTGCAGCTCTGTGGCAAAGAGTGCCAGCTTCTTCTTCAGGTTAATTATGGCATGAAGTCTGGAGGTTGTAAGAAACACAGATTCCAGTTTTTCATTCTAGGTTCTTGCTGTACTCATGGATCCCACTTCTAGTAAATTCCAGTGGACACTATGGTTCTTTGCACTTCTCCCAACCATACTTGCTGTATACTAGTCTAACTGTTCAGTAGCCACTTCAGGCTTCATACTAGATGCAGAGCCAACAGCCTCACAAACTACTCCATCAGCTCCCATAATTGTTTAAAGTCTAACCCTATAATTATTCCTTTGTATCTACATGAAGTTCTCTGTATCACTCATAGCAGTTATGCTTCTCTAATTGAATCCTTATTGGTATATCCAAAACGGAAATAAAATTCTAGAGACTATTCATTGAAACCAACGTAATGAGTGAAAGGCTTAGTTTTATTTTGACAGTTAATGCCCAAAACATCTTCCCAAATGGTGCACCAAAATACAAAATCAAAACTTTGGTGAGTAAAGTTTTGGAAAGAGTAGTAGAACCTCATTCACTACAGCTATTGTGCGCTAAGAAGGATAAATAAATCTGCTGTTTAGTTAGTTTCTAGAGCTCCCTAATTTCCATCAATCATTTTTAAAATTTCTCTAGCTGTAGAATATGGAAATTTAAAAAATATAAGACAAACATTTTATTGTCTTTATGTAGGGCTTATTGTTTTTTTATTATCCTTAGGAAGACCTTCCCTGTTCCAAAAGTACAAAATATTCTCAGCACCCTGAGTGATATTTTAATATGTAATTCAGGTCATTTGTTTATTTGCTGATTACCTTCCAATTGTTCTTAAAATACCAACAAACCTCTTTGTCATCCCATGGAAAGGTCTGCATGATTTCAACCCTACCTTTTTCATCTTATTGCAGGCTTTCCTCAGCCATACAGGTATTCTCTAGGTTCTTTTAATATTCTAACTTCTTTTCTTTCCTGTTTTTTATTGATATAGATTGATCCAGAGTATTCTTTTATTATGTGATAATTACTATTAATATCTAAAATTTGTCCAGTTTTTAAAGTCCTAATATTTCCTTGTTGGAGTTTTTCTTGCAAGCTTATCCGTGGCATTATAGGATCCCTGCACAAGGACATCTGGTTCTGCTTCAATTGATAAGCTTAAATATAACAATAAGGATAGAATAATAGTTTTCCATTGTAAAAGCTGACATCATTGTTCAGCTTACCCATTGTTGATCACACTAGTTTTATAAGCCAGGAAATACCTCATTGGCTGCCCATGCATTCTGCCACTGGGAAAAACAACAATATAGTATATATTAGCCATTGCCACAGTTGCCTGTAGTCATGAAACACTTTGCCTTTTCTTATCTTGCTGTTTTTTATTCTAAGAATGTCAGCTTTGCCTCTGATAGTTAAGCACCACTATCTGGTCTATGCTACTCCAGAATCCTATTACCCCATTGAAAGAATGAATGGTTCCATAGAAGCATGTTCTACCTGGTCTATGGAAGAAAGTGCTACTGAGATTTCTCAGAACTGCTGACGCTGTCCTTACTAGTGCGTATGATATCACTTTAGTAAAGAAAAAGGACTTCTGGGCCATCTGGAAAACATAGTGACCCAATTGATTCCCTAGTCTTATATAATTAACACTCCTCTAGTATTCCCATTTATCAAGCCCTCTGATCTCATTCTTAATACCCTACCAAGGCAGTTCCAACCCTACCTCATTCTCTACAGTATGTCATCATCTCTAAACTTAAAGGAACCATTGCACCAGTCCTGCCAAGATGTTAGACTCAGACTCAAAGAGTGATTCCTTATCAATAAACTCTCTGCTCACCAGCCTTGAATTTTACCTTTGTTGGTTCAGCGCCCTCAACATTCATGCCTATATATCTTCTCTTGGTTCCTGCTGGTAGATATATGCCAGGCTCAGCAGCTCTTTTTGGTTAAGAATCCATTTCTCTTTGAACTAGGATCCCCACTTAGGCTATGCTAAACACTGACAGTAGTTATTGGTCTGGAAATAATGAGAGGAAGAAGGGACACTCTTGATGCAAGCATTATCTTTCGAGGCCTTCATATCAAGTGAGGCATTTCCTCTATCTCCGGGCAATGGTAGGTAGTCTCCATTGGCAAGGGAAGGGGATGCCATTGCCAGCCTGGAGGTATTAGGGAAATCTGAGGCGTTTAAGCTTCTCAAGTGAATCCATTCAATCCCTATCCTAGTCCTCAGGACATAAGTCGTTCACTTCACTTTTAAGACCCTGAATTTAACATAAACAATCATTAGATTGTGAATGCCTCCTATGTAATTTCATCACTCTTACAACTAAACTTTCAGCTTTTTTTTTTTTTTTCACACACACACACTGTATTTTATTTTTACAAGAGATAAATAGACTGACACCAAGCATTGTACATGGATGACCATAACAAAAGCAACAATGATTGCAATTACCAAACGTGAAACACACTCATACTATGTCATAATATTGACATTCAGTCCCGTAATCCTCCACTGTAACAGCTCCTTTACTTTGCAGTGAAAATTGATTTGTATATTCTTTGCCTCTGAGTCCTTGTGGGATTTTTTTTTTTTAATTCAGACAGAAGTCACAAAAATTATACTCATCCTCATCAGTTCACTCAGTCCCATGTAATTAATTTTTTTTTTCATCTGATCTTTTGTTAGCACTTTTATGAGTTCATCAGTTTTTCATTAGAGTTCTGAAAATGCTTATTCATTCAGTTCAGCAGTACAGTCAGTTACCAGAAACCTGTACTTGTCAGAGTCTTTTCCATGAATTTCCTGAAGATGAAACCCTTTTATAGGAACATATTTACAAAAGCATCAGAGTACACCCAGAACTGTCTGGAAATGACAAAAGACTTAAAAATGACCACAGTTAAAGATTTGATGAAAGTTCATAATAATGCAGTTGACAAGAAAATTAGTTATTTCTGAGATATACATTTTAAGGTAATAACTAGGATTATGACTTATAACATTATACCAGAACATATAAGATTTTTAGAAATTTCATGTAATGTCTGAAACACTTATATTAACATATTCCATACAATAACCCAATGAAAGTTTAGTATTAGTTGTTTTGTTTGTTTGTTTTTTTATACTACAGGTTCTTATTAGGCATCAATTTTATACACATCAGTGTATACATGTCAATTCCAATCGCCCAATTCAGCACAACACCATCCCCACCCCACCGCAGTTTTCCCCCCTTGGTGTCCATATGTCCGTTCTCTACATCTGTGTCTCAACTTCTGCCCTGCAAACCGGCTCATCTGTACCATTTTTCTAGGTTCCACATACATGCGTTAATATACGATATTTGTTTTTCTCTTTCTGACTTACTTCACTCTGTATGACAGTCTCTAGATCCATCCACGTCTCAACAAATGACTCAATTTCGTTCCTTTTTATGGCTGAGTAATATTCCATTGTGTATATGTACCACAACTTCTTTATCCATTCGTCTGTTGATGGGCATTTAGGTTGCTTCCATGACCTGGCTATTGTAAATAGTGCTGCAATGAACATTCGGGTGCATGTGTCTTTTTGAATTACGGTTTTCTCTGGGTATATGCCCAGTAGTGGGATTGCTGGGTCATATGGTAATTCTATTTTTAGCTTTTTAAGGAACCTCCATATTGTTCTCCATAGTGGCTGTATCAATTTACATTCCCACCAACAGTGCAAGAGGGTTCCCTTTTCTCCACACCCTCTCCAGCATTTGTTGTTTGTAGATTTTCTGATGATGCCCATTCTAACAGGAGTGAGGTGATACCTCATTGTAGTTTTGATTTGCATTTCTCTAATAATTAGTGATGTTGAGCAGCTTTTCATGTGCTTCTTAGTCATCTGTATGTCTTCTTTGGAGAAATGTCTATTTAGGTCTTCTGCCCATTTTTGGATTGGGGTGTTTGTTTCTTTAATATTGAGCTGAATGAGCTGTTTATATATTTTGGAGATTAATCCTTTGTCTGTTGATTCGTTTGCAAATATTTTCTCCCATTCTGAGGGTTGTCTTTTCGTCTTGTTTATGGTTTCCTTTGCTGTGCAAAAGCTTTGAAGTTTCATTAGGTCCCATTTGTTTATTTTTGTTTTTATTTCCATTACTCTAGGAGGTGGATCAAAAAAGATCTTGCTGTGATTTATGTCAAAGAGTGTTCTTCCTATGTTTTCCTCTAAGAGTTTTATAGTGTCCAGTCTTACATTTAGGTCTCGAATCCATTTTGAGTTTATTTTTATGTATGGTGTTAGGAAGTATTCTAATTTCATTCTTTTACATGTAGCTGTCCAGTTTTCCCAGCACCACTTATTGAAGAGACTGTCTTTTCTCCATTGTATGTCTTTGCCTCCTTTGTCATAGATTAGTTGACCATAGGTGCGTGGGTTTATCTCTGGGCTTTCTATCTTGTTCCATTGATCTATGTTTCTGTTTTTGTGCCAGTACCATATTGTCTTGATGACTGTAGCTTTGTAGTATAGTCTGAAGTCAGGGAGTCTGATTCCTCCAGCTCCGTTTTTTTCCCTCAAGACTGCTTTGGCTATTCGGGGTCTTTTGTGTCTCCATACAAATTTTAAGATGATTTGTTCTAGTTCCGTAAAAAATGCCATTGGTAATTTGATAGGGATTGCATTGAATCTGTAGATTGCTTTGGGTAGTATAGTCATTTTCACAATGTTGATTCTTCCAATCCAAGAACATGGTATATCTCTCCATCTGTTGGTATCATCTTTAATTTCTTTCATCAGTGTCTTATAGTTTTCTGCATACAGATCTTTTGTCTCCCTAGGTAGGTTTATTCCTAGATATTTTATTCTTTTTGTTGCAATGGTAAATGGGAGTGTTTCCATAATTTCTCTTTCAGATTTTTCATCATTAGTGTATAGGAATGCAAGAGATTTCTGTGCATTAATTTTGTATCCTGCAACTTTACCATATTCATTAATTAGCTCTAGCAGTTTTCTGGTGGCAGTTTTAGGATTCTCTATGTATAATATCATGTCATCCACAAACAGTGACAGTTTGACTTCTTCTTTTCCAATTTGTATTCCTTTTATTTCTTTTTCTTCTCTGATTGCCGTGGCTAGGACTTCCAGAACTATGTTGAATAATAGTGGTGAGAGTGGACATCCTTGTCTTGTTCCTGATCTTAGAGGAAATGCTTTCAGTTTTTCACCATTGAGAATGATGTTTGCTGTGGGTTTGTCATATATGGCCTTTATTACGTTGAGGTAGGTTCCCTCTATGCCCACTTTCTGGAGAGTTTTTATCAGAAATGGGTGTTGAATTTTGTCAAAAGCTTTTTCTGCATCTATTGAGATGATCATATGGTTTTTCTTCTTCAATTTGTTAATATGGTGTATCACATTGGTTGATTTGCGTGTATTGAAGAATCCTTGCATCCCTGGGATAAATCCCACTTGATCGTGGTGTATGGTCCTTTTACTGTGTTGTTGGATTCTGTTTGCTAGTATTTTGTTGAGGATTTTTGCATCTATATTCATCAGTGATATTGGTCTGTAATTTTCTTTCTTTGTAGTGTCTTTGTCTGGTTTTGGTATCAGGGTGATGGTGGCCTCATAGAATGAGTTTGGGAGTGTTCCTTCCTCTGCAATTTTTTGGAAGAGTTTGAGAAGGATTGGTGTTAGCTCTGCTCTAAATGTTTTATAGAATTCACCTGTGAAGCCATCTGGTCCTGGACACTTGTTTGTTGGAAGATTTTTAATCACAGTTTCAATTTCATTGCTTGTGATTGGTCTGTTCATATTTTCTATTTCTTCCTGGTTCAGTCTTGGAAGGTTATACCTTTCTAAGAATTTGTCCATTTCTTCCAGGTTGTCCATTTTATTGGCATAAAGTTGCTTGTAGTAGTCTCTTAAGATGCTTTGTATTTCTTCAGTGTCTGTTGTAACTTCTCCTTTTTCATTTCTGATTTGATTGATTTGAGTCCTCTCCCTCTTTTTCTTTATGAGTCTGGCTAATGGCTTATCAATTTTGTTTATTTTCTCAAAGAACCAGCTTTTAGTTTTATTGATCTTTGCTATTGTTTTCTTTGTTTCTATTTCATTTATTTCTGCCCTGATCTTTATGATTTCTTTCCTTCTGCTAACTTTGGGTTTTGTTTGTTCTTCTTTCTCTAGTTTCTTTAGGTGTAAGGTTAGATTGTTTACTTGAGATTTTTCTTGTTTCTTGAGGTAGGCTTGTATAGCTATAAACTTCCCTCTTAGAACTGCTTTTGCTGCATCCCATAGGTTTTGGGTCGTCGTGTTTTCATTGTCATTTGTCTCTAGGTATTTTTTGATTTCCTCTTTGATTTCTTCAGTGATCTCTTGGTTATTTAGTAACGTATTGTTTAGCCTCCATGTGTTTGTCTTTTTTACGTTTTTTTCCCTGTAATTCTTTTCTAATCTCATAGCATTGTGGTCAGAAAAGATGCTTGATATGATTTCAGTTTTCTTAAATTTACTGAGGCTTGATTTGTGACCCAAGATGTGATCTATCCTGGATAATGTTCCGTGCGCACTTGAGAAGAACGTGTAATCTGCTGTTTTGGGATGGAATGTCCTATAAATATCAATTAAATCTATCTGGTCTATTGTGTCATTTAAAGCTTCTGTTTCCTTATTTATTTTCATTTTGGATGATCTGTCCATTGGTGTAAGTGAGGTGTTAAAGTCCCCCACTATTATTGTGTTACTGTCAATTTCCTCTTTTATGGCTGTTAGCAGTTGCCTTATGTATAGAGGTGCTCCTATGTTGGGTGCATATATATTTATAATTGTTATATCTTCTTCTTGGATTGATCCCCTGATCATTATGTAGTGTCCTTCTTTGTCTCTTGTAACATTCTTTACTTTAAAGGCTATTTTATCTGATACGAGTATAGCTACTCCAGCTTTCTTTTGATTTCCATTTGCATGGAATATCTTTTTCCATCCCCTCACTTTCAGTCTGTATGTGTCCCTAGGTGTGAAGTGGGTCTCTTGTAGACAGCATATATATGGGTCTTGTTTTTGTATCCATTCAGCAAGCCTGTGTCTTTTGGTTGGAGCACTTAATCCATTCACGTTTAAGGTAATTATCGATATGTATGTTCCTATGACCATTTTCTTAATTGTTTTGGGTTTGTTTTTGTAGGTCCCTTTCTTCTCTTGTGTTTCCCACTTAGAGAAGTTCCTTTAGCATTTGTTGTAGAGCTGGTTTTGTGATGCTGAATTCTCTTAGCTTTTGCTTGTCTGTAAAGCTTTTGATTTCTCCATCAAATCTAAATGAAATCCTTGCTGGGTAGAGTAATCTTGGTTGTAGGTTCTTCCCTTTCATCACTTTAAGTATATCATGCCACTCCCTTCTGGCTTGTAGAGTTTCTGCTGAGAAATCAGCTGTTAACCATTATGGCGTTCCCCTTGTATGTTATTTGTCGTTTTTCCCTTGGCTGCTTTCATAATTTTCTTTGTCTTTAATTTTTGCCATTTTGATTACTATGTGTCTTGGCGTGTTTCTCCTTGGGTTTATCCTGTATGGGACTCTCTGCGCTTCCTGGACTTGGGTGGCTATTTCCTTCCCATGTTAGGGAAGTTTCTCGGAACTATAATCTCTTCAAATATTTTCTCTGGTCCTTTCTCTCTCTCTTCTCCTTCTGGGACCCCTATTAATGCGAATGTTGTTGCATTTAATGTTTGTCCCAGAGGTCTCTTAGGCTGTCTTCATTTCTTTTCCATTTCTTTTTCTTTAGTCTGTTCTGCAGCAGTGAATTCCACCCATTCTGTCTTCCAGGTCACTTATCCGTTCTTCTGCCTCAGTTATTCTGCTATTGATTCCTTCTAGTGTTAGTTTTCATTTCTGTTATTGTATTGTTCATCTCTGTTTGTTTTGTCTTTAATTCTTCTAGGTCTTTGTAATCATTTCTTGCATCTTCTCGATCTTTGCCTCCATTCTTATTCCGAGGTCCTGGATCATCTTCATATCATTATTCTGAATTCTTTTCTGGAAGGTTGCCTATCTCCACTTTATTAGTGTTTTTCTGGGGTTTTTTTCTTGTTCCTTCATCTGGTATATAGCCCTCTGCCTTTTCATCTTGTCTATCTTTCTGTAACTGTGGGTTTTGGTCCACAGGCTGCAGGATTGTAGTTTTTCTTGCTTCTGCTGTCTGTCCTCTGGTGGTTGAGGCTATCTAAGAGGCTTGATGGGAGGCTCTGGTGGTGGGTAGAGCTGACTGTTGCTGTGGCGGACAGAGCTCCGTAACACTTTAATCCACTTGACTGTTGATGGGTGGGGCTGGGTTCCCTCCCTGTTGGTTGTTTTGCCTGAGGCAACCCAACACTGGAACCTACCTGGGCTCTTTGATGGGGTTAATGGCAGACTCTGGGAGGGCTCATGCCAAGGAGCACTTCCTAGAACCTCCGCTGCCAGTGTCCTTGTCCCCACGGTGAAACAGAGCCACCCCCCGCCTCTGCAGGAGACCCCCCAACACCAGCAGGTAGGTCTGGTTCAGTCTCTCCCAGGGTCACTGCTCCTTCCCCTGGGTCCCGATGCGCACACTACTTTGTGTGTGCCCTCCAAGAGCGGGGTCTCTGTTTCCCCCAGTCCTGTCGAAGTCCTGCAATCACTTCCCACTAGGCTTCAAAGTCTGATTCTCTAGGAATTCCTCCTCCCGTTGCCAGACCCCCAGGTTGGGAAGCCTGACGTGGGGCTCAGAAGCTTCACTCCAGTGGGTGGACTTCTGTGGTATAAGTGTTCGCCAGTCTGTGAGTCATCCACCCAGCAGTTATGGGATTTGATTTTACTCTGATTGCGCCCCTCCTACCGTCTCACTGTGGCTTCTCCTCTGTCCTTGGACGTGGGGTATCCTCCTTGGTGAGTTCCAGTGTCTTCCTGTCGATGATTGTCCAGCAGCCAGTTGTGATTCTGGTGCTCTCGCAAGAGGGAGTGAGAGCACGTCCTTCTACTCCGCCATCTTGGTTAATCCCTAAACTTTCAGCTTTATTGCCAGTACAATCTGTGCTCTAGCTGCAAGAAATAAATATGTTTAAATGCTACCACAGAGGTTTCCTGGCTTCATAGTGTGTCTTGAGTTAACTGTTTGCTGAAGCTGAACGTTGAACATTGTTTTGTTTTAAAAAAGCAGTTAAAAAGGAGAATGGGATATACAAACATTTTAATTACTCTGTCTTCCGAGTGGTTGAGCTAGTACATGCCAGTGCTTCTCCTTTCACTTGTATCTCATCACAAAGCACCGCTGATGAGAGTGTCAGGATGAGAGATACTGACGGGTGCAAGGAGTGTATTCTAGAGATTATGTCAAGGAGGCGAATAGAAAGTGGGGAAGTGAGTCAAGGCAGGGGGAGGAAAGACAATGGAAGTTTGCATTCCTGATCAGGATATGCAACTGGGATAAACCTTTATGAGAAACCTCTGAGTCTGTGTGTAGAGCACACCTCAGAATTATTCTACCAAGGGACAAAGAGGCTGAGGTATTGATCCATTAACTCCTGTGTCTTTATTTTCTGAGAGTTATTCCTGAGAACACTATTTTGGCTTGTTCTGAGCTCTACTTGAGCTAGCTTCTATGGCCAGAGAAACACAGGTTTTTTTTTTTTTTTTTTTTTGGCTGCATCTCATCGGGTCTTCGTTGCTGCGCGTGGGCCTTCTCCAGTTGTGGTGAGCGGGGCCTACTCTTCATTGTGGTACGCGGGCTTCTCACTGAGGTGGCTTCTCTTGTTGCGGAGCATGGGCTCTAGGCATGCGGGCTTTAGTAGTTGTGGCACGCAGGCTCAGTAGTTGTAACGCACAGGCTTAGTTGCTCCGTGGCATGTGGAGTCTTCCTGGACCAGGGCTCGAACCCGTGTCCCCTGCATTGGTAGGCAGATTCCCAACCACTGCACCACCAAGGAAGTCCGAAACACAGGTATTTAAGATAGGAAGTTGTAGGTTTGTAATCTCCCAAGCTGCTGCTGCCATCTGGGATAGAATGAGGAAATATAGTGGTCACCATAAAATAAATGATGCAAATTAAGTTGAATTCATTTTTGTTTTGTGTCCAAGATCATGTTAAAACCTACAGCTTTTACTAGTCAATCCACTTTTAATTTTTGTATTATGTTTTATGTGTGTGTATCAGAGAACATTGCCATGCATGACTAAAGTAATTAAAGTAGTTTTTTGTTTTCTACCAACCCAACAGTTTTCTTCAAAAATATATTTTATAAGTCTTGGGATTTTAGTGACTACTTCAAATACTTGGCAACTTTAATCAAAGTTAGAACATCAAACACAGTTAACAAAAACCACCTAAAAGCCACAAACATTACATTTTTGTTTTTATTGAAATAAATTATTTGAATAATTAATTTATTTTGATGTTGCCTGTGAATTATAACAATATAATTCTGAATTCTAGAGTCTTTTATTTGAAGAGATTTGTTATTATTATTCTTCAAATTTTAAGTAAATTGTTTAGATTAATATTCTGAAATAACTTAGTTTTGTTCCAAAATTGCTTTTTTTCCCATTATTTTTATACAGTTTGTTTAAACTTTAATTTTTGCTGAATATTTTGTTTGATTTTGCAGCAGCACACAAATTATCACAAAATACCATGAAGATTCTAGTAGAGCTAGAGAGAATTGTTTGCCTTATTTGTTATTAAACATTAAAATTGATGTTAAACTGAAGGTAGAAAAGAAATGCATTATGCAAAAGGATGATTTGATCAGAGGATTTGAAATAAGAAAAAACAGCTCGTTTTAAGTATAACAAGTGGAAAAAAAGTTTAAATATATATATTTTTAAGTATGAATTCTATTAGTTAGATAACATATCATTCTGAGAGCATATGATAATTCCGGAATTATTTGAATAACCATCTACAATTGTTAAAAGGCCAAAAATCTGTAGCAGCAGATGTATTTGTATATTTGTCCTGTATTTTTACTTGACCACATATGGTTCCATTTTACCACTGAACATGATTATACTAGTTCTGCTCATGTTATTAGAGTTAAGGCAGTAATGCCATTTATAAACATTTTTCCACCCAGGTGTTCCATTTATATTTAACTTGATATATTTTCCTATGTCTTTAATTTTGTCAAAAAGTTAGGCCACTGAAAGCATAAAATATCACAGTGGAAGATTTTCATTTTATTTCTTCTCATAGAGTCAGCATCAAAGAGTTTATGAAATCATTTGCATCTCTATTTTCTATCAGTTTCATTGAAAGGATTTTAGAATCCTACCTACATACCCACAGGTGGCCACCTCCCCTAGGAATGTTGATCTCTATAAACCCCAATTCCACATTCTTTTCTCCCCTCTTGCCCTTGGCTTCCATCTCTAACTTTCAGAGAAAAGACACTTTGAAAACATAAGAATTGAGAGTCACCAACCAATGGGTTTGGCTTCAGTAGGCTATAGTTGTCATGTTCAGAGGCTGGAAAACTTTCTTTCTGCTTGAGCGGAACAGGTAGTAAGAGCTTGAAAAAAACAATATAATTTATTTGTATTCCTGTACAGTGAAAATGATAGTACTCGCAAAGGCATTGGATTCTGGAAGTATTCTATCTTACTTGAAAGATCTTAGTTGAAAAACTTCCTTAGAGAAGCTCTTTATTTTAGTCATATCCCTTTGTTCTGTTATAACTTGAAGTCATCACTGTGTTCTCTTGTAATATATGAGCCATTGAAGACTTCAACCTTGGACATGAACTTTCTGTATGCCTACTATTCCATCAATAAATTATAGGTTGGTGCAGAACTGGGACAAATCAAACAGAATTTCTGGCTTTTTCTGCATCCTCATAGTTAAGTAAAACAACGCAAAACTTTGTAGATTTTGTCTTATGTGAATTATACTAGGCATTTTAATGAAGTCATTTCATCTTGGTGAGGACAAAAGATTGAGTCTTACATCTCATACTCTTAAAATAAACTGGTGTGAATTGCTGAGATCTCACTAAATGGGTTACATCTTCATTCTTCAGACTGCTTCCTCTCTCTTACCCTATCCGCTATCTTTGTGATTGAAAAGCACATGCTAAGAAAATCCACTTGAGATCAACCAAATTCTTTCACATTTTTTTAGAGACATATTTTTAACTACCTCCAATAAGTACCTAGAATTAGAGTTATAAGGGATCTTAGATATTATTCCAGTTCAAACACTGTGTTTCACAAGTGGGGAACGAGTTATAACACCATCATATAAAATATCTTCAGCCCCTTAAGACTTTAGACTAATAAATGGGAATTATAACCAGATTTAACTTTTTTAGTGCTTTGCAGAGGTCATATTTGATTCAGATTCCCTTTAAGAAATATAGTTTTTCTATGTGATTATATTTATTTATGTAATATGAGCCAATTAAAATATTAAGTTCACCAGAATTAATAATGAAAGATAATTGGCTATAATTGCCACAGTTTGTTTAAATGTTTCTATCATATATATATATATATATATATATATATATTTAGTATTGTGTCCTATATATTTTTTAACATCATTATTGGAGTATAATTGCTTTACAATGGTGTGTTAGTTTCATGTGTCCTATATTTTTACAACTGAACATACTGCATTGTGTTGAACAATTAATTATTACATGAAAACATGTCGTTATATACTATTTTATGTTGATAAGTCCTCAGAACAAGAAATAAAACAACACAATTGCATACTATTAATTATGTAAGGTAAAACTTGATACTTAGAAGTAAGCAGACAAAAATAATGATCATGGACTATCCTGACACAATTGTTTTATATGTTAAGCATGTAAGTTTTATAAACACAGAAATAAAAAATAAGCAAATATTAAGAAATATAATACAGGAAAGCTGTAAAATAAATAAATAAATAACTTGAAATTTATTTCTTAGAAAATTCCAATAAAATAGACAAAATTATGGGAAATACAATGAAGGTGCAAAGGTGAGAAAGAGAAAAAGAGAGAAGCAGATTAAAAAATTAGAAATAAGAAAAAAACATCAGTGACCATGAATATAGAGAATATTTAATTCTAAGAAAATATTGTGTATAAACTACTATTTCTAGTTATAACTAGTGCATTAAATACCTTTTGAACAGAAGTTATGATAGTGACCACCCTCCCCTTGCTCTTTACCTTAAAGGAAACGGGTTTAACAACTTACGATTAAGGAGAAATTTTATGAATAATCTTCATCACACTTAACAAAATTCTTTGAATTCCTAGTCAGCTGGGATTGGGTTTGTGTTTAGGTAGATTTGACTCTAAGCTTCAGGTTGTTCCAGATTCAGTTCACATGATTCTCATCTTCCTTGAACCAGTGCACTAGCCACGACAGATGTGCAGGAGGAATCAGCAGAAATATATGATATCTCCAAGACATAGGCTTGAAATGGGCACTTCTGCTCATATCCCATTGGCTAGAGTAAGTGATATGGTCAAGCTCAACATTAACAAGGACAGGAAACATATTCTGCCTGTACTTGGAGGAACTTTGTACAGTAATGACATAGCAGAAGGCTTGGATACAGAAAAATGTGAGGAATTCTAAAGCAATCTGCCACAATATTCTTATTGAATATTATCAGACTTTGAAACCTATTAGAACTTGAAACTTGTTTTTGTTTGAGAAAGAAAAAGTGTTTAGTGCAATGCTATAAATACTTACTTTAAATATAGACTCCAATAGTTATGAACTAAGTAGCATTTATCTATCTAAAAAACAGGATAAGACAATCTGACAACTTTCAAATGTCAAAAGCACTTTTAGTCTATGTTTGTAAATGACAGAAATAGTGAAGTTTAAAAAGTTAATTTCACATTTAAAATCATTTATTTTTAAAAACATATACTTAGTCAATCATACATCAATGTAAACTTTTTAGAATTTCAACAGAAAGTGAAGTTTTACCTAAAATTAAATGATACATTTTAAATATGAGTATATAATATAAATCTCTGAGTAGAAATTATCTTTTTAAAATTACTGAAGAGCAAATTAATACTTTAACATGTACTGGTAACTGATGACAGTATATGCTTATGCCCAATGTCTTAGTGAACAGAAAGATATTATTAGAGAACATTAATTGTAGTAATATTCTCACCTTAGATGCAATCACGACCTTTCTCCATCTTTACGTTTTCTGTTCCTCCTCAATGTCTCTCCCTTTTTATGCCTCCATTAATCTACCCTTCTCTCAGTCTGTCCCCACGTTCATTCATCTTCCCACCATCTATGCATTTCTCTCCTTTCTTCTCTTTTGTTTTATCTTTTCCCAACCCTTCTTCTTTCCTCAGTCTTAATTCCTCCTTTCCTTCCTCTCTCCTTGTTATCTTTCCTTAATCACTAGAGAACACCTTAAATCTATGTTAGTTTTGCCTCCGAGGATGTACTCCTCTAATGGAATCAACTCAGTTGGCTGGTAATGTGTATTGCATGTTGGGAACAAAGCCTAGGGCCTAGCAGATGCTGTCACTGCAAGTGAAAGAGCCCAGAGTGCTATAATTGTGCTTGACCACCGTTCTTTATTGCCTTGTCAGCAACAATTCTGTTTCCCTGCCTTCTATTGCCTTCTATTCTAATGTATTCTTCTATACATTCTCTTTGAGTTCTTTTCTCCCTCCTTTTATATTTCCCTTGCATTCAAGGTATGAAGGGAGATGGGGGTGGGATGATGACTGTGGACCTGTTGTAATCCAAAATTTATCCCAGTACTGGCTCTGGTGAATTCCTGATGTTAAGACGCCAATCACTATACATGCTGGGATGGCTTTGCTGTCACACTGTCCTGCAGACGCAATTGAAGAGGCAATGATCCAGTCTGGACATGCTGAAGGAGAGAGAAGAGCATGACTCCAAAGCTTTGTCTAACTGACTGTGGCACCAGGCATTCCTCACCCTCAGGATGCTGTTTCCTCCCCATTCCTAGTCAGCTTGTAGTCATGCTCTGTCCACAAGCAGTCTGATTTACACAAATAACGTGGTATAAAGTAAGGAGGGTAATTTGTTTGCACATACATATTTTAATATAGATAACTTCATTTCTAATTAGATGAGGAAAATCAGAAAAGAAAGTGAAATAAGTAATCATCCCCAAGGAATGCATTGCCACTAGAGTCTTCCAAAAATCCCTCTGACAAAATAGCAAACATGTATTGTGTTATTAAAAATATAGACAATTAGAAATAAAGTATGTGTGTAAGTATTTTTTTCACAGTAAATTTCCATAAAATGTAAGATATTGCTTTTATTAATGTTATAGTATCTTTCTAAGTATGACATGGCCCTGGAAATAGGGTCCATGTGTTATGAATAATTTGCCTCCTGCTATTTTCCAACTAATGAGTAAAGCAGTGCTATCAGAAGTTTTCTGGAGCAAAAGCCCATTAAAGCATTAGCCAATTATATATATATATATATATCATATTAATGATAATAGATGTTTACCAATTTTGCTATAAATGTATTTCTAATGGTTTATTACAATATTAATGTATTTAGATATTATAAAACCCATCCATACAGAAACAAGATAATAAAAAAAATTAAGTTGTGTATTGACACAAAAGTTAAAGAAACTCCTCTAAGGTCCAACCATTTCAACGATAGTTTTGGTGTCATTTTCTTGAAACTGGAATGACATTAAATATTGCCCATAATATGTAAGCATCATGCAGATTTGTCGTAAAAATTGAATTGTTTCTGATTCCTCCCTATGTACTACTCATATCACAAATAGCCTTTTCTTAAATACATGCACTTTACATTTAATTCCTTATTTTAGATAGATACTTATCAAATCCAGATTTTTAAAGTTTTCCTTCTTACATGACGCTTAGGTCTTTGAGGAGAACATAAATTTTACAGGCAGCTTTTCTTTTCTATTTTGGTAATGGGGAATAAATAGCATTACTTATTCACAAGGGGGTGAGGTGGAATCAGCAAACACTGTGCTTAAAAGATTAAAACTTGAACACCTCATTACTGAATAGTTGAAGCACAAAAAGGGATTTTATTGGACTAATTATTCCTGGAAGTTTTGTTGTTGTTGTTGTGTGTTTTACTAGCTAATGTCAAAATTTTCAGGCAGCCTTTCAGTATCTTTGGAAACATGGTAATACTGGGTAATATATGATGGTTTTCTAATAACTCTTAAATTTGCACTCAGAATATTGATATGGGTATTTTCCAGATCATTGCTTTCAGTATTCTATACACTGTACACCTCACAAATCAGATTTTTAAAAATTCTACATTATCCTCATTGGGAATGTGGTCTACTTCAAATGCTATCCACATTGAAAGCATTGAGAACGTATAATTTGCCTACCAAGTATATTTCCACAGTTTTAATGATAATATAGAATGTGGCAATAATCACAGGTAAACAAAATAGAAGGACTATTTTTTAGCTAAATTAAAAATTTAATTTATAATTTAAATGGTAAACCAAATTGGCAGTGAAAAATAATTTGTGGAAAATGAAAAACATTTTTAAGTAAGAAATATATGCTGTTATAAAACACTGTCCTTTTTCAGCAAACATACGGTATAAATTATTTGAAAAAATGGAATTATTACAAAAGTTATATTGACCTCAGGCAAATCATACTTCTATAGTCTCTGACATTCTTTTTGTGCAAGATAAAGGAGACCAATTTTATGAGTAGTAAATTTTTCCAGGTTTAAAATTCTGTAATTTTTAAAAGTCACTAGAAGCATTTTTGATATTTTTCTCAAAATTCCACTTTTACTCACTTTACTATTAATCTATTACAATAAAATAACATATAATTTTACTTTTAATTCTGTTCATGGGTCAGAAATAAATTACTTTAATATATTTTTGTTCTCTAATGATTTTGAAGTTGTATATTATTTTCTGCTCTATTTTGTTGTTATCCTCATATAAATCAGCGTATCCTTTGACTCCTAAAAAAAGTATGGGAATCTTAACATGTTTAACCCTCTGCCATCTTCTTTTTATCATTCATAATCTAATCATTTGCATATATCAAAGATCATAATCTACCTTTTTTTAAATTTTTATTTATTATTTATTTATTATTTATTTTTTTGCTGTGTTGGGTCTTCGTTTCTGTGCGAGGGCTTTCTCTAGTTGCGGCAAGCGGGGGCCACTCTTCATCGCGATGCGCAGGCCTCTCACTATCACGGCCTCTCTTGTTGCAGAGCACAGGCTCCAGACGCGCAGGCTCAGTAGCTGTGGCCCACGGGCCCAGCCGCTCCGTGGCATGTGGGATCTTCCCAGACCAGGGCTTGAACCTGTGTCCCCTGCATTGGCAGGCAGATTCTCAACCACTGCGCCACCAGGGAAGCCCATAATCTACCATTTTTAATGTTGTGTTATCTTTTGTATTTAACCCACCCAAATTAGTCAATGTTTATTTAGATGCATCAACTTGTTTATAGTATCTCTACTCACTCTTTGTGGCAAACAGGCACTAAGGTGGTCCACATGATCCTTGTTTTCAGTTATCCAAGTCTTTATGTTATCCCCTCCTCTTAAGTGTGGGTGAGATCTGCTTCTAACCCATGGAATATGTCAAAGATGATAGGATGTGTATGATTATTTATACTTGGTTATGTTATATAAAACTGTAATGCCCATCTTTCAATGTGATGCACTTCATTGCTGGCTTTGAAGAAGTAAGTAACCATGTTGGAAAGGCTCCTATGGCCAGAGACTGAGGGTGGCTTCAGAGCAACAGCCGGCAAGAATGTGAGGCCCTCATTCTGACAACCTATAGGAAACTGAGTGCTGCCAACAACCACATGAACTTGGAAAGTGATCTCATCTCAGTTGAGCTTACAGATGAGAACCCGTCCATGGTCAGCACCTTGATTATGGCTTTTTGAGACTGGGAAACAGATGACTCAGTTAATCTGTGCCCAGACTCCTGACCCACAGAAACTGTGAGATAAAAAGTGTCATTTTAAGGTGCTAAAGTTGTGGTAATATCGTTATGCAGCAAGAGATAATACACTCTCATTTTTGGCTGCTGCATGTGTTTGGCACGTATAGCAATTTTGACAGTTTTTCATCAGAAATTATGTCACATCAATTTATAATATTGATATATTTCTTTATTTAAATTTTTATTTCAAAATTCTACTCTTTATGATATTAATATCATTTCCTGCTTTCTGTTATCACTTTCTGTGTTCTGTTTATGTATATCTTGCAACAGACACCTTTCTCTTGCATTTAATTTTCTTCTTATTAAGACATGTTCTTTATTAGCTCTTTGACTGGGGTTTTATTTGTAATCATTTTTATTTATCTAATAATGTTCATATTTTACCCCCATTCTTAAATGATAGCTTAGGCGGTTATTAAAATTATAGGTTGATACGTATTTCCCCTCAGTACTTAAAGATATTAGTCTATTGCTTCTAGCCTATCATTACTCATAATAAGATTTCTATCAATTATTGTTTTTGTATAGATAGCATAAATCTTCTATATGCTTGCTTTTTTGAAGACAAGTTTATTGAGGTATAATTTGCATACAGTAAAATTATTATTTTTTTTCTTAATTTTTATTTTTTGGAGCTTAGGTTGATGAGATTTGAACCATATATAATTATGGAAACACCAACACAATCAAAATGGAGAATATGTCTATTAATCCAAAAAGTTTTTTCATGCCCAATGCGGTCAATTTCCTTCTTCCCTTTCCTTCCCCTACCCCAAGCATTATTTGATATTTTTGTTCCTCTATTTTGCCTTTTCTAGTATGTCATATAAACGAAATCATCACTATACAGCTTATTTGTGTGGCTTCTTTCACTTAGCAGAAAATTTCTGAAATTCATTCATGCTGTTGCAAGTATCAGTAGTTCATTAATTTATTTATTTGCATATAATTGCTTTACCATGTTGTGTTAGTTTCTGCTGTATAATGAAGTAAGTCAGCTATATGTATATGTACATCCCCTTCCTCTTGGAGCTCCCTCCCACCCCCCCCATCCCACCCACCTAGGTCGTCACAGAGCACTGAGCTGAGCTTCCTGTGCTTTATAGCATGTTCCCACTAGCTATCTATTTTATACATGGTAGTGTATGTATGTCAATCCTAATCTCCTAATTTGTCCCACCCTTTCCTTCCCCACCTGTGTCCACATGTCTGTTCTCTACTTCTGCATCTCTATTCCTGCCCTGCAAATAGGTTCATATGTACCATTTTTCTAGATTCCACATATATGCATTAATATACAATATTAGTTTTTCTCTTTCTGGCTTACTTCACTCTGTATGACAGACTCTATGTCCATCCACATGGCTACAAATGATCCAATTTTGCTCATTTTAATGGCTGAGTAATATTCCATTGTATATATGTTCCACGTCTTCTTTATCTATTCATCTGTCGTTGGACATTTAGGTTGTTTCCATGTCCTGGCTATTGTAAATAGTGCTACAATGAACATTGAGATATATGTGTCCTTTTGAATTATGGTTTTCTCAGGGTATATGCCCAGCAGTGGGATTGCTGGGTCATGTTGTAGTTCTAGTTTTAGTTTTTTAAGGAACCTCCATACTGTTTTCCACAGTGACTGTATCAGTTTACATTCCCCTAACAGTGCAAGAGGGTTACCTTTTCTCCACACCCTCTCCAGCATTTATTGTTTGTAGATTTTTTGATGTTGGCCATTCTGACTGGTGTGAGGTGATACCTAATTGTAGTTTTGATTTGTATTTCTCAAATAATTAGTGATGTTGAGAATCCTTTCATGTGCCCTTTGGCCATCTGTATGTCCTCCTTGGAGAGATGTCTATTTAGGTCTTCCACCCTTAAAGCTTTTGACAAAATACAACACCAATTTATGATAAAAACTCTCCAGAAAATGGGCATAGAGGGAACCTACCTCAACATAATAAAGGCCAGATATGACAAATCCACAGCAAACGTCATTCTCAATGGTGAAAACCTGAAAGCATTTCCACTAAGATCAGGAACAAGACAAGGATGTCCACTCTCACCACTCTTATTCCACATAGTTTTGGAAGTCCTAGCTACAGCAATCAGAGAAGAAAAAGAAATAAAAGGAATACAATTGGAAAAGAATAAATAAAACTGTCACTGTTGGCAGATGACATGATACAATACATAGAAAATCCTAAAGATGCCACCAGAAAATTACTAGAACTAAGTAATGAATTTGGTAAGATGCAGGATACAAAATTAATGCCCATACATTTCTTGCATTCCTATACACTAACAACAAAAGATCAGAAAGAGAAATTAAGGAAACACTCCCATTTACCACTGCAACAAAAAGAATAAAATACCTAGGAATAAACCTACCTAAGGAGGCAAAAGTCCTCTACTCAGAAAACTATAAAACACTGATGAAAGAAATCAAAGATGACCTAAACAGATGGAGAAATATACCATGTTCTTGGATTGGAAGAATCAATATTGTGAAAATAAGTATACTACCCAAAGCAATCTACAGATTCAGTGCAATCCCTATGAAACCACCAATGGCATTCTTCACAGAATTAGAACAAAAAAAATTCTACAACTTGTATGGAAACACAAAAGACTCCGAATAGCCAAAGAAATCTTGAGAAAGAAAAACGGAGCTGGAGGAATCAGACTCCTCAACTTCAAACTATACTACAGAGTTACAGTAATCAAGACAGTATGGTACTGGCACAAAAACAGAAATACAGATCAATGGTACAGGATAGAAAGCCCAGAGATAAACCCTCGCACATATGGTCACCTAATTTATGACAAAGGAGGCAAGAACATACAGTGAGAAAGACAGCCTCTTCAATAGGTGGTGCTGGGAAAACTGGACAGCTACATGTAAAAGAATGAAATTAGAACACTCCCTAACACCATACACAAAAATAAACTCAAAATGGATTAAAGACCTAAATGTAAGACTGGACACTATAAAACTCTTAGAGGAAAACATAGGAAAAATACTCTTTGACATAAACCACAGCAAGATCTTTTTTGACCCATCTCCTAGAGAAATGGAAATAAAAACAAAAGTAAACAAATGGGACCTATTGAAACTTGAAAGCTTTTGCACAGCAAAGGAGGCCATAAACAAGATGAAAAGACAAACTTGGAATGGGAGAAATTATTCGCAAATGAAGCAACAGACAAAGGGTTAATCTCCAAAATATACAAACAGTTCATGGAGCTCAATATCATTTACTTTTTTATTAGTAGTATTCCAATTGCATGGATAAACCACTGTATGTTTATCCATCCCCTGGGTGATGGACATTTGAATTGTTTTAATCAATGACAAATATGAATAAACTTACTATAAACATTATTCACCTAAGAGTCTGTGTGTAGATATGTTTTTATATTTCTTGGGTAAATACTGAAAGTGGATTGTATGATAACTGTATGTTTAACTAGATAAGATACTTCAAATCATTTTTCAAGGGGCTTTATCATTTTGCACCCCCCTATCAATGTACAAGAGCTCTGCTTTGAATCCTTTCTAGAACTTGATTGAGTCAGGGATTATGTATGTGCATGTGTGTGTGTGTATGTGTGTGTGTCTGTGTGTGTTTGTTGCCATTCAGTAGTTATGGAGTGCTGACCGATTGTGATTTCAGTTTGCATTTTTCCTGAATATTAACGATTTTGAGCACCTTTTCATGGGCTTATTTGCTAATAGTGCAGTTTCTGTTATAAAGAGTCTATTTAAATCTTTCATCCATTATTCAATTGGGTTGTTTGTTTTTTATTGTTGAGTTGTAAAAGTGCTTTATCTATTCTAAATGCAACTTTTTTATCGTATAAGTGTTATGCAAATATTTCTTCCAGTCTATGGTTTGTCTTTTCACTTTCTTAGTAGTGTTTTATAAAGAGCAGATTTTAGTTTTAATGAAATTCAATTTATCAATTTTTCTTTTATGGTTTGCGCTTTTTGTATCCTATCTAGGAAATCTTTGCTTAACTATAGGCCACAAAATTTTATCCCATACTTTCTTCTAGCAGCTTTATAGTTGTAGCTTATAAATTTAGGTTTATGTTCCATTTCAAGTTAATTTCTGTTTATGAGGTGAAGTAAATGATAAAGTGTTTTGTTTTGGTTTTTTTTCTGTATAAATGCCCAATTGTTCAGGCACCATTTAGGCTATCTTCTTCACTGAATTACTTTGGCAATTTCATCAAAAATAAATTTGGTATATATATGTATGTGTGCTAATTCCTAGATTTATTCTATTGACCTATATATCTACTCTTGTTTTAATTGAAAACTGTGTTGATTGTTGTAACTTTATAGTAATACTTGTAATTAGGTAGTGCAAATTTTCTAGCTTTGTTGTTCTTTCTCAAAATTAATTGCTTATTCTAGAAATTTGCAGAAGAATCGAATTCAAATTATAAGCATAAGCTTCCTAAATCCCTGACTTGTGTATACTTGTTTTCTTTGAACCACACATTTGAAGATTTTATTACACTGTATAAAGAATTTGTGTAGTGAGAGTGGCTAGAGATGTGCAGAAAATAAAATTTCTTTTTCGTTCTCCATTCTCTGCTTCCATCAAGTGAAGAGTACCTGGGCCAACTTTGATGAAATAAATGAGTATCAACACAAGACCATTTAAATATTCTTATGAGAAGTTTTATAGAATGACTAAGTAGAATCTTAGAATTCAAAGTGGCCTGAGCTCATCTACTCCAGTTTTTAATCAGTGAAAATATTCCCTCTTTAATGTTTTAATAGATGATTTTGGGCATTTGCTTAGAGCATTTAATATTTTGTTAACATAGTTCCCTCCACTTAAATCAGCTCTAATTGTAGAAAAACTCCACCTTGTTTTAGCTAGAAACTGCCTTCCTGAAATTTACAACTTGTCTTATGGCACCATATGGAACAACTCTGAACTCAGTACTCCAGCTGGAGTCAGATCAAGGCAAAGTGCTTCTAAGATGGGAAAAAAACTCACTTCTTCATTGGAATTGGATAGATTATTCAGCAAATGAAACTAACAAAATAAAATCATGCTTAAGAGAAAGCTTTTCTCAGAGCAACTTTGCAACTTGTCTGTGTCATAAACCCAGACTGTTGTTTGTAACATTTTGAGGTATTTGGCTTTGATCACAGTTTATTAATCATATTATTTTACTGATTCTTTTTGACAATACACCTTAAAAGATATATACACCCCAGAGTTCTTAGCAGCATTATTTACAATAGCCGAGATATGGAAGCAATCCAAGTGTCTATCGATAGATGAATGAATGAAGATGTGGGGTGTGTGTGTGTCTATACAAACATACATGCATACAATGGAATATTACTCAGCCATAAAAAGAATGAAATCTTGCCATTTGAGACAACTTGGATGGACCCCTTGAGGGCATTGTGCTAAGTGAAATAAGCCAGATGGGGAAAGACGATTACCATATAATGTCACTCATATGTGGAATATAAAAAACAAACAAACAAATAAACAAAATAAGTGAACAAACCAAGCAAAAGCAAGCATGTAGATACAGAGTACAAAGTAGTAGTTACGAGAGGGGAAGGGGCGGGAGGGGAGGGAGCGATGGGTAAAGCAGATCGACTGTATGGTGAAACATGGAAACTAACTTTTTGGTGGTGAGCATGTTGTAGCATATACAGAAGTAAAAATATAATGTTGTACACATGAAACTTATATAATGTTATAAACCAATGTACCTCAATAAAAAATAAATTCAAAAACAAACAGGCAAAAAAGAGAACACAAATCCCCAGGGTGAAGAATACACAGATGGGTAGGGGATCTGAGAAGAGAGGAAACATAGGCTCCCCTTCACACCTGGAGCTCTGGGAGGTGGAAAACTCCCAGCACATTGTAGAAAGTAGTGTAGCAATAGTCAGCTGCACAGAGTTCCTAAGGAGATGGACCTGAGACAAATTCAAAGCATCTCCTTTGAGCTGTCTGGTTGAGTCCAAGTTGTGAGTGTGAAAGATGCCTCAGATCTTAGTATGCACCAGGCAACCAAAGATCATTCACCTCTCCTTGATGCTCATAAGACCCTGAAATGTATACACTCATACAGTGCAGGAAGACTCGTATGCAGTCTTCACTAATACATTTTAAATTTTAATTTAAGTGAATAGCTTGGATTTGGGTTAAGTTTGAACCATCTGGCAATATTGGGGTTCAAGATATAAATGTATCCAGTTAGAGAAAAACGAAGTTACAACTGTGAAAACCGGAGTTAATAGCTTCTGAAATTTGTCACAGCAAATAATAAGGTAGTTCTTAAAAGAATTACAGCATGAACATATTGTCCTTGACAAGGGTTTGCTAAATCCTTTTTATTACTTGGTTTCATTTAAATAGGAAGTCACTTTATGTTCTTAGAAAAACCCTTAGAAAAACATCAGATAAAGAGCCCTTCACAAGTAGATATACTCATTCTTTACTAAACCCACACAGCCATAAGCAGATACTGAGAAATTCATTTAAAAATATTCTGAACTGCTTAAAATGCAATTCTTTATTTCTTCTTATTGATATTTCAAATTGTCAAGCTTAGACTTTTCCAAAGTTAATCAACTGCTTGTTTCTTCTGTTTATAACCATGTACACTCTTGCACTAACTAATAACCTTTGTGTTGGAATGAAAGAGTAAACATTAATTTAGCTTAGGTTCCATTTGTTTTCAATTAAGAAGAGAAAATCCTTTCAAGTAAGATAGGTTATTTATATTTGTTTTGCTTCATTTATAAAACCAAATAAGGCTTTCGTGTTTACAGTCATCAATGTTGTTTAAAAGAAATTATATTAAATGAATGGGTTGCAGTAAAAATGAAAATAATTTGAGGTAAAAAATTAATTTAGATGGTATAGTTACCCTACAATTATAATCTAAAGTTGGAAGCAGTGAGAGAATGAGCTTAAAAATATCACAGGAAATTAATTTTTTTTCATTTAATTCACATTAGCCATGTGTCTTTGTTAAATTCTATGTCACCCTCCATGGTGAGTGCACACACACACACACACACACACACACACACACACACATCAGTTAAAACCTGTAGATCTACCAAGACTTTATTTTTCTGCTATATACTGCCATTGATAAATAATATTTTCAAAGCATGCATATAAACTACAGTGCTTTAAACGTAAGTGATAGGCAGAATGATTCACACCCACCCCTCCCAAGATGTGAGTATTCTAATCCCTGGAACTAGAAATTGAATATGTTACTTTACATGGTAAAAGAGACTTTGCATATGCGACAAAGGTTAAGGACCTTGAAATGGAAAGATTATCCTGGATTTTCCAGTGGGACCACTCTAATCATGTGAGTCCTTTAAAGCAGGAAACCTTTCTTGGATGTAGTCAGAAAGAGATGTGACCACAGAAAGAAAAGTCAGAGATTCAACTTTACTGGCCTTAAAGACAGAAGAAGGGAGCTACGAGCCAAGGAATGCTGGCAGCCTCTAGAAACTGAAAAAGGCAAGGAAATGGATTCTTCCCCAGAGCCTATTAACCCCTTAATTTTAGCCCAGTGAGACCTTTGTCAGACTGCTGACATCTAGAACTGTAACATATAGTTGTGTTGTTTTAAGTCACTAAATTTGTGGTCATTTGTTACAGCAACAATAGAAAACTAATACAAGATATCATATTTCCAGCAGAAATCTCATTTTTAAAATCAGGACAGACTTTATAGGATCTTTTAAGTCTTTTGCACTATTCTGACAGAAATTTTTTAAGTGAGAGAAAAAAATGTTGTATGAAGCTATACTAGTTTTCACAAACTAATACATTTTTCTTACAGTGTTTTGGAAAATCAAATATTTATGTGTTCAACAAAAATACTCATTAACACTGATAATGAAAAATCCCCAAACTACCATATTTAACATGTCATGCATGCTATTAAATTTTCCTGTGAGAAGATTCCACCTATACAGTCCTAATCTAATGCAATTGCCCCTTTGGAGACTGATCTCTTTTAAATGGAAAATTTCTCAAGAGATTGAAAAATGCATATTATAATTGTGGGATCATAATTTTCACTCAAATTATGGCAATATCAGGCTCAATGTGGATTCCAACTTTGGCTGTAGAGCACATACATAGAATTCAGGGTAAAAGGTTGCCAACATTCTTTCTTTGTTTAGAGAAACTTTGATAGCATGGAAAAATATCACTTTTGTCCAAGTCTTTACTTTCTCTACATTTTGAGTTAAGGGTTGTGAATAAAATCATATTCGTGAGAAACTGTTGGAGGCAATAAGTTATTTTCTGGAACATTTCATAAACTTCACTCAAATCTTAGTTGTAGAAATGAAGTCAATGAGTAAAACACTGTCAAGACAGAGATGAATTGAAGATTATGATTGGACCTACTTTTTTTTAAATCAGTGACTTAAATGCATGTGGATAAAATCTTATACATTATCCACAGGTAACTGCCATTGACCCTATTAATCTGAAATAGGCATATGGAAAGTATAATATTTGCAAAAATACCAATTGTTTAAAATCATTAAGGACAGTTTTTCACAGCATTGGAGTAGCAACGTTTTTTTTTTTTATACAGCAGGTTCTTATTAGTCATCAATTTTATACACATCAGTGTATACATGTCAATACCAATTGCCCAATTCATCACACCACCACCCCCAACCACTGCGGCTTTCCCCCCTTGGTGTCCATACGTTTGTTCTCTACATCTGTGTCTCAATTTCTGCCTTACAAACCGGTTCATCTGTACCATTTTTCTAGGTTCCACATATATGCGTTAATATACGATATTTGTTTTTTCTCTTTCTGACTTACTTCACTCTGTATGACGGTCTCTAGATCCATCCACGTCTCTACAAATGACCCAATTCGTTCCTTTTTATGGCTGAGTAATATTCCATTGTGTATATGTACCACAACTTCTTTATCCATTCATCTGTCGATGGGCATTTAGGTTATTTCCATGAACTGGCTATTGTAAATAGTGCTGCAATGAACATTGGGGTACATGTGTCTTTTTGAATTGTGGTTTTCTCTGGGTATATGCCCAGTAGTGGGATTGCTGGGTCATATGGTAATTCTATTTTTAGTTTTTTAAGGAACCTCCATAGTGTTCTCCATAGTGGCTGTATCAGTTTACATTCCCACCAACAGCGCATAAAAAGGAACAAAATTGGGTCATTTGTTGAGATGTGGTTGGATCTAGAGACTGTCATACAGAGTGAAGTAAGTCAGAAAGAGAAAAACAAACATCGTATATTAACGCATATATGTGGAACCTAGAAAAATGGTACAGATGAACCAGTTTGCAGGGCAGAAATTGAGACACAGATGTAGAGAACAAACGTATGGACACCAAGGGGGGAAAGCGGCAGGGGTGGTGGTGGTGGTGTGATGAATTGGGCGATTGGGATTGATATGTATACACTGATGTGTATAAAATTGATGACTAATAAGAACCTGCTGCATAAAAAAATAAATAATATTAAATTAAAAAATTTAAAAAAAAAGAATAGTGAGGGGGAGGGGGCAAGATGGCGGAGGACTAGGACGTGGAGCTCCCCTTCTCCCACAAAAACATTAAAAATATGTCTACAAATCAGGCGATTCACACAGACCATCTACTGAACACCAACAGGAGACCTCAGACGTCCGAAAGGTCAAGGAAACCGCCACGTAACCGGGTAGGATAAAAGGAAAAGGAAAAAGAAGGAATCAGAATATGGTCTGCGTCCCAAGGAGCGAGCTGTGAAGGAGGAAAAGTTCCTGCATCCTGGAAGACTCCTCACTGGCAGGGAGATCAACCTGGATGGAGGGGGAGGTATGTAGCCTAGGAGGAGTGTGCAACAACCAGTTTGTGGAAGGAAAAATGGACAGTAACGTGCACAGGAGGTGGGCACCGCCACCCTGCACTCCTCAGCCTGAAACACTCATCTGTTGGTGTGGGTGGGGGCTGGCGCTGAAACTCAGACTTCAGAGGTCAGACCCAGGGAGAGGACTGGGGTTGGCCGCGCGGAAACAGCCTAAGGAGGCTGGGCTGCGGCAGCTGAGGGTGTGCTCAGAAGAAGCCTGGGCCTACCTGCGAGGCATGCACCATTATTGGGGGGTGCACGAGGAGAGGGGCAGGACCACCATAAGAGCTTCTTTGTGAATGCTCCCAGGCAACAGGACACTGCTTGCATGAGCTCTGGGGACAGGCGCAAGTTGCTGCCCCCAATGGGGGCTTCAGAGTCAGGCATAGGCCCTGTCCCCACCATCCTGGGAGCGCACAAGGGCCACTGTACCTGCACACCTCATATCAAGGGGATAACAGCCAGCACACACTGAGGAAAGAGAAAGCAAACATCCAAACTAAAAGCAACCCCTCAATTCTGGAAAAGACAGCGAAGTAGAAGGACTTGAGCTCACCTCCTCTCATGAAATGGAATACTACTCAGCCATAAAAAAGAACAAATGAAATAATGTCATTTGCAGCAACATGGATGCAACGAGAGATTATCCTACTAAGTGAAGTAAGTCAGTAAGAACAAGACAAATACCATATGATATCACTTATATGTGAAATCTAAAATATGACACAAATGAACCTATCTGTGATACAGAAACAGAATCAGTGACATAGAGAATAGACTTGTGGTTGCCAATGGGGAGGGAGTTGGGAGATGGGTGGATTGGGAGTTTGGGATTAGCAGATACAAACTGGTATACATAGAGTGGATAAACAACAAGGTCCTACTGTATAGCACAGGGAACTATATTCAATATCCTATAATAAAACATAATGGAAAAGAAAAAAAATTTCAGAGGATAATTTAAAAATATCAAAACTTATTATGCTGCTGGACAAGCAGGCAGAGCACCAAAGTAATGTAACTTTTCTTGAAGGTGGTATTTAAACTCAATAAATTGGAGAGTTCATTGTTTTATCTTAAATTTATTTTACAGATGAGCATACTGTGATTTGAAGTGCTAAGGAACGTTTTCAAGACTACAAAATTAGTAAATGCTGCAACTATTTTTTGTACTAGGTCTATTTAATTGCAGAACTTATATAACCACAATGTCATACTATCTTTCCGGATGTGATTCAATAGCCTGGATATGAAGCTGTGCTTATAATAGGACTGCAGCAGCAAGCATGGAAAAGAAGAAATGGATGAATGCAAGTGGCATAAAAATGGACTAATCAACATCCGTTATTAATTGGATTGGAGGGAGCGTTAGATGATATGTCCGTGAATATTTCAAAATTTTCCAAAATAGGTAAATAGAAGAAAAGCAGTAAAGTCTGGAAGAGAAGTTGTGAGAAAATAAAATTGCATTTGTTTTCACTTATATTGAGTTTAGAGTGACGATGGATCTCTAGGTCACAATAGATGGCCCTTCAATTGAAGATACAGTCCAGCTTATTTGTGAATTTTCTCTATAAATTAAGGCTATGATATTTAATGAGCTATCTGATAAAGAGTACACAGAAGAATAAGAGAAGTATAATAATATGCTGTGTTTTCATGCTGCTGGAGAATCTATAGTTAGAGGAAGATATTAGAACTTAATAAAACTTAACTTCCAGTCATCTGATATCCTCCCTTGCCTACTAATATAGCTAGTTTTTTCTTTTTGGCTGGCACTTTGTCCTCCTTACATCTCATGAAACTTTAATGCCTTTTTTGAAAAGAAAATTTTCTTCAAAGCAGGTAATTTCATCTCTGACTTCTACCTGAATGTAGTTACATAAATCATTGTATATTTTCCCCTCAAATCACTGGATAACTGCCATTTCTATCCTTTGAGTTATGAAGAACTGCCATGCATCTGGCACCCCTCCACTAAAAGCAGATCTTGGGTTAAGTTTTC
Source organism: Balaenoptera musculus (assembly GCF_009873245.2). Taxonomy (NCBI): domain Eukaryota; kingdom Metazoa; phylum Chordata; class Mammalia; order Artiodactyla; family Balaenopteridae; genus Balaenoptera; species Balaenoptera musculus. The sequence goes on along the minus strand of NC_045791.1, from coordinate 72,820,928 downwards.
TCATCCCATCTTTTATTTCTTTGTGAGTTCAAAATTTTCTCTAATGTAGAGTTGGTGCACATTTCATCATACAGTATTCAATTTTAATAAATTCATTTAATGTGAAAAGGTTACTATTTTATACTCAGTTATCTATGAAATGTAATTATTCTGGCTAAGTACCCCACCAACAGCAAAATTGCAAGTTAGCGTGGTATCATCTTAGAACAGAGAGAAGATAAAATCAAGTGAAACATATTTTCATAGAAACATCTCAAGGGTAACTTTTGATGTCTCAAACAAAGCATACAACCTCGGTCATCTGTAATGATTTTCTCCTTAACTGATTTATTCAGGCATCTGTATTTTGAAATAGAACTTGATGTATACCACCCTGTAAATAATTGTTTTCCGGTTAAAAGAAAAAAACAAAACAAAACCCCATGACGCTCAGGGCTTTCTCCATGGTATAAACATAGGGAATCTGAAGATGCAGTACACTGCAACTCTGTGAAATGGATTTGTGTCTTGTCTATGAAATGATGTTTTTTGAGGCACTTTTCTGGAGTGATGTTATGGATGGAGAGATATATATACCATTGTGTGATGCTGACTTATGACTACTGTGTCCAGGCATTAGTTTTTGTGATTATATTCATTGCTTGGAGTATAACTAAAGGAAACTGTAATATATAACTTATTTACTCTCCCTGAGCATCAGTTGTCAGAATTTGCCTTTGGTTCCGGCAAGAACTCCTGAGGGAAGCTCTCCTATAGGCTGCCCCTGAGCATGACTTGGTCAACTTATGATCACATTTCCATCTAAGAAAAAAAGAATATGGTAAATTAAGTCTTACGTCAAAATCTATATTAAAATATTGAGTCTTAAAACAGGTTCTCAGAGAGGAAAAAAGAAATGAATTTCATCAGCCAATTCTTTGCTGTCACCTGTAACTCATTGTTCAAAGTTCATCCGCTGGATGCTGAGTCCCATACACTTTCAAGTTACATCATTCAGCCCTTTCTGGTAGCTTCTAGGGAAGCTAGATCCCATTTGACAACCGTAGTGGCCTCTACAACACAAGTCATGAGCACAGAGCAGTCAGCGAGAAGGTGTAACTCACAGTTGTGTAACCTGCTCAGTCTAGCAGTGCATGCATGTGGGCACCAAGCATATCTCATGGAATTTCATTCTTTTCTTCACAAGTGACCAGGAAGTCTGTGGAATTCAGTTAAGAGGTGGGTGATATAAAGCATGAGGTCAGGCACCATTGAGTTATTCCATGATTATGGGAGCAGCTGTCGTACTGGGTTCTGCAAGCAAGGTGAGCGCTACAGCGATGTGACCTTTCCTGAAAGTGATGCTGAAACTCAAACTGTTTCTTCAAAGAAATATAATCTTCTGTCTGTCACCTCTAAGAATGTGGTTAATATCAGGGGATATCGGTAGCAAAAGCTAGAACTCTTTGGCCAAGTGAATCTAAGGAAGTGTATAAATTGGGTTCAACTTTGGTAATGTGGAAGGGTGAATGGGAAGAGTGTTGCAAGAAACTGGTGTGAAAGACGGAGAGCCAAAATTTAGGAAATGACCTTGGGCATATATATTTTGTAGGTCAACTCCACTTAATTAATGTGGAGAGATGAGTGAGAAGGGAAAGCAAATTGACTAATTCCTTTGCTTGAATGACTACATGGCATGAATTACTGAGACCAAGATGGTGGAGAATATGAAATACCACATTTTAAACATAATGTGTTCGAGATTCTTGTGGTGTTTATAGTGGGAGAATAAGGACAAAGGTGGAGTGGTATTTTGAAATGAAATTTAAGAAAGAAGAATTTATATTGTATTATATTTTTTCTAAAGGGCATTGAGTTACAGTATAGTCTAAATGGTGTTGGGAAGTAGTGATCTCTGAGGAAAGAGGCAGTAAGACATGGCTCCAGGCTCACTCTGGAAGCAGCAAGCTTAAGTCTGAAAGCCAGATTCAGGCTTTATTAGCCATGTGCACATAAGTAAGTTACTTAACTTGTCTAAGCTCCAAGGGAAAGCCAGATTTAAGACAGAACAAGAGCAGTGTATTCTGATAAGAGATTGAAGACATAGATTTTTTTTGCTGATGACAGACAGTGGACATACTTTAGGAGCAACAGATAAGGGTGTGAGTTAAAATCAAAAAAGATCATGGATATGAGCCATTTTAGATTTTAGGAGATGAAAAATGGTCTAGACAATCTGCCTATGGGCATAAACAAAGATAGGGCCTGTCATTAAAAAAAAGGATAAACATCATAATGAGTTTAACCTTGATGGCCTCAAGGGAAATAGTGTTAGTGAGGTTGTATGTGTCCTGGTGATAAAGTGTTGATGAGCCTTTGCCCTGAGCATTCCAAAATCCGTGGCCCCCTCTGTTTCTGTCTCTTTGACTTAAAACTCAGAATTTGGATCCACTATGCAATACTTCTATATTTTCTCATTGGTGACTTTCATCTGTTAGGGACTTAGGGTAAGTTTTTGTTGTTGTTGTTCTTACTTCCCCCTCATGATTTTTAAAGGTGACTCTACCTATGGGAGGTATAGATATTAGATGGTGTAATGATAAATGGAATGCTGCCTTATGAATATCTTGGGAAGCTCCTGATAGCTATTCAAGTAGGAGTTTTTATACTGAACTGTGTGGCTTGGGCCTACCTGAATGTCTTGGCCAGCAGCAGAAATGTAAAGAACAAAACAGAACATCTCTGTATTCTAACCTGTAAGCACTATAACCTCACCTAACACTAAACATAAACTAATGGAAGTCTGGGGTTCTGAAAATTGAGAAGCTAGGGAGGAGCATGAGCTGACAGTTCGAATTGTTGGCAGGAGTGTTCCCTATGAATGGGAAGAAGCAGAAATATTGGGAGAGTGGGATGAAAGTTGCAGCATCCCTATATCATCCATTCTCATGGTTTCAGCAAGCATTGATATACTAACATCATCAAATCTAAATACCCAATCCTGTATTTCTCCTGAGATAAAGATTACTATATGCAGTTATCCATAAGGACATTCTCATGTAGGTGTCCAAAGAGGCTCTCATACTTAGTGTGTCCAAGATGTAATTATACCATCTTTCTACCAAAACTGTTATTCCTCCTATTAAAACCATTTCATCAAATGACAGCGCTAGCCAACTACTTTCTCAAGCCACAAGCCAACCTTCTACCTCTCCCCCAGATCACCACATACAATTACAAAAACTTTAGTTTCTATTTCATAGGTATATTGTGATTTTTTTTCACTTATCTCCAATTCTACTCCCACTAGCAATCCCATTCTCCAGTACTTCAACAGAATCCTAATTGATATTTCCCTTCTTTATATTTTTTATTACTTATTTTCATTTCATTTCATTTTATTTAACTGTTGATTCCATTTTTCACCTAGTTGTTAAGTTTCTTAAAATACCCATCCTAAGGTTACCATTCCTGTTTTTCAATTCCTTCATTAACTTTCTATTGTTTTTACAATAAATTACAAAAGTGTTATTATTGCATAGACACCCCTTCATTGTTTGACTTCTGCTTACATTTCCTCCTTCATAAATTATTTATTCAATCAACTAATATTAGTGTACCCATTATATTCCAGAGACTATTTCGAGTCCTTTGGATACATCAATGAATAAAACAGACAAAAGACTCCTGCTGTTACATTATATGGCTAATATCCAAATACAGTATCTTCTTACCTTCAGAACTTTGAAGAAAGTGTTTTCTACTTGAAATTATTTTTCTTTATTTTCTAAGATAATGCAGCTACTCATTCATACTCTAGTACTGGTTGTAATCTGCTTCAGAAAACCTTTCCTTGTATCCTCCCCTCTTTCCCAATTCTATAGTTTCAGACAGGTACCCATTCTATGTGCTAACTTAATGCCACTTCTTATAGCACTTATCAGGTTGGTTGCTTTTTATTTTAATTTATTTTACTTTATCTTATTTTTCTTTTATTATGAATATATGTATTTAATATTTTACTATCCATAAGAAAGTAAGACCTGAAGTAATTGATGCTCTTTTTTTTTGTTTTTGTATCTCTATTACTCACAACAGTATTTGACACAGAATAATTCTTAAATATGTTGGAATGGATATGTAACACTTTTTATTGTTTATTGTTTTAATAACTAGTCATGTGTCTTCAGTTATGCCATTACCCCTCTAAGCCATAATTTATTAAAAATGATAGAGTAATTTGGACCAGAAGCTATCCTTATATACCTAAAGTCTACAATTATAGTCCTTAAAGATAAAACACAATTTAGCTACTAGAAAATTCCTTCCAACCTTGTTTTTGATAAGTCTACTCTGAAAACACATGATAAAACATATGACTTGATATAAATAGCCCCCTCTTTATATTCAATAAAATATTTTTTTAAAACTCAAGAAAAAACTACACAATTAATTATAAATTTCAAAATGGAAAAATATCTTTATTTGAATTTAAAATATCTTATTTGCTTTTTCAATTCTTCTTTAACCCTACTCTCATCTTCACATTTATTGTTGGGAAATAGAAGTTACAGTAAGGGAAATTAAATCTAGGCTGGTGGCTCAACTTAGAAATTTGTTACTCAGGTGATTGTCCATGTTATATACCTCCCTATCTTCTTCCTCTAGAGATGCATAATTAATGATTTCAATAATGTGATAAAAATACCTAGCTTCATAAAGTGAATTTCATAAGATTAAAACCATTACGTCCCTTCCTAAACTTGCAAACTATATTAAAGCAAGCTTCTTATCAGTATTATGAATTAAATACAAAAAAATAGAGTCACCATCTTCTGAAACTGTCACGGAAAATTTTGAACCTTGCAGCAATGATTTTATTGCCAATATATTCTTTACAGCTTTGATGAAAAGGGATATTCTACTTTGGAAACATCCTCCATGGCTTCAAAATGTACCTTAACATTTCAGTGTGCTTTTCTATCTTTTTGCAATTAAATTGATAATGTAAAACACAATTTAAGGCATGAAATGAAAGTAAGGCAAAACTGTAGTAGTTGTTCATATTGATCTGATTTTAATACTGCCTTATACATCCTTACTTGCTTTTGAAAAAGAGTGAATTTAAATTTTTGCATTAATAATTAGGCCTTTGAGTCAAATATTTAATATTTTTATGAGGACAAGATTATATTGTTTATCTCTTTGTCTTGTGCTGTATCATTCCCTTATATTTTATTTGGAGATCAGTAAACAAGCTTTTAAGTCCCTTAACAACTTTGGCATGATGTGCCAAAGTACCTCATTTAAGTTTATTTCTCACTGGCCACAAATATAATTTAATGTGTGTCTGATTCTCCTTTTGAAATTAGAATTGTGTGTATCATTTTCAATTACCTACATGTTTTTACATCAAATTCATTGTATGTCTTTTAGAACAAAATTAAGTTAATAGTATTTGTGGTCACGCATCCAAAATATGCTAGATTATTTTTTAGTATTTCCTTTAAACTCTGCTTGAAAAACATGTAATTGATACTAAGAGATTAATAATAGGTACTATTTTAAATTATATTATATTGGGTAATAATGAGAGCCAAGAGATGAGCAAACTAACAATAGTCCTTAAGTGTGGTAAAAATTACTCTGTACTAACTAACTCTACCTATATTAGTCAACAACAATGTAAACTTACCAACACTAAATCCTATAGTAAATGACATATATAATACACATATTTCTGCAAAACTAGTATGAATTCTTCCAAATTATGTGTACCAAGAAAATGGCAATTTTACCTAAATGTTTTTGCAGTACAGAAGTGTGAACTTCTGATTGTTAATTTTGCACACCTTTCAAAAATAATTGTGAGACTTACAAAACAATGATCACGGTTTACCATTTTTATCTGTTACATTTCATCTCTGATTTTGGCAAAAAGTTTTGGGTTTCTGCCTCTCAATTCTTGATTGTTAAGTTTCTCAAGTTATTTGTGCTATTCCACATCTATCCAATCATTCTTTTTGCTTGAGTTGTCCAGAATCATTTTTGTTTGCCTGCAAGCCAAGATCTATAATTAAAACATAAATATACTCTTTCTTATGCATTCTAATTAAGAGCACACACATGGACACTACTCTAACGCCCAGACCACAAGCACAGAAATCTTACTTCATACGAGATCCACAAGAATGATATAGCGGATCTGAAACAGAGCTGCAACAGATTCTGTATAAGGCTTCTGTTTGGGTATTCCATGATTGCCTCTCAGCTCCAAATTCACCAAACCATACTCTGCTTTGTAATGCTTTGGCTGGGAATCTAGAAAGCGCATTTCTGCTTTGCCAGTGGTCTCCCTATCAGTTTTTGCCAACAGGGCATTAGGGAGAGACTGCTAGACTGAGGGAAGAAGAAGGGACTTTCCATTTGCTTCTTGTTGTCTGCCTATGTACTTTCTGTTCCTGTGCGTGTCACCTCACTAGTACTTCTTCAGCCCAGCAGGGGCAGTTTCTTCCTGGAAAAGCAGCGAAATTCAATTTTCAGTTATTCCATCACTTTCAGATCATCTCTCTGCAACACCTGTCCCCTCCTGAGATTCCAGAACAAGCTGGCCATCACTCCCCATCCCCATCACAGAGAATGGCCTGGGTTCCAGCACCATAATGCCCTTGCTCTGTGATCCAAGACACATCAGTAACAGTCAACCAAAACATCCTTCTCAAAGGTTAAATTTCAGGTCTGAAGAGCCTCCCTTCCTTGCATGTTTCTAATTTTCAGTGATTCCATTCTCACATATTTGTTCTAGTCCTAGAAATGATAGCTGCTTGATAGAAATGATTACTACATCTCTGAACCTTAATGTTCACTTACTGACTTTTCAGTTATCTAGTTAAAATTTTATATCTAGTTAACAATTTCTCATATAAAATCTGCTCTGTTCAAGAGGAGTGTCTTATGTCTCCTGATTGGTCCTTGAGTGATACTGAAATTGATATTAGAAGGAGTTCTAGGAAATAGACTCTCAAAGATGGGATTTTGATATTATTAATTTTCCCATGTCCTTGAACCTGAATGTACTGCTGATGTCTTCAACAATGGAAAATAGGGTGCTAGCAATCCATGTTATTTATTGGCATCATAATTAATCATATTATTACCTGTGGTTGATTCTGAAAAAATGTCTACTGAAGTAAATGTTTTGGGAGCCAAGACGCTGCTACAGTTTATTATTATGATGCTAATTACAGTTACAAATACAGTACTGTTGTGTTGAATGGATTCTTCTGAGTACAGCGTAGTGCTTATAGGAAGAAGATGACAAGCTCACGTCTTTAAATTCTTATCTCTGTGATAGTCAAATAATAAGAAAATGTCTAAGGCAGCCATTAAAAATTGTTTATTTCTTGAGGCTGCAAGGTCAATACCGCTGAAAATCAAATACAGAATTAAATTTTACAGGTTACATAATTATAATGTAAGTTTTCATAGCCTCACCAAGTCTCTCATGTGAGAAGGTTAAAGCATTGAGTGGAAGGAGTGGAAGCCTGAAACAAGGCTTGGGGATATCTGGTTGGACTCAGACACACTATTAATCATGAAATCTAAGCAGTTTGTCATCCTGTTTTTGAGGAGACTAACCCTTCTGTGCTTGTAATTACCTCACCTGAGAAAGCTGACTTGAAAGGAGATGTCCATTATCTTCAGACACATCCAGTCACCTTTTGTTTGCAATAGACCAGAAACTATGGTGAGAACTCCCCATGCTCTAGGGACGATAATTACAGAGTCTGATTTGGTAAAAAATCACTTATACATCAAAAGGATTGTAAGATTTTTCTAATTTATATCAACAAAAATCAGGAACACAGATGGCCAACAGGCACATGAAAAGATGCTCAATATCGCTAATTATTAGAGAAATGCAAATCAAAACTACAAAGAAGTATCACCTCACACCAGTCAGAATGACCATCATTAGAAAGTCTACAAATAATAAATGCTGGAGAGGGTGTGGAGAAAAAGGAACCCCCTCCTACACTGTTGGTGCATGTAAATTGGTTCACCACTATGGAGAACAGTATGGAGGTTCCTTAAAAAACTAAAAATAGAGTTACCGTATGATCCTACAATCCCACTCCTGGGCATATATTCAGAGAAAACTTTAATTCAAAAAGATACATGCGCCCCAATGTTCATAGCAGGATTCCATCATCCTCACGGACATCAAAGAACCCATCTCAAGAATAGCATCCCCTACAGTTATGTCTAGCCTATAAAGGAGAGAAACCATAGACTGTTTCAAGGATGCAGGAATTCCCTCAACAATGTATTTCTCAACACCTTAATGCAGGGAATGTCTGTAGATCTTCTAGGAGGATGTCGTTTGGGAATAGATGTGTAGATTGCATGTGATGAGTCCATTCCAACTGTCCTACTTTTGATGCATTTGGATTCCTTCCTCCATATCATGCTGGGGAAGTTCTGACATAACTTCATTAAACATTGGTCTCTATTGAGTTCAAGTTTCAGTCATCAAACCAAGTGACTTGTTAAAGGCAATTCCAAATGTCCGAACTAACACATTAAACCAGTAGTCTTTAGTAAATGCACCCTAATTAATACATTTGGGTTCATCTAGTATTATATACCCTATCTCTTTGCACTGACACTCTCAGAATCCACTCTTCTATACATTCCCAATGTTTCTGTTGACATGTGCATCTTATATTCTTTCATTGGGTAATGAATATAAATATACACACGTATATGTGTATATAAATACATATATATACACACATGCATGTATACATATTTTATAATTCTTTTTAATGTGTAAGCTATTTCCTTCCAGATCATGGTGTATGCCTGACCCCCAGGAATAGCCTGAGACTTTAGTTAAGGGTCTAGTGGCAACAAGGGGTAGTTGTTTTGGTTCTTGAGGAGAATGGCTTACTCTTGCAAGGCATCTACCCTAAATTATGATATCACAAGGGTTTCAAGAAAAGTAGGTTAATATTTGTAGACATAGGAGGACAACGCATTTTCATTAACAATGAAAGCTCAGAGTGACTTGGGGTTCAAGATTTTTAGTTTCATACGGGTCCAAACAGATGTCTCCCTTTAAAGTTTTTGAATCTCATTTTTTTCCACTTATTGCCCTAACTTTCACATAAGAAACATGATGAAACTCTGACTTCAACCCACTCAATTTAATTTTGCATTTCATTTTAACATCAGCCCTGTGGCTACAAAAATAAATAAATAAGAGATTCTTTTAAGGTAGTCACAGAAACTCCCTGGTTCTCAGATCACATCTTGAGCTGAGCATTAAATTAACTGAGCTTGTCATATTTTTTTTTTTTCTAAGAGCCCAGTTCACTCAGGAGATTCCATTCACACCACAGACCTGTTGTCACCTTTCTGCCATAGCAGTCAAGTGCAGCTGTTGCTTTGGATCCCAAGGTAGTTGCTTCAATAGGCAATTCATCAAAATCAAACACAGGTAATAGATTAATTAACTGTGATGCCATGGCATGCCAAGGATTATTCTCATCTCATTTCCCATTTACAAAGAGCCCAGCATTGCACTCAAGACTAATGACACAACCAAACCAATCTCAGAATCTCACCTTTGTGCACGTTTTCTTAGACCATTCCTGATGCCAGTTCTGTATTAGTCAGGGTCTAGTCAGTAAACAGGAATAACACAGGAATTTGAATAGGAAAAAACTAACGTAAAGAATATATTAACTGGAAATCCCCAATAGGGATTAACTGCTAAGGGGCTAAGAGAACGTCAAAGAATGCAGAAATCGCAGATATAGTGAGCAGCCACTACCTCAAAGACAGGCAGAGTACCAAAGGAAGAAACAAATTTGCAAGAGAGCTCCGCTAAGTCTAAGATTCAGACCTCATTAGAGAATGTGTGGCTGTGATCTAGTGGACGATGGATAAATTCATTGAGATCATGTACGCAGAGCTTGGCAAAGGGGAAACTTCCTGTTGGGGTGGAGAGAGAATTTCCTAGAAACTAGCCACTAGAATTTTCCTGAACCTTTGTTGGGAAGCTGCCTCAGAGGTCCTGCCAAAACTCCAGAGAAAATTATCCCATTATTGTGCCTGTACAACTCAACAGGAAGCTATCGAGAATACCAGCAGGACTCACTGAGGAACCACTTTCAGAGTCTCCACAGACACTTGCTGGGAGGAGAGAATCATAGGATGTTTCAAAAGACCCTGGATGCCATGAGTCACAGGAGCAAGCAAGAGAGAGTATCTGGAACTAGGAAGAGAAAGCCCTTCACCCTGAAGTGTTCCTCTTGCACCCACTACAAATTAAGCTTATGAGCTTAACACTGTACCAACTGACAAGGAAGAAATGTTTACAGGGTCCAGCTCCAGTATAACAAATCAGGGCAAAGATGGATGAATGGATTATCTGAGAGGTAATACATTAATTATTGCCAATTCATCAAATTAAGAATTTTGAAGAGCTGAAGTCCTGCCTGAAGACAAAGAAAATATGGAATGGACAATGGAAAAGGAAGTTATTAACTATGGCTGCACAACCAGCTACAGAACTGAGGACTGCTATAGCTATATATAATTTATTTTTTGCTTCGTGTGTATGTATGTGTGTGTGTATGTATGCGTATATGTATATTGTATATATTCGTTTTCTTTCTTCTTTTTCCATTTTCCCCTTAATATATTTTGTTGAAGGTTAACAATACAATTTAGTCTTCAGGTAACAGGATATTCTCTTTGGACTGCAACTGAATGTGAGGAGTAGTTAATATAAACTAGAAGTGAACAATATGACTGTCTTCCGTCTTCCAGAGATGGATCCAGTAAGTGTTGGAAGTTTGCATCCCTCATTTTTTTAAGTTGAACTATAGTTGATTTACATTGTTGTGTTAGTTTCTGGTGTACAGCAAAGTGATTCAGTTATATATATATATGTATATATATATTCTTTTTCATATTCTTTTCCATTATGGTTTATTGCAAGATTTGAATATAGTTACCAGAAACCCTTATTTTAAGGAAAGAATATGAGTGTCCTTATTTGCATGAAGAAGATCAGCTGCATCTTGCTAAGTAGAAACAAGAGTTGATTTTGGTGTTTTATGGAAGTTCAAATATGTGTAGAAGGAGATCTATGGGTGCAGAGAAGCCAAAAAGAGTAGACTGTCAGTTAATAAGCTGTCATCTCTCAGCTCCAATGCCATCCTTCTAGACTTTGTCATGTGAGGCATTTTATACTATACCAGCTGGCTCCATAGGTTCTGCCAAGGCTGGAGGAAGAAGAAGGCATTTATTCCTTTCTCTTTGCTTCCTTTGGGCTACCTATTTCTCCTTTATGTGTTACCTCAAAATTTTTCTTCACCCGCACCAGAGTTAGCTGCTTCCCCCAGCAGCAGCTGCATTTTGTTTACAGATTTTCTGAAACTTGCAGAAAAGCCTCATCATGTTTCTTTCTGAGATACCAGAACCAGGCAGCTGGCATTCCCACTTTAGGGTCTGAGTTTCATCTCCATGGAGCCACTCCTCCAAGCTTCTAAGTTTCTAAGGTCCACAATCAGTTTATTTTCAGTTAATCAAAAGGAAAATCTCCTGGGTGGCTCTGACTTATTCAGGTGAACGTGCTTTAAAGTTGCTCTCCTGCTAGTCTAGAAGAAGCAAACAACCATGTAGCAAAATTCCTATAGAGAGGGGTGGCCTCTACGACCCAAGGCCCTCAGTCATACAGCTGCAAGAAACTAACTGTGTCAGTGATCTGAATGTACTTGAAGAGTTCCAATTGGGAAGGCCATCCTCCCAACACCTTGATTGTAACTTTGTGAGACCTGAGTGGAGGACTTAGACAAGTTATGTCTTAACTCCTGACTGACAGAAATCATGAAATAATGAAAGTGTGTGGTTTTAAGCCACTGAATTTGTGGTAGTTTGTTATACGGTGATGGAAAGCAAATACATATTCCTAGGTTTGGTAGCTACATTCCTGGTAACTGTGTTCATCAATCTCTACCTCTGTGGTATTTTAATGTGTCCTTCTTGCTTTTTATGCTGCCTTGTTAGCAACTTTATACATAGTTAACTCTTCTCTATATGAGATTTTCTCTTCAGTTACTAATGTTAATTCTGTCTCCTGAACTGACTGATAACAGGATTTCCTTACTTCTTTCGAGTAATTGCCCATTCAATAAATGTATATAATATTTATGGACTGGCCTCTATGAAAAATTGTGTACCTTTGAATGTATTACTTGTCATTTTTATAGAATTATAGTCAATACACTTTTATGTTTTACATGCTATAGACATCTTCTTATGTGCATTTGGACAGATTCACTGTCTGTAAAGAGTCTGGGAACACACACAGAGCCCGGTGTCTGAGAGAAGTAATTAGGTACAAAATAGTATAACTCTTTTATAAAGGTCTTAGCAGCATATTCATGTGTAGATAATATGTTAAAAATAGGTTGATAATTGACATATGATAAATACTAATGTAAATTAGTTCATTCTAATTATGCTTTATCAAATAATTTTATAACAAGAAAATCTGTATCAATGCAGTTTGGTTCATATTCAGAAGCTTAGATAAGAATAAGTAAGAGGGAAACTGGACCACTTTCTCATATCATATACAAAAATAAACTCAAAATGGATGAGACTTACATTTGTAAGATCTTACATTTGTAAGACCTGAAACCATAAAATTACTAGAAGAAGATGTAGGCAATATGCTCTTTGACATCCATCTTAGCAATATCTTTTTTTGGATGTGTCTCCTAAGGAAAGGGCAACAAAAGCAAAAATAAACAAATAGGACAACATCAAACTTAAAAGCTTTTGCACAGTGAAATAAGCTCTCAACAAAACAAAACGGCAATCTGCTGAATGGGAGAAGCTATTTGCAAATGATATATCCAATAAAGGGTTAATATCTGAATTATATAAAGAACCCACACAATTCAATATCAAAAAACACAAACAATCCGAATAAAAGTATGCCAAAGACCTGCACAGATATTTTTCCAAGGAAGATATAGATGGCCAACAGGCACATTAAAACATGCTCAACAATACTAATCATCAGGAAAATGCAAATCAAAACCACACTGAGATATCACCTCACATCTGTCAGAATGGCTATCATTAAAAGGACAAGAAATAACAAGTGTTGGCAGGGATGTGGAGAAAAGGGAACCCTCGTGCACTGTTGGTAGGAATGTAAATTGGTGCAGCCACTATGGAAAGCAATAAAAAGGTTTCTCAAAAAATTAAAAATAGAACTACCATGTGATCCAGCAATTCCACTTCTGGTTATTTATTCAAAGAAAATGAAAACGGTAATTCAAAAAGATATTTGTACCCTTATGTTCATTTCCTCATTATTTACAATAGCCAAGATATAGAAGCAACCTAAGTGTAGATTGATAGATGAATGGATAAAGAAGATATGGTATACACACACACACACACACACACACACACACACACAATTGAATATAACTCAGCCAAAAAAGAATGAAATCTTTCCCTTTGCAACAGCATAGGTGGACCTTGAGGCCATTATGCTATGTGAAATAAATCAGAGATAGACAAATACCATATGATTTCACTTATATGTGGAATCTAAAAACACAAAACAAACATAACAGAATTAGACTCGTCGATATAGAGAAGAAACTGGTGATTCCTAGGGGAGGGGGTGGGTGAAATTGGTGAAATAGGTGACCGGGATTAAGAGGTACAAACTTCCAGTTGTAAAATAAATGTCACGGGATGTAACGTACAGCATGGGGAATATAGCCAATAATATAGCAATAACTTTGTATGGTGACAGATGGTAACTAAATTTACTGTGATGATCATTTCTTGTATAGAAATATCGAATCACTGTGCTGTAACCTGAAACTAATATAATATTGTAAATCAGTTATACTTTAATTAAAAAAAAGAGTAAGTAAAGGGAACAGTAGAAGGAAACACTGAAATGTTTGTATTTTCGAAAATAAGGAGTAATGATTCTACATTGTTTTAGAAATATTTCTCCACGAATGCTACATTTTATTTTCTATATTTTAGTATCATTTTAACATCTATAACACAGACAGACATAGAACTCAGTTAAGACAACATGCTGTCCAGAGTGCCCCAAATTTATTTTCTCCCCACTCTGACCACTGATACATTATTACTTGTGGAAGTCAGGTTACATTCCACCCACTCTATTATCTATTTGTATCTCAATTTGCTCCTTCGAATTTGGATTTTTAAAAGAGGATAAAAATAATTAATGGAGAGATATTTGGTCACTGTCGAATTAGGAATATATACATAGAAGAATCCTCCTATGGAGCTGTGGCTCTCCTTGACCTTTTTCTAATGTTATAGCTCTCTTGGTGATCCTCTGTATTCTGCCTTCGTGTTCCCTCCTAGGCTGCTGTATATGTTGCTCTACAAATATAAGCTCCTTTAAAGTTAACTATTTACTGCTCCAATTTGAAATGGAGTATATATTAAAAAATGAATTACTAGGAAATATTGTGGCCGACACTCTTAAAATATTCTTTCCACCCAAGATGATTAATTTATCCTTCTCACCAGTGATTGGCTCAGGAAGGTATGGAGAGGCCAATTTTGGTTAATTAGATGAAGAAAATAATTCTGCTTTTAAAGTAATGTTTAGTTCTTTATTAACTTTATTTTTTGCATTCCTTTTCTTTCTTGAATGAGGTGAAGTTGATTTTGGTATCCATAAAGGCAATATGACACAATGGTACAGACAATGGACTGTGGATCTAGATTGCCCAAGTTTTTTTTTTTGTTTTATTTTTTGGGGAAAAGACAAATACATCTTACTACATTAACACAAAAACAAACAAATCCTCTCTTCAACCGAAATGAAAAGGCAAGCTGCAGACTGGGAGATGTGTGCAACATATTTAACTAACAAAACAGTGAGTACTTAGAACATAGTTAGAAAAATTAATTGATAAAAAGCAAGCAACCCAATCAAAACAATGGATGGACAAAGTACATGAATAGGCATTTCACAGAAAAGGAAACCTGTCAGGCCAATAAACTTAATGAAGATTCTCAACCTCATGAGGAATCAGGAAATGCAAATTACGTTAACATTTCACATCCATCTTATTTAGATTGCCCAAGTTTGAATCCTAGATCTCTTACTTGCTAGATGTTTGACCTGGACAAGTTATTTACATTCTCTGTTTATTGGTTTTCTCATCTGTGGATTCGGATTTAACTACATCATAGGGTTGAACAATAAATTTAGATTATTGCTTGGCATGTAGAGTATCTATCATACTGTGCTTTTGTTATCTCAATATCTACCCTACCTCATCTTAAATATTTTATTTAAAAAGATCAGGTTTCTTTAATTTCGTTGGACCCATAAAGAAGCACATGGTCCTTTTTATTGTCATGAAACAATTATTGACGATATTAAGTTTTCTTCAACTACTTTTGTACTATCACACAAAACCATCTTTTTGTAAGTACTGACTTTTTTAGAGAAGTTGTCTTAAATCAGTCCAGTTATAAAAATTTCTCTGGGGTCAGAGTGTGGCTCAGGGGAGGAACCTTTATTGCTTTTTTCATACAGTGTTTCAGAAAACATTATTATTATATACACAGTGCCTTTTGGGATGGAGTCATGTCTTCTTTCACTGATCTGTTTTCTCCTCTTAAATATGAGCAGGAGGTCAGCCCAACTAGCAGTAAAATCCAATGTGTGGTGAAATATTTCCGTGGTTGTTCGGTGATTATTCTTTTCATTTCTTTTACCTTGCCTTGCATTTCTCCTGACTGGTTGCTGCCAGACAGCATATTTACAATGATTTTTATTCAGTTGATCAGCTCATCTTTAGTATAAAGATGGGCTTAGGGATACTCAGATTGTGTCCTTCTCATTTACCCAAAGAATATCTTTCAAAATAAGGGAATTCTGGTTTTCCTAATGTAGGTCTCTTTATCTGTCTATCTATCTATCTATCTATCTATCTATCTATCTATCTATCTATCTATCTATCTATCATCTATCTATCTATCTATCTACCTACCTATCCATCCATCCATCCAGCCTCCCTGGACTCAGACCAGATATCACTCTATATGATGACTAAAATTTGTCACTTGTGGTTTGAATTGTGAAGGTCTCTTTTCCTTTCTTCTCCCTCCCTTTCTCCTTCCCTTTCTCACTCTCTTTCTGTCTGTCTGTATCTCTTTTTATTTCTTTCCTCTTGTTACAAGGGGAGGATGTTATGGGTTGAATTGTGTACCCCCCCAAAATTTATGTTGAAGCACTAGCTCCCAGCACCTCAGAATGTAACCTTATTTGGAAATAGGATTGTTGCAGGTGTACTTAATATGAAGTTGTAGGTGGGATGGAGTGGGGTGGGACCTTAATTTGATATGATTATTGCTATTCTCAACAGAGTACCATGTGAAAACAGAGAAACAGGGAACAAACCATGAGAAAAGAGTGAACTGGAGTGATGCTTCAGTAATCCAAGAAATGCTAAAGACTGACGGTAAACCACCAGAAGCTAGAAAGAAGCAAGGCAGGATTGTCCTACAGGTTTCAGAGAGAACATGGTCCTGCTGACATCTTGATTTCAGACTGCTAGCCTCCAGAACTGGGAGATACAGTTCTGTTGTTTCAGCCACCCAGTTTGTGGTACTTTGTTATGGTAGCCCTAGGAAACTAATATAGAGAGCAGAGTAGAAGTGCTTTCTCTGTGTCACCTCCAACTATTGGTCTGCAAGTAGTTAAAACATAAAAATCTGAAAGTGCATTTTTATGATAGCATCAACATTTTTACTTATTTTATAATTAACGACACTATTAGAATTGCATTCATTTAAGTAGGAGATAATTATAAACAGTTGTTAAAATCATGCAGCTTATTCACCCTAGCATCATTTATAGTAATACATAATTTTATTCAAAAGTTTTCCCTAAGTATCATGCCTTCAAACTCACAATAGGAGTATAAAAATTTAACAGTGTAAAGTTTTAGCCTAATACTCCAAAATATGTAAATCTTCATAAAGACAGATCAAATTTTGTAACACTATTGGTAACTGCCAATATTTTTCACCTTTATTAAAGTTGGGGAAAAAACAATTAGCACTTCATGCTTTAAGAACTAAGCTGGGTCCTCAGTTGACTTGGGCCAGAAAGTTGATAAACACAGCAACTTCAGAAATTAATTTTCATCAAAACCTGGGTATGTGTATAAATTTTGAGCAGGCTGGTGTCAGCACTAATCTATCAGTACAGCTGTGCAAGGTCGTCCCAATTCAACTTCAAACCCTGACATTAGTACTTATTTTTGAAATTGTTTCAAAAAGGTTTTCAAATTACATTAAACAGATGTGATTAAATCAACTTATTCTAACATCTTACCATATGAACATAACACCCACTGTAATCTTGAGATCTAAGCTACCTCTTATGGGTTTATAGCCCTGAAGTGTAAGAATTCAACATTTTTCATTGCCACTTACATATTCATAGCTCCTTACAGGTAGATTTTCTTTTTTGCTTGGATTTCACTCATATGATTTTAAAAAACAACATAATTTTTACTCCTTTTGTTTTCTGCTAGAAAAAGACGTTCAGACAATGATGCCCAAAAGTCCAGAAATGTCCTAGAGCAGTGGTGGTCTCTTTTACTTAAAACTCTCAAAGTATTTAAGAAGGTTCCAAGTGTCTAGTTACTTTTAATGAGATGTACCTTATTTTTTTATACTAAGTTTTTTGTTGTTGTTGTTTGTTTGTTTTATTTTATATTGAGACGTAGTTGATTTACAATGTTGTGTTAGTTTCAGGTATACAGCAAAGTGATTCATTTATACATATACATGAATCTATTCTTTTTCAAATTCTTTTCTGATTTAGGCTATTACAGAGTATTGAGCAGAGTTCCCTGTGCTGTACAGTATGTCCTTGTTAGTTATCTATTTTAAATATAACAGTTTACATGTCAATCCCAAACTGCCAGTCTATCCCTCCCCCCACCCACCCTTTCCCCCAGTAACCCAATGTTCAAGATGTATCTTCTTTTTTTTTTTCCTAGTATGATACACATAATGTATCACGTCACAAACTTATGATGCATCTGTGGAACCATTCATAAACCTTGAAGATCTTGAACCACTCTTTGAGAGTTCCTCTGGCTGAAGGTCCTTTATTATGATAGGCTGACCAAATCTAGACCCACTGCACCTGAAAATGGACGATTCATTTTCAATCTGATATTTGCCAGAATGCTTCAAGGCCCGGTGCATTTCACCTGGCACAAAAATGTTAGGTTTTCTTGAACTGATCCCAGTCAGTTTGGCTCATAATCCACACTACATAAAAATACCTGGTTTAAATTATTTATTACTTCATTTCTTTTCTATCAATAGTATATATCAAGTAAGTCCTTTTATCATATTTTCACACCAGTCAGAAAAATTTACTGAGTCCCTACTGTGTGTTAAATTCTGTTACTTATTTTCCTTCCTTTGATTCATTTCTCAAGGGAACATCTAATTTTTATTTAGCTGTTTTCCTTAAAATCCCTGTTATTAGTTGGATTAAAGTCAAATTGATTGTTAAAATATTTATATTTTTCTAACCGTTATAGATCATATGACAATTCTTTATTTTCCAAAGACAAATAAATGAGTCTACATATGATGTTCTTCAGTTGGATAACATTTGATAATGCCTCTATACAGTTATCAATATTCTGGGATATGAGTAAACTGCAACTCTCCAACTAAGCAATAATATATATAAAATCATCTACAACTCAAGTTTCCAATAATTCAACCTTGCTTTAGTGTACCACTTCTGTAAGCTGTCACTCTCACAAATACATTTTCCTCCAGGACCAAGATGGCAGTATGACTTTAGAACATAACACAAAGATTAGTTTCAGTGAGAAATCTGAACCAATTGGTATAATACACAAGGACTTCAAATTCTGACTTCTTACTCAGTAATAACGAAATATTTTCTATAAATCTTCTTAAAATTACTTTAACTGCAACTCAAAAACTAGGTGAAACGCTTTAGATTGTTCAAAGTTTTCTCTAGATCTTCAGGATTGACTTGCTTTCTTAGAATAGGAATGAATTTTATTTAGATGGTGTGTTTTGTCAGTCATGATTTTAACCAATAATTCATTTTTCAGATTCTTTTAAATATTATTCTAGCTTTCAATCTCTCACTTTATCACTCTACATTACTTTCTTGGATTAGGGTCCACTCTAATGATTTTATTTTAACTTGATTAACTCTGTAAAGGTGCTATTTTCAAATAAGTCCACGTTATGAGGTACTGGGAGTTAAGACTTCAACACATATTTTGTGAGGGTGGGGAACACAATTCAGCCCATTGAAAACCTGTGTCTCCAGATATTGGGGTGGTTGTTAGCCTTGTGACCTCAGAAACCTGATGTGTCCAAGAATAGTAGTTAATTTTCAGTTTGTCCAGCTTTTCTTGTAGTAAAAATAGAACTGATAACTTGTAAGTTCTTTACGTGTTGGAGTATCCTATGGCTTTTTAGCATTTACATTCTGATAATACTGAAGATAGTTCCTTTGATTTCTGAGTCATCTAACTTCTTCTGGACATCTAAACCTGATTAAAAGATTTCTAAAAGAATTAACATGTTCCAAACAAATGTTATTATTTTCCCTCAACTCCTATTTATTTCTCTTCCTTAATTACTTTCCCTAAAAAATGATTCAGCTGTTAAGTAAGGTTTCAAGACAGAAACATATACAGCACTTTCATGCAGTTTTCCTTCTCTTATCCTTGACAAGAATGGGTGCAGGTGCAGAGCTGAATAAAACAAAGGAAATAGCATAGAACAATAAAATGGAAAAGTATGTGATAGATTTAGGAGCTAACGGGCATTTGATTATTTCTTTTTTCTTTTTTTTTTATTAGTTAATTAATTTATTTTATTTTTGGCTGTGTTGGGTCTTCGTTTCTGTGCGAGGGCTTTCTCTAGTTGCGGCAAGCGGGGGCCACTCTTCATTGCGGTGCGCGGGCCTCTCACTATCGTGGCCTCTCTTGTTGAGGAGCACAGGCTCCAGACGTGCAGGTTCAGTAGTTGTGGCTCACGGGCCTAGTTGCTCCGCGGCATGTGGGATCTTCCCAGACCAGGGCTTGAACCCGTGTCCCCTGCATTAGCAGGCAGATTCTCAACCACTGTGCCACCAGGGAAGCCCTGATTATTTCTTGTACTTAGGATGCTCAGATAGAATCGATAGGAGATAAATCTGGTTAATATGTTGGGACCAGGTTACAAAGGTCTAGTACTGGGGACAACGGCTTATGACTCTAGGGCAAATCTGGCCCAAGCTTGTTTTCATAAATAAAATTGGATTTTAACACAGCCACACTCATACTTCTATATATTGTCTATGACTGCTTTCATATTACATCAGCAGAGTAGAGTAGTTGTGACATTAAAGTGTATGGCTTGTAGAGCCTACAATGTTCTTACAGGAAAAGTTTGCCAACCCCAGTGTACTATGTCATGTTAAATTGTTAGAGTTGTGTTTTGTTATTTTTATTTCCTTTTTTTTGACTTAATAAGGGACGTCTTTATTCTCAAGGGGAGATGGGAGGATTTACACAATTATATCTATGGTTTTGACAGTAAATTATGGTGATAATGAGGAAAAAATCTGAAGCAGTGGAAAGAGAAGTGAAAGGAAGATTATAGGGGAAATAAGGCAAACACCCAGAAGATCAGTGAAGGGGTGGGCTGTAACCTAGAGGACACAGAGTAATAGAGATACAGGCCCTTTTTTGTGTGTGTGTCTTTACTGAAGGAAATGAAACAAAACAAAGAAACCAAAACAAAACAAAAATATGTCTTATAAAATTATTTTAGGGTCTTTGAAGTTTGTTTTGTATAAAGATTGGTTGCTTGATTCTCATTTTAAGGAGGATGATAAGTAGACGAAAGTGAGAAGATGAAGATGCGTGTCAGAACTTTCCTTGTTTGTTAATGAAATGAGCCATTTATTTGCTGAATCTGTCAAGAATTCTTGAAATATGGAAGGATATTTCCTCAGTTTTTTGTGTAATTCATAATGCAACAACCACAGAGATGGCACACTTTTAAGTTTAACCTATAATGTTAACATTTTCTCAATCATTTTTTTAAGTCTAGACAATCAATAAAATAATAAATCAAGCCCTGATTTAGAGTGTCTTTTTATTCCATGAAAAACTCCTCTCATCATGGCCAATTTTCAGCTACCAACATGATGCCAATGAATACAGAGTTGGAAGAGATGCGCCATAGCACACCATTATACAATAGTTCCACCACAAGATTTAAAAGATATAATAATGTCAAAACCATAGATAATAGCAAAAATGTAATAAAATAATTAGGGAGTGATGAGTTTTAAGTAATTATTATTTTTATTTTAATACCACTTAATTGTAAATTTAGATAATTTAATTTTAAACAATGGCTGTATTTAAAAACTCTCTTGCAAGATTTCTGAAAATTTTAAAATCAGCTCCTGTAAGGCAGGACAAGGGGGCTTTTGCACACCACTGGGCAGAGATAAATATAGTTTTAAGCACTTATATCTCAGATATTTGTGTTAAATTCTTATTTCATGTATTAGAATTTTTTTTAAAAATTCAAGACTTTATTGAGAATTCAGAGTCCTAGATTGGGTCTAATGAAGATAAGTATGAACCATTTAATCTCCAGGTCTTACTTTGCTCCTCTATAAAAATAATTTGCCAGATTAGATGATTGTCTTGTCTTCACTTAATCTCCTTTTCTTTTTCTGGTTACCACCTTTCATCTGGCTGGTTCTGCATAAGTATTATAAATCCTAGATATAAAATATGCATTTTAAACAAATTTGATTTGGTTAATATGGTATTGGATTAATGTTTCTGGATGGAAATATATCACCCATTTAACACAATCCTGGTTATGGATTTAAAGTTAGTTCTGCTAATGTTTCATATTAGTGATTTAAAAGACTATGAATCCACATTTCATTTCCTTCTTAATCCAGTGGGATATGGGTAGATATGATCTCTGAATTAGTTCAAATCTTATCTTTGTCTTAAGTTCAGTAAAAGTTGTGGTGCAGGTCACCTTTCTAATTCCTTATTGGATGAAATCAAGGAAGGGTAGAATTCACAATTCACTGAACTAAAACGATAGAATTAATTTCCCTCAAGTGATTGTTTTTTTCAGCAAAAATGAACACCTGACTTGTGAGAAAAAAGACAAAATACAAAATTCGTCTTTTCATTTGTATTTTGTATGCATTACAGAAACAGTCTTCTAAATACTTTTTTATTTGAAATTAAGCTAGGAGAAAAGTTTTGCAAGCCTTTTATTAACTTCATCCCATCCCAGAGGACTGCATTAATATTAATGTATGATTCATTTAGTATTTTTGTGTCATGAATTCTGGTTCTTCTCAAGTTATTGAAAATTTTAGAAAGAAAAATCACTATTGTATTTTTTTCTGTCTAGATAATTACTTTGTAAGATATAAAAAGTTAATTTATTTCAGACAGTAACAGATATAGTAAATATATGACGACTTTCTCTACAATGTTGAGAGGTTTATTTATTATGTGTTTGAGGAATTGTAAAATTTTCTAGTTGAATTTGTCCAACTCCACAAATTAATGTCATGATTTAATTGAATTTGGCATAACACTCATTATATAAAGCAGAAATGAAAGTGGAAGCTCTCTTGAAACTAAATTTTAATGAGGGTCAAATTATCATTTGTTATTGGCTCATATTGTTTCTTTTCCTTTTAAAAAAAGAAAAAATATATATATTTATTTATTTATTTATTTATTTATTTGGCTGCCCCGGTCTTAGTTGTGGCATGTGGGATCTTCATTGCAGCATGTGGGATCTTTTAGTTGTGGCATGCAAACTCTTAGTTGCGACATGCGAACTCTTAGTTGCAGCATGTAAACTCTTAGTTGCGGCATATGGGATCTAGTTCCCTGACCAGGGATCGAACCTGGGCCCCCTGCATTGGGAGTATAGAGACTTAGCCACTGGACCACCAGGGAAGTCCCTCTTTTCCTTTTAGTTGTCTGGTTTTTGTTTGGTTTTCTTGCTTCTACAGAGATGCTGAATATACAAATTATTATATAAGAAGCTATTCTTTGTACAGCCTTCTCATTACACAAAAAATTAACAATTTAAAAACAGCAGAAAGCTTTCTTTTGACATTTGAACTGTGTTTATTTTAAAGAGAACTTTCTAATATGATGGCATTAAATTTGCCCAAGAATTAAGAGGAAAAAAACTGAAGATATATGAAAAAGGGGATTCCTTTTAAAAATGTGGAAAATATTGACAAGGTAATTAAAATGTTAGAGGTGCTCAGTGCCTGACCTTATGAATGGCTTAAATAATTAACCATCTCCCATCCATGACTTATAGAACATCAGTAAAATGTCACCTTCCTGAATTCTTTTATTAATTTAATTGAATTAAAACATTTTACTTGGGGTAAGCTTTATATCTCTAGGAGAACTCAATTAAAAACACACACAGAAAATCCACTCTTAGTTATTATTTTCTCATTGGAGAAATGATTACCTTGAGAAGAAGGTACAAATTCTAAGGACTTTTGGAAAAAAGAAAAGAACAATAAGTTAACTATGATACCATGAATTTTTAAAAACTATAACCTAATTTAGTAAAAAAAAAAATTGGGCTTTTTATTTACTTCACACATATTTATGGGCACTTTTCTCAGTGGTGACAATATGGCAGTGAATAGACAAAGATGCATACTCTCATACAGCTTACATTCTACTGAGAGTAACAGAAAAAAAAGAAAAACACTAAGACTAATCAAAATATGTTAACTATATTGGAAAATGTCAAGTACTCTGAATAAAGTAAAATTAGTATTGTTGAAGATAAGGCTCATATGTATTTTTCTAGAGACCATATAGTGATATAATAGTATTTGTTTATTTATTCAGTTTATTAAGATATAACTGATATATAATATTATAATATTAGTTTCTGGTGTACAATATAATGATTTGATATATATATATATATTACAAAATAATCACCACAATAAGTCTAGTCAACATATCATCACAAGTAGTTATAACTTTTTTCCTTGTGATGAGAACTTTTAAGGTCTACTCTCTTAGCAACTTACAACTATAGCATACATAATTATTATCACCATGCTGTATATTATATCTCCAGGACTTAATTTATTTTATAACTGGAAGTTTGTACCTTTTGACCCCCTTCACCCATTTCACCCACCCCCAACCCCCTGCCTCTGGCAACTACCAATCTGTTCTACCTATGAATTTAGCTTTGTTGTTGTTTTGTTTTGTTAGACTCCACATGTAAGTGAGATCATACAGTATTTGTCCTTCTCTCACTGACTTATTTCACTTAGCATAATGCTTTCAAGTTATATCCATGTTGTTGCAAACAGCAGGATCTCCTATTTTAGCACTGGTTAATATTCCATTGTGTGTGTTTGTGTGTGTATGTATATATATATATATATCTCACATTTTCTTTATCCATTTATCTATTGATAGATACTTAGGTTGTTTCCATGTCTTGGTTGTTGTAAAAAATGCAGTTTTGTTTTTAAATAACAATATTTACAGAATGACAAATACAGATCACTTCTGAAACAAAAGTTTTACATGAAAACTTTTTAAAAATTGAAAATATGTGCATATATCTTTTCTAACTAGACTTTTTGTTTTCTTTGGAAAAATACTGGAAAAATACCAAGAAGTGGAATTGCTGGATGATATGGTAGTTCTATTTTTAATTTTTTTGAGGAATCTTCATATTGTTTTTCATAGTGGCTGCATCAGTTTACATTTCTACCAACTGTGCACAGTGGTTCCCTTTTCTCCAAATACTCACCAACATTTGTTATTCTAGTTCTTTTCGTAATAGCCATTCTGAAGGGTGTGAGGTGTGAGGTGATATTTCCTTGTGGTTTGGATTTGCATTTTCCTCATGATTAGTGATATTGAGCATCTTTTCCTGTGCCCTTTGGCCATCTGTATGTTTTCTTTGGAAAAATGTCTATTCAGGTCTTCTGCCCCTTTTTCAATTGAGATATTTATTTTTGTGATGTTGTGTTGTATGAGTTCTTTGTATATTTTATTTTATTTTTTTATTATTTTTTTTTATTGAAGAAGCCTTGCATCTCTGGGATAAATCCCACTAGATCATGTTATATGATCCTTTTAATGTGTTGTTGGATTCTGATGCTAGTATTTTGTTGAGGATTTTTACATCTATATTCATCAGTGATATTGGCCTGTAATTTTCTTTCTTTGTAGTGTCTTTGTCTGGTTTTGGTATCAGGGTGATGGTGGCCTCATACAATGAGTTTGGGAGTGTTCCTTCCTCTGCAATTTTTTGGAAGAGTTTGAGAAGGATGGGTGTTAGCTCGTCTCTAAATGTTTGAT
This sequence comes from Balaenoptera musculus, assembly GCF_009873245.2. NCBI lineage: Eukaryota > Metazoa > Chordata > Mammalia > Artiodactyla > Balaenopteridae > Balaenoptera > Balaenoptera musculus. The sequence goes on along the minus strand of NC_045791.1, from coordinate 72,795,411 downwards.
AGAATTCACCTGTGAAGCCATCTGGTCCTGGACTTTTGTTCGGTGGAGGATTTTTAATCACAGTTTCAATTTCATTACTTGTGATTGGTCTGGTCATATTTTCTATTGCTTCCTGGTTCAGTCTTTGAAGGTTATACCTTTCTAAGAATTTATTCATTTCTTCTAGGTTGTCCACTTTATTGGTATAGAGTTGCTTGTAGTAGTCTCTTATGATGCTTTGTTTTTCTGCAGTGTCCATTATAACTTCTCCCTTTTCATTTCTGATTTTATTGATTTGAGTCCTCTCCCTCCTTTTCATGATGAGTCTGGCTAAAGGTTTATCAATGTTGTTTATCTTCTCAAAGAACCAGCTTTTAGTTTTATTGATCTTTGCTATTGTTTTCTTTGTTTCTATTTCATTTATTTCTGCTCTGATCTTTATGATTTCTTTCCTTCTACTAACTTTGGGTTTTGTTTCTTCTTCTTTCTCTAGTTCCTTTAGGTGTAAGGTTAGATTGTTCACTTGAGATTTTTCTTGTTTCTTGAGGTAGGATTGTATTGCTATAAACTTCCCTCTTAGAACTGCTTTTACTGCATCCCAGAAGTTTTGGATCATTGTGTTTTCATTGTCATTTGTCTCTAGGTAGTCTTTGATTTCCTCTTTGATTTCTTCAGTGATCTCTTGCTTATTTAGTAACGTATTGTTTAGCCTCCATGTGTTTGTGTTTTTTACTTTTTATCCCCTGTAACTGATTTCTAATCTCATAGTTTGTGGTCAGAAAAGATGCTTGATATGATTTCAGTTTTCTTAAAATTACCAAGGCTTGATTTGTGACCCAAGATGTGATCTATCCTGGATAATGTTCCATGTGTACTTGAGAAGAAAGTGTAATTTGCGGTTTTCAGATGGAATGTCCTATAAATATCAATTAAATCTATCTGGTCTATTGTGTCATTTAAAGCTTCTGTTTCCTTATTAATTTTCTGTCTGGATGATCTGTCCATTGCTGTAAGTGAGGTATTAAAGTCCTGCACTATTATTGTATTACTGTCGATTTCCTCTTTTAGAGCTGTTAGCAGTTGCCGTATGTATTGAGGTGCTCCTATGTTGGGTGCATATATATTTATAATTGTTATATCTTCTTCTTGGATTGATCCCTTGATCATTATTTGGTGTCCTTCCTTTTGTCTTGTAACATTCTTGATTTTAAAGTCTATTTTATCTGATATGAGTATTGCTACTCCAGCTTTCCTGTGATTTCCATTTGCATGGAATATCTTTTTCCATCCCCTCACTTTCAGTCTGTATGTGTCCCTAGGTCTGAAGTGGGTCTCTTGTAGACAGCATATATATGGGTCTTGTTTTTGTACCTATTCAGTGAGCCTGTGTCTTTTGGTTGGAGCATTTAATCCATTCACATTTAAGGTAATTATCAATATGTATGTTCCTATTACCGTTTTCTGAATTGTTTTGCTGATGTTTTTGTAGGTCCTTTTCATCTCTTGTGTTTCACACTTAGAGAAGTTCCTTTAGCATTTGTTGTAGAACTGGCTTGGTGGTGTTGAATTCTCTTAGCTTTTGCTTCTCTGTAAAGCTTTTGATTTCTCCGTTGAATCTGAATGAGCTCCTTGCCGGGTAGAGTAATCTAAGTTGCAGGTTCTTCCCTTTCATCACTTTAAATATATCGTGCCACTCCCTTCTGGCTTATAGAGTTTCTGTTGAGAAATCAGCTGTTAACCTTATGGGAGTTCCCTTGTATGTTATTTTTCCCTTGTTTCTTTTAATAATTTTTCTGTGTCTTTAATTCTTGTCTGTTTGATTACTGTGTGTCTTGGTGTGTTTCTCCTTGGGTTTATCCTGCCTGGGACTCTGTGCACTTCCTGGACTTGGGTGGCTATTTCCTTTCCCACGTGAGGGAAGCTTTCAACTATAATCTCTTCAAATATCTTCTCGGGTCCTTTCTCTCTCTCTTCTCCTTCTGGGACCCCTATAATGCAAATGTTGGTGAATTTAATTTGTCCCAGAGGTCTCGTAGGCTGTCTTCATTTCTTTTTTTAAAAAGTAAATTTGTTTATTTATTTATTTTTGGCTGCGTTGGGTCTTCATTGCTGCATGTGGGCTTTCTCTAGTTGCGGCGAGTGGAGGCTACTCTTTGTTGCGGTGCGCAGGCTTCTCTTTGTGGTGGCTTCTCTTGTTGCGGAGCACAGGCTCTAGGCACATGGGCTTCAGTAGTTGTGGTGCATGGGCCTAGTTGCTCCGCGGAATGTGGGATCTTCCCGGACCAGGGCTCGAACCTGTGTCCCCTGCATTGGCAGGTGGATTCTTAACCACTTAGTCACCCAGGAAGCCCCTGTCTTGATTTCTTTTCATTCTTTTTTCTTTATTCTGTTTCATGTCAGTGAAGTCCACCATTCTGTCTCCCAGGTCACTTATCCGTTCTTCTGCCTCAGTTATTCTGCTATTGATTTCTTCTAGTGTATTTTTCATTTCAGTTATTGTATCGTTCATCTCTGTTTGTTTGTTCTTTAATTCTTTTAGGTCTTTGTTAAACATTTCTTGCATCTTCTCTTTGCCTCCATTCTTTTTCCGAGGTCCTGGATCATCTTCACTATCATTATTCTGAATTCTTTTTCTCGAAGATTGCCTATCTCTACTTCATTTAGTTGTTTTTCTCTGGTTTTATCTTGTTCCTTCATCTGGTACATATTCCTCTGCCTTTTTCATTTTGTCTATCTTTCTGTGAATGTGGTTTTCATTCCACAGGCTGCAGGATTGTAGTTCTTCTTGCTTCTGCTCTCTACCCTCTGGTGGATAGGCTGAGTTCTTTGTATATTTTAGATATTAACCCCTTATCCAGTATATGCTTTGCAAATATCTTCTCTGAATTTAGTATGAGGCCTTTTCTTTTTCTTTTTTTTTTTTTTTTGATAGTTTCCTTTGCTGTGCAAATCTTTTTAGTTTGATATAGTCCCATTTGTTTATTTTTGGTTTTGTTTCTCTTGCCTTAGAAGATATGTCCAAAAAAATATTGCTGAGACCAATATCAAAGGACATACTGCCATGTTTTCTTATAGGAGTTTTATGGTTTCAGGTCTTACATTTAAGTTTTTAATCCACTTTGAGTTTATTTTTGTATATGATGTTAAAAAGTAGTCCAGTTTGATTCCTTTGCATGTAGTTGTCCAGCTTTCCCAACACAATTTATTGAAGAGCTGTCTTTTCCCCATTGTATATTCTTGCCTTCTTTGTTGTAGATTAATTGACCATATAAGCGTAGGTTCGTTTCTGGGCTCTCTATTGTGTTCCATTGATCTATATGTCTGTTTTTGTGCCAGTACCATACTGGTTTGATTACTGTAGCTCTGTAGTATAGTTTGAAATCAGGGTGCATGATACCTACGGTTTTGCTCTTCTTTCTCAAGATTGCGTTGTATTTTGGGTTTGTGTCTGTGTGTGTTTATGTACAAAGTTTAGAATTATTTTTTCTAGGTCAAAAATGCCATTGGTTTTTTTATAGCGATTGCATTGAATCTGTAGATTGCCTTGTGAAGTATGTTTATTTCAATCATATTAATTTTTCCAATCCATTAACATGATATATCTTTCCATTTGTTGGTGTCTTCTTCAATTTCTTTCATCAGTGTCTTATAATTTTTCAAGTACAGGTCTTTTACTTCCTTGGTTAGATTTATTTCTATGTATTTTATTCTTTTTGATGCAACTGTAAATTGGATTGCTTTCTTAATTTCTCTTTCTGATTTGTTGTTAGTGTATAGAAATGCAACAGCTTTCTGTATATTAATTTTGTATCCTGAAACTTTACTGAATTCATTGATGAGTTCTAGTAGTTTTTCAGTGGTGTCTTTAGGATTTTCTATGTATAGTATCATGTCATTTGCAAACAGTGGCAGTTTTACTTCTTCCTTTCCAATTTGGATTTTTAGATTTCTTTTGCTTATCTGATTGCTGTGGCTAGGACCTCCAATACTATGTTAAGTAAAAGTGGTGAGAGTGGGCATCTTTGTCTTGTTTCTGATCTTAGAGAAAATGCTTTTAGCTTTTTACCATTGAGTATGATGTTAACTGTGGGCTTGCCATATATGGCCTTTATTACATTGAGGTACATTCTCTCCATAGCTTGAATCTAGAGCTTGTTACTCAGATGTAGCTTCTGGGTTTGGCCAGCCCTGTGGAACAGATTTTATATCCACTTACTCAGCCAATCTTCAGGTTAAACAGATGAAAGGGAGAGAAGGAATAGTGAGGGAACATGCTATTCTCTGTGAGCCAGGGTTGGAATGTAAAGAGAATATTACCTGAAAATATAAATGGATGTATCTTAATGTCAATTTAGTGCATTAAAATTATTGAGTTGCATTTCAAAAAGCAGCAGAATATAGGCAAAACTTATAAATGCTTCACTAAAGTAACTAAAAATCTAAATTTTCATTGTAAAATAAAATTTTTTAAGAAGGCAAGTACAGAACTTAGTAGCTGATGAGAGAAAATTCTCCATATCTCTCACATTTCTGTATGTCTTCTGAGAAGAGGTATTTCAGGTTTTGTTCAGGAATGTCCTTTCAAGAATGTTTGTAGAACAAACAGCTTTGGAAGACAGAGAAATGTCTACTTCAGAAGCAAAAAGCAGATTTGTTTTCAAAAATAACAAATGTAATGTCTTTCACCAGGGGAAAAACTGGCAGGTTTCTAGCAGCCCAACTAAAGATCAGAGTTCCTCAGCTATGACACAGACTCATTCTGTGAGCAACATACATAGGACACTTGAGAGTTGAGGGTAAGTGTTGCAAACATGAAACTCATGCTTGCTGCTATGCCATAAATAATAAAATCCATTGTCTCTTGCCCCAGAGTCTCTGCTCTCTGCCAGAATCTATGAAATCATGGCAGGCTAGCAACTTAGCTTACAAGTAAGCTAAAATTCCAGATCCTTCACTGTTTTTGAGAATAGCACTAGACCAATAATGAATAGACTGGTAGGAAGTATTATTCAAATCTGAATTACCAACAAACTATAAGAGATATGCCATAATAAAATCAATTTGAGATAGGGAGAAATGTAAATATTACAGAATCAGTGACAATTACAGAAGCTTTTAAAATGTTAAAAAATGTTTAAGGATGATATACTTCTTCTATCTCTCCAAAGAATCTTCAATGGGTTCTATGATATAAGTGAAATATGTGCAGGATATTTTCAAAGAGGTACTGTATTAGTTTCATATTATTATATAACAAATTATTGCAGACTTGGTAGCTTAAAACATTATATATTTATTATCTCACAGTTACCGTGGGTCATGAGTGAGTCCAGGTGCATATTATCTCGGTCTCTTGCTTAGTATATCAGTTAGGGTTTAGGCTGGAAGAAGTCTTCCAAGTTCATTCAGGTCGTTGGCAGAAATCAGTTTTTTGTCACTGTGGGAATAAAGTCTCCACTTTCTGGATGACTACAGGCTGCTTTCTGATCCTAGAGGACCCCACAATTTCTTAGCACCAGGCCTTTTACTGTCACTCTCACAATATCGCGCTTATATCAGAGCCAGCAGGGGAATCTCTCTCTTTGGAATAGGACTTTGGAAAGTCCTATTTTAAGGACTTTCACCAGATTAAGTCAGGCCCACACAGAGTAATCTTCCTTTTGATTAACACAAAATCAAATGATTTGGGAGGTTAATTACATCTTTAAAATCCCTCATCTTTGTCATATAGGATAACTTAATCACAGGAGAAACCATCTGTCGTATTCACAGATCATACCTGCGCTCAAGGAGAGGGAATGCTACAGGAAGTGCACACCAGGTGCAGAATCCTAGAGACCATCTTAGAATTCTGTGTCTCTGGATATGTTTAAAAATAATTAAAATGGTAGTTTTTCCATAGAATGAATATCACAAGGTACTATTTTAATGATAAAAATTATTCTTAAAGGTTTAAGAACCAATGTAGTACAATGAAAAGAGAACTAAACTGAGACTGACAAGAACAAAATGTATTCTAGTCCAGATTCTGCTATTATAAATTTGCTCTCTTTAACAAATTTTATCTTTATTTTACTTATCTCATTATTTATACATCACCTACTTCTGAAAAGTATTTTAGGTGGCACATATACAATAGATCCAGCAGAGAAAAACATGAAGAAGAAAAAAAATAGGCAATCAAATAAAGAAAACATCTGAAGGTTTTTGATGACATCCATATCAGAAAATATAAACCGTGCAGTGACTTCGTGTTCAACCTAAATGGGTTTGCTAGTGAGGCACATGAGGAGAAATCTAGAATGACTAGAGTTAGGCTTTAGCACTGTAGAACTGAACTTCTGAACAAGGGGTCAGCAATACCAATCACAAGTGTGAAGAAACAAGGTTATTTTAATTTGGCATTTGTTCTAATTTAGGGGTGAGAAAGGCAGCAAGCTTCTGTGGAAATTGGTGATACTGAGTCAGGCAATAGAAATTAATATTACCTAATGTTCCATATGATGTTGAACAGAACATTATTTTATCAAGTTTCAGTATGGAGAGTAAGTTCTATTCCCACAGGCAGATGCAGCTGGCAAACATAGGCAAGGGTAAGAATCTCTGTCTCAAAAGAGTATTAAAAAGTCTAATCAGGAAGTCAATTATTTATGAGATGAGAAATCACTAGGAAGAAGAGAAAAAGGGGGTGGAGCTTAATGAGCAGAATGTATCTCAGAATAAATAATTCAAAACATGTCAGATTCTGGGCTTTGCGCCTCAAGACGAATTAAAAAAAAAATAGTTCATTGGTGCTTTTAGGTTACTTCAGGAAAACAAGACCTGCACAAAGAGCTGTGGGTGAGATATCTCTGTTGCTTAAAAAAAGGCAGTGATGAATAACTCTTGGAGTGTATCTCTTGGATTGATTTTGAATTAATCTCTTTGGATTTATGTTTCATTTCTATAGGAAGCAAAAGTTTTGTAAGTGAAAACTAAACATCTGTATCACTAAAACAATAAACCGCTGTGCCATAAGAGCTCTGTTCTGGACCTTTTGCAGAGTATTTCATATATTACAAAGAGGAATTATTTATTTCCTTGCAATAAAGGACCTTGCAGTTTTAATATCACAAGTAGTCCAAAGTCCTTGGATGTAGTATTAGCAAGGGAATGCCTGGTGGGACCTGAATACCAAATTAAATTGTGATTCTGTTCAAAGGGATTCAGAATGGAATTGATTAATGATCACTTGATAATACTATCTTGAGATTCTCAGAATCATATTGTTGGGTAATGTCTGTGGATATGTAAGGGTTGAGTTCTGCCACAATGGCATAAAATAAAAACCATAAAATATTATTAAGAAAAATCCCGTATGTGTCTATTGGCTAATTAAAATGGGAAAAACTCAGGTTACATTAAAATATCTTTAAAAAACTGCATTGATGGCTTTGCCCATTACATCTACCTATCTCTATCAATCAATTATCTATCTATCTATCTATCTATCTATCTATCTATCCATCATCTACCTATCATCTATCTAGATGTTTTGAGCTGCAAATAACAGAATATCTAATGAAAAGAGGCTTAAATAAATGGGTTTACTTTTCCTATTTGATAAAATTTGGAGGTTAGAATTTGCTAACATGCCAAATTGGTTCAGTGGTTTTCCATCAAGGATGTTGCTATAAATGTTCGTGTGCCCTCAAAATTCATATGTTGAAACTTACTCCCCCGTGTGATGGCTTTTGGAGGTATGGTCTTTGGCAGATGATAAGAGATCTAAGCCCTTATAAAAGAGACTCTAGAGAGCTCCCTCACCCTTTCTGCTATGTGAGAACACAATGAGAAGGTGGCATTCTATGAACAAGGACTTCTCACCAGACACCTAATCTGCTAACACTTTGACCTTGAACTTCTCAGTCTCCAGAATGGTGAGAAATAAATTTCTGTTGTTTATAAGTCACCTAGTCTCTGGTATTTTTGTTATAGAAGCGGAAATAGTCTAAGATAGATGTAGTTGACATTACATGGATTTTCTTGCCTTTCTCATCATGTTTAGGAGATGCTCCAAACCTTGTGTCTACACCGTGCATCCAAATGTATGAAATGGCATGGATTCAATAAAAAGAATCTTTTTTTTTTTAAGTATTGCTCTATTTTTTTTTTTTAATTTTTATTTATTTATGGCTGTGTTGGGTCTTCGTTTCTGTGCGAGGGCTTTCCCTAGTTGTGGCAAGCGGGGGCCACTCTTCATCGCGGTGCGCGGGCCTCTCACTATCGCGGCCTCTCTTGTTGTGGAGCACAGGCTCCAGACGCGCAGGCTCAGTAATTATGGCTCACGGGCCCAGCCGCTCCGCGGCACGTGGGATCTTCCCAGACCAGGGCTCGAACCCGTGTTCCCTGCATTGGCAGGCGGATTCTCAACCACTGCGCCACCAGGGAAGCCCAAGAAAAAGAATCTTGAAAGACCGTCTCTCATCAAAGAAGACAAAAAAAAAAATCTTTCTCCAAAACACCATCTCTTCTCAGTGAATTTTCCTGGAATATATTAACTGCTAGGCAACCTCATGTTAAACTCTAGGCTGGGGACCAGGTCCACATTTTCTGAAATAAAGTAATCTCTGCTCAATATACTTGAAGAACATCAATGTTTGGAAAGGAAACCTGGAGAAATAATAGGTTTAGCGTAGTCAGTCTGCCACATAATTCCTCATAAGAAATATTGAAAAAAATGTTTTTTTTATATTTCAGAAACAGTTTGTCAGTTTGTATTTCATGAGGCACTGGTAGGTACTCTCCTGTTTGCTGTGCCAGATGTGCCATAATATGTTTCTTTTCCTTTGAAACAAATCCAGAACTCAAACTCATTTCTCCCCCCTAGAAAAATCTTTTTAGTTCCTTGGAAGGATCTTTACCCTCAAAGATGTATCTATTTCCGGAAGGTGGAGCAATATACAGTCATTTACTGGGGCCCTCTGATATTCTGGGAAAACTCCTAGAGACTCTGTCTTCCAGAGTCTGTATACTGCCTGGGTGTTTGTGTGACACCATTCTTGACACATTCAGGCAACACTTTAGAATTGAGACTCGGCCAGATGATTCCTCAGCTGACTTTCGCAGTCACACCTCTTAAGTCTCTGAAATGTATTCTACCATTGGAGTCCTCAGGTCTCTAACATCCAAAAGGGATGCAGTCAGCCCCCATCTGGGATATACTCCCCTTGCTCTTTCACTCAGTCCTTAGAGTTTACAAAGCAGTCCTTTCTCCTAGTCCTCCTCTGTGGAGTTCCCCTGAGATGGCATATTGCATGAGGACTTTGATGTTGGCGTGCCCATTCCTCTCTCTGCTCCTATCCTCAGGGGGCTGTCTTTGCTTTGTTGTCCCAAAGTCTCTTAGAGGAACAAGGAGGGCTGTTGTCACTCGTGTGTCTAATATATTTGTTAAAGAACACCATGCAGCTCACAACTCTGGTATTTTCTGGTGTCCTCTGAGGCAATTCTTAACATCAAATCACTAGAGGCTGTTTTTTTTTGCTGTTATCTCTTGCACCTAGTAACTATTGTGAGTGTTCCGGCTTCATGATGTGTTGAACTTTGCTTCAGGAGCACATCTGGGTTTGGCAGATGATTACTGGTCAGTGATTAGGTCAGTGATTACTTTGTGTTTGTTACTCTTTGATGTCATGGCTCCAATGTTGCTCTGGTCATCTTGCCAGTGTTTCTTGACTGATACCATGATTTTTCTCAAAATACCAGGTGGTTATATCTGTCTGGCTTATGCTCACTTCACTTATGCTGGAAGCAAAATTGTACATGCTGATTCCTAAAACATGTCTATGTTTTTTTTCTTTTCTATGAGATCTTCATCCTGGGGAGGCCCCAGGACAATCCCTGTTTCAGAAGACTTCAAGTGGTATAATTGTGTCCTTGAATTCCTGAACCAGGGTCAAACCAAACAATTAAAAGACTTCTAACTGGGTTCCAGCTCTTGGCTGACCATCCATCCACTTTTCCTCTATAGTTAACCTTGCTAAGATGAGAATTGGGGATATCTCCATGGTAACACATGAACTCTGAACTTCTTTGGTACCATTGCAATCTATGTAGCCCTTGCTGTCCCTTGCTACAGTTGAACCCATTGCAGAAGATTTAGTTATTTATCCTTTTCTGCTCAATCTTATACAATAACTTCACTTACATGGAAGATTTTTTTCTTTCTTAACTCTGACATGGATTCAAAAGCTATCAGGTTGAACAGAACCTATTTAAGTGATGTTACGTTATCAGACACAGGCACTGAGGATAAGCTACGTTGTAATCATAGATGATCTTAATATAGGGCCTTAGAGAATTTAATATCATTTTCTATCTCCTCTGAGGCATATATTAACCAATACTCAAAAACTTTCTCTCCCAAGTGCTAATATAATGCGTTCTGAAATCTCCAACAGATTTTTGTCTGTGGTGACTTCAGTTATGGTCTATAGAACTTACTTCATCACCTGTTTCATTATATTAGTTTTAAAAAGAAAATTTAAATAAAATTCTACCTGTGAGATAATTTTAGATTTATAGAACACTTGCAAAGGTAGTACAGAGAGTTGCTGTATACCCTTCACTCAACTTCCCCAATGTTAATATCTTTCATAACCATAGTATATTTGCCAAAATTAAGAAATTAGCATTGGTACAATACTACTAACCAAACTACAGATTCTATTCAGATTCCACCAGTTTTTCTACTAATGTTCTTTTTCAGTTCCAACATCCAGTCCAGGTTACCACATTGCATTTTGTCATCATATCTCCTTACTCTAATCTGAGACAGTTTCTCAGTGTTTCCTTGTTTTTGATGACCTTGACAGCTTTGACATATACTGGTCAGGTATTTTAAAGAATGTCCTTAAATTTGGGTTTCTCTGATGTTTTATCATGATTAGACTAAGGTTATGAGTTTTTAGAAAGGATATTACAGAGATGAAGTGCCTTTCTCATGGCATTATATCATGGAGCATATGATATCAACATCACCTATCACTGATGATATTAACCTGATTAACTAACTCGGTTAAGTTGTTGTCTGCTAAGTTTCTTAACTCTAAAATTACTAATTTTCATTTTCCATACAGTATTTTTTGGAAATGAGTCACTAAGTCAACCCCATAGTCAAAGGGAAAGAATTATACTCTACATTCTGGAGAAGGGATTATCTATCTATGGATCTATCTATTTATCTATCATCTATCTATCATATATCATTTAGAATTATTTTCCTGTGTCTATATCCTACCCTTAGAAACCCCAATACCAGTAAGAAAATACAGTAGTGTTACCATCTTTCCTTTTTCTTTGGTTTATATTATGAAGATTAGCACAACCTGTGTGAGTGTCCATCTGTATGACACAGCACAATTCAGCTAATCTAATTATCTGAATGAGGATGCATTCCTGGTTATTTCCCAGTTGTGATTGGTCTATAGTGCAGATGCACCCTCCTCTCAACAATCCTTGATGGGATATCAAAGTGCTGGTCCACTAGGCTTCATCAGCTTGGCAATAAAGATGAGGCTCCTAATTATTCTTGTCTTGGTACCCATTTAGTGATGCTGAAACTCAATACACCCTACAGAGTACCCTCCAAGTAATTCTTGAAAGCTCATGGCTTATCTTACATGTTGTCACAATTGAGTCTGCAGCCCCCTGGTTGCTAATACTACTCTGTTGAGATCTGCAGAGTATTGCTGCAATTACCAGCGTTTTGTAATCTTACTTTCAGGAGTCACTAAATCATACCAACTGGGAACCTACTATCTCACTCTGTGGATAACTGTGGTGTACTACTAACTCACCAAGAATCTGTTGACTTCCTCTGGATGAATTCTGGCTTTTTGGACTTCTGTTATGATATAGGAAAGTTTCACCTCCCCTTTGCAGTATTTTGATAGAGAAAACCCAAAGTGATAAAGCCTATGTTCTAGAATTTTGGAGACTTTTCACTTCCTTTCCTTTCTGTTTTTATATTAATTGATTAATTAATGTTTGGCTCATCTTATCCTCATATGGCTGGGTATTGGTATTTTGTTACAAAAGGGTAACAGGCGAGGAAAAGATGTTGATGTTATGGAAAACTGTACAGTCATGAAAATGAAAAAATTGTATAAGTAGGCAAAAAGCTAATAAGAATCTAAAGGACATACTGTTGAAAGACACAACAGAGTATATGCACTGTGATTACATTTAAACAAAATCCAAACTTTGTTTGGATACTAATAAAACAGGAAAAATAAGGAAGTAAATTCCTCAAAGGTTAGTGACTACAAAGGTTAGAGGAAGTTATGATCAGGAAGTCATATGAAGGCTTCTGGAATTTTTTTTTTTTTAATTATTTGAAAATTACAGGGAGCTCACCTCACAATGATTCATATTTTATGCAATTTTCTCTGTTTGTCATATTTCACAATAAAAATGCCTTTAAAGAGCAAAATATTGCGGTTGGATTCAATCCCATTACCTAAGTAATATAAATGTGACTGTACATATATTACTTGGCATTTCTACATTGTGTTATTATAGGTTATCTCCATATTTTTGTTTTTCTTTATTTTGGAAGATATGTAGATACATAAAATCAGGTTTTAGTCATGTAATATTACCATTTAAAAAATTGATTCAAGAGGAAAGAAATAACATGGTTTGTAATTCTTCATTATGTTTAGCTATTGAGTGTGAAATGTTTTGTTTTAATTAAATGTGTCCTGCTCACATGGAGTTTTTGGAGTATCTAAAATTCTAGAAAAAAATAATATTTTTAACCTGCCAAACCTGATGTGTTAAATCATTTATCACCAAAATGCACTGAATGTATTTGGCTCTTTTGAAATATCCTTCAACCATGTGCCCCAGTTTGCTGACAACATGGAATATTTCTAATTCTTTAGGGGCATCTCTAAATTTTGTGAAAATTATAATTTACATTTTTTGAGCTTACATTCTGCCAACTACTGGGATTCATATATATCTTAGGATGTCTAAGAGAATGGTTGGGTATCCTAACAAGACTATTAGGATGAGAAACTGAGCAGCATATTAGGGAAGAATAGCTCGAATGTTAATATACAGTCAGTTCTGTGAGAGAAGCAACTCCATGACTGAGAGTGCAGGTTCTGAATCAAAAGTGAGTTTAGACTTGTCTCCCCCATTTCTGTTTTGCATGACTTTGAGCATGTTATATAACTATTTTGGGGCCATAGTTTCATCATATATACCATAACACATTAATTGTACCTAATACAATTATTGTGAATATTAAATAAGATAATGTATTACAAAGCTTAGCTAAATGTCAGGTATACAGCAAACTCTCAATAAATTGTAGCTATTTTTATAGTGCTTAATTTAAGATGTGTCCAAATAAGAGGTTTTTCACAGAGTGTTGACCCAACTGAGAAGAACGTAGCGCTTTATGGCTCATTGACCATAGCAATACCTCCTCTATATTCAGGTTCAAGTGTCAGACTTGGGAGGCAGGGCCCAATGAGAGGCATGTAGGTTTTTAGGTATCAGAGACCTTTGAAGAGATGCTGAAGGACATTATAAATGAGCAATCAAGAAGCATCCCCTGGGTGGCAGCTGCAAAAACTGGGTCACCAGATGTAAAAACTGTGGTACGAGATATGTGTACAAGCTCCCCTCTGGGAAAAACTCTCACTCTCAAGCATAGTGGGTGGGGGGGAGTGCAAAGATGGCACTGCCTGAGAAAAGAAAAGAAAAAGTAAAGAAAATAGGGAAAAGAGAAAAGAAAAACAATTTTTAAAAAGATGGCATCAGCAGGCTTTAGCAAGGCAGAGGACGAGTGTAGAAGATGGTGCCTGTGGTTAGAGCATAAAGATGGCACCTACTGGGAAAGAAGGAGAAAAAAAGATGGCATCTACCAGCTTTAACAACAGGGGATAGAGAGCAGGAAGATGGCTTCTGAGCCTTTGTCCCTGGAGAGTATCCCAGCAGGCCCTTGCCCCTCAGACCAACACGGTAAAATTAGCAAGTGAATTTTTTTTCACATAAAGTCTGGATGTTTTTCAAAGGGCTGTTTCCGCACTGGACCTTTGGGCTGTGGAGTCCAAGAGCATGAGCCTTTTAAGAGTCATTTCTCAGTTCACCACAGCCCTGCAATTCTCATGGATGTGAATCTCATTGGTCCTCAAAGCCAGGTGCTCTGGGGGCTCATCTCTCAGGTACTGCTCTTAAAAGTTGGGGTCCCCAGTGTGGGGTATAAACCCTTAACTCCTTAGGGGAAAGCTCTGGGTTTGTGAGTTTCCTCCCGATTATGGGTTGCTGCACTGGGGGTGGGGTTTACAATGAGATGGTGTCTCAGTTATTTCTATGGCTTCTGTGTGGTTTCTCTCTCATTTGCCTGATGTAAAGAGGTTACTTCATCAGTTTTTAGACTTTTCAGAGGAACTTTTCCATATGTAACTGTAGATTCGGTGTGTCCGTGGGAAGAGGTTAGTTTGGGTTCACCCTATGTCGCCATCTTGAACCAGAATTCATACAGATATGTTAGTAGTGTTTTTTCCCCTAATTGACAAAAATTGGAAATGATCCAAATGTTCATTAACATGAGAAAATATAAGTAAACTGAAGTATATTCACGTAATCATATACAGCAACGAAATTGGATAAACTATTGTTACATGCAACAATATGGATAAATCGCAAACTTTATATTGAGCACAAGAAGCCAGAAACAGAAAGAGTACATATTATACGATTCCCTTTATCGAAATTTAAAATATACGTACATAATCTAAGGTGGTAGAAGTTAGAATAGGGGTTATCTCATGGTTACTTAATGGGAAGGTACATAAAAGAGCTTACTGGCTTCTGGAAAAGTTCTTTATCTTGATCTCTGTGTTGGTTACATTACTGTGTACATATGCAACATTTCAACAAGCTGTACATTTAAGATCAGTGAACTTTTCTGTATGTTATACCTCAAAAAATTAAAAATAATATTGTTTTTTCTATACACGAGCAATGAACAATAAAACAGAAATTTCAAAAAAACATAATTTAGAAATACCAAAATGATCAAATACCTAGGAATATATCTAACAAAAAAAGTGCATCTACATAGAAAACTATATTCCAATACTGAAAAAAATAACTAGAACTTAATAAAGGGATATGTGATGGCCTTGGGTGAGAAGTATTAATATTGTGGGGCTGTAAATTGTCCTAAAATTAACCTATAAATAGATTCAAGACAATTGCAATTCCAATCCTAGAAGGTGTTTTGTGTGCATGTATACACGTGTGCATGTGTATGTGACAATTCACTAGCTGATTCCAAAAAAATTTTATGGAGATTTAAAGGACCAAAAATAACCAAGGTAGTCCTGAAGAGGAAGTCAGAATAGGATAATTGCTATCAAACCCCCAAAATCAAAGTGAAGTTTAATATATATTTTAAATATATAATATATATTTATTTTTTACTTAGTAATATGCAAGGAATCTCAGGGACTATGGTGCCTTTCATCTTGTGGCATTGTCATCCCATGGAGCCTGAGAATCTCCTGCTGGTGCCTCTGCCTCAACTGCTGGGAGATGGGAAAAGATAGAGACAGAATCAGATGTGATTTTTTTTAATGAGCTGGGCCTTTTTATTATAGACATTATTTCCAATTACCTTATACTGGCCAGAAATAGGTCTCATGACCTCACTGAATTGTAAATGAGACTGAAAAAGCTGATCTATTTCAACTCTCTTAAGTAGAAGGAGAACACAAATACTAGAAATCACCAGCATTTGAGTTCATAGCAATTGATGCTATCATAATAACATTTTTTCTGAGAGAAATGTTTCAATTAAATCTTACATCTCTTAGGGTTTTATATCACCATCACAATTTCTTAAGAGTTTCAGAAGCCTATGCTTCAAAATGGAATAGAGTTGATTTGCTGATTTATCAGTTATTATGTAAAATTTCTAAAAACATTACTATAGGGCTTCCCTGGTGGCGCAGTGGTTAGGAATCCGCCTGCCAATGCAGGGAACACGGATTCGTGCCCCGGTCCGGGAAGATCCCACATGCCGCGTAGCGGCTAGGCCCGTGAGCCACAACTACCGAGCCTGCGCGTCTGGAGCCTGTGCTCCGCAACAAGAGAGGCCGCGACAGTGAGAGGCCCGCGCACCGCGATGAAGAGTGGCCCCCGCTCGCCGCAACTGGAGAAAGCCCTTGCACAGAAACGAAGACCCAACACAGCCAAAAATAAATAAATAAATAAATTTATTTAAAAACAAAACAAAACAAAAAAAACCACATTACTATAGCCTGAACCTTAATTATGAAATTCAGTTTCAGTGTGAGCCAGAGTTTTTTTTTCTACTGTTCAGGGGATCAAGAGAAAGAAATCTTACGCAAAATTTGACAAAGTAATAATACAAATTGTGAAAAATGAAGCAAAAGTCCCAAGAAGAGAAATTTCAATGCAAGTGAGCCAAGATTTATTCCAAGTTTTTGGCAATTAAAATATTTTGCATATGAAAGCCTTTGGAATATTTGCTATCATTATTGAAAGCCTCAAATGCATCAGCTTTCATTTTCTAAACTGTATAAAGGAAACAAACAAATGAAACTAGCTCCACTGTGTTTCATACAGATGTGTAGAGATGCTTAGACTATGTGTTCTATTTTCCCAAACCAGATGCTTAGGAATATGCCATGGCTAGATGATTCTTTTTTATCAAGATGTGGTTTCAAAGGCAGCATGATTCTTTAAAAACTGAGGCATAAAGTAATGGCCAGCCATGTGGTAATACACAAAAAAAGATAGCCAAAGAAGAAACATTTTTGATAAAATGAGAAGATATCTTCTAAGATGTTTTACATTTTCAGTACTTACAACAATACATACACAGAAACATTATTTAAAAAAGAAAAAAATGGAAAAAAGGAAAAGAAATCTTATTTAAATCAGAACTGAGCTTATGATATATGTGCACAGGTACTAACTGCATTTTGATGTTAATTAAAATACTACATAATATTTGTGTTTAATTTTGGGGAAAAATAAGAAAGCAGATGCAGGGGAGTCTTGCCCTCCAACAAACCAATGGAAAAAATATATTTAACAGAACAGTATAAATATATTTAACAGGACAGATATCAGAGTTATGATAGAAATTACCATATTCTCTAAAGCCTAAAAGACCCTAAAACCAACATTTTCTGTAGTTGTAGCATTACTAATTTTCCATCCTCATCAGTTCGTATGGTGTTCTTTTTCTCAGTGATTTTAAAGTTTTTCTCCATTAGACAACAAAGGTAATGTTTGTGTACTGTGTTTCAGGAAGAAGCTATATATTGGGGCACACTCCAGCTAACTGCAAGTAGACTTCTGCTATTACTTTGCAAATGTATCTCAGCCATAACCCAATAATCTTTTCTTTTATAGATTTATATAGTATATTATTTATAAGGAAAAGATATTCAACAAAGGTACTCTTAGTTCAACAAATGTTTATTTTCTTTTTATATGACTGCATTAAGAAAAACTACATTAATATGTGTTTATTAAATAATCTATTATATAATTGTAATCATTTTCCAGTAATTGTCATTTAATATGATGATGAAAATGACTGAAAACTCTATCTTAAATTAACTGAAAAATTCTAGAATTTATAGTTCTTAATTTTAAATTCCCAGTGATATTTTTACTGTAAAGTGATTATAGAATTTAGGAACAAAATGTCCGTTAAATGGGAATAGAATTAAATAAAATATAATGAATTCATAATTTTTTTATAAAACAGAGGTTTTATAGAGATAAATTAAGCATATAAATTGATCCACAACATATTGCTGATTGAAAAAAGTAAGACAGCAGGCATCAATTTTTTTTTTATATCCCCAGTAATTTTTTCTACCATCTCTTTCTAGGACACACAATTCTTTTTTTCTTAGCTCCAAATAACTCAGTTAGAACCATTTGGTTCTAGAGGGGATGGCCAAACATAGTTTCCTGACATCCGACAACAAATTTGGACATTTGACAAAGACTGAGCTAATTAGAGTGCTTTCCTGGTATTAAAAATATAGAAAGAGTTAAGAGAATAGGGTCTTTTTTTCCCTGTAGGAAATGTTTGTTAGATGTGAGCCATTATATAATCCATAAGACAGGGAGACATTGAGACAAAACAGAGAATAATGCCTTGAAGGCACCTGAGACACTTGAGAATAGGGGCCATGTTTGTATCCTAGTTATCACAGAAGTAAAAAAGCATGTAATGATGAAGAAAAGTAGTTACTTGGTGGTGGGGGACAGGTCCCAAATGCAGATGGAGAAGAATATGGCTATGTGATTAGTTTACAAAGTTTCATATAAGATCCAGAATTTAAACACCTATTTAAACTGTACACAAAAGAAAAATCCAAAGCTTTAAATATATACAATTTAATGTAATTAGTGGTGACTCACTTGGAGGAAGTTCAGGAGTTAGAAATAAAATTTGGAAATAAGAAAGTAAATTAATTACATGAAATGAAATTGTTTACAATTACAGTGGAATTTGCTATTTTGTTATTAATTATTTTTACTTTAGGTATTGTGACTGAATGCCAAATACTTACATATCCATTTGAATAGCTTTTCAAATTGAAAGACCATTAGTACTAGAAATTTTGTTTTTGTTTTTTGAGTTTGGGTTTTTGTTGATTTGTGCTATTAAGGAATTTTTCATTTACAAAAATAAAATAGTGTAATGAACCCCAGGTATTCATCAACTACCTTCAATGATTATGACTCATTTTGTTCTCTCTCTTTTCAGTTGCATTGTTTTGAAACAAATCTCAGAATATCCTGTGATTTATCTCTAACTTATTCAG
The DNA here is from genome assembly GCF_009873245.2 of Balaenoptera musculus. Classification (NCBI taxonomy): domain Eukaryota; kingdom Metazoa; phylum Chordata; class Mammalia; order Artiodactyla; family Balaenopteridae; genus Balaenoptera; species Balaenoptera musculus. The sequence continues at coordinate 72,776,554 of NC_045791.1, read as the reverse complement.
TGTCTCTGCCTCCTGAAAGGCCTATAGGCAATAATATGTCAGTAGCAAGACACAGACCTACTAAAGAATGGACTTGAGGATATGGGGAGGGGGAGGGGTGAGATGTGACAGGATGAGAGAGTGTCATGGACATATATACACTACCAAATGTAAAATAGATAGCTAGTGGGAAGCAGCCGCATAGCACAGGGAGATCAGCACGGTGCTTTGTGACCGCCTTGGGGGGTGGGATGGGGAAGGTGGGAGGGAGGGATATGCGGGAGGGAGGAGATATGGGAACGTGTGTATATTTGTAGCTGACTCACTTTGTTATAAAGCAGAAACTAACAAAAAAATAATAATAATAATAATATGTCAGTAGCAATGAGCAAACCCAGCACCTGTATATTGATTTCTAAGTATTATTTTCCATTTAAAGGATCTAGAACACCTTGGGGAAGTAAGGTATAATTGTAGGGCTGCATTAAGAAAAGTAATTGTAAGGCTGAGACAAAGTAATTGTAATTGTAGGGCTGAGACAAAGCTTAAAAATTCATTTTCCATAAATTAAGTGCTAAAACAAAACAAAAACAAAATAGTAAGAAAAGAACAAGCAGAAAGAGCCCTAGAGACCGCCGCTGGCCAAATTTAGGATATTAAAATAACGACAGCAACAGTCTATATATCACTGAATAAAATGAGAATCCATAAGGCCCTATTGATAATACATACATATATAAAAAGTAAAAGCTCTTCCTTACAGTAGGATGCCCACTCATTCATATAAAAAGAATTACAAGAATAGAAAATCACCATTTTCCTGTCATCATAGTAATAATTAATTCAGTAAAGAATCATTGATGGATACTAAAACTAGTAAGGAACAGAATATTTACATACAATCAAAACTTCTCCCCACATATTACTTACTAATTACAATTTAAAAAAACAATAACCTCAGAGTGGTAAACCTGTCAAATACCATCTTAAGTGATCAAAATTAACATCACCAATGATAGTACCAACCAACGTCACGTGCTTCTTATTTTGGTGCTGAGAATGACACAATATTACTTACATCGCATTCCTACCAAAAATGTATAACCTGAATCCAGTCATGAGGAAACATCAGAAATACCCAAGTGGGGATGGAGATTTTACAAAATAAAGGGGCTAAGCAGCTCTCAGGCGTTAGCATGGTGGCAGCTATTACTTTGGCTTGCCACACTTCCAAAGATTCAGCTGGTAGGAAACTGACTCCAAATGAATTTAGATAGTTTATTTCTCACAGAAGTAGTAACATATTGGTGCTAGTTTCCTAAGCCCCAATTCCCAGAGAGGCCAGTGTTGCCTGCTCATATAGTGGAAATGTGTTACAGAAGAGGGGCCCAGGAGTCATAAGACCCTTATCTTACACAAGTGTTACTGGCAAATTTGGGCATCTGTCTTTCTGGAGAAAGAAAGGCCCTGAGTTGTAAGCAAATCTCTCTAAGGAAGGGAGAGAGGTTTTCTTCTTTATTACCCTAGGATATGACAGGTAAGGAGGATGTCTCCATCTCCACTACTTGAGACTGTAAATAAACCTCCTCCAGAAGGAGTCACTTCTCCGTTTTCCCAGAGATGTCTGTTTATACAAACATCCTTAAAAAGATAGTCATAAAGCAAATGGGTTGTTAATGCCTAGATTGTAGAAAGTGAGAGATTTCTGGAGAATCATCTCCCGACAATAAAAATTACCTCTACTAGTAAAACACAAATGTCAGTGAAATTAAAGAAAAAGAAAAAAAACAGAAGAAAAACAGAGCACTACCCTCAGAAAACTAGCCAGTATAATAACACACAAAAAGGCAGGTTCTGCTCCATTCCCACCTTTATAAAAGTGAAGCATAAAATTACGATACAGGTATTTCTGCACCTCTTCTCAGAAGCAGGCTTCCCTAAAAAAAGAAACAGCAATGTCTAACAAGAAATTGCAACTGAAAAGTGACTGACTGCACAATCAAAAATATTGAATATATGATAAACCATAATGGAAAAGACTATTAAAAAAGAATGTCTATATGTGTAGAACTGAGTCACTTTGCTGCACAGCAGAGATTGCCACAGCATTGTAAATAAACTATACTTCCATTAAATAAATAAATAAATAAATAAATAAACAAATTTTTTAAAAAGCAAAACCCTAAAGTTCAAACGGGAAAAAAAATGTTGAATATATCAGGAAAACAACATAATGGAAAAAGGTCATCAGACAATCATTAAAAACATTGAAACTCGATTAATTAGAAGTAACAGAGTAATCTTCCTAATTCTTTGAAATAAATATAATGTTTAACTTCAGAATTCTAAAAGAGGATATCACATACTTATGGCAAGAACGTAGTTGACATATTTCTTTATGGATATCAACTAATTTAAGATCTTGGGAATTCAGAAGATCATTATTTGAAACAACCGAATGAACATACAAAGAACTACGCAAATGACACACAGATGTGTATAGGCTTAAAGTTGTTACAAGGAGTTCTCAAATAAATCATTATAAAGATTTCTCTAGGAACTTAGCACAAGGAAAAGTGAATGTAAAAGTCTGATACTGTGAAAAAATTAAGTATTAAGGAGGGGGATTGGGAAGTTCCAACTTGGATAGGAATTCCATTAGGGGAGAGCAAAGAGGATGAGAGAGAGCCGAAAGAGATGATAGTGGAATAATCATTAACAGAAAATTCCCCCAAACTAAGGAAACGACCTGCCAAACGGTGAGCAGAAATGAGTAAAGGGTTCACATCTAGAGTTATATTAATAAAATTTCATAATATCAGTAATAAAGACAAATATTAAAACATTTTAAAGAGAGAGGGAAGGATATAATCTGCAAAGAGAAACAAAATTCAAATGATTGTTGGACACCAGGGACTGCAGAAAGGAAGCAACATTTTCAAAGCTCTCTTAAGGAGCAATATGCTCACTGATATCAGTTTTAATAATATCCAAGAACACTCTAAGACTAAAATGTCTTCATACCATGGCTTTTAAATGAAATTACACTATAATTAGGTAGCAATTAAGAGTTTGGGTCCAGAGCTAGGTGGGATGGGTTGAAATCCTGTCTCAACTGCTTACTAAGCATAGCTTTGGTAGTTACCAACAACGTTGCCTCAGTGTTCTTGTCTATAAAACTGGGTAAATAATTGTAGTCACGCCATATGACTCTTGTGAGTACTTAACGAATGTGTAAACATGAAGTGAATAGAATAACTGTTGTGGTTCCTAATGATTACTTGTGGTAAAGATTTTGTTTATTTTAGTATATAAAGTCTCATAGACAGATCTGTCTTACAGAGGAGGCTATCAGTTTTTCATTTGACTCTTTCAAAAAATATCACCTATATTTGAGAGATTAAAAAACGATATAAAATGTTCCTATTACAAAGATATATTCTCTATTCAAGTTGAATTCCCAAAACCATCCAATGGAGGAAAGAATAGTAGAGTATTTAATTCAATACGGGTACAGTGAAATGATAAATAACATTTTGCAGCCACCAAAAAGGTAAAATATTGATGATTTATGATTTTTTTTAAAAAAGGGAAATTGTGTATATGGAATTCTTTGGAATATGGCATATGTGTTAAAACTGTAATATAATTTATTTTTGGATCTTGTTAGTGGTGATACTATTTTCTTCTTGTATCATACAAATTCCAAACTCCTTATAATTTCATGAGCAAGCACACACAAACACAGACACACATACATATCAATTCTAAGAACTATATCTCTCCTACCTACCAGTGTCTAAAGGAAATAAAATAATAGACTCATCTGTGAATCGGTGACAAGGACATGCTTCTAAAACATTTAAATTTTCCTGTACAATCTTTTAAAAGAATGTTATATGTTAATGTATTGGACAACTGTATCTTTATAGGCAAGGAAATTATTAAAATCATCTAAATGCTGTGAATTAATTGAGAACAAATCATAGTTATAAACATACAGCTAGTTTGTTAGTTGAACATTAGTACTAGAACAAATATCGTATATTAATGCACATATGTAGGATCTAGAAAAATGGTACAGATGAACCAGCTTGCAAGGCAGAAATAGAGACACAGATGTAGAGAACAAACGTATGGACACCAAGGGGGGAAAGCGGCGGAGGGGGAGTGGTGGTGGGATGAATTGGGAGATTGGGATTGACATATATATATGAATATGTATAAAATAGATAACTAATTAAGAACCTGCTGTATAAAAAATTAAATAGAATTCAAATTAAAAAACAAGAACTCAAAGGGAAACTTTAATTTTGTTTCTGTACTCAATGAATGTCAGATATTTGCATTGTGGTCCAGATAAACTCAATTCATTTTTCTCAATCATTAACTCACATCCGTTGAAACAAATTGACTTGTCTTTTAAGTTGATATGCTGCTTAAATGAATGGGATTATTTGTCAAATATCATAGATAAACAATCTCTGTAAAGGTGAACTCAGAAGATGAATCAATTTTTTAAATGAGTGATTCATTAAAATTCAAATTATCTTTTTAAAAATAAATCCAATTCTATTATTTGGTTCACTTTTCTCAGCACCTTTTTGGATGTGTATGAATTAATGGTGGTGGTGACATTTCTGTTTTGTGGTTAATATAAGTGATTTATATATTTTTGAGTCTAAAAGAGGCATGGCTTTGTTCAAATTTGCAATAAAAAAATTATCCACTACAAGAATTATAGTGAAATAAAAAAAACTCAGAAGAGCCATACGTTTCCCTAAGACTCACAAATAGTCTTTATGTCATTATCCATTTATTAAATTGGCTTATAAGTACATTTTCAAAGCTCAGATGAATGATCTGCTTGCAGTATTAATCCCCCCTGAATATGTTTAGACCAAAGCTTTATGACCTCTATTTATTATGGCAGACAGTGCTACCAGAAAATATCCACTTCTAAAATCTTATTACTGTCAAATTCTTTATCTAGACCAGTGACGACATTCTCGCATGAGTGAGCATTAAAGCTTTTGCCTTTTAGCCTCATGATCCTGGAGCATAAGTCATTTATAACAGATTCAATTCTTTGTGTTTTTTCAGTATTATTGGAGTCTTATCTTTCTTTCTGGTCTATATTTTCAATTTAATGCCAAACACTTTCTTTCTTGCCCTCTGTGTCTCTGTCTGTCTCTGTCTCTCTCTCTCTCTGTCTCCTCGTCCCTCCTTCCATCTCTTGTCTTCATTATTTTAAACAAATAAGGATGTTAACCTTTGTGGTGAAATAAATTATGTGCAATATTCTTATTTCTTTTGTATATATTTCAATTTAAAAGGATACATACTGAGTGTTTGTGTTTCTTTTATGTCAGCATTTTTGTAATCATAGGAAAAATGAATAAAAGTCTTTATTTTGCTTTTGGTACCATAAAAAAATTCCTGCATTTAAGGAAATATATATCCCTACAATTGAGAAAATAGACAACCTTACACAAACAAAAATATAAAACAGAGATGAACCATAATGTTTTTTCAAATGAGTGGCTAATTCTTAACAGGAACACAGGCACATCCAATTTTCCCTTCATGTAAAAAGTAGTTTTTGCCAGAGAAAATGACTATATTTGGATGACTTAAATATAATCACTAGAAAGTATTCATATTCAGAGATACTACATTTTATACCTTTCTATAATATAAAAATGTACTAAAATGTACTACACTAAAAGTATAGATTAAGGGAAATATAATTGTGGTAATACATACTATTATACATTATTATCATATATTATTATATGTCTGTATTGTATATTATCAAGCTCTATCCTGCTTTATCATAACATAGTAAAAATGAACTTATTCTTTGGTACTTGACTAATATATGATTCACATTGTTCACAATAGTACCTGTATCACTCTTCCAGATAAAATCACTTTTTTCTCTTCTCAGTTGTTTTCCATTACAATCTATTGGTAGACAGAGATGTGTTCTTTCTTTATCTTACCCTTCCATCTTGTCCACAGACGCATTTTTACAGTGTTTTTCTTGCAGGCAGGCTCAAGAGCTGCACATTCATTTAACAAGTATAAGAGTTTTAAAGTAAGTCAGACAGAGAAAGACAAATATCATATGATATCACTTACATGTGGAATCTAAAAAAAAGGCCACAAATGAACTTATCTACAATACGAAATAGAGTTACTGATGTAGAAAATAAACCGATGGTTACCGGGGGGTTCAGTTTGCTCTACACCTGAAACTAACACAACATTGTATATCAACTATACCCCCATAAAAATTTTAAAAAACATATATAAGAGTTTTAGAGAATGATTTTTCATGATGTTATTACAGGATATATGTTCTCCAGTTTTATTTTAAGGTTGGACTAGGGCTGTAGGGAAGAGTGGTGAAGCAAGTGAAATGCTTTCAGACATTTCTCAAAGGATCTGTAGAAAATTCTTCTCTTCTCATAATCAGATGTGAATAAAGCTATTCAAAGAAATGTACTGTTTCATATAATCATTTCCTTGATAGTTTCATGCTGGGTGAGAAGCACTATACATTTTATCAATTTTGTGGATATCTGATCATAACCAATTTTGAAAAATATGATTTTAAGAAGCAAATAACCTCTAAGTGGTCATCTCAGATTATTTTGATCTTATGCATATACGATAAATAGCATTTAATACTGTTCAAAAGTAGAGATTGCAATTAGCTCAGGTTTTATCCACAAGACTCTTTCACTCTGTATTGAGGAATTCAAAATCTATATTTCTGGACCAAATATTTGTATCAAAGTTTGTCCTAATATTTTTATGCCTACAAGTTAGATACATTTGGCTTTTGTTTCTTTAAATTCAATATAATGCCATTAATATATTCATTAATTCATCACCTAATACTTAATGGAAACTTACTAATGAGTAAACTGTTATTCAGACATTTTGGCAAGTAACAAGATGACTGCATTACTTTAAGCCATACTTGATGGGCTAAAATCTTGTGGGCTATGAAACTATCTGTAGCAAAAGGAAGTATATGAGACTGGCACTGTTGGTGCAATTTCAAAAGGCCAAGTTTTGGCATAAATCTGGTATTGCCATCAAGTGATATTCAGTTATTTTTGATATTCTTTTAACTTTGAGTATTAATTTCTTTCTGTGACATTTTGGTGTGTATTCCTAATATTATCTCTTCTTCCATCCCTCCCTGCCTCCCTCCCTCTCTCCTCTCTCTTACACACATACAAACACACACGCACATTGGCCTTGCAAGAAGACTATCGTATTTATTAATCGATGTTTTTCAGTTGCCAGATTTGGGTTTTTTTGGCTCTTAACTCTGTTTTTTCCTTCCATTGAGCTTTTCTGGGGGAGGTGAGTAAATTTTTATAATAATTTCTACAGTTGAAAATCTGTTTTAAATTATTTTTAAATTTTTACATTGTTTACAGTATTTTAGTAAATGATTTCAAGATTGTATATTTCTTTTGATTTCCCATTTGCTTATTGCTCTTAAAATTTATCTTGCTATTTGTTAAATTTCTTCTATTCTCTGATGTTAATATTTTCAATGACTTAAATGAGATATATTCCCTATACTGTTATTCTCTTATCGGATTTCATTCTTCTTACCATGAAAATTGTTGAAAATTTTTTAAGTGTGTATTTTTCAGAGTTGAAAAAGAGCCCTTTTGCAACTTAATGTGCTAACATTCTCTCTCTCCATCTCTCTCTCTCTCTGTCTCTCTCTGTCTCTCTCTCTCTCACACACACACACACATGCTTTTATACTGTTTATTTTTCTCTCATGTTTGTTTTTTACAAAAAATAAATATTGAAGATTTTTCCACATCAGCATATATAGATATGGCTCTATTTTTTTAAGCTGCATTGTTTTCCATTGTAGGTAGCACCATAACAAATTCTTTCCTCTACCCATTATTTTGACATTTTTGTTAATATTGAAAACAGAAATAAAGTACATTGTGAATATGTTTATAAATATGAATGGCATTATATACATTGATTAAATTAATAGCAGTGGAATTGCCAAGTTATCCTATAAAATGTTTCATCAAGTTCTACAGCAATATGAGGATGCCTGTCTCCAAATTCTCACAAGCACTGAGCATTACCAAGCTTTTAAATTTTTGACTATATGGCCAATAAAAAATATAACTTAGTTATTGCTTCTAATTTGAAATTCATAAATTAAAAATAGTTGAGTATTTAAATGTTTCATGGTCTTCCTATTTTTTTCTGCAAACTATTTATAAAATCTATCTTTTAAAGTGAATTTATTTTCCAAAAAAAGCTATGGAAAAAAATGCACACTTGATGTTCCTGCCTAATTACTTCCCTGTTTTCATTTTTTAAAAATGTAATAAATATAACAGCTATTAAGAGAAATCTCTACGATACTTCTCCATTACCTTTTTGTTTACCATACTTTTAGGTCTGTGCTTTGATTTAGCTTTACACTTTCAAAACACAGAGACATAAATAACTATTTAACCAAGGATTTGGAAGTCAGAAGTAACAATAATTTTAAATTGTATATCATCATGAAGTAAAACATGATTTTGCCCTATTTCACAAATATAAATCACACATGCATTTGCTTTAAAGGCAATATAATTTTAGTAAGCAATTTCTGTGCTTTAATTAACAATTTTATTTATGATATTTTTCCCTCAGTTTTTTGATAAATTAGTTTTTCTGTGACATAACATGTCATACATGCCATGTATATACCATACATATCATGGAGATACCATACATACCATAGATACATATAATGTGGTATGACATGGTATGTCATAGACAAACTAGTTTACCAAAAAGCTGTTATTGACACACTAGTCAGCAGAAATGTTTCCAAAAAAAATCCATTAGGATGACTAGAACATTGGAAAAAGGAGTCTGACATTTTTCAAGCAGTCATATCTATATATCTATCCTTAGGTCTGTCTGGATTAAATTTCCTGCTCACCTGAAAGAAATTTACAGAGATTTCTTCATCATGCAGAAAATTCTGAGGCTATGAGTATAGAAAAGAAATGCACCCCAAATAATTTTATTTGTTCCCATTAATTGTGGAATGCTTTGAGAATCTATGAATAAGTATAAATCATTTTTATGGACATATCCCCCAATAAAGGATAAAAGGATATCACCCTATCAATGAAAAAAAAATTATAGTTATATTAGCTCAATATAGGATTTGAACTCTAAAGGGACCCCTTGTTAATCTGCAGAGAAGGCCAAAGTAGAACAAACTACTAAGTGTTAAACCTAAGTGTTCAATGATGGATGGATAAAGAAAATGTTGTATATATATAGAATGGAATATTATTCAATCATAAGGAAGAAATCCTACCATTGTGACAACATGGGTAGACCATGAGGGCATTATGTTAAGTGAGGTAAGTTTAACAAAGAAAGACAAATACTGTATGATCTCACTTATATGTGGACTCTAAAACAACCAAACTCATAAAAACAGAGAACAGATTGGTGGTTGACAGACGTGAGGGCTGGGAGGTGGAAGAATTGGATGAAGGTGATCAAAATGCACAAACTTCTAGTTATAAGATTAAAAATTTCTGAGACTGTGATGTATTGCATGGCAACTATAATTTACAATACTGTATCGTGTATTTGAAAGTTGCTAAGAGTAGAGCTTAAAAGTTCTCATTATAAGAAAAAACTGTAACTATGTGAGTTGATGGATGTTATCTAAACTTATTGTGGTAATCATTTTGCAATATATTCATATATCAAATCAGTGTATTGTACACCTTTAAATTATACAATGTTCTAGGTCAATTATATCTCAATAAAACTGGAAAAAAAGCTACAACAATCAAATCAGTCTGGTTTTGGCATATGGGTAGATACATAGATAAACAGAATGGAATAGAGAGTGGAATAGATCTGCAATATATGGTCAATTGATTTTCTTTAAAGACACCAAGTGAATTAAATAAATAAAATATAGTCTTTTCAACTGGATGATAGAACAACTGAGTATATGTACAGGAAAAAAAACCCTCAGCCCCTACCAACTATAACCAAATACAAAAATTATGTATGTTATACATATAATTTATGTATAATTAATTTTGTATATAACATTAAAATGAGTTAAAAATAGATTATAGACTTAAATTGAAAAAATACAACTACAAAATTTTTAGAGTAAACATTAGGAAAAATTTTGTGACATTAAGTTGGACAAAGACTTTTAAATTCAGCAAAATGCATAAACTATGAAAGAATGAACTTCCACAATCTAAAAAACTTGTTCTTCAAATGGTAAAGTTACAAAACAGAAAATGGGAAAATTACCTTATTTTAAAAATCAGGAATATTCCAAAATTACTAAAGGACATAAATTTTAGGGAGTCAGATGAATGAATGCTTACTGCAAACACATGTGGCTGTCTCACTGAGGGATTTTATCACTGGCAATGGAAACCTAACATCTGTCTGTCCACAGGGCAAGGTGGAAGCATCAGTACCTTTCAGAAGCAGCCCTTAACCATTGACTAATGTGCAGTTAATGGACAAATACACAGCCTTTTTACTTCTCGGTTAGGATAACTCTGAGATATTTCCTATAATTTTCTCCAGAACTCGCCAGTACATTAGCTCCGGTTACCCTCAGTGGTAACTGGATTGATGATAAACCCTTTACTGACTTCCTCCTTTCTCTTGTCTCACTTGCCCAAAACGCTGTCTTGTGTTTCCTGTGTTAACCATCCAAGGTGTTTGCACTTAAATTCTTGTCTTATTATCTGATTCTGGGAGAGCACAAACCAAAACACACATCTCTTTGCAATGTCACAGCAATGGAAACAGTAGTAAATGATAAGTTTGTAGAGGGTAAAACCTAAACCAAACTCAAACAAAAAGGTTTCCATAAAAGTATCAAGGACTGGAACAGCATCAGATATTAGAGCTTCCTGAAAGTCTAGAAGATAATGGTGCCATGTCTGGGAAGTCCTTGGGGAAAATAATTTCCAATCTTTAATTCAATCCTGAACTAAGGTATCAATTAAATGGTAGGGCCAAATGCAAATATTTTCTCACATACAAACTCTAAAGGTGTTATTTCTTATATATTATTTTTCATGAAACTGCTATAGAAAGTTATAGGAAGTCATGAGATTCAGGAAAGAGATCTAAAAGATGAAATTGATAGACTGCCTAAATTTTTAAGTAAATAATGAATAATATTTTTATCCAAAATCATAGTTGAAAATATAACTTTAGAATATAATTTGCAATATTATGTTACTGCTAATGTGTAACAATTCAAGAAAAACGCTTTCCTTCTTCATCAATGATACAAATTAATAATTTTATACAGCTATATTGTGAACTTATTATTAATATACTAAGCAATTTTTGGTTGGTTTATTTTATGTTTATATTATGTTGCACCAAGGTTTTTTAAAATTTCTACACATCACTACCACAGAAAAACCCCTAGTATTTTAAGACATGTTAAATTCAAGTTATAAATATTTGTTTTGTTTGGAAGTTGTCCTTTTATCATATTAGATATTTACTTAAGTTATCTCAAGAAAAAAATCATGCAAGATTGAAAACTTTAGGAATATCATAAGAGCATTTGGTTGATCATTAGAATCTAATTAATTACATATATGGTGACTACCTGTAAAAAGTCAGACACTGTATTATGCACTGGGAATACAAAATTGAGAAAAGCATGGTCCCTACCCTTAAGGATTTCTGAAATTGAAGAGACAGACACATAAACGTTTGCCTAATCCAATGTAATCAGAGCTAGGTAGAGAGCTATAAGGATTGTCATGTAAAACCATAGAAAACTGCTTAACTCTGCTTTAAAGAAGAATCGATTTCAAAGAGGAGGCAATGCTTGATTTAGTGTGTGGGCAAAGACTTTGCAGGCAAATAGAGAAGTTATAGGATGGCAAGTCCACTGATTTCATGGCACCACCATTCTCCTCTTAGTTCCCTCTGGTAGATGTTTCCTCACTTTTCTCATCAGTACAGGACTGCAGGCACAAATTATCATTAGAACACAGCCTGCACATAAGTATACACTGAGTTGTTTGTCCTGGACTAAATAATGGCACATCAGCATGAAAGTCAATATTGGATTCAAAGTTCTTCAATTTATTCTCTAAGTCTGGAGGGAAGGTAAATGTGCACAAGTGATTATAAAGGATGCTCCATATTACCCTGTAGCCTAACTGTGAAAATTAGGAGTCATGATCTAAGTCATAATTTGGAGGTGTTGTATAAGGGAGAGACAGGGACAGATTTGCATTTTATAAAGATAATTTTGGCAGCAATTTAGATATTGAATTGGAGTGGGGAGAAATTGGAAGGAAGAAGATATGTTAAAATAATCTAGTGGCAGATGATGTGAACTGAACTGTTAGTGGTTCTGGATGGAAACATTTCACAGATACAGATTTAAAGGCTTGTTGTTGATTGGCCTGGAGTGCCTTAGGTATGTTGCAGTAGCAGACTGGACTCCTGCAACAAAAAGACCAAGGATAGAATCCTGACTTTGATATTTACCAACTGTAGATTTTGTACAATATTCATAATATTTTCAAACCTCAGTGTCTTCCTTCGTAAAAGTTAAATAATGTGTTTTAGTTCATAGATTTGTTCCAAGAATTTCATAAGTAAAATAGTGTCTGGCATGGAGCAGGCATTCAATAAAAGGTTGTTGGAACAATAAATGAGCAATAGAGAGGGAAGCAGGCAACTAGCTCTGAAGTTAGAGACCTTTAAAGATTTATTTCTGATTATTTGTTATTTTCCCACTTACTGGCCTGACATGAATGGCTTATCACATACCTCTTCTCACATAAACGCTTATAGAACAGCCAAAAGGCTGTTCCAGAAATACTACCTACCAGTCTATACTTCATCTACTTGTTTCTTTGTGCTTCATAATGAAGAGGCCTTTTCTTTAGGACGTGGCTTCATTTTTGGCTCACATTTTTTTAGACCAAATTGTTGATTGCTTGGATTTTGTACTGGTGTCTCCTTTGACATTGTTTCTGTTCCTGACAAACTCAGCAGCTGGAACCAATTTCTGAAATGTGGGTAGGAGGTTCTCCATTTTGAAATGCCATTTGGTAAAATGATCTTTTCTTCACTCGTGGTCGAAACAGTTGAGCTGAATATTAAGGGGTAGCCTTAACTTTTTCCTTGTAGAGCTGGTTGAGAAATTTAAATGGAAAACTCTGAATTGGGTCTGCTTTTGATAAGTACTATCAAATATCTTAGGTCTCAAGCCTTTCATCTACTTCTCCCATTAAATTCTATCAAAAGAAGAATTATCAAGAAACTAGAATTTACAATAGCATTGCTTTTTTAGCTCTCATATACAATTAAGATAAAGATGAAGGAAAAAGAGAAGATTAGTCAGTACTAGGGTAATGTGGAGAGGAAGAACAGAATAGCCAAACTTTTACTCTTGTTATTAAGGTATATTCTTTGAAAAGGCAGTATTATATAGTAACCACTAACCAAATGCAATCGTTATTTCTGATAAAGGAAATTTCTTATAAAAAAGCAAAAGGATTTTTCTGAACTATAACAAATAATGGATTCCAAATGAATCATAACATATTATGTTAACATATAAATCACACCATAGCATCCATATTTTCAAAAGAGTTTTGAGTAAGCATAGTGGTTACACATGACTTCTGCCCCCTCTCCTGTGTCATGTTTGGCAGCTGTTTTATATAAGGCATCTCCCTCACTTTCAGTTTCCAGAAGATATGCTTCAAATGTTTATCTTGACTTTTTTCAAATAATGTTTCAATATATATTTATTTTAGGTCAAATTTCTTTTAATTTAAAGTTAAAATCCTCAGCATTTATTCTAATCAAAAATTCCCTCAAACCTACCAATGCTACTCATTTATTCACTATAAAAAATGATGTAATACTTAATGTATCCATTCATGTAGTTTTGTTCCTTTATAAATCAAACATGCAAACACAATGAATAAATAAGCAGTCAGTTGGTAGATTCATGGCAATGAAAGGGGTGTAGAACATTTGTTCAGCTTGACAGGTACAAACATTTCTCTACTGATGATTTATATAAATGTCCAAAGGTGTATTCATTTTACTGAGAGAAAAAAAATTGCAGAAACCATAAAGTGCAAGGAAAAGTGTGTGTTATTGGAAGGTCTGATATTATATATAAGTTATAACATGAATATTTCAGAGTGACTTTGATAGTCCTACAACTGTAGTTTCTCAAAAAAGAGAGCCTAGAATAGTCTCTGTGATTATTTAAATACAAGTCCAACCCAAGGTTACAATACATTATCTTTATAGTTTTCTGATGCTTGAGAATATAAGTAGATATATTTCTAAGACTATCAAATTTCTAAAACCATAATATAAAGCTTACAAAAATCTATGGTATGGGGAGAAAACATATACAATCAGGTCTCCTTAATCAAGTTCAGGGAGGAACGAAATTATACTTCCAATACAAAGACCCCTGAAAGGAAATATCCCGATTTCCTCAATAAAAGTGCTAAAAGCACTGAAGACAAAACTATCTTTTGACTGTCATATATGTTACTTCTATAATTTGTATTGTTAGTAGAATGTTTGGTTTCTGTAAAACTAGGAATAATATGATTTCTGTTAAACATGGTAACAAAGAGAAGTGCACTTTTGTGTATATTTGCTTGGGTTCCCCTTAGAAAGCGCAGCTTGAGACAAGGCTTATAAATATGATAGCTGGACACAGAATTACAGGAGAGGAGGAGAATGAAACAAGAAAGGAAAGAAGGAAAATACAAGAAAGTTTTATTAAGTTGGTTACACTAAAGGCAACTGGTGCTGATTTCCTTTAGGTGATTATGAGGAGTCTTATAATACATCTCAGAATGTTCTGCTCAGAAGGGCAAAATATAGAGGCTTTTATCCATTAGCTTCAGTCCTTCAAAAGTCAACTGTGGCCTCAAGGACCTTAAACCTTCAATACTTCTGGATTGTGCATACATCCTCTCTTTTAGGTTAATCTAGGTTTGTCTGTGGCTCTAGTAGTTCAGAGTAGTGAGAGTTAAGTATGATGTTTTCTTCACTCTTCCCTCTCTCCTTCTTTCTTAGCCTTCCTCTCTGGTCATGGGACAGGGAAAAGAATAAGAGAAAGTCATGTCTACCCATTTAATTAAGTAAGGTTACAATCTCCTCCATGGTTGACCCATGTCTACGGCTAAATGTGGACACAAAATGGCTCATTCTTGTGCAAACCCCCTAGAAATTGGTGATATCTGGCAACCACTTTCAGCTGACAACCCTCACAACAGCTTTGTACAACTCCACACAACCATACTAATGTTGTTTGAACAACATGGAAGTCCTGATCTCATCTACTCTCTTCAGTAAGTTCTTGAACTCTAGGACCCATCATTTTTATCACTTGGACCTTGAGAAGTACTGGGATCAGTGGTGGTAATTCTCCTCCTCTTCTATGTGGAAGTTCTCAATTGTATCTCTTGCCAAAATTTAGAAGTTTAGCAGAATGAATGCTGTTATACTCCCCAGATTACCCTCAAGAATGAAGGGCTATTCCTGCAGCTGCTGAGAGTATTACTAGAAAATGACCCCTAGTTCTCAGTCTTCTCAGGAATTTTCAGGTTAAATGCCTCCTCTAGGTGCAGCCTACTTTCAGTAACCTCACAATATGAGGGTATAAAAGCCTAGCCCTTCAACTTAATTCAGGTAAACTGTGAAGAGCCATCAACTCCAGAGCTCTCTATAGAGTTGACTGAGTCTTTATCGTAACTGGTAACTGCATTATTATACAACAACTCAACTCATTCCTCC
Organism: Balaenoptera musculus; assembly: GCF_009873245.2. NCBI lineage: Eukaryota > Metazoa > Chordata > Mammalia > Artiodactyla > Balaenopteridae > Balaenoptera > Balaenoptera musculus. Next base: position 72,760,693 of record NC_045791.1, on the reverse strand, counting down.
CTCTACCCATTCTTAATTCTTTGCCCTCACTTCCACAGGTGTTGGTCTCAAGGGTGCTCCCTAATAAGTGTCCTTCTACCTGCAAAACTTGAGCTGAGGAAGATGGCAAGGACCCCTCCACTCTTGAGGGAAGGGAATATCTTCTTTTTGGAGCACAGTTTTCCCCCAAAAGAAATAAACTTCTCTCTGGGATGGGGATGGAGTAGGGGCTAGTGAATTCAGTACCAGTTATGTATCTCTTAAGAAGTTTTACATAGTGGAGGTTGTTTCTCATCTCTAGTATTACACTGAACATAGAATTGGGGAGTAATGTGTTTTTTGCCTCAGATTGCAGTTAGACCCAATTACTAGACAATAGGAAAACTCCTCTCAACATCTGGTTACATTTGACTTTTTTCTCTTCTTCTTATGAGGGCACCAGCTGTAAGATGCAAGTTTAAGTTTTATCTGTTTTTCTTCTTCAAGACAGCAAAAAAGTTTACTTTAATTACAATTAAGACACTACAGTAGCTAATTAAGATGAGCATATTTATCTAATGCATGATGTATACGTATATACATGTATTCCATTTAAGCATTTATGTACTTAATAACATCCATTAGCAACACAATTGAATTCTTAACTTTCACTAAGCATAAAAACTAAATCAGTTGCTTATATTTTCTTCAGTGAACAAACAAAAATATACTATTTCTTAGCTTAGCTTTCAGATTTTCACTATAATATATTACTGCTCTGTTGCTTGTATGTTTAATATTACATTGCTTTGTCTTCATTTATCCTCCAGTCACTGAGGTGAAAATTCTAACCTAGAGCATACTAATTACTTGGCTTATTAGCTTCACATTATATCAGTAATGGGGTGATAGCCAGCATAATTACTATGACTTGAAAAATTACGCTTTGCTTTACTATCATGAAATCTGAGATATTCTCAGTTTTTTACAACTCTTCTAACATTGTTAAACAGAATTTTCATGTTTAACTTTTGAGAAAAAGATTTAAGAATATTTTCATTTTGAAATGTCCTTTTAATATTAGAATAAAATCTATATAAAATAATAAAAGTAACACAACTGAAATTTTGATGACATCTTTTATCTTTTCAACTCTATAAGTGTGTTTTGTGGGGATTAAGACTTTCTCATTTAATAACGTTTTTTGTATTAAGTTGAGTGATTTTTTAGGTTGTTATACATCCAATTCATTTTAGATGTTAATTTAAAATTCTTTCATCTTAAGTAGCATATGTAATACGATGTGAAAGTAATCTACTTAGAACATACCATCAGTTTATTTCTAGAGTTAGTTTCACCATACGGCTGAAACCATCACCATCAACAAACCACATATGCCTTTCCTAAATCTGTGTGCTTGCTTAATTGAAGGGGATGAGATATAGGGTAGAAGTAACCATTCTTGCCTTACTAGAAACACCAATCTATTCCTCCATTTTTTGGAGATGATGAAATCATTAATAACAGGAAGAGATTTATTGAAAACAATCAACTACCTATACTGTGTAAGGCTCTTATGTTTATTAGCTTCTTAAAGAAAAAGTTGAGAAAAAGTCAGGGGTTTTATTTTTCTAATTAAGTGTTATGGCTGAATCTCACTAGGAATAGTTATCAATTTTGTGTATTATAATAGGGTTTCATGCATTCTTGCAGTGACTCATGCATCCATTTATTTTACCCTAACTGTTTAATATAATGAATATTCTGGGTAACAACAAATCTGACAGCTGCAACAGAATTAGTCAAGTGAGAAGCAAGAGAGTGGGGGGGGATTTTAGTTAGATGAAAGAAGCAAATATTCCATATATAAGAATGAATAAAATTGGCAAGATTAATTAATTGATTAATTACAAATACTTACTGCATTTTCATTTTGTACACGGCATTTTTTAGGTGTTGGAGATATAGCAGAAAACTCTTAGGCAACAAACTTAACAGTTTCAAAGTGAAATGGAAGAGGATGCTTATAGGGCATTGTTCTGTACTCTAGTCATTCAAAATTATTCAGTGCATTTCTACTATAAGTCAAGAATTCTGCCATGTAACAGGAATATAGAGATGATCAGAACGATGCTCTCATCTGGCAGAGAATTTTACTTACCTAATCCCCATTGTTGGTCAGGACTCATTCACTACATCTGATCGTCCACATGGATCTCCTTTGTCTCGCTTCAAAAACTTGTATAATTTTAATAAGATGAAAGAGACAAAGACAAACAAACAAACCATAAAAATATGTTAAGTGGCCTGCTAGGAGAAATATAATACACATAAACACAGGCAGCTAATTTAGTGAGAAGGGTCAAGAAAAATATCCAGGCGGAAGTGATGAGCCCTGAGGATGAGAAAGTATTGGCCAAGCACAGCTATAGAGACAGGTTCTTGCTGTGCCCTAGGAACTAAAAATAACCTAATATGATCAGAAGTCTTGGAGACAGAGGATGTGGCAAGAATGTTAGCGGTCTCACACCTCTGTGTTTGTCTTTAAACTGATGCTACCCATTTAAAGGCCATCAGTGATTTTAGGCCTTAAACTTGAGTAAATACAGCCATTATGGATTTTTTACTTTGGCATGTCATTATGCCTTATATTAGCTTTAGCAATCACCGGCTACAGAGAAATTAGCAAATAACAGGCTTGGGGGAACAGGTAAATACCTGCCATGGAAACCTTGGTAAACACAGTCACAGGAGCCTCGGCTGCAACAGAAGACTTCAAACCATGTGCTTTTTCCTAAAATTTCAAATGAGAGAGAAACAGGGGTGGGATAACCTTAAGAGAAACTTTTGGATCCAGTGAAGCTACACTATTGAAATGGAAGGTATTTTAATAACACTATTTCCTGTTTTCACTGTGATGCTCAGCCAGCTTTGCAAGCTACATCTTTAAAGTTCAAAAACAGCTGAGTTGCACATGATCTATGGCAGAATAAGGATATTCTGGCATTAAAATGTTAGTTCAACATATAAGTTAAGTTGTACTAGATTAGCAGTAAAATTCCATTCCTATTAATGTTTCAAATTTCTTGCAGGTTGATTAGGATAGCCTTAACCATATGGTGAAAAGTTGGCTCTGGATCTGTTAACTTTAGAAGCCATGATTATGAGTTTTCATGTCAGAGCTTCATATACAGAAAGGTGGTTAATTTTTAAAAAGAAATAAAGGCTTATATTATTTTTTAAAGTGTATTCCATTTTCATGAATTTTGTTAGAGGAACAAAATAATTAAATTCCTAAATTACTGCAAATCCAAAGGCAAAGAAGGACATTATGTAGGCCTATGTCTTGAATAGTCTGTCTCTGGGGATTATATTTATTCAGAAAATCAAAGAGGAACTAAAGCTTCTTGGGAAAAAATACTTCAGTGTTAAATACCAGAAATAGTCATTAGAGAAAGTGAGAATTTTCCTTCTCAGAGAGATTTAGATCTTAGACAAAGTAGAGGGCTATGAAAGAAAAAAACAAGATCTCGAGGGCATGGTAGATGAGTGTAAAAAGGAAATGGATATGCAGCCAGGGCTATGTTCTTAGAGATAGTGATAGAAAATGATGAAGTGTTTGGTTGTTGCTAGATCAGAATTAGTGTCTCCACCTAGCACATAAAATGAAACAAAATATCAGAGAGTAGAATGCAGTGACTACACTGGAGGGAATCAGGATTCTAATTCTCTTAAAGCTGGACAAAAATTTCTTTCTCAAGAGCAATTCGGTAACAATCCCTAATTAGGTCAATAGAACTAAATGGCTAACAATTGTCTGATTGTTGACCAACAGATACCAATTTCAGCCAAAGGAGTAGATGTGATTGCTCAGGGAAATGTTTCCAGTGAGAAGAGTGGAGTTTACACAGTGATTCCAAAATCTGGGGGTAGTTTACTGTTGGAAGCATAGGTCTAAATGTTTCACTTTAATTCTTGGATATCACAACAATCCTATGAGATGGGTACTACCATTACGTTATTTTACAAAGAAATTTAGTAAGTTTCGCAAGTTCACATTGCTTACAAAATGTCAGACCTGAAAGTCAATTTAAGCCAATCTGGCACTGGAGAATATAGTCCTACTTCAAATTCTAGAGAGGGACCCTGAGCAGAAGTCTGCAGAACACTAATGGAAATGGAAATGATTGGAAATGGAAAGGACATGTAGTGATTTTTGATATATGTTGAAAACATAGCACTAAAATCAATTCTTGCAAATGCAAAGGGCAAGTATTATGTGCTCAAAATACATAGTCTTCCGATAATCTAATTTAACAAGGATCTCATGATTAAATTCTTAGGTTTAAGTATTGTATAAATAGCATCTTTCTTGGGTTAACTTCTCTACATTTTTCTCTTTGCCAAGTTTTTCATGGGAGTTGTGAATAAAACAGTAAGATTGCATTATATAGCAGGATTCAGTAGGATTGTAAGCCTGCTCATTAAGGCAGTTCTAAGAGTTTTAGAAACTAAACAAAAGGGTAGTTACATTGAAATTTTATTATGAAAACTAAGTCTCTTACCCTACATAATTTTTGAAAGGGGCATCTCATCTCTACATGTGGGTGGGATGCCAGGATATTTAAGGCCCAAATCAGAATTTTTTTCAGGAAAAGACTTTTCATCTGCAAAACTACCAAGATTAAAGTGGACCCCCAAATTTTGCCATATAGAGATTATTTTAACCCAATATTTATAAGTATTATAGCAATTAAACCTACCATGGTTCGTCCATTTCTAAGCAATGTTGTGTTTTGCTTGCTTGTGCTGTATAAACTTAGACCACATTTGTTTTAGAAGTGACCTAAACTTAATGCCAAATAAACATCCTTTCCCCTCCTTGTAATATGCATTCCCACCTATCATGCCTGTCAAAGTAGTTGGCAGGTGTTATATAAATATTCAGATACATAGGAACTATGAATATTTATGTGCTAAAGTTGCATTTATTTTTACATATCTTATAAATAAATAGGCAAAGACCTGCAAAGGAGAACAATTTAGTCATGTCAGGTGCTCTATAAATAAATTTATATGTGTGATATGGATTGCATATTAATTCAAAAAAGAATGCTGAACATTTTTATCATGAAGATTACATAATCAAATTATTTTTTAAAAATCTGAATCTAATAGTTAAACTTGGTTAACTGAACAGAAATCGATACTTAAAAATTTGTCTCCATAAGTTAAGAGATTATTGCTTGCATCTATGAAAAAGATTAGAAAAGCTAAATGTCTTGGTTTTTGTTTCCTTTTATACATAAAATTAAACATTACATAAAATTAAATGGAGGTTCGAAGGGATGGAATTTTGTGGGAATAGCATTTATGTGCAAAGAAGTGTGAATCATCATTCCTGTGCTCTCTATTCTCTCATAAATTGACAGCATGATATATTACCAGCTCATTTGGGTAGAAGATGTTGATGATGGTGCCCAATTCACTAATGGGATCTCTGTTTGAGATAATGAACATTGCTCAAAAGCTAACATGCTTTCTTAATAAGAAAATTTAACTTCATTGTTGTCAGGGTCTTGGCACTCTTTTTAGCACAGTATTTAAGGACTTTGTGTTTTTATTTGAAAAGAAGACAAAGATCAATAAACTGGGAGTCTCTATTTTTCTTATTAGGTCAAAATATCAGATGGAAAACCAACAAAGTAACTCTTCAGTCCTTACACAAGGGTGTCTGTTTCCAATGAAGACTCATATAGGCCGTAAGAAATTACTTTCCTCTATACCCTACAAAACAATCTTCATCTGCTTTCAGTCTCATCTGAATTCAGACTACCCACATTATGTGCTGTGGATGGAACTTCTGGGGAAGGAATAATAGGAAATGACAGGACAAATCTTGACAGATCTCAGCATTTAAACATATATCATTTTTTCAGGGAAGTTCCTTCCTGTAACTTCCTTGATATCCTTTGTGTCTTAATAGCAGCTAATCTATAAACTCTACCAGATCTTATTAGATATCTCAGCAAGTATTTCATCCCTCTGTGTTAAGGATTAATAGATTTTCAAATTATTTACAAAATTATATGTATATGTTATTTGATTTTTACATGGAAACATAGTTGTAGTTATAAGCATCTATTAGAAAATGGTATTCGGGCATGAACTTCTAACTATGCAGAAACAATTTCCAATTCCTATGTTTTAAGAGAATAGCCCCTAATTTTGGTGAAAATCACACTAACACTGGAGATCTTGAGCATAGTTTTCAACACGTATGAACTGCCTAAATGTAATTTTTTTGGAATTTCAATTTTTATTTTTCTGGGAAAATGATCTACAGACTTCAACAGATTTTCAAAGGGTAAATGGACCAGAAAAAATAAAGAAACACTAAGATGATGTTCATAACTACATGAAAAACTAATTTAAGGTCTATTGGTATAATTTTCATACTCAAGCCAGCATATTTTTTATTGTCTAGTTTACTGCATATAGCTTAGAGTTCAATCAACAGGAATTTATCTCACATTAACTCAGGAGATAGAACTTTTTACCACAACAAGTAGAATGCCTGCTTAAAACATTTTAACTTGATTACACAACAATTCATAATAGAAAGTAAGAAAGCTACCTTTATTGTTATTGTTGCTTAACTTTTACAATAGAAAACCATTTTATAAAAGGTGATGAGGTGGCCTGGTTACCTATTTGATGTATTGTATTCCCTAGCTAGTGCCAGCATTGCTTCCAAAGGAAACTACAATTCCAAGTATGAAATAACTAACTTAAATTGAATTTTCTGAAGAATCAGTCTGTTCATTGGAAACTGTTTATTTCCCATGACTTAAATGGTGTTCTTATGGACAATAAACCACAGAATGTGAATAGTCTTACTGAAATGTTTAAGAGGGTCACTGAAATGGTGTAAGAGAAATGCATTTACTTAAGAAAATGTTTTGTTTAGTCTTTGAGTATTCTGCAAGTTGTTTTAAAAGTGCACATTTCACTTTAGAGTTTAGAGTTATAGAAGTTTGTTTGGTAGATCCTAATGGAATGCTTTATTACCCGTAGTATTTACTTTCATTTTAGCAATAGAAGAGTCAGGACATGCTTTTAAAGATGCTTGAGTCATAAAACCATGTCCTATTCAGTCTGGCTCATAAGGTCATATCAAAGTTAGTATTTACTCTTTGCTCAAAATGTTATGTATTTATAATAAATACAAAGTTGTTCAAAATGCCTGTATGGATTATGCTTGAAATGTATCTTAATTTTTGAAAGATACGTTATCCAGGTATGGAATATTTCGGGTTTATCAGGGTGATAGGTTAGCATGTACAGTAATCTTTCAATTGTGTTCTTGGACTTCTTACAACAAAATCTAAAATGTCTCATGCAGAAATAATATTCCAAGGTAAACAAAGTTTGAGAAAAGCTAGGATAAACAAAATGAAATGGATGTCTTTTTTCATAGCCTTTAATTTTATATATTATATATAACATATACAATACATGTTGTATCTCTATTATGTATTATATACAAACATATATTATAATATAGTGTTGTATATATACTCAGTCAGCAGCTTCTAACAATGCAGAAACAATTTCCAAATCCTGATGTTCTAAGAGACTAGCCCCTAATTCTCTTACTAACACTTGATGTCTTGAGCACAGTTTTTAACATCTATAAGCCTCCTAAATTAAGTGTATTTTGGGGGGAATTTCAATACTTATTTTTCTGGGAAAATAATCCAGAAATTTCAGCTTTCTAACCAAGGTATCTTTTTTCATAGAGTACTTATTATCATTTATTAGAACCAGGTGCCCTTTGAACCTTACTTGTGAACTCTAACTTGCACCCCTCAAAGGTATTTTTGATGCTTGCTCTTGTTGTTGCTAGTTGCAGGAAGTGATTACTTAGAAGCATGGGGATGGACATCAAATAATACTTGCTCTAACCTAACATCATCTCATAATTTACCTGCAGAGAGATACAGTTATATTGAAATAATTAGGAGGACCAAACTTGGCATTTACGTTAAGTCTAGCTTGTTATAATAATTAACGTTAGTAATGCATTTCCTTAAAAAAAAAAAACTCATCAGGCACAAGACATGTGCCACCTGGATGTTTGAGGAACCAAAATGTAGTAGAGTTTAAATAATATTAATATATTATTTTAATTTAGGGAAGCCCAGTTAAAAAGAATTTCAAAATTACAATTATTTCATGAGCAACTATTAAAGTGAAAATCAATAAAATTGAGTAGGCAAGAAGGAATGTCTTTTGGTATTGAAATTTTCACTGACCAATGTTATGAATCGTGACTAGGCTACACAAAAGTATTATTTTAGAGACCAAGAAGGAAAAGGTTAACTGAGTGGTCAATTGAAACTAGCAGAGAATTAAGAAAACCTGTCTAGGGAAAAAGATGATGAGAAACAAATGTATACTGTGTATAAACATTTCTTTTTATTATCATTTTAAGAAATAAAGCATGATAGCTTATATTTAAATATATGGTAACAATGAGACTCAGTCATTATTTTGGATCAAAATCAAATTATTGTGTTGAACAGTAGGTGTGGTAGACAGAAAGGTAAATGTATCATTAGCCTAAGTAGATTTTAAATAGATAACTACTTGTGCACATTTATAAATAATATCTCTTCTCACCTTCAGAAGTGGAGAAGAAATACATAAATTAATGACAGTTTCAAAATTATATACACATTACTTTGTTAGGAGTCTTAGTGGTATTCTGGAAATTAAACCTTAGTTATTAATTACATCAAAATAAAGTCGTTAACTAAATAGTTTGACATCTAGAAAATAAGACCTGAGATTTCCCTGTTAATCTTCACTTCACTAAGACCATGTACTAAGCTACTATATATATTTTTTGATAGGTTGGATTGCCACTTCAGATTTGGTATATAATTCAGATTGAGCACAACAACCAACAATAATAAAAGTCATTGAAATTTCAATGTTGGCTTGAGAATTTGAGATGGTAGCTTATCTTTACACATCCAGCATCCTTGAACCAAATTCAAGCAATGAAAGTACATCAGTATGTTCTTAGGGAACATAAAAGCACCAATTCAAAGGGAAAAAAGACTGATAAAGATGACTTATGACTCAAGTTAATGGAAAAAAGTAGACTTATTTTTTAAGACTAATGAAATCCATTCTTGAATTCATACCATTCACTGTAAAAATAACTAAAACCACTTTGTGTCAAATCTATGTTGTTATGCTTTCACGAGTCTTAAATTTAATAAAATAAAAAATTTTCTGGCAAAAACAAAATAGATTATAATAGAGGAAGCATTAACGATACTTTCAAGTACCTATATTTACATTTGATAAGCTGCCATGGATACACTTTGATTTTTTTAAACTTCAGTTTTCATAGCATATTGAATATTGGAATACTTGTTAAAGTTTCAAAGTTCATATAAATATAAAATACTTAAAAATTATTTAAGAGTAAATTACTTCTTTGTAATTTGTGAAAGGTATGATATAGATAAAATTATTTAAAATAATATATTAGGATTATTTAAACTCTACTACATATTGGTTCCTCAAACATCCAGGTGGTACATTCCTCGTGCCTGATGAGTTTTTTTTTTTTTAAGGAAATGCATTACTAACGTTAATTATTATAACAAGCTAGACTTAAAGTAAATGCCAAGTTGCAAAGTCTAAATATTGCTGTATTGAAATTGCATTTGTTACTTTATAAATAGCATAAACATTATGAGACCATGAGATGCAGTCACTGAAGCAGTTGAAAATAAGAAAAATTGGGTTGCCCTTTGAGTTAACTCATAAAATAATCTGTGATAAAATCATCCTGTCTTCTTGGAAGAGAAAGAGTAACTGAAGTGGAAAAGAACCTGATATTAATGTATACAAATAATATGTTGATCAAAAATGTGCCTTCATAAGCATAAACAACAGAAAAAACAAAATTCATAGAGGACATTTTGACAGTGCTTCTTTGACTTGGATATAAGTTATAAGAAACAAAGTCACTTAAATAGCACGGAGGAAATAATTTTGTTTAAAGTACTTAGTGATGAGTACAAACTCTCTTACCTTGCTTCTCCTTGTAGAATGACTTCTTTGTCCTTACTGTACTAACCAGCACACCCTCTACTCTTTATCCTTTCTGCTAACATTGGCAGGTATACTGTTTCAGTTTCCTTATAATTTCCTTATAATTCCTTATAATTATAATTCCTTATAATTCCAAAGTAATGACTTTATTCCCACTCCCATTTAAAATCCTGAGAAAGAAAACTAATTCATCATTTTGAACCAAGACACACATGGTCAGATATGGTTGGCCAGCGTGGAGATCAGTTGTTTGGGATCAGATGTTTACTCTTGGTCCAAAATAGCTGAGGCCAGTGGTGAATCCAGAGACATAACCACTTTGCAACAGGAAATGTGGTCAAGACACATATCCTTAAGACTTACAAGGGCCTGGTAGACAAAGATCAACCTTTCCACTTCAGTTTCCATTCAAGCCTTGTCCAGGGAAGAGTGTTCTCTAGCCAAAAAAAAAAAAAAAAATCATGTCTGTCTGATAGGAAAGGCAAGAACAATTCATATATATTGGAAGTCTGACTCAGTCTTCTTTAATCTCATCCATCAAGCTTGTGAATCTTAAAAGTGATTCTTCTCATTTATAATCCATGCTTTCCCTGCAAACTTCTGATTGTAATGTGTGTCCCCATGTAGCTTACCTACTGGAAGAAAATATATTGAAAAGTGAACGCTGTTCTGGTTTACTAGGCATATATGTCAATTTATAAATTAATAAATAGATATACTTTTTATAAAACTGTTTCTTATAATGTTTGTTGTTTTGCATTGATATTACCATGCCCTGTCAACTATGAGAAGCTCATAAATTCAAGTCTCTGAGCCTGCAGAATTAAGTGCCAGATATTGCAATGAGACAAATTTACAAAGACAAATGCCAATTGGAAAGAACTCTTGACAGCCGGTTAGCAAGCTGACCTTCCCTAGCTGATTTGACTTTCTTTCACATGTTTACCAGTCACTTTTTCCTGGTTCATTTTTATCAATGTGATTATACAGAATAGACATACATTCTCCTGTGCACACACAGATATAGAAATACATTTAAAAAACACTTACTTTAAAGATTTATTCTTTATTGCAGAAATTAAATTTCAGAAAAATATTTTATGACAATTTTGTGAAAATAGATTTATTTTACATCAATAAAGGAATATGTTCAGCTTCTTCTAGATCATTTATTATCACTTGTTATAAAAACATAATCAAACTGGCCTAAGTTTCCTACTTTATGATGTTTTGATATTACTCACAGGACACTCCTTCTGAATATTGCACTAATTATTTCTGACACTGTAATATTTATTGTAATATTGACAACTTTTTGACCTAAAACTAGTTTATTTGCTTTTTTTGTGCAGTGGTATTAAAAGATAGGGAAACGGTAATTGGAATTCTGCCAATGTTATGTATAATGCTTAATTTGTGCTCTTAATATTAGTTTGATTCAAATGAAATTGTCAATATTCAAATTTTATGACCTGCAAAATGGCAATTTCATATGATATAGTCTAATAATTCCAAACTGACATTATATTTAGAAGGATGGCATTGTTGAGTACTCCAATGTATTGCATTGTGCTTCTTAATGCATAAATGTATAATTATTTGCTTCTAGCCAGTTTCTTTGAGGACTGCTTTACACTTCTAAGCATATAACACTGTACTTAAGAATATTGAATCTGGAGTAAGAACTGCTGTCAAGTCCTTGCTGCACAATTTAATATGTGTGACCTTAAATTAGGACAGTAACAATATGAACCTCATGGGATAATTATGAGTGTCAGGTGAGATAATTCATGTAATTACTTAAATTGTATTAGGTAATATTAAGACTTTAATATATAACTACTTTTATATTTATTTTTCTGTGAGAATACTTTTCTACTCTCAGCAAGTTACAATTATACACTACGGTGTTATTGACTATAATCACTATGTTATACATTAGATTCTCAGACTTTATTCATCTTATAGGTGAAAGTTTGTACCATTTTTCCAAACTCTCCCCATTTCCCCCACCTCCCAGCCTCTGGCAACCACTTTTCCACTGTCTGTTTTTATGGGTTTGACTTATCTTTCTGAAGATTCCACATATAAATTATACCATGCAGTGTTTGTCTTTTTCTGTCTGACATTTCACTTTACATAATGCCCTCAAATTCCATCCATGTTGTTACAAATGGCAAGATTTCCTTCTTTCTCACGGCTAAATAATATTCCATTGTATATATATACATACCACATCTTCTTCATCCATTCATCTGTAGACAGACACGTTGTTTCCATTTCTTGACTATTGGGAATAATACTGCAATGAACATGGAAGTGCAGATATATCTTCGATATCCTGCTTTTCAATCCCTTTGGATATATATCCAGAAGTGGCATTGCTGAATCATATGGTAGTTCTTTTTTAAATTTTGGGGGGAAACTCCATACTATTTATTATTATTATTATTAATTGTTTCTAAAACCTCAAAAACCACTTCCTATCTTCTAAAATAAACAATATAAAAGCATAAGAAAGGCTGCTAGGCAGAAATCTCAAGATAAGTTGTGAATCCTTAACTTCAGGATTGTTTAATCTCATGTAACTCATACACTATGCAGATGCTTCTGTGTAAAAGTGATAATCAAATGCATAAGTATGTTAATAATCTAAGTAACTTACTCAATCTAATGTAACACATAGTTATTGAGACCTTGCTATGTGTAAATCACTATTCTAAGTGGCTGAGGTATGAAAAGAATGTTCCAGAGATGTCATAAATAAAGATAAAATATAAGTTTGCCTAGGAAATGTTCAAATTGCAATGAGTATTCAGTTTTAACTATAATCAAAAATCTGTGTAGATTTGTGATCAAAACCAGCACTGGAGATGAATTTGAGAATCATGATCAACAGTCAGCCCAATCAAGACTTCCACTGACTGAAATCTCAGCCAACATCTCACTGCCTAGCTGACCTAAAGCAAGACCTGCCCAGTTGAATCCAGTCAATCCACAGTGTCATCAGAGATAATAATGTATTGTTACTTTAAGGCCCTAAGTTAGGGTTATTTCTTACAGAACAACAGATAACTAGAGCATCAAACAATTATTTTTTTGTTGTTTTTGCAGCAGACAATAAGCACAAATCAATAATCAAAATTATATTAAAATGATAGCAGTAGTAAAGCTATTTATTTTTGTGTTGAACTTAAATTCATTGAAATAAGGCCAACAAATTTTTCCGGAATAAAGCTTTTGTTAAACTCTTCTCTTCAGCAGATAAATCATGAATTTAACTGTGCCAAGAAGTTCTGTTTTGGTTTCCTATTCATTTCAAATCATTTGTGGGACAGGTTAAGAATATCTAACTTGGAAGTTGTCTACGTATTTTACTGTCTCTCACATGTTGCCAAAACGTAGGCACTTACTGGATGTGGAAACTTATGGTGAATGGATTTCTGCTCAAAGAGTGTCAACTTCTATGCTGATCAATTAGTCTGACCCACACTATGTCTATAGGAGGTTCACACAGTTTGCTTGTTGGTTGCCCTGGGTCCTCCTGATAACAGCCAAGGGATGTCCCTGATGAAGTGCTCTTTTCCCTAAAACAGAGCATGAATTTCAGGAGACAGTAACACCCAGAAATAGGAAGAACATTATTTGTATCAAATGTAGCTTTGAGAATTTTAAATGTATAATTGGAGTCCATGGACTGCCCAGAGACATATTTTAATAACAAAGGCACTGGCAGTGATCAGTGCAGACACCAGAGACGGGCATAGGATGCTAAGGCTGCTGCTGCAGCCACCAAGAAGCCTGTGTGCGAGCACAGGTCACTCTCCACACCTCCCCTCCAGGGAGCCTGTGCAGCCCTCCACTGCCAGGGTCCCGTGATCCAGGGACAACTTCCCCGGGAGAACACACGGCATGCCTCAGGCTGGTGCAACGTCACACCAGCCTCTGCCGCCACAGGCTCGCCCCGCATCCGTACCCCTCCCTCCCCCCAGCCTGAGTGAACCAGAGCCCCTGAAGCAGCTCCTTTAACCCCGTCCTGTCTGAGTGAAGAACAGATGCCCTCAGGCGACCTACACGCAGAGGCGGGTCCAAATCCAAAGCTGAACCCCAGGAGCTGTGCGAACAAAGAAGAGAAAGGGAAATTTCTCCCAGCAGCCTCAGAAGCAGCAGATTAAAGCTCCACAATTAACTTGATGTACCTGCATCTGTGGGATACCTGAATAGACAACGAATCATCCCAAATTGAGGTGGTGGACTTTGGGAGCAACGATATACATATATTTTCCCCTTTTTCTCTTTTTGTGAGTGTGTATGTCTATGCTTCTGTGTGTGATTTTGTCTGTATAGCTTTGCTTTTACCATTTGTCCTAGGGTTCTGTCTGTCCGTTTTTGGTTTTTTATTTAAGTATAGTTTTTAGCACTTGTTATCATTGGTAGATTTGTTTTTTGGTTTGGTTTCTCTCTTCTTTCTTTTTTTTTTTTTAATTACTTAAAAAAATATTTTTTATTTTAATAACTTTATTTTATTTTACTTTATTTTATTTTATCTTCTTCTTTCTTTCTTTCTTTCTTTCTTTTCTCCCTTTTATTCTGAACCGTGTTGATGAGAGGCTCTTGGTGCTCCAGCCAGGCGTCAGGGCTGTGCCTCTGAGGTGGGAGAGCCAAGTTCAGGACACTGGTCCACAAGAGACCTCCAAGCTCCATGTAATATCAAATGGCGAAAATCTCCCAGAGATCTCCATCTCAACGCCAAGATCCAGCTCCACTCAACGACCAGCAAGCTACAGTGCTGGACACCCAATGCCAAACAACTAGCAAGACAGGAACACAACCCCATCCATTAGCAGAGAGGCTGCCTAAAATCATAATAAGGCCACAGACACCGCAAAACACACCACCAGACATGGACCTGCCCACCAGAAAGACAAGATCCAGCTTCATCCACCAGAACACAGGCACTAGTCCCCTCCACCAGGAAGCCTACACAACCCACTGAACCAACCTTAGCCACTGGGGACAGACACCAAAATCAACGGGAACTACGAACCTGCAGCCTGCGGAAAGGAGACCCCAAAAACAGTAAGTTAAGCAAAATGACAAGACAGAGAAACACACAGCAGATGAAGGAGCAAGGCAAACCCAACAGATCTATCAAATGAAGAGGAAATAGGCAGTCTACTGGAAAAAGAATTCAGAATAATGACAGTAAAGATGATCCAATATCTTGGAAATAGAATGGAGAAAATACAAGAAACATTTAACAAGGACCTAGAACTAAAGACCAAACAAACAGTGATGAACAACACAATAAATGAAAATAAAATTTCTCTAGAAGGGAACAATAGCAGAATAACTGAGGCAGAAGAATGGATAAGTGATCTGGAAGATAAAATAGTGGAAATAACTACTGCAGAGCAGACTAAAGAGAAAAGAATGAAAAGAATTGAAGACAGTCTCAGAGACCTCTGGGACAACATTAAACGCACCAACATTCGAATTATAGGGGTCCCAGAAAAAGAAGAGAAAAAGAAAGGGACTGAGAAAATATTTGGAGAGATTATAGTCGAAAACTTCCCTAATATGGGAAAGGAAAGAGTTAATCAAGTCCAGGAAGCACACAGAGTCCCATACAGGATAAATTCAAGGAGAAACGTGCCAAGACACATATTAATCAAACTATCAAAAATTAAATACAAAGAAAGAATATTAAAAGCAGCAAGGGGAAAAGCAACCAATAACACACAAGGGAATCCCCATAAGGTTAACAGCTGATCTTTCAGCAGAAACTCTGCAAGCCAGAAGGGAGTGGCAGGACATAGTTAAAGTGATGAAGAAGAAAAACCTACAACCAAGATTACTCTATCCAGCAAGGATCTCTTAAGATTTGACAGAGAATTTAAAAGCATTACAGACAAGCGAAAGCTAAGAGTATTCAGCACCACCAAACCAGCTTTACAACAAATGCTAAAGGAACTTCTCTAGGCCGGAAACACAAGAGAAGGAAAAGACCTACAATAACAAACCCCAAACAATTAAGAAAATGGTAATAGGAACATACATATCAATAATTACCTTAAATGTAAATGGATTAAATGCTCCAACCAAAAGACATAGACTGGCTGAATGGATACAAAAACAAGACCCGTATATATGCTGCCTACAAGAGAGACCCATTTCAGACCTAGGGACACATACAGACTGAAAGTGAGGGGATGGAAAAAGATATTCCAGGCAAATGGAAATCAAAAGAAAGCTGGAGTAGCAATTCTCATAGCAGACAAAATAGACTTTAAAATAAAGACTATTACAAGAGATGAAGAAGGACAAAACATAATGATCAAGGGATCAATCCAAGAAGAAGATATAACAATTGTAAATATTTATGCACCCAACATAGGAGCACCTCAATACATAAGGGAAATACTAACAGCCATAAAAGGGGAAATCGACAGTAACACAATCATAGTAGGGGACTTTAACACCCCACTTTCACCAATGGACAGATCATCCAAAATGAAAATAAATAAGGAAACACAAGCTTTAAATGACACATTAAACAAGATGGACTTAATTGATATTTATAGGACATTCCATCCAAAAACAACAGAATACACTTTCTTCTCAAGTGCTCATGGAACATTCTCCAGGAGAGATCATATCTTGGGTCACAAATCAAGCCTTGGTAAATTTAAGAAAATTGAAATCATACCAAGTATCTTTTCCAATCACAATGCTATGAGAATAGATATCAGTTACAGGAAAAAATCTGTAAAAAATACAAACACGTGGAGGCAGAATAATACACTACTTAATACCCAAGAGTTCACTGAGGAAATCAAAAAATACCTAGAAACAAATGACAATGAAAACACGATGACCCAAAACCTATGGGATGCAGCAACAGCAGTTCTAAGAGAGAAGTTTATAGCAATACAATCCTACCTTAAGAAACAAGAAACATCTCAAGTAAACAACCTAACCTTACACCTAAAGCAATTAGAGAAAGAAGAACAAAAAACCCCCAAAGTTACCAGAAGGAATGAAATCATAAAGATCAGATCAGAAATAAATGAAAAAGAAATGAAGGAAATAATAGCAAAGATCAAAAAAACTAAAAGCTGGTTCTTTAAGAAGATAAACAAAATTGATAAACCATTAGCCAGACTCATCAAGAAAAAAAGGGAGAAGACTCAAATCAATAGAATTAGAAATGAAAAAGGAGAAGTAACAACTGACACTGCAGAAATACAAAGGATCATGAGAGATTACTACAAGCAACTATATGCCAATAAAATGGACAACCTGGAAGAAATGGACAAATTCTTAGAAAAGCACAACCTTACGAGACTGAACCAGGAAGAAACAGAAAATATGAACAGACCAATCACAAGCACTGAAATTGAAACTGTGATTAAACATCTTCCAACAAACAAAAGCCCAGGACCAGATGGCTTCACAGGCTAATTCTATCAAATGTTTAGAGAAGAGCTAACACCTATCCTTCTCAAACTCTTCCAAAATATAACAGAGGTAGGAACACTCCCAAACTCATTCTACAAGGTCTCCATCACCCTGATACCAAAACCAGACAAAGATGTCACAAAGAAAGAAAACTACAGGCCAATATCACTGATGAACATAGATGCAAAAATCCTCAACAAAATACTAGCAAACAGAATCCAACAGCACATTAAAAGGATCATACACCATGATTAAGTGGGCTTTATCCCAGGAATGCAGGGATTCTTTAATATATGCAAATCAAGCAATGTGATACACCATATTAACAAATTGAAGGAGGAAAACCATATGATCATCTCAATAAATGAGAGAAAGCTTTCGACAAAATTCAACACTCATTTATGATAAAAACCCTCCAGAAAGTAGGCATAGAGGGAACTTTCCTGAACATAATAAAGGCCATATATGGCAAACCCACAGCCAACATCGTCCTCGATGGTGAAAACCTGAAACCATTTCCACTAAGATCAGGAACAAGACAAGGTTGCCCACTCTCACCACTATTATTCAACATAGTTTTGGAGGTTTTAGCCACAGCAGTCAGAGAAGAAAAAGAAATAAAAGGAATCCAAATCGGAAAGGAAGAAGTAAAGCTGTCACTGTTTGCAGATGACATGATACTATACATAGAGAATCCTAAAGATGCTACCAGAAAACTACTAGAGCTAATCAATGAATTGGATAAAGTAGCAGGATACAAAATTAATGCACAGTAATCTCTTGCATTCCTATACACTAATGATGAAAAATCCGAAAGTGAAATTAAGAAAATGCTCCCATTTACCATTGCAACAAAAAGAATAAAATATCTTGGAATAAACCTACCTAAGGAGACAAAAGACCTGTATGCAGAAAATTATAAGACACTGATGAAAGAAATTATAGATGATACAGATAGATGGAGAGATATACCATGTTCTTGGATTGGAAGAATCAACATTGTGAAAATGACTATACTACCCAAAGCAATCTATAGATTCAGTGCAATCCCTATCAAACTACCACTGGCATTTTTCACAGAACTAGAGCAAAAAATTTCACAATTTGTATGGAAACACAAAAGACCCCGAATAGCCAAAGCAATCTTGAGAAAGAAAAACGGAGCTGGAGGAATTAGGCTCCCTGACTTCAGACTATAATACAAAGCTACAGTAATCAAGACATTATGGTACTGGCACAAAAACAGAAATATAGATCAGTGGAACAGGATAGAAAGCCCAGAGATAAACCCACACACATATGGTCACCTTATCTTTGATAAAGGAGGCAAGAATATACAGTGGAGAAAAGACAGCCTCTTCAATAAGTGGTACTGGGAAAATTGGACAGCTACATGCAAAGGAATGAAATTAGAACATTCCCTAACACCATAAACAAAAATAAACTCAAAATGGTTTAAAGACCTAAATGTAAGGCCAGACACTATTAAACTCTTAGAGGAAAACATAGGTAGAACACTCTATGACATAAATCACAGCAAGATCCTTTTTGACCCACCTCCTAGAGGAATGGAAATAAAAACAAAAATAAACAAATGGTACCTAATGAAACTTCAAAGCTTTTGCACAGCAAAGGAAACCATAAACAAGATGAAAGGCAACCCTCAGAATGGGAGAAAATATTTGCAAATGAAGCAACTGACAAAGGATTAATCTCCAAAATTTACAAGCATCTCATGCAGCTCAATATCAAAAAACAAACAAACAACCCAATCCAAAAATGGGCAGAAGACCTAAATAGACATTTCTCCAAAGAAGAGATATAGATTGCCAGCAAACACATGAAAGAATGCTCAACAGCATTAATCATTAGAGAAATGCAAATCAAAACTACAATGAGATATCATCTCACACCGGTCAGAATGGCCATCATCAAAAAATCTACAATCAATAAATGCTGGAGAGGGTGTGGAGAAAAGGGGACCCTCTTGCAGTGTTGGTGGGAATGTAAATTGATACAGCCACTATAGAGAACAGTATGGAGGTTCCTTAAAAAACTAAAAATAGAACTACCATACGACCCAGCACTCCCACTACTGGGCATATACCCTGAGAAAACCATAATTCAAAAAGAGTCATGTACCGAAATGTTCATTGCAGCTGTATTTACAATAGCCAGGACATGGAAGCAACCTAAGTGTCCATCAGCAAATGAATGGATAAAGAAGATGTGGCACATATATACAATGGAATATTACTCAGCCATAAAAAGAAATGAAATTGAGTTATTTGTAGTGAGGTGGATGGACCTAGAGTCTGTCATACAGAGTGAAGTAAGTCAGAAAAAGAAAACCAAATACCATATGCTAACATATATACATGGAATGAAAAAAAAAAAAAAGGGCATGAAGAACCTAGGGGCAAGCTGGGAATAAAGACACAGACCTACTAGAGAATGGACTTGAGGATACGGGGAGGGGGAAGGGTAAGCTGGGACTAAGTGAGAGAGTGGCATGGACATATATACACTACCAAATGTAAAACAGATAGCTAGTGGGAAGCAGCCGCATAGCAGAGGGAGATCAGCTTGGTGCTTTGTGACCACCTAGAGAGGTGGGATAGGGAGGGTGGGAGGGAGGGAGATGCAAGAGGGAAGAGAAATGGGGACATATGTATATGTAAAACTGATTCACTTTGTTATAAAGCAGAAACTAACACACCATTGTAAAGCAATTATACTCCAGTAAAAATGTTTAAAAAAAAAAGAAATGATTTTATTTTAATTGTAAGAGTAAAACAACAACAACAACAACAAAATAACAAGGGCACTTTTTCAACAGAAAATTTTCTGTTTTCTAAGGTAGTGATGATCCACTTTTTAGAGCTCCTTCTCTTTTTTTCTCTCTCTGTCTCTGTGTTTATGCACACACACACACACACACACACACCCCTCACATCATTTATCTTTTATTATCTTTTATGATTAAAAGCAAGCAAAATTCTTTTTTTAGTTAATTTTTATTGGCGTATAATTGCTTTACAATGTTGTGTTAGTTTCTGCTGTACAGTAAAATGAATCAGGTATACATATACATATGTCCCCTCATTTTGAATTTCTTTCCCATTTAGGTCACCACAGAGCACTGAATAGAGTTCCCTGTGCTATACAGTAAGTTCTCATTAGTTATCTATTTTATACATAGTAGTGTATGCATGTCAATCCCAATATCCCAATTCATCCCATCCCTCCCCTTCCCCCCTTGGTGTCCATATGTTTGTTCTCTACGTCTGTGTCTCTATTTCTGCTTTGCAAATAAGTTCATCTGTATCATTTTTCTGGATTCCACATACAAGCAATGTTATATGATTTTTTTTTTCTCTTTCTGACTTACTTCACTCTGTATGACAGTCTCTAGGTCCATCCACATCTCTGCAAATGGCACAATTTTGTTCCTTTTTATGGTTGAGTACTATTCCATTGTATACATGTACCACAGCTTCTTTATCCATTCCTCTGTTGATGGACATTTAGGTTACTTCCGTGTTCTGGTTATTGTAAATAGTGGGGAGCATGTATCTTTTTGAATTCTGGTTTGCTCCAGGTATATGCCCAGGAGTGAGATTGCTGGGTTATATGGTAGATCTATTTTTAGTTTTTTAAGGAATCTCCATACTGTTCTCCATAGTGGCTGTATAGAGAAAATTTCTTAAAATGATTAGACTGCTGATAGAGAAGTTTTTTTCTTTATTTTAACTGTATACAGGCTCATATCTGTTGACGGCAACTGACAATTGTGGTACGCTTGTGGTATGTTTGAAAATTGAATAGTAGAATTTGCAACAGATTAAAGTTGTGCAAAGAAAAGAACATTTCTGATGTTTCAAGTTAAACACCTAACAGAGCTGAATGAAATTTGGGTTTATTTATTTATTTCATACATTTTGAGGAAAGAATCTTAGTTAAAATGGTTCTGCTTCTCTTTCTTAGCTTCTGTATTTTATGTTGGATTATTGTGGTGTGTTATGTTAGCTAGCCTTGTTATTTCATTATGAAAATTAAGTAACATGCCTAGTTTTGCATCTTTTCTAACTACATATATAAGGATTTTCAGGTAACCCCTAAAGGCAACCTTCTAACTAATTTCGTAAATAAGGGTAACAAGAGTTTCTTAGTAAAGTAATGAAGTACAAATATAGATCCATTTGAAAAAGACTTGATGAGCATGACTAGTCTCTCTCTCTCTTTCTCTCTCTCTACCCCCCATTTCTCCCTCCCTTTATAATAGAGTGCAATTCTTTTCAAGTAATTTCTTTTTTATACTAAGTAACTATCATAATCAGTTTTCATAACACGTTAAAAAAGTTGTATTTTCTTGCATTGACACTGTGAGACATTTATAGCAGGATTGTTTTCCACAGGGCACTTTAATTTTTTCGTGTTATAATGAGGAAGAGAAAATCTATTTCTCATAGAATACTGATGTTCTTATCCTCATTCTTTACTCTCCCTCTCCTACCATCAGGAAAGGATTAGGAGAGCTCACTACAATGAGAACAATGAGTAGAAGAGTGAAAATAGAAAAAGCTCTTAATTCAGAATACTTGGGATTTAATACTCCATTTTATTTTTTCCTTGTACAATCTCTCTGGGATCCTGGACCAAACTATTCACTATTCATACCTTATCTATATAGAACTTGATATGTATATAGACAGAAATGTAATAATATGTATACATAATATGTATAAAAATAAAAACTCTTTTTGACCTCAAAACTAAATTTCCTTACAACTTCCCATTCAGCTCAAAAATAAAAAGCATAATCTTGCTGCCTCTAGGAAATATATTGGCCAAACCCAGAATCATTTTGATTTAGCCCCTGTCTAGCTCAAAGCTTATTCTTTGAAATCTCTCCTCTTCTCTCTCACCAGGGACAGTGACAAATGTTGACTCTGCTGTGTGGTATGATCATGTACCTCGTCTGCTTCTGTGCATTGGTGAGGTTCAGAAGCAGGGCCTCTTCCCCTAATCTTAACGCTAGCAAATATTCTACACTGTTTATGCCCCTGGGTGGCTACTTGAGCCCATGGTCAGCCTAGGGCTCACCTAGATAAACTAAGTCCCATCGACAGGCAAGTTCACTTTGAGCTGTGCCAGTACTCAGAAGCTGTCCTCTCTCAACTCTGGAAGCACTAAGTACTTCTGTAGATGTTGCAGGTAGAAAATTTCTCCTGAGAATCAAGACTAGTCTCTGTGTTCAGAAGCCATCCCCTAACTACTTGGCAGCCTTTCACACCCTAATCCCCTAGGAAGAAGATGCCATTGTTATTCTTTCTTTAACACGTCTTCAAATTCTACTCTCTCATTCCTCTTGTCCATTTTGCTATCTAGTCTCTCAACAGGAAGTTGGACGGTATAAGGAAAGAGGATGTAGAACTACCCGTGGCTTGCACATCTCTTTAAATACTTGTGTTTTCTACATTGCTAGATCTCTAGTTAATCTTGCAATTTATTGTCTCGAGTCTGTTCTCATTGGTTTATAGGTGGAGTGTATGTGTGGGTAAGGTGGGAGTGGAGGGAACCCTGGGGACTATGAAGCAAAAATCTTTGTCCTTTTTATTCCATATCTCAAGTTATTGCTGAAAGTAAACATTTTGCATCTCACTTCTTTACAAAAATATTCTACTGTGGTAATAAATATACTGTGGTGGCACACCTGAAAGCAAAACATGTCATAGATATTTCGATTGTAGACCACCTATAATTACTAGAGCAAGGTACACTGTGTTCAGTGTTCTTTTAGATGACTATTTATTGTACAATTTTTAAAAAAGTGGTTTCCATAGCAACCTTGTCTGCAGATAGTTTCAGAATAGGCTTTTACAGCTTCGAATCATGAATATATTGTATCCGTTTGGAAAAAAAAGAATCAGATCAGGTTTTACAATTAATTTATATTCAACGTCAGGAAGAACTGTTTCTTCCGAAGGTACCTTTCACATACACAAAATATCATTAACAATAATGCTTTAGTTTGTAGGAGAGAGAGAGAGAGAGAGAGAGAGAGACAGAAAGATTGATGATTGATTCTTCCCACTTCTCCCATCAGCTGTTCTCTGATGAGGAATTATAATTTTGTCTATTTTCTTAAAAATCTGATTGAAGTATATGTCAAAAAAGATTGTGATGCCTCAAATAGGTATTCCCAGAATATGCTTATATGTGGGCATGTCTGGAAGCTACACACTGTATTTATTGATATTTTCCTTTTGTTTAATGAGCACTTATTAAGCATCTTCTAATAACAAGCACTGTGTGTACCCTGCAAGTAAAGCAATGAATGTAATGCCGTTGCTGCACTCTAATTACAAAAATCTGGGAGTGGAGTAGACAGTTTATAAAAAAGTATGATAACGTGGTGAGTGCTGGCAAGACAGGATCATTATGGGATCAGAGAGGAGGAATATCACTCAGTCTGAGTGTGTAGGGAAGAATTATTGGAAGGGACAATACTATACTGTGTTTAAGGATGAGTAAGAATATTTCATCAGTTAGAAAGAGGCTGGGCAAGATATTTCAAGTTGAGGGAATAGTATGAGGCAAGGTATGATACCTACAGGAAACTAAATGCAGAATGGTGCATGATTACTATTATATGAGGTGTCAATATATTAGTAGATGGGGTAGAAGTAAGGTTTTCAAAAGGTAAAGACAAGTAAATATTAATATGTAATAACTGAATATATATAAATATCTTTATAGGTTTTTTGAATTGCTGCTCTAACACAAATTTGGTTACATAGTTTAAGGAAAGGCCAAGGGAAATTCTTTTAAGCTCAATGAACTCTTTTTATGACTCCTTTTGCATTGACACAAAAATATTGATTGTAATAGTTCAATCCTTCATATGTCACAACATAAGAAATTAGAAATACTACTCTAGCACCCAGGACACTGATAGCCTTCCAAGGTGAATTCTTGATGTCCTTTCCCTCCATTAACATCCTCTACATTCTGCCAGTGAGTGAGACTATGGGCTTCTCTCACCTCTCTAAGACACAAGAGGCAGCAGTAAAAAGAAGCTTTGATGTTTATGTTGAAAAGTTACACATGCATGTGTTCCTTGATATTATCTCAACAGAAAGGTAAAAATAAGAAGTACTAAATAAATAAATAGGAACTTGCCTGACAGCTGTAACCAGGATTGTGACTGGATGGAACTGTCCATCATCACTAAGACAGTCACTGCCCAGCTCATTAGAGTTAAGCATGAAATCTTCACTAGGGCACACTTTGTGATGACTCAAGACTCCACCAATTTTCTCCATTTGAACTGCAGTGTAAAGCTTTTTCTTTGACAAATATTTATTTGACTCTTATTGAATGGATTTGGGAATATTCCGTTACCAGTTTTAAGGTTTCCTAGCTTCATTTGAGAACAAAGGGACTGAAATAGATAATTTATAAATTACATGGAATAAAATGGAAGATCTAAAGTTCTTATCATTCTCAGTAGTTCAAATGTCTTTCCAGTACATTCCATTTCTTGAGACCATTGTCATTGTGTGCCCTAATTCATTCTTTCTTAGAAAACCATTTAGGCCTTTCTGTTACCTCCATGACAACTGTGTCTCTTATTATTTTATTTAAAACATCAAGACCGATCAGTTGTTTATCTTTTCCTTTGATTTCTTAATTAGGTCATTGAATTTTTGAACCATCTCCCTAGAACACAAAATTTCTGCTTCTCCAAATTAACTTTTCTTTGTCAGTTACTTACTATGGCCTTTATTAGGGTGTCAGTCTTTGGGTGCCTCAAGAAGTCTAGTATTGCTTGTTACTAGAAACAACAACTGTTTTCACTAAATTTCACTCCCAGTAACTACATCTGAAATACTATATTAGTTAGGAAACAGAATAACGAACAAGATAGAAGAAAAATACTCTAGATCAATAACACAAAGTTATCTCTTTGGAAATCCCTGTGTCAAATCTGTCTCTAGCTATTCTGAAAATCAGTTTACACACATATAAAATATGTCAACAAATGCGTAAGATATTTTGCATGCCGTGTATAAGTAAGTCTCAAAATAGTGCTGGTGATATTAAGTGGAATCCAAGTTTTTCATTTGCTTTTTTTAATTATTTTTGAAATGAATAAAGAAACTGCAATTCAGAGAGATTGAATAACTTGCCCTCTTTTGTATATTTAATATGTGACCGAGAAAATATTCAGATAAAGATAACTCACACTTGAAGGCTTAAACTCACACTTCTTGCTATTTTTCACAGCTGCATTACCACAGTGAGGAAATTTCGCACAAAAATTTTTGGTGGGTTTCTCTTTCTCCTTTTGAGATTTTGCTTTAATGAATGCCCATATTTTTACTATAAGATTTCAGACAAACAGCATTTTTCATGGAAGATTTATGCTTTAGGCTCTGAAATGATCTGAGACCACGTTATTCTCCTTCAGGGTTTGGTTCAAGAGCCATTCCCATGATGACACCCTTTGATGTACATTAAATTTATTCTGTTTTTAGTGCTGTTTTCTGATTTCTTTTAACATTGCCACCAGTTCCATTTTAATTAATTGTGCTTGGAAGTATTCTCAGGGACTCTCTAGAAAAGTGTGCTTCCTTAGAACTAAGTCACATTATTTTCTAGGTCATCAATTATAAGGAATCAGAAGATATATGTTCTGATCCCTGGACTGTCACTAATTAGCTGTGTGATTTCAAACTTGGGGGGAAAAGAAGTCATTAAACCTCTCTGAAACTTTCTGGCTTCATTTGTAATATAGTGACTGGACATAAAAATGTTTAATTCCTTTCCAACCTGAGTATTATGTAAATCTATGAGATTTTCCTTATACTCAGCCTCTTCTACATGGTGTCACATAATCTTGGTCCAAGCCCCTATCCAATATTCTAAGGATTTCGCCCTAGAGACTCAGTCTTCTTACATCTATAGGAGACAATCTTGGCAGACTTTTCACAAATAAGAGCAGAGTGGATTGTACTGCAGTGGTCAAATAACTAAGGTTGGACAAATTAGATTTTCTTGACAAAAAGGATTTGGGGTTGAGATTCAGAGAAAAGCAGTTAGCTTATGTAAATATTTTAGATATTCAGGATAGTATTATTCCCTCTTTCATTTATTCTTGAAGACAAGCCACACTTGTCTTCTGGCTATTTCTTAAACATACCAAGAATACTGGCACCTCAGAGCCTTTGCACTTGTAAATACCTCTGCCACTAAGGCATTTCCTTCAAATATATACGCAGTTTACTCCTTTTTCAGAGAGGTACTCCTTCACCATCTTATATAAACTATCACTTCTTATTCCATAAAATCGCATCCTGTTTTCACATGTTATTTTTCTTCATAGGACTCATTAGCATATTCTTATAGTATCTGTCTCTCTTCTTCATAATTTAAGCTTCATGAAAGGGGATAATATCATCCCTTGTGTTTTGCCTGCATCTAGCCTTCAGCTTAGTAAATAATAACTCTATTAAAACCTCCTCAGGGCTTCCCTGGTGGCGCAGTGGTTGAGAATCTGCCTGCCAATGCAGGGGACACGGGTTCGAGCCCTGGTCTGGGAAGATCCCACATGCCACGGAGCAACTAGGCCCGTGAGCCACAACTACTGAGCCTGCGTGTCTGGAGCCTGTGCTCTGCAACAAGAGAGGCCACGATGGTGAGAGGCCCGCGCACTGCGATGAAGAGTGGTCCCCGCTCGCCACAACTAGAGAAAGCCCTCACACAGAAACGAAGACCTAACACAGCCAAAAATAAGTAAATAAATAAATAAATTAAAAAAAAAAAAAAAAAACCTCCTCAATACCCATCCAGTCTCTACCAAAATCCTGAGTGATGTGTGTCTGGCACTTCAATTCCTTCTATCGTGGAATTTCTTTGAATACTTTTAGTCAACTAGTAGGAAAAATTATTAGAATTAATCAAATACTGAATCCAGCATTTCTGGCAAGTGCATGTATATGGAAGCAACACTGATTAAAAACTATTTTCCTCTTCTAGATTAAGCTCTTTCAGAATCTATTGCCACACATACTTCTCAAATTTTTGCTCATCTAAATTAACAACTTCATGCAATTCTAATGTGTAAACCTTTGGCTTCAAATTTGAAAGCAGTGTCTTACCTTTGAAACTGCTTACCTGACAATTGTGGTTTCCCACAAAATGAGACGGGGCTTGAATCTGCAAGCAAAACAAGGTGGGGAGAACAAACATCCATCTACCAGCTAGAGGAATGCACAGATTTATTAAATTTGACAGCCGATACAGCAGCTGAACCATTCATTGTTCGGCTATCCACATTGCTAGGTAATGAGAGACAGAGCTTTTTCTCTCTTACCCCTCTGAAGGACAGTACCGTAGGCAGGGTGTCCAGAGAATTGTGCTTTAAATGTCCCATAAACCATGTGTGTTGTGACTGGCCTAATTTACATTCAATAAAATGATAACTTCTCTCTCTGTTTCTTTTTCTTTCTCTGAAATTGGAGAAATAATCTAAGTAACAGAGCCAAGATCAAAAGTCATAAAGATATCTAGCAAGTTAGCCAGTCATATATTAAAAGGGAAAGGAGTCTCAGAACCTCAAGAATCTTCTATCAAATGGTTGGAAAGAGGGGAATGGAGTAATGGGTAATTACTATCATTTTAACCCTTTTATACTTATCTTTACATTCAGTATACAGTCCCTTCCCTCATCCACTTATAGAGTACTATAATAAAAGGTAATTTTTTTTGACTATTCAGGCGGGTAAAATTTAAAAGTTAAATATAAACCACCAAAATTACCTTAGAAGTTATTCCACTATATGCATTATCAGTTTGGAAGTTGACTGTATACTAAGACCTCTGTCCTAAGTAAATAGTACCTTTGTTTAACATTTCCTTGAATACTCAGCTGATAAAAACTAAACAATAGAAAAGCTGATATTGAATTTAACATTTCTTGTGGCTAATAGGCCCTTTCTCACCAGTAAAACACTTATAAAATTTAGATTATAGCACACAAAAATCCCTAAAAATATAGATAACTGTTAAATATTCTAAAGAATTGTGGAAATAGTGTAACAGAATTGTGAGGACCATGAGCAATGGTGTCAGATGAGATCTAGCTGAAGTCCCAGCTTGGCCAATAGCTTGCTGTGCGAATCTAAACTAACCATTTAGCTTCTTTAATACATAGTTTTATCAACTGTGCAAGGTAGGGGGTCACCAGTAATTACCTATTTCCTAGGACTGCTATAAAGATTAAATGAGAATGTGCGCATACAATACATATCACATTGCCTAAGCAGTACGAGTACAAACACTAGTTATTACTACTATTACAGTTTTTGTTGTTATTAGTGTTTTGGTAACATGCAGGACAATGAAGATTTCTAAGTAATAGATTGGGGGCATCATCGATTTTTCTAGACAATAGATTGAGTGAGAGTAGCTAGTGAGGGAAATGAAGGCAATTATTTTATAGAACCTTTTATACAAAATGACTTAGAAAGATCGTAGAAAGGATTGTCATTGGTTGTTGTGCGTCTTGAAAGGGTTTCTGTTGTTATTTTGTTGTTTGCTTTTTGATGTATCTTTTTTTAAAGACAGATGAGTTTAAATGAAGGAGAGTTTAGAGAGACTGTGGAAAATCAATAAATCAATGGAATAATAGAACAACTTTATTGAGTGTATTGAAGAAGGCAATTTTATACAAGTTAAATAATTAACCTGAGAAATGAGCGGAGGTATCTTTGTTGTCCTAATAAGAAAGAGAAAAGAAAATATGGGTGTCAATGTGATAAGTTCGTAAGTTTAAAAACAAATGTGACTTCATTTTCTCTGTGAAATAGTAGTAGTAGTTATTTGCATAGACTCTCAAAATAGTAGTTACTGGATATTTCGAGTCAACTGTAGACGTATGGGCAAAATGATTTTTAGGAGCAAAGTACTAAGTCATTCCCTTTATTGGTGTATCAGTGAGTCTAGCCATTTCCCTACACCACAACCAGACAGCATTCAGTAATCATCAACTTATTCAATAAGAATCATTTGTTTGCTAAATAATGTTTTAGACAGAGGTGAAGGGTGTATTTTCTGCTCTTAAGGGGTGTGAATACAGTGGAGGGAAACCGATAATAAACAGGGCACATAATAACTGATAGATTTTCTTTCTTTCTTTCTTTCTTTTTCTTTCTTTCTTTCATTCTTTCTTTCTCTCTCTCTCTTTTTCTTTTTTATCTATCTATCTATCAGTTTAATCTATTTAAACATACTATGGATAATGTAGGTAGATATAGAGAGGAGATAGGTAGATAGATGATAGATAGATAGATAGATATCAAAAGATAGATGATAGATAAAAGATCTAAATTATATGTAGATATACATATATATCCAAATACTTTTGACTGTAACAAAGAAAGTAAAATAGGATAGTTTGCTATAGAATATAGGGTCTACTTTGTTAAAAGATATAGTCAAGGAAAGTGTTTTCATTTTTCTGTCTCAAAATCAATGGGAAATAAAAGCTATCTACTTGATTGGCAAGAGTTTCCTCTCTAGATTTTTTATTGTTGGTATATGGTAGTAGAAACATATAAAGGTGAATTTTTTTTTCTGCTGCTTATTTAACTATATTTTGCTGATTTATCAAAATATTTTAAAGAGGAGATTTATCCCATTTTATTTTTTAGAAAAATAATTTGGAACTAATATAAAGATGAATGATGGAGGATCAGAAAGAGAAGAAATTAGGAGAACACTTGGAAATCTCATAATTGATAATAGAAAGGATAAAGGACAGAAATAAAATATAGCATTTGGGAACTGGAAGAGAAGTTGAGCTGGAGAAATATTTAGGTGGTAGAAATTGTTACCATACTTCATATTTAATTTCTGTGTACCTAATATCTATTAACAGTCTTCTCAAGTGGCTGCCCAGGCGTTGGCAGAGCATGGGGAATGAAAGTTATCTCAGGGATGTGCATAGTTACTGCTACTTTAATCTCAGCGGAGACTGCCTGTTCAGCAGCATCAAACCTGTTTCCTTTACAAATCCAATTTCCGTTCTCTTAAATGGGCCCAAGGACCAGTAGCTAGAGCTCAGAATTCTTTTCTAGTTAAGCATGCTTCTACTTAAAGATTATGCAAAGCCTTGTAACTAAACGATACATTTAAAACTTTCTAAAAGAGTTCCATTTTAAAAGTCTGTGGAGAGTTCTGAAATTATCTTTACACATGTATCTTTGTAATTTGAGTTCTAAATCTCTAAATTTCCAGAATACAAATTCCCTCAAAATATTTTTTCTGGGTTTCATTTAAGGTTATAAATTTTGCTTTGAGCTATATTTCTTCTGTATTCCCATTAATTTCTATTTTTGTTCTGGATTAGTCTCCAAGGATGGATGTTTCTTGGTAAATATTCTTTAAATATTTAACTAAATCAAAAGTTTAAAGTAATAGCAGAGTTTTCTATAGAATTGGTAAACTCTAAAATATTTACAAAGTTTCTGTAACATCACAGTAAAAGTTTAAAGTAATTGTTATTCTGGCATTTATAATTTAAAAATAAATACCCCCAATTTAAAACTCCCTTATACACAGGACACAAATCAACTTCTCAATTAGCATATATTTAAACATTTTTTCTGATTTTAAAATAATATACACTTATTACATAAAATTTAGAAAATACAAGCATAATTGAAAAAATAAAAACATTCATAGACCTTTATGAAACTCTCTGTTTTAACCTATTTTCTTTTAACAGCAAAATGTCTACATGATGACAGTGCAAGTGGCTGGGGCTGACATTGATGGGTTAAGCATGGATTAAAGCAGAACAAACACAAGGACAGAAACGGAGAAGTTCCAAGGGTGGAGTTGGTGTAGAGGCATGCACATCTGACCTTCAAGTATTTAGGGATAGCTCTTGGGGATGGGACTCCCACAGAAATATTAAATGAAGTAAAAGTTTTTAAGAAGCCATGTCAGCCTCAGACTTGCACTTCAGTTGTAACCAATAAATCAACGTCTCTTTAATCCATGTGCTGGGAGATACTCAGGAATATTTTGCTTTCATACAAATATTGATTAATTTGTCTAAGAATGGAATAAACTGGGAAAAGATAAGGTGCCAAAGCACCATAGCACTAGTGGGTACCTTCTGATGAAGTTAAATTTGATTCACTCAAAGAGAACTCAGGAAATCCAAATGTTATTTCTGCCAACACCCACAGTCCCCTGAAATTCAAATAATGTTGATAACAATAACAACAGAAATATACTAATAATTGATTTATAGTCCCTGTAGTGTGAAACCTCGGTGTCTGGAGAGTTGCTCCCTGCTGCTATAAGTACAGACAGGAATTACCTTTTCACAACTTCTGGAGGGTGAATGACTTCAATTATAATTCAGTTATTTTTCTTTCTTTCAGAACACCCCTTTATTAGGGATGACAGACATTTATCTCTTTTGTCAAAGAAACACACATTACACACATATATACACTAATATGTATAAAATAGATAACTAATAAGAACCTGCTGTATAAAATAAATAAATAAATAAATAAATAAGAAACACATTACTTTCCTCTTCAGTACTTTACTGTCTCAAGCTTCAATTATTTTTCTACTCAGTTTTTTTCTTAACAGCTTCTCAAACAAGTTTAGGTAAAGAAATAGTTCTATGTATCCAGCTAGCAAGAAAGATGTCACCTTATCCTCTTGTACTTGTTCAACTCATGCCCAAATAGGGAAATGCAGGATTGACCCTTCTCTACCTGATTAGCTTTTTTGTGTTTTCAAATTTACTTTTCTTGTAAGTCAATTTGTAACGATTTCAGTATGGCATAGCTAGTTTGTGTATGACTAGAGTTTAAAAATAATTTTTCTTCTTGAATAATTAAATTGCAATATATTTCATTATCAATTAATACAGGGCTCTGGAATAGACATTCCAGACATTCCATTCACAATTCACAATTCACATTCACGTTGACAATTCTTCATAGCAGTCTCCCACACACTAAAGCTTAAAGACCAATTATTGTGAGTTCTAAATAAGACTCTTCTATGTCTGACAACACAGAAGTGTGTTACAGTGGTGCAAATAAGTCTATTCAAACCGAAGTTAAAATACCTGAAAGGGAATATCTGATTAGATTGACATAGACTGACCAATGAAGATTAATATTCTGCAATATAGAAGTAATTTAATTAATGTAAATATCTTCTTTCACTACTGGCACCACAAAGGCTTCTTTGGAGGAATTAAATTTAAGAAGAAAATAAGTAAAAAAAAAAAATGAGAAGATTTTCAGTACTACAGAGACAACTGAAAAATCTAACTGAAAGGAGAGAAATTACAGCAACATGAAAGGGTAACTGAGGAAAGAATTAACTTCAAATTATAGACAGGGTTTTTAAATTTAAATTTCAACTGCTTGACCATAGAATTTCCTTGATAAACAACATTTGTACATTTCCTTCTTGCAATTTCAATGTCCTTCATTATTATTTATTTTGTTTTATTTGAAATCCAAAGTTTTAAATGCCTATCATAACCAAAACCTGTCTTCCTATTTCCATTTTTTTTTTCTGAACCAAAAAGACAAACAAGAAGGTGGATCTGGGAAAGGAGGAAAAAATTTTTTTTTCTTGAGTCCAGATTCTTATGAAATAATATGGGAAAGTATATTTTTTATTAGGATCCATTTTGTAAGAATCATGTTTCATGCTTCATAGACGAAAAGCAATACAAATAGCAAATGAAAGGCTTTGGAGGATGGGATATCAATTTTTCCTACTATTGCTTTAGTAAATTTTGGCATTTCTAACATGTAAGATCCCTGTTTGCTAAAACTTCACAAGCTAAAAACCAAATCATGATTTAAAAATGAAAAAAATATAAGATGACTTTAGCAATAATTGATTACCATGGAATCAAATCCAGAAAAGTATCACAGATGTTTTCAAGAGAATATGTTAGGTAACTATCTCATAACAAAACTTTATAACTTTATGTACTTATAACATAAACATTATAACTTATGCCTTGTTAATTATAATCAAATCATTCCAAACTTTATTAAAAAAATAATAATGGAATTGATGATAGGTGAATATATCATTTAGAAATCTATCCTCTAAGTAGCTTATTTCTTAAGGGAATATTCAAGATATTTAAAGTCATATCTACTAATATTGAAAAACTCATGCAATTCATCTTATACTAATTTAAAAATATGTATTTACATATAATCTAATGAAGATAGTTCACATGAGTCTGTGGATTACTTTTGACTAATACTGAAAATAATTAGCATATAATTTATTGCTAGTTGATATGTGAGTTGGTATGATTATACATACAAAGAAGTTTACAAATCTGATTTTTTCCTTTTAACATTTTCCTGCTTTTTAAAAATCATGCCTGGAGCAACGTGATGATATATACTTTTTTCCTGAGTTTTTGAGTAAAATTTTCAGCCAGTCATTCTGAAGAGAAAAATGATTTTATGGTTTTCAGCATAACTGTCAATATTATCTCTATTCACGTAAGTTGTAAATAAGCATGTATTTCCTCAAATATATATTTTCTAAGAGATGTGTTATGAAGGGATGTGGCACTCACAAGAAATCATGACCTTGGTAAGAAGCAGCAGGCTACATGGATGGAGGATGAGTTGCTTGCACGGTAGCTCTTAACTGGCAGCTTGGAAGGACAGTTTGGCACAGAGATTCTTTCCATCCAACTTCCACGAAGCTTGTCTGCAACAGGCCATGTGAGGACTCAGGCCGTTAACCCTCTAGCCTTTGCCTCCACTCCCGCTGGGGAGTAATAATTGTTGAGAACCAAGCAAAATCTAAGAAATGAAGTCCTCAGAAATTAACACTGCAGCATCTGCCTCCAAAGATCTCTCATCTCTGAGGGACAATCTGCACAACACAGAAGAAACCAGACTCCAGCAGAAGTTAGAGTAGTGATAGCTAAGACAGGGAAAATATTTTAGGAAAGTGAATGGAAAATATACTCCATGAAAGAAAATACAAGAATGACCAAGAATTGTAAACAAAGGACATGAAAGTAGAAAATATTTAACAAGCTAGACAAAGAACTTAGTAAGGACAAGAGAAATAAAAACATGAGCTATAATGAAAGTGTGAATTAGAAATAAGAATAGGTGGCAATTTTGTGAAATATGATGAAAACTGTGCACTAAAAATAAGAATGGGTGACAATTATTCATTGATTTTTGCATTAACTTGAGGATCTCCTTTGCTTTTCAATTATTCGCAATTAGTATGGATCCAGGGAAATATTTTCAGTGTTACATGCTATTGTTTTTATCCTACTAAATTGATTGTTAAATTATTTTCTTTAATTTTGAGAATAACAATTATTAGCACTTAATGATAACTTATAGAATAGACATTGTTTATATGCTTCATATCTAATAGCTCAAATTTTAGTGTGTGTATTCATCACAACCATCCCATGAAGCAGACACCACTATTATTCACATCTTACAGATGAGGAGACTAAGGTCTTGACAAGTTAACTAAGTTTGCCCAAAAGCACACAACTTGTATAAACATCTATGCCAGAGTTTTCCCTGGCTATCTGACTTCAGAGACAATGTTCTTAACACATATTCCATGATAACCCTAAAATAACAGGCTGTCCTTAAAGAAACAGTAATTAGTACACATCTATAATTTTCTTGTTACTATATCATTTTAAAATAATTACTAGTTTTTTTTACCACATTTAAAATAACCGTCTCCTCAGATATATATTTTATATTTTGAATATTATATGGCTAAAGTCAGAGAAATGCATGTAGTACTTTTTACTGTGACAAATACCCAAAGCTTAAAGATTAAGCAATATTAAATATTAACATGAACTTGAGTCGGAATACATGGATTTTAAATGGACATTTCAGATTATTTTCTTATGAAAGTCCATTGCTAACAATAATTCCCATTGGCAATGAACTAGATCCTTTTGAAACATTTATAAAGAATTCTAAATTAAATGTCATCCACATCATCAAGTGCTAGATTTTATTTTTTTAAATTTTACTAATTTTGACTAGATTCTAAAAAGGAAAGGCACAGGGTTTTTTTTGTTGTTGTTGTTCTTTTTAGATAACATGCACTAATGTGCATGTTAATATATATATATATTCCTTACAAATAACTAATTTTATATGGTATTTGTTTATAATAAAACACCAGTCATGAAGAGGTTAACATTTTCCTAAACCTGGGTGATGGTTTCTTTGGCTTCTGGCCTCACAGTAATGCCTTGCACTGTGCTTTTATCAGTCATCTCATGAATCCACAGATTTAACTGTTCTATCTTTTACATAAGTTCATGACATGCCACCTATTTTATTTTAGCACTTTCCAGAGCTGCTTCATGTGCAGATGGGCAAATTTCCTTTCCTTTTTTTGAGTGTACCCTGTTGTTGGTTCATTAGCATTGAACCCACAGCAAATGGCACTATAACCTGTGTCTGAATGAAATTTATTTAACATGTATTTTCTCCATAAGGCACATCACAGCCTTCTTGTGCTTCAGTGCACTAGACAGCACTACAGCACTACACATGGGAGCAATTCTAAACAGCAAAATCACCAATGAAGAACATAAAAATGTGAAAAAAAAATATGGCACTAAATACTTCATGCAAAGAACACTTGTATACAGCACGAGAGCTGAAACAAGAAGGCAGAGTTCCCTTGTTCACCCTCAGCTGAGAACAAGTGCCCTAGGCAACTTGAGTGTTTCACCACCCTGCACATGTCTGCAAATGACTATAAAAGCACCGTGACTATTGATTTTGGGGTTGAAAATATATTTTGCAAGTGGGTGAATTGACAAATATGGAATCCATGAATAATGAGAATTGATTGATCCATATTATCAAGTATAAAATATATGAAATATACAAAATATATGCACATTAATGTTTAATGCATAAATATATAATATAAAATAGTTTAAAATATATTAATATAAACAATAAAATTATACTAATCATATATATCATATAAAATACACATAATGTATTTGGAGTGATACACACACACATATACATACACTCATATTTATATTTCTCTCTAAATTTCTCTCTCTCCAAATTTCCATATATGTATATAGATAGATAGGTAATACATAGATACAGATGTATAAATATACATATATATTTAAATACAATTGACCCTTGAACAATGCACTGGTCCACTTATACATGGATATTTTTCTATAGTAAATACTACAATACTACACTATCCGTGGTTGGTTGAATCCACAGATGCAGAGGAACCTCAGATACAGAGGACCCACTACAAATTATACCAAATTAACCTCTGCGTTGTTCAAAGGTCAATTTTGGAGATAGAGATAGAGATACAGATGGAGACAGAGGTAGATAGACAGATGTCATATTAATAACTTCAACTCCAACCCAACACCAGAGGATACGTTCTAATCTTCCTTTTTTCTGTTTGCAACTCTTTCCAAACATGTGAAATATGGCTCCCGCTATCCTCAATATATTCATTCGTTTGCTCAAGTCTAAAATACATAGAAAATAGTCTCACTATTGCTAATATAAAACACTGCACTAAGCAAACCTGCTTACTAGTATTAATATCCATCTACAATTCTATATTAGGTGCATTTATATAAATTTAAATGACAAACTTGGACATTTAAAGTGAATATTCCAAGTATGTGAAAAAGCATACATTTGCTAATTCTTTTTTGTTTTTTTAATGAAATCTTTTATTTATTTATTTATTTATTTATTTATTTTTGACTGCATTGAGTCTTCGTTGCTGCGTGCGGGTTTTTCTCTAGTTTTGCAGTGAGCGGGGGCTACTCTTTGTTGCGGTGCGCAGCTTCTCGTTGCAGTGGCTTCTCTTGTTGCAGAGCATGGGCTCTAGGCATGCGGGCTTCAGTAGTTGTGGCACATAGGCTCAGTAGTTGTGGCTCGCGGGCTCTAGAGTGCAGGCTTAGTAGTTGTGGTGCACGGGCTTAGTTGCTCCACGGCATGTGGGATCTTCCCGTACCAGGGCTCGAACCCATGCCCCCTGCATTGGCAGGCGGATTCTTAACCACTGTGCCACCAGGGAAGTCCCCATGTGCTAATTCTTAATGGTTTGGATTCACACTATGCTTCCTATGATAAACTTCCTAATAGTCTTTTACATCTAAACACTTCTGAAATTAAAAATAATAATAATAATAAAGTAAAGATAACTTTGAATAGTATTTCCTAAAAATATTTAAAGTCTTTTTAAATTGGTATTGAAATGACAAAGTTAGACAATTAAGATAGCTGAGTAATTGTTAATACTATCAGACTTTAAAAGATCAACCATTATAGGGAGGAAAAAAAATCTTGAAACTAACAGTATCCTTATCTTAATAAGAAAAATTTAGGCTTATCTTTTTTAAAGAACATTTATTTCCAGAAAAACGCGAGCGAACTTTTTGGCCAAGCCAATACAATGTGTGTGAAAAGAACAAAGCATCTGCCTTCATGAGACTTACAGTCTACTGGAGCA
This sequence comes from Balaenoptera musculus, assembly GCF_009873245.2. Lineage (NCBI taxonomy): Eukaryota > Metazoa > Chordata > Mammalia > Artiodactyla > Balaenopteridae > Balaenoptera > Balaenoptera musculus. The sequence continues at coordinate 72,722,524 of NC_045791.1, read as the reverse complement.
ATAAGCAAAGAAACATAATTACGTAATTATAAGATGTGGCACATGCTATATAAAAATGAATGGAGCTCCAAGTAGTCTCTCTTTCTCTCTGTTCATCTTTTTCTTCATCTGTCCATCAGACTATGTGACAGCAGCTAGGGAAAGATATTCGGAAGATTCAAGCTTTAGCTGAAACTGAGTTTTCAAAAGGGTCCAACGTGCAAGAAACCAGGGAAAGAACATTCCTGGTCATGGAAACAATATGTGTAAATGTTCTATTGTAAGAAAGAGTTTAGTATATCTTAGGAACCCAGAGAAGGCCTCCTATATGTCTGAAGCATATTGAAAGGTGAGAATGGAGAGCTAAGGGCTACACAGTTGTATCAGGCAAGTTAAACAAGCGCTGAGGAAGGTTATATCTGAGCTCAAATGGAGTCATTCTCCCTCTTTTCCTTTAGAGTTTCCTTGATTAGAGTAACCTCATTTCCTTGCTGAAAACTCTGGTATCCATACTCTGTTAATTCTTAGGTAAGAGATAGTCCTCTGATTTTATTATGTCACAATCAATATGTCAGTTTAATAACTAAACAACATACAAGATTTTTTTCAAAACACAAGATTTAGGCTAATGTTAAATGGTTTCCTTTTCCTAAGCTCAGGCTGCTTCTGATTGAAAGCCTATAACCGCTGCAGGCTGCTTTCCAACCGGGAAGAGAATAGGATTGGAGAATCCCGCTCTTCATCTCAATCTGCTCACCAACATTGCCTCTCTTTACCAGAAAGGTTTTTGTCTGCAATTTTTGTCCTTCATCCTGGGAATTCCTCAATGCCCTCCATCTTCTCTGTCCTCACACTGCAGGCTTTGCTATTGGGTGTCCCAAGGCTCCTCCACTATAACTCTTTCTCCCAGTGGCCCACAACTCCTCCTGGCAACACTAACTATCCCTTAACCTCACAGCCTCTAAGAAATGGAGCAGATGCTGCAGTGCTTTTCTGTCTGCCAGAAAAGCAGGCCGGTCTTTGCTTGTTTTGTAGATTTCTCAAGTCAGGATTGACAACCAATGCCTCTATCTAAATCCAAAAAAAGAAACTATGTTTTTCCCCAGGTCTTAGACAAAACATAAACACAATTCTCTATCTGCTGTATTTCAGTCGAGTGAACAATATTCTCCCCTGAATGAACCAACTAAAATCCTTGGATGTCATCCTCCATATTCTTCTCCCCTTTATTCTTCATCGTATCTTTAAGTTCAGCCTCGTAGAAACATTCATTGACACCACTGATATCTACTTCATGCCAACATCCTTCTTCCCCTTGGAAACATGAGCTTCCTAACTGGTCTGTTTCTACCAGTGTCTGTTTCTACCAGTGTTGCCCTCATCTAATACTGTTTTATTCTATTTGCTACTGGATTTTTAAAAAAATTTCATATCTATTATGTAGTTCCTCTGTATAAATTCTCCCAATGCCTTTTCATTACATACAGTATAAAATATACCCTCCCTAATATAGCCTTCAGTTTAATTCTCACTATCTATCTTCCTCATCATCACATACATCAACCTCCAGCCCCCGGCTTCTATGAGTCATCTACACATAGCCACATGAGATCAATGGCATATATTTATAGAATAAAACCAATTTAATTATGACAGAATCAAATAGGCCACATGGTACAATAGAGAGTTTGAATTTGGCAGATCTGAATTTGTGTCTAAGCCCTGTCTTTTACTAGTTCTGTGACCTTGGCCCTTGATGTTCTTTACCTGTGAATTTGGATGGTGCCTCCAGTGTTGTTGTGAGAATTATATTTATATAAAGTATTCAGTAAATCTTATTTTTTCCTTCAAAAAACAAAAAAACAAACCAGGACACAGTTGGAGCCCCTATGTGTGCAGTGTGACTTCGGGTATGTGGGTGGAGTAAAGCGTGAGTCCTGATGGAGAGGCAGGGAGAGGATAGGCTAGGATGCGCTCAGAGTCAAAGGCAGCTCAGAGAATAATGAAATCAGGCCCTAGGCACTGCACCTGGGATTATACTTCTCAGAGGAAGTCCCATCTCGCGGGATCTCAGGAGTTCTACTCTTCCCAGCAGGGGAGTCCTAGGATGAGACACACCTGGTGTTCTGGTTCCAAAGGCCTCTCTTCCCAGGCTGGTCCCTAAGGAGTTTGGCTCACACCACCTATCACACAATACCCAAAGCCCCAGAAGCCTGGCCAGGGGTGGGGCAGCCTGCTCTGGCCCAAATGCTTTCACAGAGGAACCCCTCATCAGCTTTGTGCCCTCTGGTAAGGCTAGAAATTGTTCATTAAAACCCAGCCCCATATTACCAACTAATAGGTACTTAAAATATACATCTTAAAAAGCTCTCCTTACATAAAGATCAGTTGTGTTTCTAGGCACCAGCAACAAGCAATCCAGAAAAGCACTTAAGGAAACAATTTCAGGAGGAACTTCAAGATGGTGGAGGAGTAAGACGTGGAGATGACCTTCCTCCACACAAATACATCAGAAATACATCTACATATGGAACAACTCCTACAGAACACCTACTGAACGCTGGCAGAAGACCTCAGACTTCTCAAAAGGCAAAAAACTCCCCACATACCTGGCCGTGTGGCTGACAGGGTCTTGGTGTTCTGGCTGGGTGTCAGGCCTGAGGCTCTGAGATGGGAGAGCCGAGTTCAGGACATTGGTCCAGAAAGGACCGCCTGGACCCATGTAATATCAATCAGCAAGAGCTCTCCCAGAGATCTCCATCTCAACACTAAGACCCAGCTCCACTCAATGACCAGCAAGCTCCAGTGCTGGACACCCAATGCCAAACAACTAGCGAGACAGGAACACACCCCACCCATTAGCAGAGAGGCTACCTAAAATCATAATAAGTTCACAGAACACACCAGCAGACATAGTCCTGCCCATCAGAAAGACAAGATCCAACCTCATCCACCAGAACACAGGCAACAGTCCCCTCCAACAGGAAGCCTACACAACCCACTGTACCAAGCTTAGCCACTGGAGGCAGACACCAAAAACAATGGGAACTACAAACCTGCAGCCTGAGAAAAGGAGACCCCAAACACAGTAAGTTAAGCAAAATGAGAAGACAGAGAAACACATAGCAGATGAAGGAGAAAGGTAAAAACCCACCAGGCCAAACAAATGAAGAGGAAATAGGCAGTCTACCTGAAAAAGAATTCAGAATAATGATAGTAAAGATGATCCAAAATCTTGGAAATAGAATGGAGAAAATACAAGAAACATTTAACAAGAACCTAGAAGAACAAAAGAGCAAACAAACAATGGTGAACAACACAATAAATGAAATTAAAAATTCTCTAGAAGGAATCAATAGCAGAATAACTGAGGCAGAAGAATGGATACATGACCTGGAAGATAAAATAATGGAAATAACTACTGCAGAGCAGAATAAAGAAAAAAGAATGAAAAAAAGAATTAAGGACAGTCTCAGAGACCTCTGGGACAATATTAAACACACCAACATTCGAATTATAGGGATCCCAGAAGAAGAAGAGGAAAAGGCACTGAGAAAATACTTGAAGAGAATATAGTTGAAAACTTCCCTAATATGTGAAAGGAAATAGTCAATCAAGACCAGGAAGCTCAGAGTCCCATACAGGATAAATCCAAGGAGAAACATGCCAAGACACATATTAATCAAGCTATCAAAAATTAAATACAAAGAAAAAATATTGACAGCAGCAAGGGAAAAGCAACAAATAACATACAAAGAATCCCCATAAGGTTAACAGCTGATCTTTCAGCAGAAACTCTGCAAGCCAGAAGGGAGTGGCAGGACATATTTAAAGTGAAGAAAGGAAACCTACAACCAAGATTACACTACCAGCAAGGATCTCATTCAGATCCAATGGAGAAATTAAAACCTTTACAGACAAACAAAAGCTAAGAGAATTCAGCACCACAAATGCTAAAGGAACTTCTCTAGGCAAGAAACACAAGAGAAGGAAAAGACCTACAATAACAAACCCAAAACAATTAAGAAAATGAAATAGGAACATACATATCAGTAATTACCTTAAATGTAAATGGATTAAATGCTCCAACCAAGAGACATAGACTGACTGAATGGATACAAAAACAAGACCCGTATATATGCTGTCTACAAGAGACCCACTTCAAACCTAGGAACACGTTCGGACTGAAAGTGAGGGGATGGCGAAAGATATTCCATGCAAATGGAAATCAAAAGAAAGCTGGAAGAGCAATTCTCATATCAGACAAAATAGACTTTAAAACAAAGACTACTACAAGAGACAAAGAAGTACACTACATGAGGATCAAGGGATCAATCCAAGAAGATATAACAATTGTAAATATTTATGCACCCAACATAGGAGCACCTCAATACATAAGGCAAATGCTAACAGCCATAAAAGGCAAAAACAACAGTAAACAGAATCATAGTAGAGGACTTTAAAACCACACTCTCACCAATGTACAGATCAATGAAAATGAAAAAAAAAAGAAAATTAATAAGGAAGTACAAGCTTTAAATGACACATTAAACAATATGGACTTAATTGATATTTATAGGACATGCCATCCAAAAACGACAGAATACACTTTCTTCTCAAGTGCTCATGGAACGTTCTCCAGGATAGATCATATCTTGGGTCACAAATCAAGCCTTGGTAAATTTAAGAAAACTGAAATCGTATCAAGTATCATTTCCGACCACAATGCTATGAGACTAGATATCAATCACAGGAAAAAAACTGTAAAAAATACAAACACATGGAGGCTAAATAGTATGCTACTAAATAACCAAGAGATAACCAAAGAAATCAAAGAAGATATCAAAAAAATGCCTAGAAACAAATGACAATGAAAACACGACGACCCGAAGCCTATGGGATGCAGCAAAAGCAATTCTAAGAGGGAAGTTTATAGCAATACAATCCTACCTTAAGAAACAAGAAAAGTCTCAAATAAAAAAACTATCCTTACACCTAAAGCAATTAGAGAAAGAAGAACAAAAAAACCCCAAAGTTAACAGAAGGAAAGAAATCATAAGGAACAGATCAGAAATAAACAAAAAAGAAATGAAGGAAACGATACCAAAGATCAATAACACTAAAAACTGGTTCTTTGAGAAGATAAACAGAATTGATAAACGATTAGCCAGCTCATCAAGAAAAAAAGGGAGACGACTCAAATCAACAGATTTAGAAATGAAAAAGGAGAAGTAACAAATGACAGTGCAGAAATACAAAGGATCATGAGAGATTACTACAAGCAACTATATGCCAATAAAATGTACAACCTGGAAGAAATGGACAAATTCTTAGAAAAGCACAACCTTCCAAGACTGAACCAGGAAGAAATAGAGAATATAAACAGACCAATCACAAGCACTGAAATTGAAACTGTGATTAAAAATCTTCCAACAAACAGGAGCCAAAGACCAGATGGCTTCACAGGCGAATTCTAAAAAACCATTTGGAGAAGAGCTAATACCTGTCCTTCTCAAACTCTTCCAAAACATAACAGGGGGAGGAACACTCCCAAACTCATTCTACAAGGCCACTAGCACCCTGATACCAAAACCAGACAAAGATGTCACAAAGAAACAAAACTACAGGCCAATATCACTGATGAAGATAGATGCAAAAATCCTCAACAAAATACTAGCAAACAGAATCCAACAGCACATTAAAAGGATCATACACCATGATCAAGTGGGGTTCATCCCAGGAAGGCAAGGACTCTTCAATATATGCAAATCAATCAATGTGATACACCATATTAACAAATTGAAGGATAAAAACCATATGATATTCTCAATAGATGCAAAATTCAACACCCATTTATGATAAAAACTCTGCAGAAAGTAGGCATAGAGGGAACTTACCTCAACAAAATAAAGGCCATATATGACAAACCCACAGCTGACATCATTCTCAATGGTGAAAAACTGAAACCATTTCCACTAAGATCAGGAACAAGACAGGGTTGCCCACTGTCACCACTATTATTCAACATAGTTTTGGAAGTTTTAGGAACAGCAATCAGAGAAGAAAAAGAAATAAAAGGAATCCAAATTGGAAGAGAAGAAGTAAAACTGTCACTGTTTTCAGATGACATGATAGTATACATAAAGAATCCTAAAGATGCTACCAGAAAACTACTAGAGCTAATCAATGAATTTGGTAAAATAGCAGGATACAAAATTAGTGCACAGAAATCTTTTGCATTCCTATACACTAATGATGAAAAATCTGAAAGAGAAATTAAGGAAACACTCCCATTTACCATTACAACAAAAAGAATAAAATACCTAGGAATAAACCTACCTAAGGAGATAAAAGACCTGTATGCAGAAAACTATAAGACACTGATGAAAGAAATTAAAGATGATACAAACAGATGGAGAGATATACCATGTTCTTGGATTAGATAAGTCAACATTGTGAAAATGACTATACAACCCAAAGCAATCTACAGATTCAATGCAATCCCTATCAAACTACCACTGGCATTTTTCACAGAACTAGAACAAAAAATTTCATAATTTGTACAGAAACACAAAATACCCCAAATAGCCAAAGCAATCTTGAGAAAGAAAAATGGAGCTGGAGGAATCAGGCTCCCTGACTTCAGACTATACTACAAAGCTACAGTAATCAAGACAGTATGGTACTGGCACAAAAACAGAAATATCAATCAATGGAACAGGATAGAAAGCCCAGAGATAAACCCACACACATATGGTCACCTTATCTTTGGTAAGGGAGGCAAGAATATACAATGCAGAAAAGACACCCTCTTCAATAAGTGGTCCTGGGAAAACTGGACAGCTACATGTAAAAGAATGAAATTAGAACATTCTGTAACACCATACACAGCAATAAACTCAGAATGGATTAAAGACCTAAATGTAAGGCCAGACACTATCAAACTCTAAGAGGAAAACATAGGCAGAACATTCTATGACATAAATCACAGCAAGATCCTTTTTGACCCACCTCCTAAAGAAATGGAAATAAAAACAAAAATAAACAAATGGGACCTAATGAAATTTAAAAGCTTTTGCACAGCAAAGGAAACAAGACAAAAAGACAACCCTCAGAATGGGAGAAAATATTTGCAAACAAGGCAACTGACAAAGGATTAATCTCTAATATATACAAGCAGCTCATGCAGCTCAATATCAAAAAAACAAACAACCCAATCCAAAAATGGGCAGAAGACCTAAATAGACATTTCTCCAAAGAAGATATACAGATTGCCAACAAACACATGAAAGGATGCTCAACATCACTGATCATTAGAGAAATGCAAATCAGAACTACAATGAGGTATAATCTCACACCAGTCAGAATGGCCATCATCAAAAGATCTACAAACAATAAATGCTGGAGAGGGTGTGGAGAAAAGGTAACCCTCCTACACTGTTGGTAGGAAAGTAAATTGATACTGCTACTATGGAGAACAGTATGGAGGTTCCTTAAAAAACTAAAAATAGAACCACCATATGACCCAGCAATCCCACTCCTAGGCATACACCCTGAGAAAACCATAATTCAAAAAGAGTCATGTACCACAATGTTCATCGTAGCACTGTTTACAATAGCCAGGACATGGAAGCAACCCAAGTGTTCATCGACAGATGAATGGATAAAGATGTGGCACATATATATAATGGAATATTACTGAGCCATTAAAATAAATGAAATTGAGTTATTTGTAGTGAGGTGGATGGACCTAGAATGTGTCATACAGAGTGAAGTAAGTCAGAAAGAGAAAAACAAATACCATATGCTAACACATATATATGGAATCTAAAAAAAAAAAAAAAAAATGGTTCTGAAGAACCTAGGGGCAAGACGGGAATAAAGATGTAGATATAGAGAATGGACTAAGGACACAGGGAGGGGGAAAGGTAAGCTGGGACGAAGTGAGAGAGTGGCATTGACATATATATACTACCAAATGTAAAATAGATAGCTAATGGGAAGCATCCGTATAGCACAGGGAGATCAGCTCGGTGCTTTGTGACCACCTAGAGTGGTGGGATAGGGAGGTTGGGAGGGAGATGCAAGAGGGAGTGGATATGGGTCTATAAGTATACATATAGCTGTTTCACTTTGTTATACAGAAGAAACTAACACAACAATGTAAAGCAATTATACTCCAATAAAGTTGTTTTTAAAAAGTTATTTCTACCTATATAAATATGTTTAAATAAGATTAAGAAAAAAAGAAAAGAATTTCACTTACAATGATATCCAAAGTAATTAAATTCCTAGGAATAAATTTAACCAAGTAGTTGAAAGATTTGTTCACTGAAAACTACAAGGTATTTCTGAAAGAAATTAAGAAGACCTAATATTTTCCTTTTGGAAAGATATCCTATATTCATAGATTGGAAGATTTAATATTATGTTGACAGTACACCCCAAAGAGCTCTATAGGTTCAATGCAATCTTTATGAAAATTTCAATGACATCTCTTGCAGAAATGGAAAAACATCCTCAAAATAAATGGAATTACAAGGGGCTTCAGATTATCCAAAACAATATTAAAATATAAAAACAGTAGTAGAACTCACATTTACCAATTTTAAAACTTACTACAAAGCTATAGTAGTTATTGATAGAACAGTGAGCTACTGACATAAAGGGAAACATATACACTAATATAATAGAACTGAAAATTCAGAAATTAACCCAATCTTACTTCGTATACAAAAATTAACACAAAATAGATCAATGACCTAAATATAAGAGCTAAAACTATAAAACTTTCAGAAGAAAACATAGAGGTAACTCTTCATGACTTCAGATTTGGCAATGGATTCTTAGATTTGATGAGCTACAGGCATGAGCTACAAAAGAAAAACTGGATAAATTGGACTTCATTCCAATTGGAAACATTCATGCATCAATGAACATTATTAAGAATTTGAAGAGACTACCTAGATAATTCATAAAATATATGCAAATCATATCTGATAACAATTTAATATCCTCAATTCATAAAGAACACTTACAACCCAACAACAAAAAGACAAAGAACCCAATTAACAATGGAAGAGATCTTAAATAGACATTTCCTCCAAAAAATACAATATATATTTTGTCATATAAATATTATATATTTGCATATATACTCAAAAAATGGTCAATCTGTACATGAAAGATATTCAACATCATTGGTCATTAAAGAAGTGCAAATCAAAAACACAATGAGATATCACTTCACACTCACTATGATGGCTTTAATTTAAAAAATAGAAAATAAGTATTGGTGAGGATGTGGAGACCTCAGAACCCCTGTACATTTAATTAGTATTGCTTGTGTGAATATGAAACATACAGCTACCGTGAAAGACAGTTAGTTTAGTGGTTCTTGAAAGAGTTAAACATGGAATTACCATATGACCCAACAATTCCACTTCTAGATATATATCCAAGAGAAATGCATGCATATGTCCACGTAAAAATTTGTAGACAAATGTTTATAGCAGCATTACCTATAATAATAAAACATCAAAACAACCTGTATGTCCATCAATGGATAAATGGATAAACAAATTTTGGTATATACATACAATAGACTGTTATTCAGCAATAAAAGACACAATACTGATACATACTACAGCTCGGATGAACCTTGGAAGTATTATGCTAAGTGAAAGAAAGGACAAAAAAGCTCACATATTATATGATTTATTTTATATGGTATATCTAGAAAAGTTCAATCCATAGAAACAGAAAGCAGATTATAGATTGCCAGAGGGGAAAATAAGTAATTACATATACATATGTAATTATATATATGTAACTATGAAGATAATCTGTACATCTTTTCCACACACACACACACACACACACACACAAAGCCTTTAGAAACTCCTTCTGCCCTCAGTGGCCTAGTTTAAGCACTACTAGCTCTTGTTTTCAATACAATAATCTTTCATTATTCTTCACGAATCCAGTTTTGTTCTCCTGAAGTTTGTATTCCTCAATTTCTGGCAGAGTGACCGAGTGTCTACAGTCCTTTAATATCCCTTTATTGCATAGAGGATAGTTTAAGTTGGTTAAAAGGACATGCCTTTCAATATCAGAAATTTAGCCTATCCTAAGAGTTCTTATTACCATTTTTCCCTTTATAATTTATTGTTCTTCAGTACCAAATAATAGGTAGTATCTAGAAGATGTATCATATTCTTTGAGGCCTCTGACTTTGGTGACAATGATTCTAGAATTTTCTTTCTATCCTTTGTTAACATGAATCACCTCTACTTCCCTTCTAAGAATCAGCTCATTCCCCACCTTCTTCCTCCCCCAAATATTTAGATACCCCTCTTTTTATTACTATAGTCCTATGGTTAGCTGTACTTTTGCATTTTATACATTCTGTTGAAATTACATTTTCAAATGTATGTTTCCCCTGAGCAATAAAATCTTAAATTGTAGGGTCTGTTTTTAATCATTGTATGCATGTAGCACTTAGACTCTCAGATTAATTTGTTGAAATACCTTGTTCATTATCCTGGGTTTACATTTATTTTCTTAGTTTTACATCTTGTATATTTTTACACCTTGTATATGACTTTATTGACCTTCAGGTTTTAAGTTTCTATTGACTAAGCTTTTTTTTAATCTCAATGACCAGGAGTATTCATATTGTTTGAAGATAAGAAATTATATTAGAATCACATACTCATAATTACCCAGTGTTACAGACCTGCCTAATCTTTACAAAAGAGTCTGGGGAACCTTTCTCTTTGATGAAGTACAAGATTATATCTCTTATTAGCTAACATTGCCAGGATTTTGAAGGCAGAAGTTCTTGATTCTTATTACATTATCTCCCAGGCCTTCTGACAAATGAACTGAAACCTGGGAAACATGGGGAAATCTCTGCTTCAGAGTCCCTCAGAGTTAGTCTTAGCCCCCAAATCCTTCACAGGGTACCACTTTGCCTCAGTTACAGTGACTCTCTCAGTTCTGAAGACAGTAGATGCATGGTTAAAAAGCTGCTATAAAGTAGTAGCTTTCTGTCTATATGGGTTTTTTTTTTTACTAGTTTTAAAAACCAGTATGAATTCTAAGTTATGAAATAATACTAATTAATTTCACAAATACAAATGAATTCTAATATATGAATATATCTTTTATAAAATCAACATTATCAGAAAAAGCTATTATTATTGCCAATAATACACAAAATAAGAGAAGATAGTTTATCTTTTCTCCAAGCAAGGAATGTGTATGAATTTTTATAAGAACCTATAATTACTCAGGATGAATGAATAAAAATAGTGGCATGCTCTTGAAAATGTCAACAGTCTTAACACTTAAATCTGTAAATTCTACGGAACTGCTAGTGCATCAGCTCTGACATTAAAAAAAATCGGTTTTTGAGAAGTTAGAAAATCTGCTTTTTATACTGGTTATAATTACATATTTACCTGTTAAGATTGTCAGATCCCCTGAGGAACAGTTCCAGTATTGCAGGTTATAGACAGGGTGAAGATGGTGTTAGAGAATTAAAAAACAAATTAAAGGTGTTTTCTAAGCCTTCAAATGTTCCTGACAAAAAATAATACATTACACTGAATATTTGTGAGTCTGGAACCACCAGTTTTGGTATCATGTCAGAATTCATTTTTTACACCTGAACATATAATGAGGTTTTTCAAAATGCAACATATATTCAGACACAGGTAACTATAAGACATAACTAAAGTAAGCCAACTGAAGGTCAATAGAAATTCTAGAATTTCAGATTTTGTTATCTTTCAAAAATAAAATATTCTAGGAAACATGTTCTGGAATACTTTAAACTGTATATTGTTATGACATAAAGAGCTGTTTGTAGCAGCACTGTATCATAGGAAGGATTTTTGTTTGTTTGTTTTGTTTTTTGTTTCTTTTTTTCACTCACCTTCTTTATACCACACATTTTTACACTATTTTTCCATTTGGCACTCTCTCTCATCCCTTCCATGGCACATACCCAAAGCAGGTGTTTTAATTTCAAAATATGACATTCTTACTGTTGCATCCTATAAACCCTTTCCTCTTTATAGATACAAAACTATCCTTAGAGAGGCATCAATAACGGAACAGGTATTGTAACTTTTTTGCTTAAAGTCCATACTCCATGTATCTCATAATATTGTTTTCTATTTCACAAGCTTACTTCTTCAAAGTTAGCATATCAACCTTTCAAAGTGACAAAATATTAAATTTTATCGGACAATCTATTCTAACTTAGAAAGCCAGAAAAATGTAGTCATTCCACCCTTGTACTCAGAAACAGGTAATTAGAATGTTTACAAGAATCTTTGATTTTTCCTAATATTAAGCTGTGGGTAGGGTACCTTAGCAGAATCAGCAAGGTTTCTGGGTTTGTCCTTAGGTACCCATTTCCACAAATTTGGCTTTATTAGTACAATTTAGGGTAATCTTGTTGTCAAACTATCATATATGTATATATATACATGTATATATGTATATATGTATATATATATATATAATGAGCAATCAGATTTCAAGTTCTATTTTAAATTGAGGCATAAGTAACTACCAAGTTGACTACAAATTTTGTGCAAATTTTTTTGGTAATTTTTTTCTTTTTTCTAATGTGTATTTTAAATATACAGAAAAGCAAAGAGCACCTACATCCCTTTCAATAAGATTTAGCAACTGTTTATATTTTGCTACATTTGATCCATCTAGTTATGCTTTCACTGAAGTATTTTAACTAAGTTATAATTATAAAACATATCATATCAGACATAAATAATTCAGTTGGCATCTGTACAAAATAAAATAATTTTCCTAACATTACCAGTGTGTCATCAGATCTAACAAAATGAATAATCCCCTAATGATCTAAAACCTGGTTCTAGTCACATTTATTTACCTAGTTCACCAAATATCTTTTATGCTGCTTTCATTTAATCAGTATTCATCAAGAGCTATGCATTCCATTGGTTTGTATATCTTTTTTTTTTTTTTTTTGGCCATACCTCGCAGCTTACGGGATCTTAGTTCCCTGACCAGGACTGAACCCAGGGCCACGGCAGTGAAAGTGCCGAGCCCTAATCACTGGACCGCTAGGGAACTCCCATTGATTGGTGTATCTTTTAATTCACTTCAATCTAAAAAACAACACCCAGAAAAACAATCACTCATGGACACACATGCTCTTTATTTCCTCAGTGGTACTGACTTGTAGAAGAGCTCCTAGAATGTCCTACCTTCTGCATTTGTTTGAATGTTTTTACATTAATTGTTCATTCATCATCTGAATTACTGTAACCAGGAAGTTGGATCTAAGAGATAGAATAGATTCAAGTTAAATATTTTTTACAAACACGTTACAGCAGTGGTGCTATGAACTTCATATTGGAAGATGTCAGGTGGTATGTAATATCTGGTAGAGTGATAGATAGTAAGACTGATCACTTTTCTACTTTAGACATATATATGTATAGGTATATATATATGTGTATATATATATATAATAGATACTTTATATTTCATATCTCATACTCAAAATTACTATAATGAAGTTTGTACATGATTTTTTCTTTTCTTTTTTACACTAAAAATACTGATTATCCACAACGATTTATTGGCTTTATATTAAATATAAATTCTAAATTCTTTTTTAAATATCTTTATAAGCAAAGACTACTGACTCTTTCGGAGTCCATCATAAATAATCCTCATAGAATTTATTAGCTCTAGTATGTTAATTTTTTATTAAGCATCTTTAACACAAAAGCTATAACAGCCAGATTACTGAGAAAGCCAGATTTTATGTGTTAGTGCTTTTTAAGTCTTCTTTCTAAAACTGGACAACGTGGTTTGCATTAATTCCCTCACCACATTTTTTCTACTCAATTTGAAATTTGAATCATTAGGAGAAAAGATTTTCCTACATCATCGTAAATTCCCTGGAGTTCAGTCTTGGGTGAGACTATAATAAGTATACTCAGTGTGAATTGTGATAGGAAAGGCAATTGGTAACCTTTGCCTTTTTTGAATGTCAGAACAGGCTTTAAATAAAAATCCCACTGGTTCTACTTACAAGGATCTCATCCCCTGTTTCTTCTCACCAACACCATCGAAAAAATGGAATACAATTTTGAACAGATAAGCCCATAGATGTACAGAAAGTTGTGAAATCATAATTTTTTTCTCATAAAAGGAAGAAAAGCTTAATGAGAAAATGAACTCTACCCATCTTTTCTTGAACGTTGGTATCTGACAACTTTTCCTATTTCCTGTTACTTTGGGTAGATTTATTAAGTTCTTTCATGTTCTCATGTTCCTTCTCTGTAAAATGGGCATGTTACTCATATATAATTCATATGACTGTTGTAAGGATTTAATGGGGTGATTTAAGCCAAATATTTTAGCACAATGACTAAAACAATCATTGTGACAAACATGTGTGCTTAGTATAGGTACATTGAGAAGTTAGGAGGAGAGGAAGATGATAGAGATGGAATTGACAGTCTTTTCATTTCAAGAGGCTTAACTATCCTAGGATTTTCAACAATCAAGTAACAAATTATGGATACCGTGGATTGGAAAGTGTGAGGGAAGTGTTCACTAGAGGACACATTCAACATGATCCCCACAACACCTATGTTAAAACCCAGGCTAAAAATTCAAACTGCAAGTTATTTAGTAACATGGAAAACTGGAAATGTTTAACCTAACATATTAGTCTCTGAGCTAATGTTTGCCTTTCACTGTTTTCTACTATTGTAAATTTTTAATATAATTCTGTTCCAGTTTTAGTGCACAGTGGAATAAATACATCTTACCTCAGTGAAAGAAAGTTATCAAATGCACGGAGAAGACAAAGTAAAATAACTTGAGCAATCTAATCCTAAGATAAATATAAGAATCAGTACAGGGACTACATTCAGTGAAATTTAATTATTACATATAATTAATTTCTTACTTAGACTACATTTTTCCTGCATTACATTAAATGGTGATGAGAAATAAGATCTCATATATAAGGCAATTTAGGAAAGAAACTAAACTTCTATTTCTTTTTTTTTATTCAGGTGGATACTTTTTTTAAAATTTTATTTTATTATTTTTTATACAGCAGGTTCTTATTAGTTATCTATTTTATACATATTAGTGTATATATGTCAATCCCAATCTCCCAATTTATCCCACCACCACCCCCCACCCCTGCTTTCCTCCCTTGCTGTCCATATGTTTGTTCTCTACATCTGTGTCTCTATTTCTGCCTTGCAAACCAGCTCATCTGTACCATTTTTCTGGATTCCACATATATGCATTAAAATACGATATTTGTTTTTTTCTTTCTGACTTACTTCACTGTGTATGACAGTCTCTATGTCCATCCACATCTCTACAAATGACCCAATTTCATTCCTTTTTATGGCTGAGTAATATTCCATTGTATATATGTACCACATCTTCTTTATCCATTCATCTGTCGACAGGCATTTAGGCTGCTTCCATGTCCTGGCTATTGTAAATAGTGCTGCAATGAACATTGGGGTGCAATGCAATCCCTATCAAATTACCAATGGCATTTTTTACAGAACTAGAACAAAAAATCTTAAAATTTGTATGGAGACACAAAAGACCCTGAATAGCCAAAGCAGTCTTGAGGGGAAAAAAAACAGAGTTGGAGGAATCAGACTCCCTAACTTCAGACTATACTACAAAGCTACAGTAATCAAGACAATATGGTACTGGCACAAAAACAGAAATATAGATCAATGGAACAGGATAGAAAGCCCAGAGATAAACCCATGCACCTATGGTTAACTAATCTATGACAAAGGAGGCAAGGATACACAATGGAGAAAAGACAGTCTCTTCAATAAGTGGTGCTGGGAAAACTGGACAGCTACATGTAAAAGAATGAAATTAGAACACTCCCTAACACCATACACAAAAATAAACTCAAAGTGGATGAAAGACCTAAATGTAAGACCTGACACTATAAAACTCTTAGAGGAAAACATAGGAAGAACACTCTTTGACATAAATCACAACAAGATCTTTTTTGACCCACCACCTAGAGTAATGGAAATAAAAACAAAAATAAACAAATGGGACTTTTTTTTTTGCAAATATTTGCAAATGAATCAATGGACAAAGGATTAATCTCCAAAATATATAAACAGCTCATGCAGCTCAATATTAAAAAAACAAACAACCCAATCAAAAAATGGGTGGAAGACCTAAATAGACATTTCTCCAAAGAAGACATGCAGATGGCCAAGAGGCACATGAAAAGCTGCTCAACATTACTAATTATTAAAGAAATGCAAATCAAAACTACAATGAAGCATCACCTCACACCGGATAGAATGGGCATCATCAAAAATCTACAAACAACAAATGCTAGAGAGGGTGTGGAGAAAAGGGAACCCTCTTGCACTGTTGGTGGGAATGTAAATTGATACAGCCACTATGGAGAACAGTATGGAGGTTCCTTAAAAAACTAGAAATAGAATTACCATATGACCCAGAAATCCCACTACTGGGTAAATACCCAGAGAAAACCATAATTCATAAAGTTCTATTTCTGTATCTTATGTTCACCAAACTTTATAGCTTTGTACATTTGGCTTACATTTTCATTAGAAAACAGTTCTATTTCCTGATGAACATATTTATAATCAAATGTCATTGATAAAAATTCAAAACAAATTATTTAATGTTTAAGAAATATCTATCTGTTTTCTGTGAGTTCCTTTGGAAAATACATATATTCTAATGTATTTTAAGAAAAAAAACTTTTCTCAACAAATTAAGCCCAAAGTTAGAAGGAAGAAGGACATAGCAAAGAATAGAACAGAAGTGAGTAAAATAGAGACTAAAAAGACAGTACAGAAGATCAATGAAACTAAGAGTTGGTTCTTTAAAAAAATAAACCAAATCAACAAGCTTTTGGCTAGACTCACTAAGAAAAAAAGAATAAGAATTCAAATAAGTAAAATCATAAATGAAAGAAGAGCTGTTACAACTGATACCACAGAAATACAAAGGATCATAAGAGACTAGTATGAACAATTATATAACAACAAATTGGACAACCTAGAAGAGATGGATAAAATTCTAGAAACATACAACCTCCCAAGACTGAAATATGATGAAATAGAAAATCTGAACAGACTGATTACTAGTAAGAAAATTGAAATGGTAATTGAAAACCTTCCAACAAACAAAAGCCCAGAACCAGATGATTTCTTTGGTGAATTCTACCAAACATTCAAAAAAGAATACCAATCCTTCTCAAACTCTTCAAAAAATATAAAAAAGAGGGCAGCTCTCCCAAATTAATTTTATAAGGCAAGAATTACTCTGATACAAAAACCAGACAAAGACACAACAAGAAAAAAAATTACAGGTCAATATCCTTGATGAACATAGATGCAAAATCCTCAACAAAATATTAGCAAACTAAATTCAACAATACATTAAAAGAATTATACACCATGATCAAGTGGGATTTATTTCAGGTATGCAAGAATGGTTCAACCTTGGTGAAGTACTCAATGTGATACACCCCATTAATAAAATGAAGGGTAAAATCATATTATTATCTTAAAAGATGAAAAAAAAAACTTTTGACAATATTCAACATCCATTTATGATAAAACTCTCAAAAAGGCGTTATAGAGGGAAGTCGTTATACTTCAACATAATAAAGGCCATATATGACAAACCCACAGCTAACATCATACTCAAAGGTGAAAAGCTGAAAGCATTTTATCTAAGATCAGGAAGAAGACAAGGTTGCCCACTCTCACCACTTCTATTCAGTATGGCATTGGAAATCTTAGCCAGAGCAATTAGCAAAGAAAATGAAATAAAAGGCATCCAAATTGAAGAAAAAGAAGTAAACTGTCACTATTTGCAAGTGTTATCATATTATACATTTTTTAAAAACCCTAAGGACTCCATTAAAAAACTGTTAGACCTAATAATTAAATTCAGTAAAGTTGCAGGATACAAAATTAATACACAAAATTCTGTTGCCTTTCTCTATGCCAATATCAAATTATCAGTAAGAGAAATAAAGTAACCTCATTTACAGTTACATCAAAAAGAATAAAATAACTAGAAATAAATTTAACCAAGGAGGTGAAAGACCTGTATATTAAAAACTTCAACACATTAATGGAAAAACCCTCAAATAATGGAAAGATATTCTATGCTCATGAACTGTAAGAATCAATATTGTTAAAATGTTCATACTACCTCAGGCAATCTACAGATATAATGCAATACTTATAAAATAACAATGGCATTTTTAAAAGAAACAGAACAGATAATTTTAAAATTGGTATAGAACCAGGACCAAACCTGAATAGCAAAAGCAATCTTGAGAAAGAAGAAGAAACCTGGAGGCATCACATGCCCTGATTTCAAACTATATTACAAAGCTATCATAATTAAAACCGTATGGTATAGGCATAAAGACAGACACATAGATCAATGGAACAGAATAAATAGCCCAGAACAGAATAAATAGCCCAGAAATAAACCTACAATTATATGGTCAATTAATTTATGACAGAGGAGCCAAGAATATACAGTGTAGAAAGGACATTATAAAACTCTTAGAGGAAAACATAGGAAGAACACTCTTCAGTAAATGGTGTTGGGATAACTGGATATCCACATGGAAAAAAAAAAGTAACTCTACCACCATCTTACACCATACAGAAGAATTAACTCAAAATGAATTAAGACTTGAGTGTAACATCTGAAACTATAAAACTCCTAGAAGAAAACATAAACAGTAAGCTCCTTGGCATAGGTCTTGGCAATGATTTTTTTTAATCCAACACCAAAAGCCAAAAGCCAAAACAACAAAAGCAAATATATACCTAAAGGAATATTATTCATCCATAAAAAATGAAATCTTGCCATTTGTAACAACATAGATGGACCTTGAGGACATTATGCTAAATGAAATAAGTTAGACAGAGAAAGAAAAATAGTGTATGATCTCTTAATCTCACTTATAGATGGAATCTTAAAAAAAAAAAGAAAAAGGAAAAAAAGCTCATCGATACTGAGAGTAGATTGGTGGTTGCCAGAGGCAGGGTTTGTGGGGGTGGGAGAAATGATTGAAGGGTGTCAAAGGCTAAAAAGAAAAATAAAGAAAAATAAATATGTAAATTATAAAATGTAATTAGCATTAGTCTTAAGATGATAACACAATGAAGAATTCACTTTTATGATTCTTTCTGTCTTAATCAGTAGGTTAACTCTTCAAGAGGTTTCTTAAATGAAAATAAATAAATAACCAGTTAAGAGTTGGAAAATGTGTAAAACTTTGAATATAATCATTTATTTATTGCTTAAAAAAAATGCTTTTCTCTAAAATTTCTGTTTCTTGCTCTTCTGATTAAGGAGCCTTCCTATGTCAAATCTTTAACATCCTTAAGCTATCAACAATGTCTTTTCAAATTAACTTAAATCACTTAATTTTCAAAAGGTTTATATATTATTTTCTCTTTTAAAATTACTTAATTCATAGCCGTTTTTAATTACACCATTTCTACCCACTTAGTTTTTGCTATAAAATATGATTTTAATCATTTTGTAGACAGCTGTATTTAAAGCTCTTTTAGAAAGATATAGTAATAACCATCATTGCAAATATTAGTATTATTATACCCCAGATTGCATTTATCATACAGCATTCTTAGAATTATTAAAATTAGAGTGATATAAACTAAATTATTTGTAGGGCTTGACTGAGGTTTTCTCTGTGTTTTTCTGCTAATGGTTGTAAATAACCTTTTTAGATATGCTTTATAGAGTTAAAAATAGATAAACTAAAAACTCAAAAGTATTTTGTATTAAGCAAAAATTTTATGTTAAACATGATAATATAAAATATTTAAACTATTTAAATATTGTTACAAATAACAATATCTATACTTATGAATTTATAGAACCCAATATTTGATTAGGATTTTAGTTTGTATTGAATATTTAGTGAAAACAATTTTAGAAAAGAAGTGCATATTGTAAAAGAAGGACTAGAGAGTTGGGAAATGTTGGAACTTATTTTTATGTGCCATTTAGTCAGATACTTCCTTACCATGTCCTTCACAAAGTTCATTTAAAATGTATTATGAGAAGAAAGAGCATCAGAATCCATGCAAAACTCTTTAGTAGGTTGAAGATGGTCAAGGGAGATACTGAAATTTAATTGTTATCCCTGTTTCAATTGGAAAAATGGACTTCCTATTTGTGGGCCCAAGAACAAAATGAAAATGTTCAAAAGGAGAGAGAATGCCTTTAACAGTACTAAAATATACAACATTTTCTTTTCTGTCACAATCTCTCTCAGCTTGTCATTGCTATTTAATGTCATTCTAGATTTAAAAAATAAATTATTAGCAAATGGATTTTAATTTTTATCTTTATATTGTGGAATGACAGTTTTAAATGAAAGTATGAGAGCATTGAACTCAGAATTACAAAAAGTACACAATTTGTTTTTCATAGCTTGCACATATGTATTTTGTTCTAACCAGAAGTGTGGAAATACTGTGCAAAACAAATTTAACTGGTTTTATTTCACTTCTTGATATGTGCACATTCTATCAAAACTCTCTACTTTTAGCTTACTAATTAGTAAGGAAGGACTGAAAAAATAAACCAGAACTGTAGTTGCCTTTTCTTTCTCCCTCTATGTGATCATTTCCAGCATAAATGGATGGCTAATACATGGATGTAACACAAATAAGAAAGAATATGATAGGGTTTCTTGGTCTTTCATGTTTCTTATAGCTCCACTGCTTTCTTTCTACTTCTGAAGCAAGTTCTGGTTCAATGGAGATCATGGCAAGTTGTCAATGTTCGCACTTGCTCAGTTGCAGACACAGCAAGATGAGCTTGAATTTGCTTTGAGTCTCACTGAACTCTCACACATAATAGAGCCACAAGAACTCTGTGCTTATGGGGTGTTGCAAATACTGTATGCAAATAAAGAGACAAGAAACAGTGATGAACATGCATTTCGAACATATTTCCTCTACTCACAGGCATACTCCAATGTCCCATCAGACTTCACATATACAATACAAGTTCAAAGTTAAAATTGTTAAGATTTCAAGAAAGCAAAAGCAGAACATTAGGTGTGGAACCCTGCCTTATCATTTTATGCTCCTTATGCCACTGACCTTTCCTAAGGAAAGAGGTTTACTCTACTGGCCAAGGTAGCGAATCCCAGTTGTTGCCGCACAGTAACTACAAGGCATTTTCCCCCCAGCTTTATTGAGATATAATTGACATATAAACAATGTGTTAGTTTAAGATAACAACATGACAAATTGATATATATTGCAAAATGATTACCACCATAGGTAACACCTCCATCACCTCACATAATTATCTTTTTCTGTATGTGTATGTTGAGAACATTTAAGATCTATTTTCTTAGAAACTTTCAAGAACATAATACGATGTTGTTAACTATAATCACCACACTGTACATTAGATACCCAGAACTTATTTGTCTTATAACTGGAGGTTTGTACATTTTGACCAACATCTCCCCATTCTCCCCCCACCCCACCCCAGCCCCTGGCAATCACCATTCTACTCTTTGTTTCTATGATTTTGGTTTTATTAGATGCCACATATAAGTGATGTCAAGAATCCAAGGTAATTCACTAGGGAACCTCTTAGAACTCTGTTTTTCAGTAGCCCTGGTCAGAGGAAGATTGTAGGAGGATCACTTCCTATTGGTAAAACTATTACCTCTGAGTGTCTGTAATCACTTCCTCCCCTTGTCTGCTCAGCCATAGGGGTAGTAAGTTTTCCAGCTCTTGTTGACCCTTGGCCACACCTTTGAAAATAGTCCCTTCATTAAATTATCAGTTACTTTGAGTGTGGCATGGACTTCATGACAAAATCCCAATTGATTTTCAATATAACTGAATTCAAATGTAAATATATGATGTTTTGCTTCTTTAAAAAGCAATAATATGAAAAAAGTGGGTTACATATAACAACCATTTAAAGCTAGAATATATTTAAATCTTAAAACATTTTTTCTTAAAAAAGAGTGATATTTCTAGCAGAATTCCAAGGACAAAAATTACAACCTCTATTATTATTTTATGTCACATACTGAAATTATGATTAAGGTTTGTCTCCTATGTTTTATTCTTTAAAACTATCTTAATAGCATTAAAAACCATGAAATAACTTTTACAATATAGATAATATTTTAGTGAATTTTATTCTAGTTCCTCTTTTTAAAAAAATTTTATTTATTTTTATTTTTGGCTGCATTGGGTCTTCATTGCTGCACGTGGGCTTTCTCTAGTTGTGGCGAGCGGGGGCTACTCTTCGTTGTGGTGCGCGGGCTTCTCACTGCGGTGGCTTCTCTTGTTGCGGAGCACGGGCTCTAGGCGCACAGGCTTCAATAGTTGTGGCTTGCGGGCTCTGGAGTGCAGGCTCAGTAATTGTGGCGCACGGGCTTAGTTGCTCCGCGGGATGTGGGATCTTCCCGGGCCAGGGCTCAAACCTGTGTCCCCTGCACTGGCAGGCGGATCCTTAACCTCTGTGCCACCAGGGAAGCCCTATTTCCTTTTTGTAAATAGACCGTATTTAGAATATTTCTTACTCTGAAGAAAATTATAATAACTTGTTTCTCAAACTTTTTTCCTTTCAGTTTCAAATAAAATATATGTATACACAAGAAAGTGGCCATTTGAAAAGTAACAAGTTGTTAACCATACAAATTGTCCAGTGATTTTCAAAGCATCTATTTTTTAATTATTATTTAAAATTTGAATTCATATTTTAAAAAGCATTTTGATTGTAGAGACACAGCCTGATACCCTTGCTGCTACTTCCTTTTGAGAAATAGTTATAACAATTACCCTGTTACCTTTGTAATGATATACATTGAAAACTCCTGAAGAGCCAAGTACTAGGGTGATCACACACCCTGTTTGCCTGGCACTGACACAGGTCACACATATTCTCCGATGTAATTCTTAATAGTGCACTTTCAAAATGATCAGTTTAGATGATAAATTATACAGTTGCTCAAGGCAGTTCTATGTGCAGCAAGTTTTAGTTGCCAGTCTTTGTTCTCCATCATCCATATTAAAGGGTTTACTTTTTATACCTATTAGCTTATCAATGCTTTCTTTAAAATCTATTTAACATTTAGAGGAAAATCAAATAAAAGTTCTTGCAATCCCCAATGACTCAGTTTTTCTCTGACTTTCAAGGGAATTAGCCCTTATAATTCTCTGCTTATGAACACCTGAGGAATCAGTATGACGCATTAATTGGGTAAAGCTTAATGGTAAACACACCCTGAAAGGAAATACAGAGAGAAAACAAGAGGTCATTATTTTTTAGCAGGTTTTCAAAGAATGTGGTCTAAAAATCCAATTCATATCCGTGTGGACTAGACAAGTACTGAGCTGCAGTACTTTTAAATAATAATAATTAATAAAATAAATGCATGTGGATGAATTTTTAATAATGTAAAATATGATCTGAAAGAAAATTATACCTTCAGGATATGAAAAAATGACCAAGGAAAATAGAGCAAACCAAGCAATGTATCTTTACCCATATTTTTCTTCCCACACGTATTCTCAAGCATATGTTTAGTACCAATCCAAGTCTGAAATGTGTGTTTACATTTAATTTATCTATGTTTCCCTTTGGGAAGATATATATTTAAATAATTTTCATATATATATAATATCACTGTATTCAACACTCTCATTATATTCTTTATTTAAATTATAATTTTCTTATCTTTAATTATATTCAATAAGTATTAGACGAGTACCTACTATATGACTAACTCTAATTTCTCAGAACATTGAGAAAATAAATATTAATTTGACCAAATTAAAACACACACACACACACACAGAGGCACCAGACTAGTGCTTATAAAAACTCATTTGATATATCATTTTGTAACCAAAATGTCAAAAGTAATACCTCAGTTGGTGTCATGAAATGAATAGTGTATCAATTTTCTCTTATGTCAGTGAGACAAACGAAGCAATGATGAAAACCTTTGGCTTTCATCAGCTCAGTTCTTTCCTACAACAGAGGGAATACTTTATCTAATGCAAAATTCATTGTTTATCAGCATCTGACTTATCTTTAGTGGTTTCTTATTCCCTACTCTCAATGCTCCTGTTTTTGAAGACTAATCAGTAAAGAGTATGAATTTCCTAATCACATTTCATAATTTAGTAGTCAGATTTGTCAGTCACAGCCTACAATACTGATGACAGTTTAAATCAGAGACACTTAGTCTTTTAAGACATACCATTATGAATTAGATTCAGTAATTTTTATTGTTCAGTTGCTAGGTAATGTCTTAAAACTTTCAGCAGTATTAGGTTCATATATGGAAAGTGAACATATTAATAACTTCTAGGCACTAATTACACATGAATACTAATACACATGAATACTAATTATATGTGAATACTATTATAGAAATGTTTATTAAAATGAAGTTTACATTTTTCAGTTAGTAATTATTTAGTTTAATGTAACATTATTGAAACCATGTGCAAAACATGATACATTATGTATCTTAAGACAGAAGGGTTAAAACCATAAAATTTTTAAAAGTGGGACACTTTTATTCAGTATACTGCACATGCAACATTTCATAATGAAAAGTAAAATGTAATAAAAATCTATGTATCTATTTAGAATCTCAAGTATGTTTTACAGTTAAAATATAGCTGAAGGCATTCCAGTATGGAAAAAATCCGAAGTATTCATGGAGGGTCAAAATACACTTTTGAAAAGTGTGTGTGTGTGTGTGTGTGTGTGTGTTGGTTAGAGAGGGAAAGGGTATATTTAAAGCAAATCCCAGTCATCATATGACCTTACTTTTTTTGCATATATTTCAAAATGCATCTATGAATCTGATAATGCCTTCAGTAAGTAATAATTACCAGCAGGTCATTCACATCTAACCAGATTAACAAAATTGTCTTATAATCATTCTATATTTAAATTATCCCATTTGTCTCAAGAAATCGCTTTACAGTTGGTTTCTTTCAATCCAGATTTAACAAAGTACACACATAGCATTTGATAGTTATTTATGATGTTATTTTTATTCTATAATGATCCTCCTTCCATTTTGTATACAACTGACTTTTTTTTTAAAGAGAACAGGCCAATTTCCTGTAAAATATTGCTCATTCTGGGCTTGACTGATTGCTTTCTTGTTATGCTGTAGACTTGTTCTTCTACTCCAAGTGTTTCCTGTAAACTAGTATTTAGATTCAGATGTTTACATACAGAATCAATTTTAGTATGTGGGAATAATGCATACATGGTACTCTGTATGTCCTATTGTGCTAAGACATGAGGCATGGTTCATGGTTATCCCATTTTTAGCAATGCTGAAATTGATCAGTTCATTCATTAGATGTCAATCATAGTTTTCTTTTATTAACTTATACATACAGTTTTAGTATTTATTAATGACTATTGCCTAGATACATTATTTCATGAGGGCTTATAGAGTGATGACTTTATTATTCCTTTTGTACTTATTGACTGGACTTATTTTGTAAAGAACTTTTCTTCTCAACTATTTGATCATATTGGAATTGACAAAGGAAGGGCATGATACTTTTTTCATTCTTTACCTTTATTTTTCAGTTTACTGAAATCTGCCTGTATCCTAACATTGTCAGGAAAGAAAAGAACAAGAATGATTTCAGTGCTTTGGCTTAGTTTCAGACTGGGTCTTTGTCCCTCAAAAAACTAATACTGCCAGTTACCTAATTAACATTTTTAAGATTAACGTTAAAAACAAAATAACTGTGTTATAGAAAACAGCAAAATAGGAGAAAGAAAATCTTATAATTTTGTTACTGTAATATAAATTCTATAGATTAGGGCCTTTTAAAATTTATTGTTGATATGTTAAAAGCATCTGCCTAGTTTTAGTAATTGCTCAATAAATATTTGCTAAGTAAGCAAGACTTCATATAATTACCCTTAAAGTGATCTGATAGTGAAGGCAACCATGGAGTTTTATTTACACACAAAGAAGGCATTTCACCATAATGGACTAAACCCAAGATTAATTGCATGGTCTCCTTCTTACCTCAGAATTACTTAATTGCAAAGAAATATGTGGATCATATAATGTCTTATATGTTAAGATATGCTCATTACCTAGATATTCAGAAACATCACAATGATTTAATGAATTTTCATTTCTCTTTCAGTAGTTGGCATTATTCTAACAAATGTTATATTGAGATTATTGTTTTCCTTTAATTGCAGAAGAAACTTAAAAAATTTTATTCATGCCCAATTTTAAATGACATTTAGTTCATAATGTGTACTGTCAATCTTCTGACCTTTGATATTTGGTAGGAAATCCCAAAGCTTAAAAATGCATGTACCTTACATTAACATTCTCTAACCATTGATTCTCAATTTCACATTTCTGAAGTAGTTAAATGTTTTACATTTCTTTATCTAGGAAAGATGACTACATTTAGGAGGTATAGATTTATCCTGCATATGTAGAGATATGGCATTCTTTTTATTTTTTATATAGCATAGGTTTTACTATTGTTTTATTGTTGGTGAAGCTTTTGTATGTTTCATTTTGTTTAAACCAAAGACAACATTTTACTCTTAGAGAAAACATCCAGTGAATGAAAAAACGAAGGAGAAAATCTTTGGCAAACCCTAGCATATATTTATTTAGGGTTTATTACTAGAATTAAAAATGTATAGGCACAAATATATGTGTTTTAAGACTTCTTTAGCAAAGCACACTCATGACATAAATATGACAAACTACGCTTCTAATGTGTATATTTGGAGAGTCTCTGAATGCTTAATTTAGTAAATGTTCCACACATTTCCACAGGTCAGTGACAGTGCCGGTATTCAGTAGCAGAGAATGCATTAAATGCTGTTCCACATACTGGCATTGAGATGGCCAGATTTATATTTCAAAAAAAGCATTTTTAAATACTAAGAGCAAAATAATTATTGTCTTAGAAGTTCCCTAAGGAATTTAATAGTAACAATAGTTATTGTGCACTAATGTGCTGAGCATTTTATCAGCACTCCGTATATGTTGTTTGTCTCAATCCTCAAAACAATTGTCTTAAATAGTAGCTTTTATCCCCATTTTACAGGTCAAATGTCTAAGGCTGAGTGAAATTAAATTATATTCTTAATATCCTAGAGATTTTAAGATTCAAAGTGGTAAAACTGGACTCTGCACTTCTGTAGGCACTGTGGATTTCTCAACAGTGATCTTTTTATTTTTTTGGCCACTCTGCGCAGCTTATGGGATCTTAGTTCCACAACCAGAGATTGAACCTGGGCCACGGTAGTAAAGGTGCCGAGTCTTAACCACTGGATTGCCAGGGAGTTCCCTCAACAGTGATTTTTGTATGTTTGAAAAACTATTCAGCAAAACCATGATGAGGTATCACCTCACACCTGTCAGGATGGCTAATATCAAAAAAACAGCTGACAAGTGTTGGTGTGGATGTAGAGAAATTGAAACCTTTGCACACTGTTTGTGGGAATTTGAAATGGTGTAGCCACTATGGAAAACAGTATAGAGGTTCCCCCCAAAATTAAAAATAGAACTACAGTATAATCCAGTAATCTCATTTCTGGGTATTTATCAAAAAGAATTGGAATCATGATCACAAAGAGATACTAGCACTGCTATATTCATTGAAACAGTATTCACTAGAACTAAAATGTGGAAACAACTGAAATATTCATCATTAGATGAATGGATAAAGAAAATGTGCTATATACATATCATGGAATACTACTCAGCCTAAAAGAGAAAGAAATTCTGCAATATGTGACAACGCGGATGAACCTGGAGGACATTATGCCAAGTGAAAAAAGCCAGTCACGAAGACAAATACTGCAGCATTTCCCTTGTATAAGGTATCCCAAGCAGTCAGATTCATAGAATCAAAAAGTAGAACGGTGATTGCCAGGGGCTAGGGGGAGGAGGAGATGGGAGCTAGTAATCCCTGGGTATAAAGTTTCAGTTAAGCAAGATGAATAAATTCTAGCAATTTGTTATACAACATTGTACTATAGTCAACAATAATGACCTGCACACTTAAAAATTTAAGAGAGTACATCTCTCTTGTTCTTACCACACAAAAAAAGACTATTCAGAGATTCACTTTTTTTTAGTATTAAGTTGTAAATTATTAAAATTATAGCAAAAACATTTTAAGCCTTTAAGTTAAGCATACAGATTTTATTTTGTTTATATGTTTAGAAAGTATTAACAATTACTTTTTGTAAGCTTTGAGCAATGTCTGATCCCATTTACAAACTTAATTAAATATCTTCAAATATTTTAACTGCATTTTAAAATGGAATATATTTGATTCCCTTCATAAGTACTTCAATTGTCTCACTTATCAAACAAAAGTTTTCTGAATAATAAATAGTCTTTAATGTTTAATAACTTAAATATGTAAATATGAGAGAATTAAAATTCTCAAATGCTCTAATACTGTATAAACTTTGTAGTATTTCAATTTGAAATTAAAAGTATGAATTACTTGATTATACTCTTTAAACTGAAGCTGTAAGGTTGTCACTCCAATAGACAAAATTCATTGCACACACATAAAATACCACTAATTGCTTCTTAAGCAAAATATTAATGTTATGTTATTGATTTTTTAAAACTAAACTCTACACTGAATTATGAATTTTCCTCAGTGAAAAAATGTTTAGTTTACCATCTTTATTATCTAAGGTTCCTGAAGACTAGATATTTTGGGCCTTGCATGAAACTTGAACCTGCAGACATCCAGAGCAACTTTTCTCACTGTCAATCAAGAAAGCTATTATACCTGCCTGAGTAATTATGGGCGTGACTTTTTCAGTATGCTTGAAGTTAATACAGACCAGGGATGTTGACTGGGATGCTTACCAGAATTGTGTAGGTGACATCATTTTATTTTATAAATAAAATCCTATTTATAGAGTTCCTTGTTAATTAACCCATAGCACAGAGGAGAGATTCACGTAGTTTAACTCCTGATATTCAGAATATACACATTACTTGATCCCTTTTTACCTGTAGAATCAGCTACTCCTACCAAATTTGATTATTAAACTGGAATTTGAAATTCTCTGGCTAAGATATATATACATACTTTTTCTTTTTTGCCTTCATATTCAAAAAGTATTTGAACTGGATGGTATCTTAATAAATGTAAGAATATTTTCTGTCCAATGATAAAGACTTTGAACTTTATATACTCTTGCATTCTTTCCTGTTCATTAGATACAACTCTTACAGATATTTAAAAAGTAATCAGTTTGAATTTTGGCTATCTTACATAGCTTTGTCAAACAGTGGTTCAATTTATAAAGATAATGCTACTAACACATGAGGCATTATTTCTTCAGATTATGAGAAAATTTTAAATTTCCATTGAATCTCAGAATATTGTTTGATGTGAAAACATCATTCCTTGTATTTTGTATTTGAGCTGTGCCTATCTCTAGGCAATATTTTCAACAGTTTACTTTGAGGTCAAATGCATTCTCTTAAGTTTGTAACAATAACTTACACTTTGGGATATTTTTCTGCGTTGCACTGATTTGATGCCAAATATGTGCTCCTCAATTGAATTTTTGTACTACAATAATTCTCTAACTGCAAGAACTTTTGTATAAAATATCTTGAGATAAATCATGGAAACTTGGAATGAGAAGAAAGGGCTAGAGGAGAAAAGGGGAAAGTTGAAGGAATACATATTTTTAAATAACATCTCTTATATGGCATGCACTAAACTAGATTCTTAATAAATTTATCTCATTTAATTTTCATAGCAGTGCTTCATGGAGGGTATGATGATATGGATGATTCACGTGAAAAAAACAAACAAACAACTTGAGTTAAGTTTGTCTCCAAGGAAAAGTGCTCCCCTACTGGAGCCACACTTTTGCAGCACCACTTTAAAGATGATCTATAGTCCCAACTCTTTGTTTTTTTTTTTTTTTTCTTTAATAGAGACTTGAACTTAGTCCCACAGAAGTAAATTGTCTTGTGCAGATTCATTTTTTTTTTTTTTTTTAGAGATTCTTCTCTTTTTTTTTTTAAATTTTATTTATTTATTTATTTATTTATGGCTGTGTTGGGTCTTCGTTTCTGTGCGAGGGCTTTCTCCAGCTGCGGCAAGTGGGGGCCACTCTTCATCGCGGTGCGCGGGCCTCTCACTATCGCGGCCTCTCTTGTTGCAGAGCACAGGCTCCAGACGCGCAGGCTCAGTAGTTGTGGCTCACGGGCCCAGTTGCTCCGTGGCATGTGGGATCTTCCCAGACCAGGGCTCGAACCCGTGTCCCCTGCATTGGCAGGCAGATTCTCAACCACTGCGCCACCAGGGAAGCCCCAGATTCATTTTTTATCAGGAGCACACCCCAGTGTTCTCGGAATCATGTAACACTTTTTGCTTTCTATCACATTGGCCCTTTCACCCCCTCAGCAGGTTTTTTTTTTTTTTTAGTATTAAATTTTAAAAAGATTCACATAATGGGAGTCCCTGCCTTGATACATAGTTCAGCAATTATTTAAACCTTTTCTTAAACAGGAACTCACTAAGCAAGAAAGCCTGTAATTGAACAATAGTAGCTTCTCCCACAATCTGAAATAAATAACTCTTAAAATTATTTTAATTTGGAGTAGAGATAGATATACTTACTAGATTAAATATCAGCTATCCTTAATGAATATCCCAGGGAACTGAAGGGGAATTAAAAACCTCTGCTAACAGAGTCCTCTACACTAAATAAACTCTGCAATGAGGACAGTGAATGAAGGTTTATCTTAGAATGCATTCTTGTAGGTGTGATATCTTGACATTTATGTTGTTGTTTTCTGTAAAAAATGTGGAGCAGAAATGTTATCACTTGATTTTTTTAAAAGTCATCTATATTTTATTAAATACTTCTTAGTTAAGTTTGCCCAAAAGTTGGAGCTGCCATTAAACAAAATTAAATGTATTTAAAACTGGTAACTTTAAATAAAATGAACATAGTGACAAACTATGGTTTAGTCTGGTCAGTACTTTAGAATTCTGAGCATTTGAATTTTTAATAGTACATTTAATGAAATTGTGGTTGCTCATATAACATTCTTAAAAATTAGAAGTACTGTAGTTCCTGAAACTCGGGAGGGAGGGTAAATTTTTTAAGCTGGCTTTGGGTAAATATTAAGTTATTAGACATCATCTATTAGAAACCCCTGAAATGGAGCACAATGGCATGCTGTTTCATAGCATACTGATAAATTTTATTAGCATCACACTAAAAACAACCCCCAGAAAAGCATTTCCTTAAGTCTCTAAGATAGCTATTTGCCTTTGACTTTTTTGTTTGTTTTGATATGAGAAAGGTTCAGCAACCATAATATTACAGACCACCTTCTTAGGATTAACTTTTTTTTTAGGAGGAGAATTTGTTTTGAGCATTTTACATAGTTGTGAAAAAAATACTGCTGTTCTCTGCATTCAAAACTCCAGCTGATGACAATGAAATTACTCATGTACATTGAGGACAGTATGTTGGATTGAGTATCTAAATTCTTTATATCCCTTATAAAATTTTTTTACTTATGAGTAACTGAAAAGTTACTGGAAAATCATTCACCATTGCTGAGCCGTCACTTGATTATCCTGAACTTAGTAATATTGTAAAAGAAGCATAAAATAGCAAGATTGGGGGGGGGGGGAAGAGGTTAAAAAAAGAGCAGTAGTAAAAACTACAGTTCAGGGTATTAATCGTGTTGAATTGTGTGTTTCTGACAGCTAATAAACCAATAATAAATGCGCTCTCTAAAATTGCATGTGTATCATGATCTGAACCCTCAGTCTAATTCAGGGTCATTGGATTTTACAATCTCATAAGCTTCCAGGACTTTGCCTAGCACATCAAAACAATTGCTTAATGTGTAATATATTCTACAGCTAGCCATCTGCTTACCCTCTTGACCTTTCAAATTTTATAAAAATCCAAGCCCATAATTTCTCACTTCATGAACCACCAGATTTTTGGAATATGTTATATTCCAGGGTTACTTTATCTTTTTATGAAACCAAAGAGACTTAGTATATTGGATAATATTTGGCAGCAACATGCCTTTTCTATTGAAATGGTTATGAGAGCAATCACTAGAGTTAATAAGATTTAGGCTATTTCTACACACTATGTAGTGAGAGATGCTCATTTAAACAAGTGTCCTAATTGCAGGATTCTTAAACTAAACAGTAGTACAAACTACAGTAATGATGCTAAAAATAGTTGAGAAACAAGAAAAAATGATTCCAAAATATTTATTTTCATTGATAATATATGACTTTATATTTACATGAAGAGAATATTATTTTTATATTTGTGGTTTAGTCCGTGAACAATTTACTTAATCATGTGGTCCTCATCACCCCCCCCCCCCCCACCGCCGTACAGCAGGAGGTGAGCGGCAGCAAGCGAGCGAAGCTTCATCTGCCGTTGCCCATCCCCCCGTCGCTGGCATTACCACCTGAACCATCCCCCACCACCCCTGTCCGTGGAGAAATTATCTTCCACGAAACCGGTCCCTGGTGCCGAAAGGTTGGGGACCATTGATTTAGCTCACTTACATGAGTGACAGAGCTGGGGGAGATCCCAGAGCTTCTAATTCCTTGTTCAAAACTCCTACTGTGTACTGACCATGACCTAGCTCTTAGTCTTGAGAAGACAATGGGGAGGGGGCAGACAAATGTCTAATTAACAGATATCTAGGTGCTAAGGGATCTTTAATCTTTAGTGATTTCACTAAAGTGATTTCACTAAGTGATTTCACTTAGGACTGTCATATATTTTGATAGAAGATTTGGGGGTCCTAGAAGGATCAAGAAATAATGAGGACTTGCTCACTTCCCTCCCCAGATTCTTTCTCTCCTCTCTCTCATCTTCTTTCTCCAGAAGAGCCATGGCACTTCTCCCATTGCATTAAACAATGTAGTTCTCTCACATTCTGATCCCCTTCAAATTTTTTTTTTCTTTATGTAAGCTTATAAGGAATTTCTTCTGACCAAATATAATATTTAGCTTCAAGAAAATGCCAGGAAGTGATCAAATCTGAGGGATCTGAAATCAGATAGCTTGGGTTCAAATCCCAGTTTCACCACTTGCTTGCTGTGTAATAAAAGAATACCTATATGGTGGCTTGCCCCTGCCCTCTGTGAAATACTGATAACAGTAGTATATAACCTTATATTATAAATCTTAAAATTGCATATTTTCCTGCTACCTCAACATCCCCACAAACAAGTTGTGAGCACCCCGCTCAGGTGACAGGTACACCAGAATGATAAGGCTGGCCCCTGTCACAAGTTACCCTTCTTGCCCTCATCTGACTGTGACCTAGTGTCATTCAAATGCACCAATGAAATCTCCTCACATCTTTTGCTTGTGTTCTCCACCCTGACCTCTATTAAGGAACTTGCCCACAGGTTCTGAAGCCCACTCTTTGGTGTTCCCAGGGGGTCATGTGGTGACTCTGTCTCTCTAGAATCTGTGAGTATAATAAACATTGTTTCCCTGTGCTTCTCATGTGGCCCTTCTTGTGGCCACACTTAGCTGATCATTTCATGAAAGAATACTGAACACACTTCATAGGGACTTCGTAAAGATTACATCTCTCACTCTCTCTCCATATATATATATATATATATATATATATATATATATGTATGGTGTAAAAACTGTCTTTACTTCATTATGAAACTGGTGATTTTACTCAACTCAAAGAATGTTAGATAAATAAAATGGATAGAAACCATTTATTGAATGACTACTATATGTTTTACATGATAGTTTATGTGAATTATTTCACTTAAATTTCACAACTTTTAAAATATTGTTCTTCTGACATTTTCCAAGTATGGATGCATTGTCACCAATGAATTATATATATCAAAGAATAGGTCAACTTATGTAACATCTGTATATTATTTTATTAGTCTGGCTTTGGAAATCAAATATAGAGACTGAGGTTGATAATTAGAGAGAGACTGCAAATTGGTCTAGGCTGATGCATGAAGGACAAGTAAGACATATCCCATCAATTTTCCACTTATTACTTTATGATCTATCTGTATTCTGGATTGAAAAGTCTCCACTGAGATTTGCAAAGGCATGATCATGACTCTGCCCATTCCAAAATTGAGAACTATAAGATGTAGTTTTCTTTACTTCCTTTCTTCCTTCCTCTTTCATTCTTTCTCTCCTTTACTCTTTCCCTCTTTACATTAATCCAAATTGCTTTTCTCAAGAAAAGCGTTGAACAAATTTTGGGAGGTTGAGAAATAACATAAAATTCTTTCTACTTTCTCAAGCAATTCCAATTCTGTCAATCATTACACTATTTCAATAATTTAAAAGAAAATTCTTTAAACACTTAGTAAAAATAAAAGTGAACAACCTCCAGGGAACTTCAAATAGTCAATCTATTATCATAAGATAGTCTCTCATAGAATTATAAGATCTGAGACCTATTCTGAATTGACATGGTGTATTATTTATCCTTTTTTTAAAAAGCGTCTTCTTTACAAAGCTATCTGTCAATTGTAGTTGGCTCTGGCCTCTAAAGTATGAAAAATTCTATAACTGCAAAGCACTTACAAAGATTCAGAATGATTTCTCACAGCAAAGGGAAGCAGCATTTAATTGAAGCAGTGGAGCAAAACTGAGAAAATCATTCATATTTCAACAACTGAAAAACTGGATTAAAATAGTGCTTATTACCATTTCTAACTAGCATTTTCTAACTCACACATACACACACACACACATGCACGCACACACACACACACAGGGAATACATGGAGACTTGTAGACCTAGCACTGCTTTCTGTTTTTGTTAAACTCATATTCCAAAGAATAAAGAACTGGATATTACTTGTCAATGTGCTTGGAGAAATACTGTACATCATATTACTGCTCTCCTGTTTTAGTATTTTTTTTCATTTGTTTAAAGATTCCCACTATTTCCATGTATTATATTGATACAAGGCTAAGAGAACTACAAATCCAATTATTCTTGACAGGATTTGTAGTGACCAGGAAATACGTCCACTGTGTACTTGCTAGATGTCAAGTTGCAACTCAGAAAATACAACATCTTCTGAGAAAAGGGAGTCCTGAGCTGAGGTACAGCATCCAGTTGTGTTCAGAGAGATTCATAAACCATCACTGAAAATAGCTTTCCTTCATCCTCATGTAAATGAACATGTTCTACTTCTGATTACCTTAAAATTCCACAATTACAGCGAAGCCATGGAGAGAAGGCACAGCATTGATCTTCAGCCAGGCATAAAATAATTCATTTTCTAATCAAGCTATACAAGACAGGAAAGTAGAAGGAGGTAAACACATATTCTTCTACTGTTTTTTTGTGTATCAGTGAGGAATAAAATATAAGATAAATCCATTTTCAAATAAATAACCCACATTTACTCATGGCATCTCTCAAATGCAGTAATGAAACCTAAATATCATAATGAGGAATTACTTTCCTCTAATATGCCATCATGTAAATAAGCCTTACATGATGTCACCAGATGGTAAAACAGTAAGATTTATAAATAATTCCCCTTTGCAAGACAAACCTATCCAAATGTTTGAACTCAATACTGTATATAATGTTTTAGAATTCGGTGCACTACACTTTCATTTTGCCATTTTACATCTTTCCAGATCATGCGTTTAAAAAGTATATATTTGCTTTTTGCCTTCCTAATGCCAGAAATATTTGAGGTAGTTGATGTCTGTTAGTTTCATTCATTCATCTATTCATTCTTTTAAATTTCCATATTATGCTCAAGGAAGAGCAAGAACTATTTCAAACAACTTCAGTGTAATTATACATTGTTTTTGTCTTTCTATTGTTTTGAATAGCCTCATCAGAGCTCTTCTAAAATCCATAAAAATCACAGTCTAGTAGTTTTCCCCAACTTTAAAGTTTAAATGAGAACATAATGAACAAAGCGAAGAAAAAATGTTTTACGTGGAACACTATGCTATGTGTTTTAATATGTTATTTCATATAAACATGCCAGCAAACTCATTAATTAGAGTTTTTATTTTTAAATCAAAACACTGAACCACCAAAAAATAAAGTAATTTGCACAAATTTACTATTACTATTTCAGGTACTGTTGCTTGTCCACCAGTAAGTTCCAAAATGTAGTGGTTCAGGAGGGTTTTTGAACATACTATTCCTTCAGATTAGAACAATCTTTCTCCAGATCATCCTAAGGTTGATGCTCTCATTTCTTTTTTTAAAATTTTTATTGAAATATAGTTGATTTACAATGTTGTATTAGTTTCAAGTGTACAGCAGAATGATTCAGTTATACATATACATATATATCTATTCTTTTTTAGATTCTTTTCCATTATAGGTTATTACAGGATGTTGAGTATAGTTCCCTGTGCTATAGAGTAGGTCCTTGTTGTTTATTTATTTTATATACAGTAGTGTATATATTTTAATCCAAAATTCCTAACTTGTCCCTCCCCCCCTTTCCCATTTGGTTACCATAAGTTTGTTTTCTATGTCTGTGAGTCAATTTCTGTTTTGTAAATAAGTTCATTTGTATCATTTTTTTTTAGATTCCACATATAAGCCATACCACATGAGATTTATTTTTCTCTGTCTTACTTACTTCACTTAGTGCGATAATCTCCATGTCCATCCATGTTGCTGCAAATAGCATTATTTCATTCTTTTTTATGGCTGAGTAATATTCCATTGTGTACATATACCACATCTTCTTTATCCATTCATCTGTCTTTGGGCACTTAGGTTGCTTGCATGCCTTGGCATAATAGTGCTGCTATGAACATTGGGGTACATGTATCTTTTTGAATTAGAGTTTTCTCCAGATATATGCCTAGGAGTGGGATCCCTGGATCATATGGTAACTCTATTTTTAGTTTTTTAAGGAACCTCTATACTGTTCTCCATAATGGTGGCACCAATTTACATTCCCACCAACAGTGTAGGAGGGTTCCCTTTTCTTCACATTCTCTCAAGCATTTATTATTTGTAGACTTTTTGATGATGGCCATTCTGACCAGTGTGAGGTAATACATCATTGTAGTTTTGATTTGCATTTCTCTAATAATTAG
The DNA here is from genome assembly GCF_009873245.2 of Balaenoptera musculus. Lineage (NCBI taxonomy): Eukaryota > Metazoa > Chordata > Mammalia > Artiodactyla > Balaenopteridae > Balaenoptera > Balaenoptera musculus. Next base: position 72,685,279 of record NC_045791.1, on the reverse strand, counting down.
CCATGTTGAGCATCTTTTCATGTACTTGTTGGCTATCTGTATGTCTTCTTTGGAGAAGTGTCTATTTAGATCTTCTGCCCATTTTCGTATTGGGTTGTTTGTGTTTTTAACATTGAGCTGTATGAGCTGTTTGTATATTTTGGAAATTAATCCACTGTCAGTTGCATCCTTTGCAAATATTTTCTCCCAGTCTGTAGGTTTTCTTTTCATTTGGTTTATGGCTTCCTTTGCTGTGCAAAAGCTTTTAAGTTTAATTAGATCCCATTTGTTTAGTTTTGCTTTTATTTCTGTTACTCTAGGGGATGGATCCTAAAAGATATTGCTACAGTTTATGTCAAAATGTGTTCTGCCTAAGTTTTCTTCTAGGAATTTTATAGTATCTGGTCTTACATTTAAGTCTTTAATCCATTTTGAGTTTATTTTTGTGTATATTGTTGAGAATGTTGTAATTTCATTCTTTTGCATGTAGCTGTCCAGTTTTTCCAGTACCACTTGTTGAAGAGACTGTCTTTTCTCCATTTTGTATTCTTGCCTCCTTTGTCATAGATTAATTGACCATCAGTGTGTGGGTTTATTTCTGGGCTTTCTATCATGTTACATTGATCTATATTTCTGTTTTTGTGCCAGTACCATATTGTTTTCATTACTGTAGTTTTGTAGTATAGTCTGAAGTCAGGGAGTCTGATTCCTCCAGCTCAGTTTTTCTTTTTCAAGATTGCTTTGGCTCTTCAGAGTCGTTTGTGTCTCCGTACAAATTTAAAAATTGTTTTGTTCTAGTTCTGTGAAAAATGCCATTGGTAATTTGATGGGGATTGCATTGAATCTGTAGATTGCTTTAGATAGTATAAGTCATTTTGAGAATATTGATTCTTCCAATCCAAGAATATTGTATATTTTCCAACTGTGTCATCTTCAGTGTCTTTCATCAGCATCTTATAGTTTTCAGAGTACATGTCTTTTGCCTCCTTAGGTAGGTTTATTCTGAAATATTTTATTCTTTTTTATGCTATGGTAAATGGGATTGTTTCACTAATTTCTCTTTCTGCTATTTCATTGTTAGTGTATAGAAATGCAACAGATCTCTGTATATTAATTTTTTATACTGCAACTTTACCAAATTCATTGATGAGGTCTAGTCATTTTTTGGTGGCATCTTTAGGATTTTCTATGTATAGTATCATGTCATCTGCAAAAAGTGACAGTTTTACTATTTCTTTTTCAAATTGGATTCCTTTTATTTTTTTTTTCTTCTCTGATTGCTGTGGCAAGGACTTCCAAAACTATGTTGAATAAAAGTGGCAAGAGTGGGCATCCTTGTCTTGTATCTGATCTTAGAGGAAGTCCTTTCAGCTTTTCACCATTGAGTATGATGCTAGCTGTGGGTTTGTCATTTATGGCCTTTATTATGTTGAGGTGTATTCCTTCTATGCCCACTCTCTGGAGAGTTTTTATCATAAATGGATGTTGGATTTTATCAAAAGCTTTTTTTGCATCTGTTGAATTGACCATGTGGTTTTTATTCTTCTATTTGTTAATGTGGTGTATCACATTGATTGATTTATGGATATTGAAAAGTCCTCACATCCCTGGGATAAATCCCTCTTGATCATGGTGTATGATTGTTTTAATGTATTGTTGGATTGGGTTTGAGAGTATTTTGTTGAGGATTTTTGCATCTATGTTCATCAGTGATGTTGGCCTGTTGTTTTCTTTTTTTGTGATCTTTGTTTAGTTTTGGTATCAGGTTGATGGTGACCTCATAGATGAGTTTGAGAGTGTTCCTTCATCTGAAATTTTTTGGAATAGTTGCAGAAGGATAGGTGTTAACTCTTCTCTAAATGTTTGGTAGAATTCACCTGTGAAGCAATCTGGTCCTGGACTTTTGTTTGTTGGGAGTTTTTAAATTACTGATTCAATTTCAGTACTGGTAACTGGTCTGTTCATATTCTCTATTTCTTCCTGGTTCAGTCTTGGGAGATTGTACTTTTCTAAGAATTTGTCCATTTCTTCTAAGTTGTCCATTTTACTGGCATATAGTTGTTCATAGCAATCTCTCATAATCCTTTGTATTTCTGTGGTGTCAGTTGTAACTTCTCCTTTTTCATTTCTGCTGTTACTGATTTGGGCCCTCTCTTTTTTTTTCTTGGTGAGTCTGGTTAAAGGTTTATCAATTTTATACCAACTTTTACCTTCATTGATTTTTTTTTCTTTTCTTTTCTTTTTTTTTAGTCTCTATTTCATTTATTTCTGCACTGACCTTTATGATTTCTTTCCTTTTTCTAACTTTGAGTTTTGTTTGTTCTTCTTTCTCTCATTGCTTTAGGTGTAAAGTTAGGTTGTTTATCTGAGATTTTTCTTGTTTCCTGAGGTAAGCTTTTATCACTATAAGCTTCGCTCTTAGAACTTTTTTACTGCTTCCCATAGGTTTTGGGTCATCACGTTTTTGTTTTCATTTGTCTCTAGGTATTTTTTTTATTTCCTGTTTGATTTCCTCAGTGATCCATTGGTTGTTTAGTAGCATATTGTTTAGCCTCCAGGTGTTTGTGTTTTTGCAGTTTTTTTCTTGTAGTTGATTTCTAATCTCATAGTGTTGTGGTTGGAAAACATACTTGATATGATTTCAATTTTCTTAAAGTTACTGAGGCTTGCTTTGTGGCCCAGCATGTGATCTATCCTGGAGAATAGAAAAGAATGTGTATTCTGCTGCTTTCAAATGGAATGCTCTAAAATTTCAGTTAAATTAAAATTTCAGTTAAATCTGCTCCAGTGTGTCATTTAAGACCTCTATTTCTTTATTAATTTTCTGTCTGGATGATCTGAACATTGGTGTAAGTAGGGTGTTAAAGCCCCCCACTATTATTATGTTACTGTCAGTTTCTCCTTTTATGTCTGTTAACATTTGCCTTATATATTGAGGTGCTCCTATGTTGGGTGCATATATATTTACAATTTCTTATTCTCATTTCTTATTTCATTTAAGTCTGAGAAAATGTCATCTCTTTTCTGAACATCCTATCTGGACTAGCATGTCAGTTCAACTTCCTCACTTTCTTTATTATTATTTTGATCTTTTTCTCCACAGAACTTATAACTACATTAAATTATAGCATATGCTTGTTTTCTTATTACTATCAGTCTTTCTTGCTAAAACACAAGTTAAAGAAGAGTAGAACTATGTGAGTTTTTCTGAAGGCTCTTCAGTGCCTTGAATAGGATGGAGCATATCAAAGTGCAAAATTCATATTAAATATTTGTTGAATAAATGAACAAATCGATAAAGCAATGTTTAGATTAAATAATAATACCAAAAAAATGTGGGGAGAAGATAATTATTTGGAAATATATGTGAGAGAAAAGTTAAATAATCAAGATTTAGGAAATAAAGACTAGACAGCAAATGCACAGACCCCTTTCTCCAGCCCTCCTCTTTCTGAGGCCACAAGATGGCTTCTTTCTCCCTACTTGAGATTTCAAATTCCTATTAGAGAGAAACTGATTGGCTCAACCTTAGATCAGGTAACTATACCTGGATCAGACCACTGTAGCCAGCATGGCAAAGTCACACAATATGGGCACTGTCACTGATAATACAGATTCATATGCTGTTGCTATTCCCAGGAATGAGAGAAAGTTTTGAGCTCAACAGATAACTAAGGAGACAACTACCACTTAATGCTAATCATAAGAAATAAACGGACTTTTAAAATTCCTGTATTTACAGTAGTTTTCATGTTCTAGTGATGAAATATTTTATCTTTCAGTTTGATATTATTTTAACAATTTCTCTATTAATATATATTTATTCTGGAAGATTTGGAGATCAGTCATTTATTGGTTAGTCACGATTTATTCGGATTAATTGAGATTGTCTTATTACATAAAAAGTTTGAGGGAAGTGAATATTGTTAAAAAAGAATTGATTGTGTATTTTAGTATACCTTGTTGTTGCAAAGACAAAGAGAAGCTTTAGATAATAGAGGGTAATATGAGAAGTTCAACATCAAATGTATTTCATAAGTTAGAACTATGTGAAGGGTTTTTTTGTTTTTAAATTTATTCAACTGAAATAGTTCACACACGCTTGACACCAATGTTTGAGAGTATTAGTTACTCCATATCCTTCCCAGCATAGCTACATAAAGTTTAGTGTACAATAGAGGAAAAACTACTTACTTTGAATTTTGCAATAGCTCAACCAGTTTAGTTTTACTGTATGGCTCAACCTCTAGTTTTACTGTAAAATTGTAGAAAGTATAAAATGACTATTGAAATATTGATGAAAATTCAAAAAGGCAGGGCACAATGTTATGTTGAAATGGTAGTTGAATGGGATAGAAATTGGACAGAAATGGGTTTTAATCTCTGCCCTATCCATGTGAGATTGAGCTTGGAAAATACTTATGAGTCTTGAAATACTTATGTGTAAAGTGAGAATAATTAGTCCACAGTGATATTTAAAATCATATGAGGTAATATATTAAAAATACCACAATTTTTTTTTTTTTTGTAAAAGACAGTTTAAATAAATGACAAAATTAGCTTTGGAAAAATACATGAGAAATTGATGTTGCTGGTTGCCTCTGGGGAGAAGAACAGAATGAATTTTCCAAGAGTGAGAAAAAGAATTTTTTGTATACCTTTGTGTACTCTTTTGGTTATGACCCATGGGAATGTATAGCCAATACAAAGATGAATAAATGATGTTGAAAGCCAAGTAAAATGTCCCCTTCTCTATCCTTCCTGATTCTTTAGAGAGACAACAAGTAAAAGAAATTTAACACTTAGGTAAAAAGTCTTGGCAGGTAAGACATTATGTTTTAAATATGTAAGCACTGAATAAAGTTAAATCATTTTAGATTATAAAAAGATTTTTTCATCTCCTCTATTTAGTCCCTTTTATTTGGGTTTAGGATTAAAGTATTAAGATTGATTGTTAGTAAAAACCATACTCAACTGAAAATTGCCTATTTTTCACTTTTAATATATGTTAGACTACCTGAAAAGCATAAAAATACTAGGAAAAAGTAGTTTTACTATATAAAACGTGCTTATTATATAAAATATTATAGTAACTACCCGCTTCGTTCTTTATGTTTAATGAGTCTTGTGTTTAACCTATTTTTGTCTAATCTTATCATTAGCACAAATATTCATTCAGCATTCAACGTTTTTCTAACAGTTTAGAAAATTAAGAAAAACTAATATTAAACATGTTCATGTTTATTCAGCAGCAGACACCCAGTGCTCTATGCCTGTTAAATGGCTTATCCGTGTAGTAATCACATTGCTTTTGAAAGGTAAAAGTGCCAAATACTCAGGTTTGTCTTCGTATGTTAAATAATGTGTTCTAGCCTGCAAACTATTTCTTCCTATGCCAAATAACTCAAAAACAATTACTCACAATGATGATGCAGGGAAATTATTTTAGGATATTGTTAACTGAAGCTCAATAATACTTTTAGTTATAAAATAACATCTCATACCTGTGCAGTGCTTTATACTTCCACATGTTATCATCTGATTTGATTTGATTATCTTTAAATGGCATATGGCTCTTTAACAAAGACAATAGTGATTCAATTTCTTCCCAGGGCTGAACATGGCATAAGATAAAAATAAAATTTGATGTGAACAAAACATGTAATCCAGCAGGATATGGAGTTTAAAACATCTTTTTTTTCCCATTGAAAATCAAATTTGCCATAGACATCGTAATGCCCAAAGGATAATGCTAGAAATGCTATGCAGAGTTAAAAATTATGTCTGTGTTTTGCTGGCACTTATGTTCAAGTATAGTTGTCTCATCACATTTTAAAACGGGCAAAATTCCATTTTGACAGATGGACAAAAGCAGTAAATGCCAACTTTCAGTGTGTCAGAATCATGTACAAAAGGCTTGCTTAGAAGGCCAAGAGAATGAAAATGTTCTAAAATTCATCTATTCTGCTATTAAAAATAAAACATTGCTACTTCAGTTAAATTTTGTGGCATTTAGGATTACCAGTTAATCACACCTTCAACATTATGGCAATTATGAATAACTACAATAACAAAAATTGCATTGATTTGATAAATCCAGGGATGGCGTAAGATGCTTCAGAAAGTAGAGAGTATTACAAAGGAAAGTCTAGAAACAAATTGAAAGGGATGCTGAGAAAGGGATAAAAGCATTAAAGGTATTGTTAGAGACCTTGGCCTTTAAAGACTTATTCAATCTTGAGATTCAGGGACTATATTACTTTTTTCTCCTGTGTAGTTTTGTAGACACTAAGTAGAGCAAAATGATATCTACATACAATCCCTAAAATTATTTCATATTGTAAAAATGCAAATGGCAATTTCAATTTATTTTAGGTTTTTATTCAAAAAATAGGCATCAGCTGATTTTTATATTAAGAATATATATTCCTTGGGGGGATTTTTTAAATGGATAAATTAATGCATAAAAAAGTCACATGTTAAATGTTGGGTTAATGTTAGGTTGTAGCATTTTTGACTAAACTTTTTTTTGACTAAATTGCAAGCTATTTGATTAAGAATAGTAAATCAAGCATTTCACCATCCCAGGTGTGTTAGTTTTTGTTTTTGTTTTTGTTTTTCTCCCTATGGCTGAAGTAACAAGTCACTACAAACAAGGGTTGAAAATAACAGAAATTTATTATCTTACAGTTCTGAAGGTTAGATGTTGCAAACAGATCTCATTGGGCTAAACTCAAAATATTGGTGGAGTTGCATTCTTTCCTGGGAGCTCTAGGAAAGAATCCATTTCCTTGCTTTTTCCAGCTTCTAGAGATTGCTCCAATTAGTTGAATCATGCCCCCTAACTCCATCTTCAAAGCCAGCAACCTTACATCTCTCTGATTGTTCTTCTATAGTCACATCTCCCTCTGACTCTCTTTTTCTGCTTCCCTCTTATAGTTTTAAGTATCCTGTGATTACATTAGTCCTTCCTAGGTAATCCAAGAAAATGTCTCTAATTTAAAGCCAGCTGATTAGCAACCTTATGTCCATCTTCAATCTTAATTCCTCTTTACTGTGTAATTTAGCATATTCATATGTTCCATGGATTAGTATGTGAACATTTTTTGTAAAGGTAGTTACTATTGTACCTATCACAGTGTGCCCTCTGGGCTGCAAAAATGCATGTCTATCCTACATGAAAAATACATTCACCTCTCATCAAGATCTCCAAAAAGTCTCAACCCATTAGAGCATCAACTCAAAGTGCAAAACCTCAATTTAATCACAGCAGTTAAAAAAGTCCCAAATTTTATCATCTAAATCATCTGAATTAGATAGATTTAGATGAGGCTTTGTGTGTAATTCATTCTGGGCAAAATTCTTTTCCATCTGTGGACCTGGGAAACAAGAAAATAAGCTATCTATTCCTAGAATACAATGGTAAGAAAGAAATAGGAGTAATGGTAGATACTTCTGTTCAAAAAAAAGTGAAAATGGAAGGAAAAAAGGAAACACTAGTGCCAAGCATTATCACAATCAAGCTGGGTAAACTCCATTAGGTTTTAAGGCCTGTGAATAGGTGGTGCCACTCTGCACTCCAGGCCCATGACTCCACTCACTGAGTCATCCTTTTATTTTCATGAAAGATCACATGTTTGCAGCTGAGTAGTTTTATCAGACTAGCCTTTAGACATTTGAAAGTAAAACAGCCTTTTTTTTTTTTTTAATAAATGTATTTATTTATTTATTTTTGTCTGAGTTGGGTCTTCATTGTTGTGCGTGGGCTTTCTCTAGTTGTGGTGAGCAGGGGCTACTCTTCGTTGTGGTGCGTGGGCTTCTCATTGCGGTGGCTTCTCTTGTTGTGGAGCATGGGCTCTAGGCACACGGGCTTCAGTAGTTGCAGCACGCAGGCTCAGTAGTTGTGGCTTGCAGGCTCTAGAGCGCAGGCTCAGTAGTTGTGGCACGCGGGCTTAGTTGCTCCGCAGCATGTGGGATCTTCCCGGACCAGGGATTGAACCCGTGTGCCCTGCATTGGCAGGTGGATTCTTAACCACTGTGCCACCAGGGAAGTCCTCAACAGCCTTTTTTTATTTCACATACTCTCTCTGTCCTTTCAGGTCCAAAATGCAGTGTTTCTTCTAGTTTAAAATTCTCAGGAATTTTGTGGGTCTCCCGTGTATGTCAGAGAAATTCACTCCATTGGGGAAGAGATCCCTCCACAGATTTTTCTTAAATAACCTCATATCTATTTTTGTCTTCTGCTGAGATGGCTCAGGGGATCTATTCATAACATACTTAATCTCTTCCGATTGCTTTTTCTGCAACTAAATACTCTGACCTTTTGATCTTTCTGAAGTGCTATATTTGAAAAAGAGTGTGAGGAATTTGGCTACAAGCCAAAAACCTATTGGGATCTTTTGGGTCCAACTATAGGCAATTACAGGGCAGGCTTCATGAGAATCATCTGTTCCCCACACACCAGATTTGGTGCACATCCAAGGCCTTGCAGTTTTCTAGACTTTCATTCAAAGGCTCAGCACCGCTCGCTTCCATAGGTCAGCCATGTTCATATGCATAGCTGCATTCCTAACCCAGGGGCCTCTATTCTGACACCTTTTAATCAGAGGCCTCAGTTGAGAAAATTCCCAGGCTCCTACGCTAAGACCTCATCATTGGAGGCTTTGGCTATCTCCCTACTTCCTAGCTCATGGTTTCATAAATAGTCAGAAGCCTATTTATCAGGGCTCTTTGACAGTGAGGTGTTTCTCTTTGTCTGCCCTGTATCCACTTGACTTTCCTGGTGCTCTTCCATGGGGAAAAATGGAACATAAATGAGCAAGTGCTTCTTTTTGCCCCTTGAGTTCACCGTTGCTGTAAGTAAGTGAAGGCTTATTTGCTACTTTCCATTTAGCTTGTTGTTCTAATTGACTACTTCAACTCCTGGGTCCTTAGCATTTTCTCTAGGAAGAGTGAATCTCTTAATTGTAGAGTCTTTTGCTATCTAGGAAGGCTGAAAAATTTCTGAATCATCAAGTTCTGCTTTCATTTTTGTTTAATAGTTCTTCCATTAATCCATCTCTTTCCTCTCTCATTCTACAATGAGCAGTAAGAAGAAACCAGGTCATACGTTTAACAAACACTATGCTTGAAATTCTTTCAGATAAATGTCCATTTTCTCCATTTACAAGTTCTGCTTTCCATATAATAGTGGGACATGATTCCGCTAAGCTTTCTTTCACTGTACAGCAAGGAGCCTCTTTCCCAAATTTCCAGTAGCACTTCCCCATTTCCTTCTGAACTTTTACCAGCAGTGCCTTTAGTGTTCATATTTCTATAGTCTATTCAGAACAGTAGGTATTCTCTAAGGCAATACATGTTTTCTCTACCATGCTCCTGACTTTGTTTTGAGTACTCCTTAGCACAGCTGTTAACATCCATATTACTACTAACAGTTTATTCAAGGAAATCTAGATGTTTTCTATCAAAACCCTTGAAATTCTTTGATCTATAATATTTTTCTATAGCCTTGTAACAATTTACCAAAATTTAGTGGCTTAAACCAACACGAATTTATCATCTTACGTTTCTGTAGGTCAGAAGTCTGATTTGGTTCTCACTGGATTAAATTCGAGGTGTTGACAGGACTTCATTGACTTTTGAAGGCTCTGGCTAGGTGAGGGAAGGGAATCCATTTCCTCGTCTTGTCCAGCTTCTACAATCCACCTGCATTTATTGGATCATGGTCCCCTTCCTCCATCTTCAAAGTGTGCAATGCTGTATTTCTCTGACCATTCTTGCGCAATCACATCTCCCTCTGATTCTCTTCTTCTACCTCCCACATATACTTTTAAGGACTTTTGTGATTACATTGGATCCACCTAGATAATCCAGGATAATGCCCTCATTTTAAGGTCACTTGATTAGCAACCATAATTTCATGTGCAACCTTAATTCCCCTTTGCTGTATAATCTAACATATGCACAGGTTTCAGGAATTAGGACATGGACATCTGTGAAAGGCTATTATTCTCCCTACCACATTAAGTTTAAGGTAGACATTATAGTTGAAGGTATATTGACTACAGAGAGTAGCAAATCCACTTACTAAATATCTCATGGCATTTCTGCAAAATGGTATCACATGTAGAAATTTTTTCAAATGCCAACACAGAGATTCCCATTCTGTAACTTTAGGGCAGGGCAAATAAATTGGTATTAAAAAAATATATATTTCAGCCAAGTTTGCAATAAAAAATTTAACAAGGTCTCAATTGTTCTAAGATATATTGTGATGTATCCTTCCATAGAACTTGTAACAGTTGCAAGAAAAAGTGTGCAAAGATAATCTGAGCATTACTCATGATACCTAGGTTTCAGGTTGTTTTCTGCCATCAGAGGTCTACATAGGACCTTGATTTCGCTAACATAAATTTTACTTTCTGGGATGTGGAGAATCTTTGAAAATATGATGATACAACTATATTGGAAGTGTTTTGTTAACTTAAGTGTGCTAAATTTTTATTATTATATTTTCCTATCTTTAAGCAACCAAAGTTCAAAATTTAACAGCATGGACTTTTTTTTCAAAAATGATTGCCATGGTGTTTATTTAGATCTTCCAACATGTCCATAAAGATGCTGAGATGGTTTTTAGTCTAATTTTTATAAACTAGACACTGCTTCATGTCCTTATTAAGTTTTTTGGCATTTTGATAAAGATATTTAAACTATGCTTTAAATATCCCCTTTTCTCAACTATAGCAATACCTCAACTTAATTATGGTGTCAATATCTTAGATCTAAGGGCATTCAATTTCAGGACCATACATTGAAATTCATTACTTTAAAGCTTTCTTGCATTAAATGTGTAATAAGGGAAACTTTGTTTGTTTACTTGCTTATTTTTGATTCAGTGTCCATGTACTTGCTTAAAACTTGTCACAGTATCACCAATTGCTATTTTCTGTTATTAAAACCTATGACCAAATATATTATATACAGATGTAAAAAATGTTTTTTCTACCCCAAATGCATTTTCATCAAAAGGAAAAAAGAAGAAATCCTGAGTAGCAATAAGTTAAACTACAAAACTAGCACAAAATTTTTGGTAGCATTAACCTAATCAGTTGATTACATATTTAGATATTTACCAGGAGTTACAGAGACAAAAATGTCACCGAATAAGTAAGAAAGCCAGCAGACTCACTTTACCTACAGATTCTCTGATCAGCATATCTTGTATTTCACTGTGGGTGCTAAAGGCTTGCACTATCCACCTCCCTTCCTCGATTAAAATTTGAACTGATGCTTGTCCTAGAAGAAAGAAATGTCAAGAAGTAAGATACCTTCAAATTCAGTCTTCATAATTATTGTAGCCAAATTTGGAAGGGATAAGATTTCTTTCAGTATCTTCCCAGGGCCAAATATGGTGTGAAACTTAAAATGCCAATACTATAATACAATTATTATACTATTTACTTCTGGATTTATATTACAGACATTGAAGCATATTTTGAAAAGAGGTGTGAATATTAATGTATTTATGTTGTTATTACCCTAGTATCAGTGAAAAGATCATGTGCAAAGAGATTAGATGACTTCAAAGATCCCAGAGTGACACTGCAGTGAAAGTAGCTCATTCAGTTCAAAACTATGTTTATTAAAGATCTGCAATACTTGCCTTAAAAAAAAAATTAATCAAATAGTCAAATCTTATAATAAGACACACAAAAAACCCTTAAAATTTGTGAAGTGAGTTCAGGAATTGTAAGAAAAGTAATTGGTATCTTCAAAACTTCCTTTCAAGCATCACAGGACTAAAACATAATAAGAGAGAATGAACTTTGTTTGAACTCTGCAGACTAACACGTTTCATCATTGTTAATATGTTTCACTTACATTAACAGTTCTCTGTGAGTTCCCTCTTGTGGCTAATCTAAAATATAAAAAGATGTTTTCTTCGTTTACCTATGATGGTACTGCATTAGGGAGATAACACACTATAACTGCCAGCTGTATGAGAGATCTGTGTTTCAAATTCTTTTCTGGAGTAGTTTCTTAAATCTGTTGGTGATTAACATACATATTTTATGCCACTGTTATAGAAAGAAATATATTTTGCCAATTATTTTTCCTAGTTATTTCCAAACATATCAAAAGAATTGTAAACTAAATTATAACTCAAATATTGTCCTAGGAAATAGTAAAAGGTTTTCTATGTGCATCTAATATAGAAGCATATGAAGCACTTTTTTCTTTTTTTTTTTTTTTTTGCCTCAGAGGAGAAATACTGTTACAACTGTTTTGGAATATTTTGGGGACTTAAGACAATCTATATTTTATGCTTTAGAGCTCTGCTACTATGTGTCCTCATCCTACACCATTTTATCTCTACCATTCATATTGCATGATTTCCTGTCTTAGGATACAATCATTTAAGTTCATATATAGTTTATCTTCTTAATAAGTTATAATCATCTTGTAAGATTCATATCTGATTGAACTCTACACATCCCCCAAACTCTTGGTTCAGTGCCCTAATATATGGTCAGTAAATAATATGAATTCAATTATGAATTCTCATAATCATGAAATTTTATTGGATGTATATTATATATGGTTATTTAAATAAATATGAATAATGCAAAATATTTAATTTCAATACAAAGATGGTCTATCTATATTTACAAAATAATATGATAAAATATTTTTGTTTACTTTTCATTCACAGTTGTAACTGGTGATTTGTTATCATATGCATAGAAACTTCATGGTAAATTATCTGTACTCGACTAACTACTGGGCTTTCTTACAATAAAACCAATTATGTATCATGACTTCTAAGAATGACAATCAAATAGGATATTAGCAAAGGCTATATTGATTAGACATTAGTGTAGATTGAGTTGTAAATGCACAAAAGAGATTAATTAATAAACATATTATCAATTAACACAACAAAAGAGCGCATAGAACTTACAGAGTGAAGAGTGGCTCCAAAGGAGGCAATAAGGGCAGAGTACTCATCTCTGACTGAACACAAGGATTGCCTGGAGAGCTCCCCTGATCAGAGATCCTATTTAAGTGACCTGGGTGTGGCCCTGACATCAATAGTTTTTAAAAGCGTCTGTTCTATGCAAACAAAGCTGAAGGCCGCTGGTGTAGATTTCAGTATGATGCAGATGATGCAGTGACTTGTCAGTGTTACTAAGGATTTGAAATTCAGGCAATGGAAAGTTACTACTGGGTTTTAAGCAGGGCAGTCATAAATTCTCATTAGGTTATTGTAGGGAGAGTAAATTATACAGAAGAAAAGACAGAAATGGAAAACTAGTTAGAGACCTGGTCCAAAAGAGGGAAAACAGTGGTCTAGAGTAGTATGATGGCAAAGAACAAAAAGAGAAGTATAAGTAATTGACACAGTGGTTAAAGGTACAGACTTGAGTAATTCTTTCTCCATCCTTCTTAGCAGTGTGACCTCAAGTGGTTACCTTCCTCTATAGCCTCTGTTTTCACTGTCTATAAAATAAGAATGATAATGTTAAATTAAATGTGTAGCTCTAAGGATTATATGAGCTAACCTAGTAAGATGTTTTGCAATATAGAGTAAATGCTTATTATATATCAGCTATATAATTTTGTTTAAGTGGATTGGCTTAAAAGATAATTTGAATAACAATGATTCATTGAAATATTCATTCATCTATTAAGAAGAATATTGTATGTACAAAAGAGAATAGATATAAAGCTTTCTCCTTTCTAAGAGGGAGTATATTAGAGGTCTTATTTTGCTGGTCAATATTGATAACGAAAAGCGGGAGAAGCAAAGTTAGGAAAAGATACCAAAATAGTAACTCGAGAAGGACCCCTCATGTAACAACCATTAAGAATTTTGGAATTCAATAATGTAAAATCCCATTACATTACAAATTTATTCCTGACTTGGTATTTCTTTCACTTTGACTTATATAACTTGAATCTATTTTTAAAAGAGCACATCAAAATAATTTATTATAAGATTAAAGAGGTATTTTATTTCTAGAGCATATTATTGTGTGTGATCTATTTTCAAAAGATATTTAAGAAATAATTCAAATTATTACCTAAATATTGATACTTAAAAAAAATGAAATTGAGTACACATTCACAAACAATAATAATAATTGTTCTAATAGGCTTCAATAATCAAAAATTATTATTATTTAGTGCTATGTCCTTTCAGAGTCCTCAAAAATATGCCTAAGTATTCACTGAATAAACACATTTTCATTGCATTAATGAAACTTGGGTTATCTGTAGTTCCAGGTTATATAGTTCTTTGCTTTTACCACTATCATAGATTTATATTTATAAATTTGTTACTTTATCCAGTATATATTGAGGACTTTTCGTATGTCAGGTACTGTTATAGGCTCTGGGGAATACAAGCGTGATAAAACATTAGAAACAACAGCAAGAAAAACCCTAATCTACCCCCTTGGAACTTACTCTCTAGTAAGAAGTGAATGACAATATAGAACACTAGTAAGTAAAACAAATATTGTGTTAGATGGTGATACATAACAAAAGAAAATAAACTAGGAGAAGGAGTCAGGGAGTTGCCTAAGGTGAGGGTAAGTATAATATTAAAAGGAATAGTCGTGAGCAGCTCCTCGAGAAGGTCAAATTTGACAATAACGTCCGTCTTAAATGCAGTGAGAGTGGGATCTATGTAGGGGTTAGAGAGAATTTTAGGCTTTGGATAAGAGTTTGAAAGGAAACCCATATCTTTTCTCTCCAGCAACATGAAGAATAAATTTGTCACCAATAAGTAAGAGATCTGGGGAGAACAGTCAGGTATCCCATTTTGAAGATGCAAAATTTGAGACATCTTAGTGGATATATCTAGTGGAAAGTTGGAGATACAAGTCTTGGGTTCAGAGAGATGTCTAGATTTGAGAAAAATTGAGAATTGTTACACATTATACATGCCTGAGAGACTATGTGTGTGTATATATATATACACACACACGTGTGTGTGTATGTATATGTATCAGCTAGTTAAATTTAAATTACAGAAAAACAATGAATAATTGTTAGTATAGTACATTCACACAATATTTAAGATAATATTGAATAGACGTAGTTATACTAAAACAAGATTGTTTTTCTGAAATTCCAATTTAACTGGAAATCCTGCATTTTACCTGTCAACCCTACACATATATTTTATGTAAAGCTGTGAGCCCTAATAGAAAAGAGAAAAGGCTCAAGGAGGTCCTGGGCACCCCAGTGGTTACTTTGAGATCAGAAAGAAATGCTGAAGAATGATAAGAGGGAGTGGCCAATCAGTTAAGAGGGAAATTACAAACAGATTAAAGGGCAGAAAATCTGGAGTGATATCCTTAAATAGGTAAGAGGAGGGAAAGATCTACTACAAGACAGAGGGACTGGCTTTCTCCAGAACCATGGACACCTTGTGCACAGGAACAAGTACAAAGCAGAGGACATGCCACAGATGCAAGTAGTTAAGATGTGTGTGTGGACAGGGGGAGAGGAAGCTAGTTGTATAAGTTTACTTCTGATTACTTCCATTTTTATCAATGCAATATACACATAAGACCATCAGTAACGATGGGGGAAGAGGTGTTGGAAGTTTGAAGTTTAAAGAAGGCATAGAAACAAATATATGTCTGAATTCTCATTTTCAAAGCAAACTTATTTTAACTACATTTTATATACACTTTATTTTTGATGATTTTTTCTTATTACACAAATGTTAAACATATTTAAGCGCAATATATATTTTAAAAAGCTTTTAATTAAGTAAAATGATTTTATTACTGAAAATATATGTTTGTAAAATAAAAAAAAACTAGATATTTAGATCTTAGCTTCTTTGACTTTTCCTCAGCTTTCCAGAAAAATCTAAATTGACATTTCTGTGATGTCCTATTAACCTTTTGTGTTCTGAGTAATATATTTGTAGTCCAGAGATTTAAAAACTGCACTGATGTAGCACTAGGTGATGGTCATCAACAGGAAAATCATATACAGTGTCCCTTAGTATCCATGAGAGATTGGTTCCAGGAGCTCCCACGAGTATCAAAATCCAGGGATGCTCGGGTGCCTCATATGAAATGGTATAGTAGAGTCAACCTTCCTTATCTGTGAATGCTCTGCATATACTGAGGGCTGACTGCACTATATTCTCCAAATCAGGAAATATTTGAGTGAAAGGAGGCACTGGTAATAATTGAGCTGGGGCAACAGCTATAAATTGGGGCTGTCCTAGGCTAACCAGAATCTACATTCAGGAGCAAGTTTTAAAAGGCATGGGGTTAGAGATGATCTCTGATACTTAGTTATGAAACTTTATGGAGAGAAAAACAATGTTTTGATTTGGTAAGAAAGACTCATTAGTACTGCACTGTACCATGAAGAAGGATATATTTTTTCAAGATTTTTATAAATTCTCACAGTGACATATACCTACAGTAAAGAACTAGGCTTCCTTTAGGCAGTAACAAAAAGGGAGGCAATATATCTAAATCAACAAATTCTCTCCAGCCTATAATAAAATAGATGTCCCAGAATAGCATTCTCTTACAATGGCAAAAACTAAGCTGTGGCAAAATTATATTTTCAGAGTCCTTTTCTGTTTTCTTTATGTTATCTTAGTGTAAAAAATTAATTTATTAAATGTTCAAAGTGGGATTGTACTCTTCTTCTTCTTTTTTGATTATAAAGATTTATATTCTGATGTCTTGGCTAGTTAACCCCACTATTGAGAGGATTCTATTAATTGCCAAGAGTAATCACATTCTCTGTATGCAGAAAGGGCCTTTTAGAAAAACCTGTAATACAAGTTTAGCATCAATAAATTATTATAGAAATAGCTTTTTTTCAAGTTATGAGTGCATGTCCTAAATCAATGATAGATCAATATCAGTTCCAATGGTTAATAATACAATTAACATATTATCATCATCAATCATCATTATGTAACATAGAAAGTAATTTTTGATAAGTGTGTATAGAAGCTTAACACTGGTGCTTTTACATGCTGTTACTATTGTATGCAGTATGTCACCAAAAGTTACTACTATCTCCTCAGTTTGCATGGTCACTGATGTTTAACTCCTTTATCTCTCTTCAACCTCATACCTAGCCAGTTAGCAAGATTGTTTAATTGGCCAACAAACCTTTCTATAATCCACCTAATGATCTTCTTTCCATTGGCCCTAACTCTAGATCACTGCCATCCCTTTTCTATATTAGAGACCATTAAATTTTCTCCCTGGCTTCTGTCTTATTCACAGCTTCTTCTAAGGGAAATTGTACCACTCTTTGGCTTTATTCGTGTTGCAAATATGTTCCATAAATGTTTACCCTCTAGATAGTTATAGTTTATCTAATAGGGGTAACCATTGATTTGAAAGCAATTAAACTATAATTTTTGTTGTTGTGAAAAGACAAGTTAGATTTAGCAATCTCTCTTTCTCAACGTCTGTTTATCTTTCTTTCTCTCTCTCTGTGGAATCTAATCTGGGAAATACTTAGATCAATTAATCCTGGGACCTGAAACTGAAATATGCATAAATAGAAGGAAACTGTAAGGTACACTAGGAGACACAAAAAGATCCCGATTAAAACAATGGCATAAAATCAGAAGCTACGTGCAAAAAGAAATAATAGTATAGAAAAGACATAGGGTATTAAAACAATCATCCAGCAAATTAAAAAGGAAACAAGAGGGTAAAGAAAATTAGTGTACTGGGGAAGATCTGTATTCTCTTTCTACTGAGCTTTTTAGAGTTACCCATCTTCTGCAGTCTCCATAAGACCTTCCTTCATTACTGTTCTCATTTAGGGTTACTCATGAGACTTTCTCCCTTAACGGCTGGATATTTAGCTTAGCAGGTACCAAGATAACTCCCTTCCCTTGCTTGAGTTAGTCTAAGGGACTTTCTATTCCTTGCAAACAAGAAAACCTAGCTAGAACACCATAATCTATACTGCAGCCAGAGCCACCATCTTTTAATACTGATCTCATCATGCATGTTACGATAATACGATTTATAAGCACTTCATGATATGACACAGATTACATATCAAACCTCACTCTTTATACTAGAGTCACACTATATTTCCTCACTCCCCTCTTTTATCTGCTATACTCTCATTCATTTTTCAGGTATCAAATTACGTGATATCATCTCTGGGAATTTCTACTCGATTCGTGACAAAAATCTGGGTTGTGTGCTTCTCTTATGCATTCATGTAGGTTCCAGTGCTTTCCCCCTTAAAATTTATCACTTTTTTATTGAAGTCTACTGTTTACATGCCTGTGTAAGGATTTACAGAGTTTTGCATGAGAATTCTAGTAAGGCTGTTCATCAGACTCAGGCAAAACGTATAATCAGAACTATTTATTCAGTAGAACATTATACTACACTGTCCTCAAGGTTATGTGAGCTGACAGCTCCCCATCTCAGGATGGGACTTTTGGAAAGGAATAATGAGTGAACAGAGCAGGAGAAAGAAGAATTAGAGGCAGCATGGCATTCAGGGGTCTATGTGCAGATAAATGGGAAAGGTTTGAGCAGCTGCTAAAACACACATTTTATTAGTAAATAATTGTGATTATTTAATGACATAATTTTGTTTTATATTCTGTGTTCAATTTTTCTCAAATGACTACTAAATTGTTAGAACATAAATCCTGATGAAGTTGTTTGTACTTAACTACTTAATAATGCAACAAGGATACTGTGTATTTCTTTTGTTTTAGGAACATTAGGAAAAAAATCTTACCCAGACACTAAGGATAACATGAAATAAGAAAGTTTAAAAATTGTTTTTATCTGCTTATGAAGGATCCAGGGATTTAGCTTCTTTTACTTTCTTATGTCTTGGCTTCCTCCTTTCCATTTCCTTATCTATATTTCACCTGATTTTATCTTATGTACAACTATTTATTTCTTTTGTTTTGCAAGGTACGGGACATTTGACAAGCCTGAGCCTCCATGTTTTGAGAGATCTTTGCCACTTGTCTCACATGCTTTATCATTCAAATCTGTTCTGACTTGGTCTCACTGAAACTTTGGACTTGTTACAATAAAATGTACCAGAGAGGAAAATCCACTCAACACAAAGCTCTATTAAATGCAACATAAAGATCCATGATTTGTATCCTAGTATCCTATGTTTAGCCACACTGGCTTTCATTTTGAGTTCTGCTGCTACAAGATTTCTTTTTCCTACAAAAAAAAAAAAAAAAAAAAGAGTAAGAAGGAAATGCATCAGTCTAGACTATTTATGTAGAAAAGGCTTGAATTATTAACAAATTACAACTGATTTTCTGAACAGCACTTATTTGAAAAGCATGCACACTTTATTGAACTATTATAATGAGTCCACTTAAGCACACTCTCCCTCTTTGTTCCTTTATTTTATGATCTAGGTCACACCACACACTGTGGAACACATTTTCTGAACTAATTTACATTGCCAAGAAATTGGAGACAACAGTTTATAGTAAGCAAAGCATATTCTATCAGATGCTTTTTTATTAAAGTACATTGTCTTCTAATACTGTTACTCTTGCTTGATATTCTGTGTCATAGAATCTCAATCTGTGTATTTTATTGAGGGTGGTTCATGCTGTAATCGCCTGACTTTTTGGTAAACTATGATTTCACATGCAAAAATTAAATATAAATTTATTTACAATTATTAAACCATAAATAACATTACTGCTACTTCTTGGTAACAGGCCTGAATTAAAAAGGTCTTTTAATGCACTTCTTCTCTATAACATTAATCTGTGTTAAAGCAATATGCTGACAATGTTGTCATAATAATGAAAGCATCTCCATTTGTGTTCAAGTAATAAGGATGCCTAAGAATATCTTTAGACTCACCAAAATATGACTCACTCCTGAGGTCTAAAATGCCAAATATTAACTAGTCATGTGTTAATCTACTATTTCTATAAAAAAGATGTAATTTCTTTGATGACAACTTTTTGTTTAAATATATTGAAGTTAAATAATTTAAAGAGAAATACGTGAAAAAAATTTATCCATGTAATTCACAGAAAATTAATTCTGTTTAATGGTCTCCTTTCAGTTAAAGTTAGACTTTATACTTAATTCCATGGGTATTACTAAATTTGGGTGTCTACCTTTTAAAAAACTATCAGCTGTAAAATATTTACATTATCATTAATTTTGACTTGAGATTCTAAAGCAGTTTACTACAAAATTTAATAACCATTTAAATAAATAATTGTCCTTTCTAAAATAGCATAATTAGCATATTTGGAAAATGTGTTAAAGGAAGCACAACTTTGAAGTATAAACCGTCTCTCATCACTGTGCATCTGGAGAAAAACCCTCATCTATCTCGATGGGGAACATCATGCCAGGCCTACAACAAAAACAGGCCCTGCTGAAACCAGACATGATATTGTACTTCCACTGCAAATTCATTGATCCACATGCAGAGTTCACTTTTTCTCACTCTTCTCCTTTCTCTTCAAACCCCAAATAAAACATCCTCAGTCTTCAGTGTTTCAAATAATAACCTGGGTTTCTACTTCATTGAGAAAATTGAAGCAATGATGAAAGGTAGATGCATTATTTATTCAGTACAATACTGAATGGTAGTAGTGAAACCAGGTGTCATCACTTGTCCCTAAACTCAGGGGGAAATAATTCAGTCCTTCACTATATAGTGTATTATTAGCCCTGGGATTTTCACAGATGCCCTTTACCAGACTGAGGAGGTTTCCTACTATTCTTATTATACTGACAATTTTTTATCTTTAATAGGTGTTAAATGTTTTTAAAAGTTGTCAAATCCTTTCTCTGCACCTACTGAAATGCTAATACATTCCCTTCTTTATCCTGTTAATATAGTGAATTCTATTGGTTGCTTTTAAATGTTAATCCAATCTTGCAGTATTGGATAAATCCCCCTTGGCCTTGGCTTACACTTTTAAATATTATTGGATTTAATGTGCTAATATTATAATTAGGATTATGGTATCTATATTCATAAGGGACATTGGTCTAGAATTTTTTTTGTAATGTCTTTACTAGATTTTTCTTAATTATGATAGCTTCATAATACAAGTTAGGCAATGGTCTCTCTTCCTCTATACACTGAAATAGTTTATGCAAATTGGGTCTATTTCTTCTTTCAGGTTTGACAGAATTCACCAAACCATTTGGACCTGGGGTTTTCTTTTGGTGGGATAGATGACAAATTAAATTTCTTTATTTGGTATATGCGTCTTCTATTTTTTCTTCTGTCAGTTTTGATCAGTTGCATTTTTTATGAAATTCACCCATTTTATTTAAATAATTAAATTTGTTTTTGTTATTAATTTCTTTTTTTTATTTTTTAAGTTTCATTGCCTTGTGATAAAAATATTGTTTGCATTATTTCTTTGCTGAATTTATTGATGTTTTCTTTATGTTCTAATGTGTGATCAATTTATGTGAGTCCTATGTTTACCTGAGATGAAATTATATTCTCTAATATGGGGTTTTAAGTGCTGGTATATTTTTATAAGATCTATGATCTTTTTATAATACTGTTTAGGTGTTTTATATTTTTCCTACTCTTTTGCCACTTAACATTACTTGAGCTGATAATGGTGTGTTAAGTTCTTCTTCTATGAATAAATTTCTTTCTATTTTTTGGCTCTCATATAATATTTTATTTATAAAGTTGATTGCGCTCATTTCTTGCACTGTTGTGCACATGGTCATAACTATTATATATTTACTATGAGTGTGGCTCTTAGAATTTAAAGTTGTTCTTTATTGATTATATCTAATATTTGGTGTCTGAACTCTGCCTTCTCTAGTATCAGAATAGAAATACTTGATTTCTTTGTTTACTTTCTCTTGGATGGTATAGTTTTCTCATCCTTTAAATTTTAGTCTTTAGAGTCACTTTGCTTTGGGTATGCCTCTTGAATACAGTTTTAAAATTAGTTTCACTTTATCAGCCAATTAAAGTTTTTTGTATGTTTAATCAGTGTCAATTGCATTCACATATATTTGATATAACAAATATGCTTGGCTTTGATTCTATCATGATATTTTTTGTTTATGTTATATATACTGTGTTCCATTCCTCTGTGTGTTTTATTTTCTTTGTCCAGTGTTATTGCTCTGGCATTTATGAAGCTTATGTTTTTATTCTAATGGCTATGATTATACTAATAACATATGTAGTACTCTTATCCTTTTTTTCCCTGCTTAAACTTTTAATATGGGTGTTGTAGCTACCAAAAAAAAATCTTTGGACTCTGCTATGGACTAAATTTCATCCTCCCCAAACTTGTATACTAAATCCCTAAACCCCTGTGTAATGGTATTTGGAGATGAAGCTTTTGGGAAATAATTAGGTTTGGATGAGGTCATGACAGTGAGGTCTTCATGATAGGATTAGTACTCTTATAAGAAGAGACATCAGAGAGCTCTCTTTCTCTCTCCCCTGTGAGGACATGCAAGAAAGCAAGTATCTGCAAGCTAGGAAGAGAACTCTCACTAGAATCTGACTATGATGGCACTGTGATCTCATATTTCCAGACTCTGGAACCGTGAGAAAATGAATTTCTGTTACTTAAGCCACCCTGTCTATAGTATTTTGTTCTGGCAGCCCAAGCTGACAGAAACAGATTCTCATATGACTATATAAAAATCTATGAGCTTATTCTAACTTTTGCCATCCCTCTCTTCTCCTTCCACATTTTTAGTTGTATTATTTACATCTTGTCAATATGTTTGTCAGTTTTATATTGGTTATAGCCTTTGTTCCAAACTTCTACTCTTTGATCTATAATTAAATATAGTTAATGCATACATTTTATTAAAATGTTTATTATCATTTCTTGGTTGGAAGAAGCTCATTTTCTAGTAGATTTCTCAGGAGGATTCTAAGTGCTCCTTGTGTTTTTGCATATTCAGTGGCTTCCTATAGACTTGATTCTTGAACGGCAACTTGGCTAGATGTAAAATCTTTGGATCACTTTTATTTTTTGAATTCTTTGTTGACTTACATTTCCTGTTCTGTCAAAAATCAAGAAGTCTGACACCAATCTGATTGTTTTTCCTTTATTAGTAAACTTGGTCCTTTTGCCTGAAGGCCCTAAACATTTCTTCTTTTATCTTTATTGCCTGACAATTTTGATAGGACCCGTCTTGAAGTTGAAGTTTCTAGGTCAATGTTCACTGATACACAAGCCCTTTCAATATACAGATTCAGGTATACTTTTATTTTTAGTATGTCTTCTTAGATTATAGTGTACATGCTGCTCTGTTCCACTGTTTTATTTTATTTTATTTCTCACAGAGGCCAAAATATACATAAATGTCTGTCTGTATATAGGGATGTGTGTGTGTGTGCATGTGTGTGTGCAGAGAGAGAGAGAGAAAGAACCAAAAGAACAAAAAATTTTAAAAAGAGAAGAAAAAATAATCCAAGAGAAAATGTTACATAAAAAAAGATACTCAGTCGTTTGTATCATATTTGGAAATTTTTGCATAGGATACTATACTAATAAATACTAAATTCGTATTTTAGTAATTAAAATAAATACTAATTCGTATTTTCATTTTGGAAGGTTATTTTTGCTTTGTGGTTGCTTTTTTGGGGGGGGGGAGGAGAATGGATTTTTATCATCTGATTTTTCTTTTAATTATGAGTTCTACAATTCCAATCCAACATCCCAAGTTTTATTCCATTTTTCCTTATTTGTAACTTCTTTCCCCAATCATGAAAATACTGGTTTTCATTATTTGCAATATATTTACTAATTGGTTCAACCTTAGTATACATATTAATCATGTATTAGAAATATCAAACACTGATGCAGCAACTAGGCTGGTATTTTCAGGAGGCAGAGAGAAGCAAATAGGCCAGAGCATGATGAGCAGGTCAGAGAGAGGTGAAAGTTTAGCTTGGAAAATTAGTCTAGGGTCTAGATTCAATTATGAACAATAAGCTGGGTACAGAAATATTTTAAAGATATCAGTCATGCTTTGCTTACCAGGATTGGAGCAGTTATGAACAAAAGCATGTATAATAAGAATTTGATTCTATGTTTACTTTAAAATATTATCTACCTTGATTGTGATCCATTTCCTCTCAGGAAAAAGAAGACCCAAAGTGTGTTTGGGTTTTGTTCCTGGGAGTTAAAATTTGCATTCACGTCCTTCACATATTCACATATGGCAGAGTTTCCTAAAGTCATTTTCAGAGAACGTAGTTTTTTTTGTTAGCCTTATTTTGTATTGTTTTTGAAAATTCTTCATGTGAGTAAATAAATGTGATTAAGAAAACATTTAACTTCTCTTCAGCTCTACATTTCTGCAATTTATTTGACCATCATTTTTCTTTATGTAAATCCCATTAATGCTTCAGGTCAGTTCCATGAAGTACACTTAGGGAAACAATTAGGCAAATTCCAAGTCAATAAGAAATTGCAGACATATTGTAACCCCTTTTCAAGGGATAAGAAATATAAAAGACTTGAGGAGAACAATACTGTTAGCACCAGGTTTGAATAGGAAAACACCTTCTTAAGTGGGCTTAGCATAGATGCATTCCCCAGTAAAATGTTTCCTCTTTAATGAGGAAACATAGACTCAGAATTTGAAGAAATTAATCACTCTCATACCTAAAAGCCAATTTTTTAAAAGGGTATTCATGTTCATGACTGCGGTATAATGTTTCCAAAGATGGAATTTATCAAGAATAATATAAGGTCTGAGTCTCTCCAACGAATCAAAGTTACCAAAGCAACTGCATTCAGTAACTTGATTATAGAGGATAGAGTAGATTTGAAACACATCATTAGATTGCTTTTCTTCCACCAGAATTTTAAAACCAAAATAAAAGGTAGCATTATGCAATCTGTAAAACTTCCTTTGAGATAAAACAAGAGTCATGATTTTAGAAAGAATATCAAATACATTATCAAAAGAAAATGGAAATTCCAATTTGGTCAGACCACTCTTTTCGCCCACTGCTCTACAGATTTCAGAGTCTTAATTCTGACTCTAAAATGCTTTAGTAAGTATTCATTTGCAGAATTATGTGTTAATACAGTGAATTGTTATATAGAAGACGCACTCATCAAAGTTGCCTTATTTTGTATGCAAATATTAAATGACTTTCTGTGACTTAATTTATTTATCAAATGAATGGCAGTAACATATGTCCTTATATATAAATTTAGACCTACATAGATTCAAATGAGTTATGGAAGTAAATTATACATGTTCCATTGATTTTATAGAAAAAAACAGATATATAAAGATATACCCAAAATGGTAGCTTAGTAATTGTCACATAAATTGAATATTTGACAGAAACAGAACTAGGAGAGAGTTTCAAATGCCAAGGCACTGCACAGCATTGTTATGCTTGAGAAACACCAAAGCAACTTAGTTCTAGCCACATACCACTCCATCACACATCTTAATCATTTAAAAACTCCCGTTTAACCTTATATAGTAAAGATTCAAAACCTGATGTAAACATAAGTAAGAATCAATGAAGTTTCATTATTTACTTCTTGTTTGCTTTCAGTGAGTCCATATGATTAAATGAGTGGAAAGGCAAATAACTAATACAAATATATAATAACTGTAGTAATATTCCTAGAGCCTTTCTCTATCTATGTAAAACTCCAACCTTGTGTGTGTGTCTGTGTGTGTGTGTGTGTCTGTGTGAGTTTGAACATGCATGTATACAGATAAGTTTTGCAGGGAGAGAGACCTGGAGTTTGAATCCTTTCTCTCCCATTCTAGCTGCATGCACTTGGTAAATTCAACAATACTGAAAACCACAATTTCCACATCTTTAAAAAAGGATG
Organism: Balaenoptera musculus; assembly: GCF_009873245.2. Taxonomy (NCBI): domain Eukaryota; kingdom Metazoa; phylum Chordata; class Mammalia; order Artiodactyla; family Balaenopteridae; genus Balaenoptera; species Balaenoptera musculus. The sequence continues at coordinate 72,659,439 of NC_045791.1, read as the reverse complement.
ATGATCGTTACTTCAAAGCATTGCAGAATATCCTCCCAACAAACATATTTTGTACTGGAACCAGCTCACAATGGCATGGAAAAGCCACACGTATGCATCTTTTTTCAACTCCCGTTCAGTGACATCACATTGACAGCTTGAAAGCAGACTTGGTGGTAGTATTCACACCATGAAAACCACCAAGACATATCACCTCTCCATGCCTAGAAGCAGTTTTCATGGCACACAACTGAATGACATATTATATGTACACAATGAATAGTAGTTCTGTAACCATTATTAAACCACTTAATTCTGGGTTAATTTATAAATTATAAATCTATGTGAACATCTAAGAGACTTTGAGGGAAAGTAGCCCTAATTTAAGGTTTGAAGACCAGTAAATATATAGCAATAACGATAACAACAAAAATTTAGAAATCCTGAATTTCTAAATTAAATAACCTTCAGTGGCTCTCTCAACATACAGACATATTTATGTAGAATTAGACAATTTTCCTAGAACTTTGTGATTAATATAATTTATTGCATTGTTGCCAGTGGTTTACTGTATCTACCTATGCTTTCTTTTGGAATTCAGAGAGCTGTTTTTGTGCTTTTGTCTTTCCATGTATAGTTTGTTAGGTGTATGCATCTTCCCTTGGAGTCCACGACTTATGCTACCCTAAAAATAAAATTCTCTAAGTTCTTAAAACACAAGATAAAGTGTAATTTAATGTCACATTAGACTGATTTTTCTTCTGGACAAGAATGCAAAGTGAATCAATTTCTGTTGTTGACATTGACAGGGCAATACCCTAGATTCCCATTAAGTCCAATCCTATAATGGTGGTAACAATTTTTTTTAGCTTTGCTTTTTATCGTGCTGTGAATTTCAATAGAAATACTGATTCGAAATTTCCTTAATGGATTTTTTTCCTACAGTATGTGCTTTTACTTATGAGTGGGTAACTCTATATACTAGCTTGCAAAAATGGATAAAATATTGTAGATTGTTGTTATTATTTCCATGAAGAATTGTATGAATTGTTCTTGGAGGTAGAATCAGAAGTGCAGTGAAAGTATCCAAAAAAGAACAAATAAATCAAGGAGAATATATAGGACCGTGGAAAGTAACATCCATTCTTATGAAAAGAAAATGCATACCTTTCTCTGGTGATTCTTCTCTGTTGTTGTTGAAAAGTAAGTTGCTGATATCCATGCATGCTTACCATAAGATGTCTTTCTTATACATACTCTTTCCTTGGGCACTTCTGTTGTTTTTCTATATTCTCCACAATGCAGGAGTCAGTTGTTAGCTTTAAATGAAAAGTTTAAAATGGCAACGTTAATTTGTATGTCTATATATGTAAGAGCTTAGATCTGCAATAAAAATTGCTGTTACAGCAAATAGGTGGTACAATATAAGGGAACATTTTAATCTAAAAAATTATATACAAAGCATTTTGGAAAAATTTTAAATTATATTTTGATAACCACATTTGACCTTCTGAAATTATATACAAAGCATTTTGGAAAAATTTTAAATTATATTTTGATAACCACATTTGACCTTCTGATCATAAAACTTCAGAGTAGGAGAATACCTCTATCTCAGTGAAAACTACTGAAATAAATGTCAAGCTGAATTCAGGCTTTGAGACTATTTCATTTGCTGTGAGTTAATTAATCTAGTTAATTGTCAAGTAAAGGAGTTATTATATGTTTCAGTGTTTGATCTTGAAGTAAAAATCATATAAACATTTCTGCTTCCATCCTGGTAGAGAAACTAACACTGGATTAGCCCTTCCACCATAAACAACTAAAAAATGGACAAAATATACAAAAAGTACTAATTTTATACATTGCCTAAAAGGGAGCACAGGTTTGAAATTTTAATGTGTAATATGGAAAGCAGATCACTGTTTGCCAATAGCTAGAGGAGAGGGAGAGAATTGGCTTCATAGGGATACAGGAGAATTTTGTAGGGAGATGAACATGTTCTGTGTCACTTTGTTGGTTGTTACACAACTGTTTACATTAGCTACAACTGAACAAATTATACACACAAAACTGGTGAATTTTATTTCATGTAAATTACATCTTGACAAAATAATTAAAAGAGTTGATCATAGACCTAAAAATAAAAAGTCAAACCTATATCATATCTAGAATAATTTTTTTGAATATATCATACTGGTTCTTCAATAACAGAGTTTTGTTAGATATTACAAATAGACACAAATGCACTCTAGGTAAAAAGAAAAAAATAAGTAGAATCTCATCAAAAATAGTGGAAATATTTTCCACTATTCCAAAAATGTATATATTTTTATTTTTCTACTTTTACTTTTTTGTTGTTTTTGTGGGTTTTTTCTTGTTTTTGTTCTTTGTTTTTTATTTATTTTTTGATTATTTTTATGTGTATATTTTAAGCATGTGATAAAAAGAATATTGCAACAAAATACATCATAATTTAATTTCTTAAATTATTTAGAGAAAATCTTAAAAAACAGTTAAAGTAAATTAAACATTTCACAGAGAAAAACAAAGAACAATTACAAAAGACTTTTCATCAAAAACTGCAAAAGACAGTTACAAATTTAAATGACCAAAAGGAAAAACAAACAGAGAGGGACAGCCCTATCAGTGTTAAATTCTATAGCTAGCAAAAATACCTTTAAAAAATGATGGAAAAATAGACTTTTTCAGACATATATAAAGTGGAACAATTAATCACCAGTTAGTGCAACACTTCCAGCCTCTTTCTGCCCCTTTTCCTAATTCTGTTTTAGGAAAGGTGTTATGGCTTGTCTACAACAACTACAAGAGATGTTAAGTCCTCAGTAGAAAGAAAAACTCACTCAGATGGAAGTCTGACTCTACATAAAGGAGTAAAGCTCACTGAGAAAAGATAAATATGTGGACAAATATAAATGACTTGTCATTTTGAACATTATCTTCAGGGACTTCCCTGACAGTCCAGTGGTTAAGACTCCATGCTTCCACTGCAGTGAGCATGGGTTCAATCCCTGGTTGGGGAACTAAGGTCCCAAATGCCACATGGTGCAGCCAAAACAAACAAAAAACAATTTTTAAAAAAGACAACAATCTTCAAAGTCAACAATTAAAAAACAAATATTAACAATATATTGGGAGGTTTATAACATATGTAGAAGTAACACATCTGACAACAATAACAAAAAGGCTACCAGGGCAAAATAAATGTCCTGTAAGAACAGAACATAAGGTTCTTACAGCATATGTAATATATTAGTTGAAAACAGAATGTGATAAGTTAAAGTCATATAAATGTCAACTCTAAAACAACTATTGTTTTCAATAATTAAAAACCAACAAATGAAGATGACAGAAACATATGGAAAAGAGAAAAAGAACAGATGGAATAATAGAAAACAAATAAATGATAAATTTAAACTCAATTATATATTATATATGAGATATATAAAATTACATAATTCTATTAAATGTAAATTATCTAAACACCCCAATTAAATGGCAAAGATTTTCAGATTATACATAAAAAAGCGAGACTCCATGATATACTGCCTATACATAATCCACTTTAAACAAATATACAAATAAGATACATACATAAGGATAAATATGATACAGCAATCTAACACTAAACAAAATGCTAAAATGAATATATTAATATTAGACAAAAAGCCAAAACATGTTAGCTGGGATAAAAAGGGAAATTTTATGCTGATAAAATGTCAATTCTTTATGGTGATGTAACAATCCTAAATGTTTTTACACCAAATTAAAGAAATCCACAATACGTGAAACAAAAACTGATAGAACTACAGGAAGAAATAGACTCATTCACAACTTTAGTCAGAGGTTTCAACATTCCTCTCTGTTTCTATTTTTATTGCACGTGCATTAATTTTTAAAACTATTTCATGGGCAAAAGAGAAATAAGGTTATCTGTGAGAAATTATCTATTATGTTATACATAATATCTACAAAATTTGATGTTTATATTATGTAACTTATCTATATTTTCTTTGTTGTTTTTTTCTGCCAAATTTGGAAGAAGAATATTAAAATTTAGACATATAATTATAGTTAATTTTAGCAAATTCTATTAAGCTCATTCTAAATTATTAGAACCTTCATGTTTGCAATATTATGAAACAGTTGAGAAATAAGTGACAAGCCACATGAAGCTAGTACATCTAACACACTGCTTTTATTACTGTTGAAGGGCTAAGGTAAGAGTAGATCTTGGTGAGAAAGCCAAATTAGACTGTTTACAGAGCTCCACAGAACAGCAGTGTCAGGCTAGGGAAGACGTCCCTCTACCAAAGAACAAATCTGCCCCTGGAGGGAAGAGAGCAAAATGTGAGTTTTCTGTGAGTAGATAGTTTCCACGAGGCATAAGAATAGAGCTGAGTGAGCAAGCTTGTTCTTCTATTGCCAAATTTGCAAGCCAGACAAGCCATAACACCTTTCCTAAAACAGAATTAGGAAAAGGGGCAGAAAGAGGTTGGAAATGTTGCACTAATTAGCTTCATCAGCATGAAGGAAAACATCAACAATAAGTGTGACGTACTTTCTATTTGAATGGATTTTTCAAAATGTCTACCATTAAAATATCACTCAAAATTGGAGCACTCTTCCGTTATCAAAATATTTTAAAATATGATAATTAGCATTAGGAGTTAGCTAAATAACCCAAATCAGATTGCCATACTCAATTTGTGTTTATACAATGAAATATTCCTCAAAATTTTCTGAATATATCTAATTCAAATAAACTGCTAGAAACACCATCTAAAAGTACAGATGTCAATCACAGATGTTTTATTTTTCCGTAAAATATTCAAAAACAGGTACACATGTTGAGTCAGTAAAATGTCTTTCAAACAAATATCTACTGGGAGTTTTTGTATATAGAGCATGCCTTGGAAAGTAATCATTTTAGTATATTAATCAGTAAAGTGTCTGTGGCATGTTGACGAGATTTCATTTGGAGTGTAATATGCATAATATCAGCAAGATTCCCCCAGACACACAGAAAAATATAGCAAATCAAATTTCCCTTTTAACTAAATGTATTGGAAAATAGTAGAGCATCAATATGTAACCTCCCTTGAAACCCAAGGTGAATATTTAAAAAAATAAAAGGGAAACATGAGGAAAACCATTGTGAAGACAGAAGCATCTTAGCATGATCATTCTATGAAAAACTGAACTAAAAACAAAACATAGGTTCCAAAGATTCATATGAAATCCTGGAGGATTGCCTTTTACATACTATCAATCAGTCATTGGCATTTGCCCTCTCATCGTCTTGTCTGTATTCCACAATGGAGCAGTGGCCGTTCTTTGAAACACTCAACCCACCAAAATAACCCAATGCTTTATGTTTTTCCTGTGTTACCATCAATTTTCAAAGATGATATTTAACTATGTTAAGGGTCAAACTAAGCAGACAAAAAACGCATGTCAGTTTTGTTGAAAATAATTGGAATGGAAAAAGATAGAGATGGAAATGAACCAAGTATTCAAAACTGATAAGACTAAATGGGAAATACAATAAAAATCATAGAGAACAAAAAAAGTAAATGCGCTCTTTTAATATGTGAGGCATAAAAAGGTTGCTTGTGAATTATTTAAAGATAAAGTTGAGAAGGTTAAAACATGCCAAACCTGATATACAGGGAACATAATCACCGACTTTTTATTCAATTGAGAAAAATAAAGAATTCTGTGATTAACTTTTCTTTTTGTCATAAGACTATACACACACACCCACACCCACTACACACACATATACATACATATTATATATATGTGTGTGTATATATATAGTGTATGTGTGTACACACATTCATCTTTGCCCAAATTTTTTTATTAACTGTTGATTTTACTTGAAAGAGCAGAATTCTTTATATATCCTGGCAATTTAATAAACTATTGAATTTTTTAAATCTACAGTGATATCAAAATATTTTGGTAATGTAATTCCTTTTAAAATGGAAACCTCACTCCTCCTCAGCTGGAACTTGAACCCAGCCACACCTCAGATTGGACTTGAACCCACAATCCCTGACTTAGGAAAGGACTCGAACCCACTGTCTTTTAATTAAAACTGCTCACCTGGTGTCAGGACTTACTGAAGCTCAAGACTTTTGTCTCAGCACAAAAAGAATTCAGTGTGAGGCAAAGTAATAGGCAAAGAGTGAGTTTATTAGCATAGGAAGCTTGTAAGAGATACAAGCAGGCAGGCAAGGGAGCAAAGCCCTGAGGACAAAGAGAGCTACATTTTTATAATCAAAGAAAAAGTGGGGAGGGGAGAAGACCACTTTCTTCCTCCCTCTTAGGCAGACGTCAAGGCTTACATCATTAGTTCCTCCTTTAACTCTATATAGTCTAAAAGTTATGTTATGGCACTATTTAAATCATATGTGTATTAGTAAAAGGTGGTAGCATATACTAAAATATGGTAATTCATCTGAAGTTTCAGCATAATGGACCCTTTCACCTAGTTTCTTTCCCCTTTCACCTATTATCCTGTTTTGGCTACATGCAAGAATGCAATTTTTCTTAGGGTCTGTTATCTTATAGACCTCCCAAGGCCAAATGCAGGTCTTGTATCTATTTTTCTGCGGTAGTAGCCTAAGTAAGTGTGCTTAGTTTCAGAGTATTCTGATTGTTGCTTAGCTGCCAGATGTTCTGGGCATTTTCTGGTTGGTGTCTAGCTTATGGTCATCTCCTGAAGTCCCTCTCTATCTATCTCCCCCTCGTGGGGTTTCTAGCTGTGTAACTATCTTATTCCATCCCTATCAAAATGATCTTTCTATTAAGAAATTACTATATAAATATAAAAAATGCGCCATTTAAAAAATATTTTAATGCATTTATTTACATCAGGATATCAATTGCAATTAGATAACAGTATTATTGACTGAATAGTATAGATTGAGCAAAAAGTGTTCAATCATTTCTTTTGCCGTCACAGGTAACTTTAAACATAATGTTATATTTTGAAGCCAGACAAAAGTGGGTGAGGCGATATTTACTTGATTTCTCACAATTGAAACAGTATGAATTCTTGAGCCCAGCATTAGTTTGAATGATACTGGGGGCCACCTTTCAAAGTTTTGATTATAGTTTGAAAGAGCCATCTCCATGCTGAAGTTAGGTTCTAGGCAGAGGAACTGCATATTATTCATTATGTATTTATTCTCAGACCTTTAGCTGTACAATATATAGAACTTTTATTCATTGAAACATAAATTCAGTTTTGCCATTTTGGCCATTATTGCTTAATCGTGGTCCAAATAATCAATCATATACCGATCATTAATAATATTTAACACCTGTTATGGACTGAATTATGTCCCTCCAAAATGTGTATACAGGAGCCCTAACCCTCAATGTGATTGTATTTGTAAATAGGACCTTTAAAAATTTCAATACAGTTAAATGAAGTCATAGGATGTCCTTAGAAGAAGAGGGAGAAACACTAGGGATGCTCACACAGAGAAAAGGCTGTGTGAGTACTCAATGAGAACACGGCATCTTCAAGCTAAGGAGAGAGGCCTTGGGAGAAACCAAATCTGCTGACATCTTGCTCTTAAACTTTCAGCCTCCAAAACTGAGAAAATTAATTTCTGTTGTTTAAACCTCCTAGTCTGTGGTATTTTGTTATGGCAGCCCTAGCAAACTAATGCAATAATACCTATAGGTACATTTATCTGGATTAATTGATTTAATCTTTAGTACATTCATATTAATGGGTGTACTAAAATTAATCACAGATAAAATTATCTATTATATAGATAAGTAAAACAAGACAGAAATGTTAAGTAAATCCCCCTAGTGCACACTGGTAGTAAACGACTTATGTAGTACTTGAATGCAAATGCTTGGACTCCAGAACGCTTGAGATTACCATTTCACTATGACTTTTCTCTGGAGCTAGCAATCTAGCTATCTATGTATATTTCAATTAATCTAATATCCATTCATTCATCTATCCATTCATCAACCTACCTATTCACCTACATTTTTAATCTGAATATTCAAAACATTCTATATTTCATTTTGTAATTTTTGTGTATTTAAACTGCATGTCATATATAAATAGGTAAAATTCACTAATGCAATTTTTGAGAAAGAACTATGACATAAATAAATTCTTTTTTTATTTGAATTTTATTTTATTTATTTTTATACAGCAGGTTCTTATTAGTTATCTATTTTATACATATTAGTGTATATATGTCAATCCCAATCTCCCAGTTCATCCCACCACCACCACCCCCCTCCCTTTCCCCCCTTGGTGTCCATACGTTTGTTCTCTACATCTGTGTTTCTATTTCTGCTTTGCAAACCAGTTCATCTGTACCATTTTTCTAGATTCCACATGTATGTGTTAATATATGATATTTGTTTTTCTCTTTCTGACTAACTTCACTCTGTATGACAGTCTCTAGGTCCATCCATGTCTCTACAAATGACCCAATTTCATTCCTTCTTATGGCTGAGTAATATTCCATTGTATATATGTACCACAACTTCTTTATCCATTCGTCTGTCGATGGGCATTTAGATTGCTTCCATGACCTGGCTATTGTGAATAGTGCTGCAATGAACACTGGGCTGCATGTGTGACATAAATAAATTCTTATTTAAAAAATCAGTTGAAATCTTTTATCCTTATGTGGTGCTTTTGGGTTATGCATAATTATGGCACAATCAGAAATTCATATTTTTGAAGCATATTAATTGAAAAACCCTGCAAATAGTCATGCAACTAGAAATAAGAATTGTGTTCTCAGTGGTTCAAGGGATGTGAAACCCTGAAAGATAGTCACCCTGATGAATGTTTACATAATCATTCACAGTTACCATCCCTGTGGATTTAACTCCTGATGGATTTTGAAAATTATTTTCAAGTTCTTTTGGATGACCAATGCTCCAAATATTCTGTCATTCCCTACACTTGTGTCATTCTGTATTGAAACTTGATGAAAACCAATTATCTAGACGAGTTGGTACCTGTTCAATAACTTTTCATTGATTCCTTATAACAGATGCCATCTTTTGATCATATTTAAATGTGTCTCTTCAAAATAACCATTTTAAGATTCAATCTATGTATATTTCCAATATTCAATTAGAATATTAGGATATCATTAATAGATTGCAAAATAGTTAGTGCAAAGGGAAATTTGTATAAGATCATCTAACCCTTGTGATGGTTCTGAGCATTTTAAAGCATGATTGAATTTAAATAAAACATTAGTAAATTTTGATTTAGATATGTAAATTGACTTGTTAGCTCTAAAACAGTCTATATAATAAAATGCATAGATTCTGCATTTTACAAATATTCACACAATATGTAAATTATAATTGACCTATTTAAGCTTAAGTGAACCACAGAAAATATATTGAAATAGAAATACTTCCATTATTTTCTGCTATAAGAACCAAAAGATCATATTTTGACATATTCTTTAGAAAAATAAGGTGAAAGGAGTTTTCTCCCTTGGATAATAAAATAATGTTTATGCATTGAAGTCAGTAAACATACGAAGTGAGGCCTGATAAATTTGGGGTGAACAAAAAAGGGATATCCAAAAAAGTAATGGTGACAATAGGCAGATGTCTTTTGTAAGTCTTTATTTCTATCTATAATTTTAACTGAAGCTCTAAATACTGTAAGAGAGTAGCTGAAGTTCTTTAAAATGTAACAGAATTGAGGGCCATGAAATTAAGTCGGAGTAAATATTTTTTCAAATGTGGTCACATATAGAGTCCATCCAGTTTACAGAGGCAATAATTTAGGTAGATACTCAAGCTCCAAGAGTCAAAGTGAAGACCTATAATCTGGTAATTGAGTCCTGCAAAATCGTTCTGTACCCTAGATCATCAGAAAGATAGTAGATGACTTCAGTTTTCCAAAATTAGAAACAAGCTGAAAATCTGGAAAGCTTGGTGTCAGAAGAAATAAAAGCCTCAAGTAGGTGACAGCAATGAGGGAGCAGAAATTCAAGATCTTCTGTCATTAAGACAACACAACAACAATTAGAAATACCAGCGTGAACCTACTGTGAGTCCAGGACATGTTGGCCCTCTGGGCACATGTATACTTTCTGTAACCCCATTTTCTTTAGACTTTGCCAATTCTACCATTCTATCATGCTTATATTAAAAATAATAAGAAAAATGTCACTAGCTAACGCCCTTGTATGCATAATTCAAGACTTCAGCCCACTGGAAAAACCCTCTTTTTCTCAGCCCACATTTTCAGGTTACATGTATTTTCTAACATGTTCACTTTCTTCTTTGCAAACACCTCTTCACGTTTCTTGCTCTCTGCTCCTGGAAAAATTTCATAAAGGCAGTACTTCCCAATTGCATCTGCTGCTGCCCTTTCCTGGTGTACCCGTTTCTGCAAATCTTCTAAGTCCAAGTGTTGCTGAAATTCTCCTTTATCCCCCTTGTGTCATAGTTTTTCACTCTTACAAGCTACAACCTATTTCTTTCTTCCCTTAACTCAAGAGTAACACTTTTGCTCTTTCTTCAAGTCTTACTCTGTACCATGTAAGAGGTTATATGAGTACCTTTTAACTTTTTATTTTTTAATTCTAACATCATTTCAGATATACAGAAAGTTGCAAGAATAAATACAAATATTCTCATATACTCTTCACCCAGATTCTTCCCTCATCTCTCTCTCTCTGTCTCTCATGAGAATAAGTTACTGATATTATGTCCCTTTCTCTGTAAATACTTTATTGAATATAGCACACTTAACAATATTAGGAAATTAACACTGATACAGCATTACTCTCTAATTTGAAGACATTATTCAGATTTCGACAATTTTCCCAATAGTGCAACTTATATGACAGAAAATGCCAAAAATCCTGGATCATGCCTTGCATTCAGTTGTCACGTCTCTTGAGTCTCTTTTATTTTGGCAGATTAACTTTTTTTTTTTTTTTTAATTTTTTAGAGAACAGTAATTTTGCATAAAATGCATCTCTCTTTGGAATGTCTGATATGTCCAGGTTATAGATGGGTTTTTTTTGTCAGGAACACCACAGAAGCAATATCGTGCTAGTCTCAATGCCTTATGTCAGTTAGCATATGTTATTGAAATGTTTCATGATTCATTATATTAACCTGATCACTTTATCAAGTTGTTCCTGTCAATTTTTTTCCACTATCTTGTAAGGAGTTATATTGAGATCGTATAAATATTTTGTGACACCTCAAAATATCACTCACTTCTTTTAGTATCCATTGATGAGTCTTGCCTCAATTAATGTTGATAGTTGTTAAATGGTGAGTTTTTGGATCTCTTCATGCCTTTCTTATTTATTACTTGAGCCTCTACTATAAGAAAGGGCTTTCCATATAAATATAGATATATAAACTATTAAATATGGCATAATAGTAAGTTGATTCATTTAAGAAGCTATAATCATTTACTATCATTATTTAATTCGATGCTGAATTGCGTCATATTTAGCCATGGGAGTTCCTCAAGTTGGCTTCTGTGTCCTTTTTGTGTGTCTCAATTTTGAGTACTTAGATTCAGAAACAAGGTCATCCAAGTTCGTCTTGTACTGTTCCTGCTCCAGCCTGGAGTCAGACATTTCTCCAAAAAATTCTAGTTCCTATTAGTGGAGAGAGAGTATTTAGAAACCAGGATCTGGCTCTGGGTCTGTGATTGTTACTTGATTGCCTTGTCTTCTAGCACCTCTCAGATGACAGAACCAGAAGTAAGATCTCATGAACTGTTGATCTTCTTCAGCAAATCCAATTATAAATTGGATTTTCTTTGTCACTCTTCCATATCAACCACTTTTCCTTGGGCACCTTTTACTTCTTTACTTTATTTCTATTCTCTTCTTAATAGTCCTGCTTTTCTTTAAGACCCTTTAAAAGTTTTCATTCTAATTTTTTCTTCCTTGACATCTTATCTTCATTCCTGATACAGGTAAGATAAAGCAGAGCCTAAATACCCAGGTATATTTGCAAAAGCTTAGAACATGAAGAAATTATATGATTTCTTCATGAATGGTAGGGGATGGATTTAAACCCAGGCATGATGACCCATGTTAAGCATTTTCTCAGTCTGCTTTAAGAAAAACATTTCAAAACCCAGTCACTCCTATGGGTTTAATAACAAAAAGATGTTGGAGTCCTAAATCCCAGTGCTTGTGAATGTGGCCTTGTTTAGAAATAGGGTCCTTGCAGATGATCAAGTTAAGACGAGTTCAGTAGGGGGAGTTCTAATCCTATATGATTGCATCCTGAAAATAAGGAGGGGATTTGGACATGGAGACAGACATACACACACACACACACACACACACACAGACAACTCCATATGAAGATGAAGGCAGAGGCCAGGTTGATGCACATACAAGCCAGGAAACACCAAAGAGTGCATGAAACCACCAGAAACAGATTCTCCCTCACAGGCCTCAGTAGGAACTAAACCTGCGGACACCTTGATCTTGGACTTCTAGTCTCCAGAACTGTGAAACAATATCTTTCTGTTGTTTAAGCCACACAGTTTTTGATGCTTTGTTATAGCAGCCTAGCAAATTAATAGAATCACAAAAGTAGGGTGTTATTAAATTTCTACATTATGCTACATTTCTATATAGATCATAAATAGTGTTAAATTTTTCTCTTCCTATTTAACTCATTTGTGAAAGTTAAAAAAAAAAAAAGTTGTGTAATTCATTATGTACTTAATGGTCCAGACATTTAAAATACCAAACATTAATACCATGTATTAGAATAAAAACAAAGTACATCATAAACTAAAAAAGAGATTAGAACAGTAGGTCATTATGAGAAAACAAAACATATTGGACTTAGGTAAAAATAACAACCTCTGGGTTGAACAATTTATACTAAGTAAAGAAGAAGGATTTTAATGACATAATGTAAAAGCTTCTCTAATGGGAAAAACTTGGCAAGCAGAGGGTTTAGAGACAAGTGCACACCTCAGTTATTTTGAAGGTAAGTGTTTCTAAAGTTATTCTAAAATTTAATTTGGTTTAATTAAGTGAAAGGACTCTTTTGGCTCTGTGTGCATACAGGTGGGAATCAGTGAAAGCTGTTTATTCTTTGGTTCTACACATAAAATTTTCATGGTGAGGTTACTTCTATATTTTAAAGAGGAACACTAAAAGTAGAAACTGCCATACTGTATAAAAGGGGAATAAAAATGTTCTTTAGTTCCTAAGGGAATTGCTTTCCTATTCTTTTTTTTTTTTCCAGTTTTAATAAAATATAACACCTTTGGCTTCCAGGATTTAAATCAAAGTTTTTTATGTTGAAAATAAGAAATATTTTCTTAAATTCACTTATAAAAACTGACCTTTGTAAATTTATTTCAATCTCAGAAATCCTAGAGTGCCAATGAATTTGCTAAAAATCTACCAAGGAATGGATTCTGAAAAGATGCGATATATTTATTAACTAAAATGCCTCTCAGTATTATTCTTAGTCATTTCACCTTGGTGAAAATAAGTCTTAGAAAGATTTAATATTTTCATGACAAAATTAACCTAAAGTTATTAAGCCATTTTAGACCCCATGATTCCATGTCTTTCATTCCCTTACTCAAGACTAAACTCTTTTTTTTTCTTAGTTACTTGCCAAATATATATTACTCCACTGTTATACAGCTCAAATTTCACTTCTTTTTTTAAGCTTTCCTGGTTACTTTTTCTCCCACCTCCCCAAACAGAGTTCAGTACTCAATCTGAGTGCTTATTTTATCCCTGCCAGTACCTTACTTGCAATGTTTGTGTCATAACTATCAGAAAACATGTCTTTCTCCATTGATAAACATGTGTTATTTTAGTGTAAGAAATTTTATTCTTGTTATCTTTTTATTCTTATGATGTATCATAGTGCTGCATGATAGTCTACACAATGATGTTTACTAAGTGAATTAATAAAGTCATGTTTTCGTTATATATTAGCCAAAGGTCACAGGTCATTGTACATACCTCACCTATGAGTTTTATTATTCCCTGTAGCTAGATGATTTGTACGTCTTGGGTTTCCCAGGAGTGTCCTGTGTTTTTTGTTTTTAATCAAGATATAGTTGATGTATAATATTACATAAGTTACAGGTGTACAACATAGTGATTCACAATTTTTAAAGGTTATACTCCATTTGTAATTATTATAAAATATTGACTATGTTCCCTGTGTTGTACAATACATCCTTGAGGCTTATTTTATACAAAATAGTTTGTACCTCCTTAATTCCCTACCCCTGTCTTTTCCCTCCCCCCTTCCCTCTCCCCACTGGTAATCACTAGTTTGTTCTCTATTTCTGTATGTTTCCTTTTTGTTATATTCACTAGTTTTACTTTTTTAGAATCTGCATATAAGTGATGTCATACAGTATTTGGCTTTCTCTGTCTGACTTATTTCACTTAGCCTAATATCCTCCAAGTCCATTCATGTTGCTGCAAATGGCAAAATTTCATTCTTTATTTATGGCTAAGTAGTATTCATTGTATACATATATACCACATCTTATTTATCCATTTATCTGTTGATGGACACTTAGGTTGCTTCCATACCTTGGTGATTGTAAACAATGCTGCTATGAACACTGGGGCGCATGTACCTTTTCAAATTAGTGTTTTTGTATTTTTCAGATATATACCCAGAAGTGGAATTGCTGGGTCATGTGGTAGTTCTATTTTTAGTTTTTTGAGAAACTGCCATACTGTTTTCCACAGTGGCTACGCCAATTTACATTCCCACCAACAATGTACAAGTGTTTTCTCCACATCCTTTCCAACATTTGTTATTTGTGGTCTTTTTGATGATTGCCATTCTGACAGGTGTGAGGTGATATCTCACTGTGGTTTTAATTTTCATTTCTCTGATTAGTAACAATGTGGAGCATCTTTTCACGTGCCTGTTGGCCATCTGTATGTCTTCTTTGAAAAAATGTTAATTCAGGACTTCTGCCCATTTTTTAATCGAGTTGACTGGGTTTTTTTGATGTTGACTTGTATGAGTTGTCCATATATTTTGGATATCAACCCTTCATTGGTCATATCATTAGCAAATATTTTCTCCCATTCAGTAGGTTGTCTTTTTTGTTTTGTTGATAATTTCCTTTTCAGGACAGTGCTGGTTTATACTTATTATCCTGGCATCCTGTCTGGCTTAGGCTTTTTCCAGATTTATCATTTTTAAAGGGATTATTAATAATTACTTTAAAGTAAATTGGATAGATTGGGTGGGCCTTCAGTTTGTATTTCTGCTTAAAGCCATGGTTTTATCCAGTTTGAGCCACCATCTTATCTCATAGTGTGTGAGACATATTGCAGTGCATCGTGTCCTCATGTTAACCAGTTATTATATCTGAAAGATGAGCAGCAATTACTCATTTCTCTCTTTCCATCTTCTTCTAAAGAAAACAACTGACACTTCCCTTTCAAGAACAACATGCTGATAAAATCTTGTGTGCTCTAACAGAGGCAAGTTGGGAGAGCTAACTTTCTCTGCTATGTGGGGAGTAGTAAGTGTTGGATGTTGTTGCTTCTGCTGGCCACATAGTTTACAAATATGGTGCAGTTGGCTGTGCTGTAGCTTTCATAGCCAGTGCTTGATCCTTTGAAAAGTCTGCGGATAGGAGTGACTTCTGATCAAGCTTGATGCAGTGGCTTAAACAATATTCTAGGTCTTTGTTTTTCTCTGATCTTATCTTGACTTTGTTTTCAGTGAGTAGGAACAACTACCTCAGACTCTCTTTCTGGTAGCAAGATGGGAGTAGCTCCTAAATTTCTAGTTCAGGAGAAGAAAGAACTACTTCTTATAAATTCTCCAAATTTTCTGACATTCATTCAATAGACAGGTTCTGAATATTCACCATTCAATATTTGCTTGATTTGTCTCACGCATGCTCCTCTTCTGAAAGAATCCAAGCGCAAATTCCCATGGAGACTCTAAAACTGACCTCAAATAATATCTAGAAGGAGAATGGATATAAGATAGCAAATAAAACTATCTGTGACTCTGAGACCCTGGAATGTACTAGGTGTTCTATAATTATTAGTTTTCCTCTTTTTGCCATAAGTAAGGCCAACTGTGTAGGTATACTCCCAAAGATCTGCTTACAAAATCAGTTTTAATCTTTCTGAGGTCAAATTTTCAAAAGGGTTTAATTCAAGATCTAAATCCAGGCTTATCCTATTCGCCAGATCTAGCATCCAGCTGCCCTTCTGGGTTTCCACAGGCATTATAACAATGCACTACTGTTCACATTTGGAAAAAGAATAGTGTGGCTTTCTTACAAGCTCTTTGAACTTTATTTAAAAAAAAAACTTTGGCATATTTCATCATCTATTAAATAAATATTACATTTTGATATGAGAATTTGTTAAAAGATTAGGGATAACTAGTTGGAAAAGAGGGGAAAAGAAAAAGAAAAATACTACATTATAAAGTAATATCTTATTTTACCCAAGAATGGCAGTTAAATAGCTGAATTAAAAAAATGGAAGAAGCTTATTACCTATAGTGTTTTTGCTTTTCTGGAGACAGATTCAATTGAGAATGATAACCTCAGAAGGATGGTCTACTGACCCCTAAGTCGAAGCCTGACTTCATTTAAAGTTAGAGAAAACAAGAGTTTGCTGGGAAATGATGGGAGAATGCTACTAGTTTTCTTTCCATGGTTTCCTTTGTATATACTTTTCTTTAATCTTTGGAGAGACATTTTACAGTTCTGCTGCCCGTAAAAGTTATGTTTGAATGTATTCTACAAAAGTTGCAAAGCTGGTAACTCATAAAATATTCCTGAGGTTGGCAAGTTTCACAAGATGAAAGGTTCACACAGCTCTAACAAGTAACTAAAAAGGAGACTGGTGTAGTGGGCACCAGCACAGCAGTTTAAAGTCCCATGCTGGATACTGGACTGCAGTTTGAATTCTTATCATGGGCCCAAGAAGATAAATATTATCCCCAACATGCTTATCCTTAATTGGTGTGTTTAAGCTTAATTGACCTTACTACAAAATAATTGAAAATATGAATAAAACAACCCTGTTTTTTGTCCTTTTTTTTTCCTCAAAAGAAGATGAAAATTCTACAATGAAGAGGATTTTCACATTTATATTTAGCTCGTTTTGCTTAAGCTTGAAAAACAGGTCTCTAGTTTCTGCCAGCACTTGTAACCAAGGAGAATGATTACCACATGCAGGTGTCACTGATTGGTTGGAATTGAAAGCTGCAGATTGTCTTGAAGGCCTGAACTGATCTCTCTATCCCCTAATCTCCATTTACTTCTGCCAAATGCCATTAGAGAGCAGTCAGATCTGTTTTGACCAACAGCATAGCTAACAAGTAGGATCGATGTCAACATATCATTGGTGTTTATGGGGGAAATATATATATATATAAAATAGATGAACATTGTCTGAAAATTATATTTCTACATGTATATATTTTAAAAGATTAGTTATAAACATATTTTAACCAACTAAATGGACGTGCTGTTGAGAATTCTGCTTTCTATTCTAAATTTCCCAAAATACTTTGCAGTAGTACCTTAAGTAAGGAAAGGGGATATATATATATACACACACACACATATATATATAAACAAACAACAACAACAGAAACCCACCCATCTAATGAATAGACACAGATTTATGACATAAGGCTATAAAATACTTAAAAATAATTATAAGCCCTTGCAGATAATATATAAAAGCCTTATTCATTAAGTGGACTGTATCTTTATTTCTAGAACATACAGAAACTCTCTTAATATGTCTTCACATAATCTTTGAGACTAATTGAAGGTTTCAATTCCCTTTTGAAAATATACCAACTGAATAACCGTGGCTAATAAGTGCCTCTCTCTTTTGCTCCACACCTTCTGCACTTCTTACTTTACCTAATGAAACCATTGCTAGATGTTGTGTGAGGCCTTAGGATGTCTTTTATGCAAAATGTGGAAAATAAATCAGTAAACTAAGTTTCGAAGAAAGGCTTTCTCCCTACATCATAAGGTGCATGCGTATGTTTTAACTTGAAATAAAATTTTTAAGGTATGCGTACACTTTTTGTTTGTATATGGTTCCTACTTTAACCTACTTTTCAATTAACTTACCAAATAATTGTTCCAATCAAGTAAGATAAGATGGCTCTTAAACTATATACTATAGAAGTATTATGAATGCAACATAAAACATAGAACTTTTTAAATATAGTGATGGCACTGAAAATTATAATTTTATATTTTAAACATGTGTCTTCAATTCCTCTCATTTGGGATTCCTTTAACTTAGAAACTAAATATAAAGAAAATCTCAAGTGCAAATACTAGGAGGGCAGGGGAGATTAACCTTATATTTGCCAAATTTTTAGAGGCAGATTAAAACTTCTACCAACAACTCCCATTGCATCAAATGATACTATCCTCTCCAGAATTTGATTAATAAAAATTCTACTATTAAAAATGAATTCCATTGTTTTGCAAATCTTTCTGTTATGAATGAAGAATAAACCCATCAGAGCTTCAAGTTGGTGAACAAATGAAAGTGCTGGGACAGGTGGGTGCCCAGAGGGTGTGGAAGGTCCACACCCCACCTCCCCATATCTTGCCCTATGCGTCTCTTCTATTTGTCTGTTCTTTAGTTGTATCCTTTATAATAAACTGGCAAATAGCTCTTCAGATGCTGCATACTTGGCAAGGCACGTCAGTTTGATGTGGGAGTTCCTAAAGAGACCTTAGCTCTCACTGTTAATAGGCTCTGTGGCTCTGGTTTCCAGTCCATTGTGAAAGGATGTCAGGAAATGTGTGTTAAAGATGCTGAAGTTGTCTTGTGTGGAAGAGCCAAAAACATGGCTCCTTACTGTGTCAGAAACGTGCGTTTTAGAGCCAAGTTTTGATCAGATCTCAAGCTGGAAGATTCTTTGCGAGCAGCATTAACAGAGCAGCGTTTCCAACTCCCCGTGGGAATTACTGCAAAGACTCTTGCTGCAAAACATAAAATTAGCAGAGAAGAATGTAACAAACACACCCTGTAGTCAGAGCAGAGATGGAAAGCTGCTAAAGATGCTGGCTACTTTAATAATGAGATGGTACCAGCTGAGGTAAAGACAAGGACAGGAAAACAATGCAAGTAATGAGCCGGTTTGGTCCCAACGAGCCTGGAGCAGTTAAATAAACTTCCTCCAGTTTTTGAGGAAGAAGGGACCATCAGTGTAAGGAATGTACCAGAAGTATCTGATGCTTTCATAGCTAGTAGATGCTGCTAAAAAGCATAACTTTACACTGGCAAGAATTGTGAGCTATTTTGTATCTAGATGTGATCTCTCTGTCATAGATATTGGTTTTGTCCCTACCTCCAGTGGGGCACTAAAGAAAAGAAGACTGAGTCTTAAGGACATGGATTTGGTAGAGGTAAATGGAGATTTTGCTCCCCAGTACTTGGCAGTTGAGAAGAGCTTGGATCTTGACCCAGGTATAACCAATTTAAATGGAGGAGCCATTACTTGGGATCAGCCATTGGGAGGATCTGGATCAAGCATTATTGCACACGTTTCATGAATTAAGATGTGGAAGTGGAAAACGTGCAGGGGCATAAGCTTGCATTGGAGTTGGCCAGGGTATGACACTAATCCTTCAGAGCCCAGCCTGAGGAGAGAAAGGAGCCCACCATGGCCCACAGTTACTTTACTTGGCCAGGCCACATTAGAACAGGGAGCCTTTAGAGCAGCTGCTAAAACTGACTATGCCCTGCCACTGAAACAGTGATTGAGTGTGAGCAGGGTTGATGAGGTAAAGATGTATTTATCATGAGTTAAGAGCTGAGGCCAGAAATAAGTTTTCTCAAATTTGCACTAAATGTGATATATTTCTGAACTGAAGTTTAATTATAGAAGGCCTTAAAAAAGTCATATTCTGGCCAATGACCACCACACATGCTTTAGATCATATGATTGCAAGGAAATTGAATGTGTTGCCTTCATTTCCAAAAATAAATAGATGAATGAATCCATGAATAAATACCTTTATGAGGAATTCTTAAATTTTCTTATGATTTTCTTTTTACATTTTATACTTAACAATGGAATATTCTATTAACATTCTTTAATAGAAACAAGTGAGAAAGAGCAAGCCCCTGACATGCAGGCTGTGGCCTCATAACTCTCAGCCAGGCCTTGGTGTTGCTTCAAGCTGTCCTGGCACTCACAGCTAGGTTTCCGCGTCTCCTGCTGAAAATAAACTTTTTTACAGAACCTCAAACTCAGATAAGACCACTCTGTGATCATTATGGATAAAGACAAAAACAAGACCATTCCTTAATCGTGGCTGAGCATAGACAAAGCACTACCCAACCCACAGCTTCACAAGTATAACCCTTCCCTGGTTAATATGAGCAATGGCTGTTTCTTAAATAGTTACAGGATTAGCCTCACTCTGGTGTATCATTGCCATGGATAAGATGTTTTGAGATACCCTATCATAGAATTGCTTCCAGCTCCTGATAGTATACAATCCAGTGCAAGGTACTGCTTCCTTAAACCCTCCTCCAAACAACTCAACCAAAGCCTAAATTGTATAATAGGCTTCTTTTTAATACCCACTGTGATGGTATTAATTTTACATGTCAATTTGACTAGGCTAAGGGATGCCTAGTTAGGTGGTAAAACATTTTTCTGGGTGTTTCCGGAAGAGATTAGCATTTGAATTGGTGAGCTGAATAAAGCAGATGACCCTCCCCAATGTAGGAAGGCATTATCCAATCTTTTGAGGGCCCTGAACAGAACAAAAAAGCAGAGGAAGAATGAATTTGCTCTCTTTCTGCTTGAGCTGGGACATCTTCTCCTGTCCTCAGTCATCAAACCTCCTGGTTCTCAGATCTTTGGACTTGGACTGAATTACACCACTGGCTCTGCTGGTTCTCCAGCTTGCAGATGGTAGGTAGTAGGACGTCTTGGCCTCAAAAATTGCATGAGCCAGTTCCTATAATAAAGATCTCCCTTTCTCTCTCCTTCTCTCTCATTCTCTTTCTCTGAAAATAGAGTGTTCCTATGAAAACGTTTGTACGTTGAAATGGCCTAAAGCAAAGAAGCAATTTTTTCCTAAAAGTGCAAAACCTCTTTAGATTTCTGTTGGTTAGTGAAAACAGGTACTAATACAGGTCTTTCATAAAAGCAACGTGGCATAAAGCAAATGTTCAAAAAGCGAGGAATACCTGTATATATATATAGTCTTTTGGTTCTGTTTTCTCTGGAGAACTCTAATACACCTTCTTACCAAGACACCTCACATTTCACCATATGTATGCCCTTTAATGCTGCAAACAAGAATAAATACAGCGGTGTTCCTGGCAGTATTTGGAGGTAGGGTGCTAACACAAAGAACAGAAAATAGATTGCATGTGTTTAAAGACTTGATTAGAATGGGGGATATATTACCTAAATCCTAGAGGAATGCAATACAGGAAGATGGAAGAAATAGAAAGCAAAGATCAAATTTCTCTGCTCCCAGAATTTTACATAGCACAGCACTAGGGAGTATTGTGACTTATTGATTAAATTATCCAATTCAATAAAAGTATGGTGAATAGATGCAAGAAAGCTGTTTCTGCATTCTCTGTTTAAATTACAATTAAGTTTCCAGCTGGATATCTCCAAAACATAGTGGAAACCTTGCAGTGATGGTATTTGCCTTGTTCTATTTTGGGATTCTTTAGCAACATCACCTTATAGCAACAGCTGTTCAGAGTGCTGGGATTGGTATGAATACTTCTTCTACTGCTGGCAAGTTGAAAGCTGTAAAATATTTTCAGTTCATTTCAGGTTCAGGTGTCCCTAGGAGCAATTGTCTTCATGCAGTAGAAGGGAAGGTACTAAGACTATAAAACAGAGATTCAGAAACTAAATACAAACTGCTGTTGGTTGAAAACTCCAACTGGGACTTTATTGCCAAACACCAGACATTAGAAGATCAGTAGCTAAATTAGCCAGAGTAAACATCCTGAGGTACAAAACTAGTGCCAGCTCACTGAGCTAAGAATAAGACACATGGGTTGGCAGTAGGGCTGAGGAAAGACCTAAATAAATACGGATAAATGCAGTATCCGTTTCTGTATTGAAGGACACATTTGAACAAAAACAAAAAAATCAGAAAAATAAATTCAGCTATAAAGATGTAGAAGGGAATTTTTGGAAGGTTTATGCTCTTGATTAGAAAATAAATAGCTATATTAGGATTATGTATTTTATATGTAATTTAAGTGCTACTATAAGAACCTCATGATAATCATTAAGATAAATTAACCGTAATTTAACAATCATACATGGAAAATTTAGATCTTTCATGGGACTTTTTATTAAAATGAGAATATATTAATATATATTTTCTTTTATCCCTTTTCCCTCCTCTTTATTGTACCTTTTAACCTAAATCTCCAAACAACTTGTTAACATTTTTACTATTATTATGTAATACCAAAAATTGCAAAAACCATAATTTTACACTTGATGGCTCTTCCCTAACTGAACTGACCTATATAGCCAGCACTCAGATCAAAAGATAGAACATGAAGAACCTAGGGACAGGACAGGAATAAAGATGCAAACATAGAGAATGGACTTGAGGACACGGGGAGAGGGAAGGGTAAGCTGGGATGAAGTGAGAGAGTGGCATGGACATATATACACTACCAAATGTAAAATAGATAGCTAGTGGGAAGCAGCCGCATAGCACAGGGGGATCAGCTCGGTGCTTTGTGACCACCTAGAGGGGTGGGATGGGGGGGTGGGAGGGAGACCCAAGAGGGAGGAGTTATGGGGATATATGTTTATGTATAGCTGATTCACTTTGTTATAAAGCAGAAACTAACATACAATTGTAAAGCAATTATACTCCAATAAAGATGTTAAAAAAAAAAAAGATAGAACATTACTAGTACCACAGTTCCCCATCTGGTGATTTTAATATCTATAATCCAATTACATTTTTTTTACAGAAATGGTACCCTCTACTGAAGCCAAGATGAATAACTATAATAATAATAATTGTTATTATTATTATTATTATTTGTAGTAGTATGTAACTCTGTTCACTGATCATGTATAAATATAAGGCTTATAAGATAACTAAAATTTCAAGCATCTGAATTTTAATTTTTTAAAAACTGTGTTGACTTTTTTTATTCAAAACTATAGGCAATGATAATGAATTGAACCTCATTCCACATGCAATGAGAAGCCACTAAAGAAATTTCTTCAATGAGAGGGCATCAGTACATTTTTTTTTAAGAAAAAACAAGACTTTCTGGAATGTGAATGATGAAATGATGAATTAATAAGAATCAAGTAGGAATCAGAAAAGAAATTTAGAAAATAAGGAATTAATCTACTGGATAAACTATAAAATTTTGAAATATTACTGTAACAATAAATGAAAAGAAGAAAAATCATGTCCAAGTGGTTGATTTAATGAGGAGATTCTGGGAGACAAAAGAGTTAGTCTCCAGTTCTGGCTTGGTGGATGGTCATTATCATTAATGACAAAAAATATAGAAGTAATAACTAATTGCATATATGTATATTTCATTGCAGAAGAAAATTTCTCCTTCATTCTTTCATGCTTTATTTATTTATTTATATTTATTTAAATATATAAAACTAACATGATGGTTACATTGCAAAATCCTTCACAACTGAAGTATCTTATCAGGAAAATGTGCTTGAGACCCAAGTGTGGACTCTTTGAGTCATTAAACTATTCAAGAATCTGATCTGTTTCTCACAAAACATGCATTTTTTACTTAAAGTTGCTTTACCTTTCGAAACTTTATATATTCTGCTTTCTAATGAGTCATTTAAATTTTCTTAAATGTAACTATTTCAAACTGTTTTTTCTATTGACTAAAACCAATTATGTTTATACCATACTACAGTAACTCACTTAATTGTTTCCTGGATATCTAGGACTCAATATTTCTAGATGACTTTTATTTTCCTCACCATAATTGCCTGTATTTCATTTTCTTTTATTGTCTCTCATTTTCTTCCATTATGTTCACATATTTGCTTCTTTTTCTTCTACCATTTCCAGCCATTAGTGGCCATAGAAAGGCACTTTTTAACTTCCCTTATTAAATTATTTCCCTTAAAAGTTCATTTCATTTGCTTCAAAATTAGCACCATTTTCATATACTTGATAATATTCAGGACTATTTCTTTCTTTTTGATTGGAATAAATTCCATTGCCAATCATCTCTATCAAAGTTATAGGAGCTGGAATGGCATTTTCTTGTCATGTCTCTTCTGTAACCTGGCATAGTTCTTCAGCCTTTGTCTTTCCTTACTTGAAGTTTTCTTTTTTTTTTGAGAAATAAAGATCAGTTATTTTTTAGAATATTCCTCAATATGAGTTTATCTGATATGATTTTTTTCATAATCAAATTCACTGTATACATTTGTGGCAGAATACTCAGTGATTTTTTTTGTCTCTTATTCTCAATAAATGAGATCAAGAGGAAAATGATTCTGGTTTGTCTCAGTATTGGTGATGTTAAATTTGGTCACATGGTTAAGGTGATGTCTATTAGGTTTCTTCACTATAAATTTACTATATTTTCCTATGTGATCAATTTAGGAATAGTAAGAAGATATTTTGAAACTATTTAAAAATCTTGATGCTCATCAAACTTTCAGTCACCAGTATTATCAACCATTGATGATTTTATAATTATATATGTATATATTTTTATAATATATACATTCATCATTATATATTATCATGTATATTATTTATATATTATATATATAATTATAACCACACATTATATATACAATACAATATATGATACTATATTATAATATATATACATATATGAACTAGCTTCCTATTGTAAGGAGAGCTCTCTCTTTGAGTGTTTGTTTATATCAGTATGTTTTCATAAATTATTATTTTATTCAGTGGGTTAAAATGATTACTCCATTTACTTTACACTCAACTTGTCCATTTAATGTATCTATCTACCCACAGTGATATATCTATCCAGGCCCAGTATCCCCTGGGAACAGAAGCCTGAATTTTTTGCATTTAAGAAAGGTAATAAATTGCACATGTTATATCCATTGAGGAATCTGGTTGAGCACATATTTTGGCAGCAAAATATATGAATATTCAAACTAAGTGTGATTAATAAAGACTGCATATACAACATTAGAGTCAATTCATATCAGATTTTGCCATACGTTAGAAAACATTTTGATTTTTAATGATTTGGGAATTGCAGAATCTGAAATTCAGGCTAGTTGTAAAATCTAAAATTTGAATATAATTAGGAGATTTTCTTAGGATTTAGAGAAATTAGATTAATCTGGTTTATATATTAATATAAAATACACATAGAGTTAAGTATTCAGAAAAATCTGTTAATAAACTATAAAGAATATTTAAGATAATATCTATGGAAGCCCAATAATATTATTTTTTATCCATGGCTATTTACTTCATGTATAAAAGGTTTATTCAGATTTATGTTGTCTAATCAGTTTTGCCATGATATATCAATAATACTAATACCATCCTGGGAAATTTCTGTCTTATATAAGAATATATAAACTTGTAAAACTTCGCATAGTAATCTACTAAAATTATCTGAAAGGTTGGTACTGGTAGCAATAAAAAGCAAATTTGAGAATCTTAGATTAAAAACTTACTCTAAGAAATTCTTTCTCTGAAGATTTTGTAACAGGAAAAATAATAATAACAATATTCAGGGACATATATTAGGTTATCTGTAACTAATGGCAGGACACTTTAAAGTAGGTTACTCCTTAGTTCAAAGATAACACTTGGTTATCACCATTGCCCTGCTTTTCAGTGAGGTGGTAGAATGTTGAATGAAACCACTGAAACCATAAGATGAATGGAAAATTTTGGTTGCCAAAACTAGGTGTTGTATGGTCCTCATGTTGGTCTCCCATTTATTCCCAAAGAAGCAGTCCCTTGATGCTGGAAAAAGAAAAAAAAAAAAAAAAAAAAATTGGAACTAAAATGCACTCATATACAATGGGAATATATTTCATATAAGATGCCAGCATCCTAAATCAATCTATTACTATTTTATAGTCTCTAGCAATATGTAGAGTAATTGTTATTAAAAGGAAAAATTAGATCATTTTATCTTTGAGTATATTATTTAACTTTATTGTTGCCCTAAAGGCTTCCATTAATGTGTCATGTCTTAAATGTAAGAAGTCTAAATTGGTAGAGAACTATGATGATTTCTACCTGTTCTGTTCTTAATGCTTTACTGTGCCAATGCATTACCTATAATAGTTCTTCCACATTACTTTTAATATACTCCCAGGAAAAAAAAGAACACCTACATAGTTTGTCTAAAAGTATTTTCCCTGGGATTAAAAGGATTGCCATTTTTACATGCTGGCTCAAAGGGAAGAGGAATGAAAATGAGAGCTATTTTCTTTTTCCAAATGTGGCCTTTGAAGTTTTCAAAGTGAACCTTGATAGAGAATATGGCCAGATAAAAATGCTACTACTGCTTTGGCCTCAGGAAGAAAAAAATCAAAACAGCAATTTCCCATGGTGATTCCCTTTTTGGAACACTGATCGTTAAACCATCATACTGTTTGACATCCTTTACAGAAGTATGATATTACTTCTATTGGAGCTTAATTTGGGGAATTACCTTAAAAAAATTTTTTTAATCCTGTAACTTTTGAAAGAGTGAAATAAAGACATTCTTCCCATCATGATGAATGCACACCTAAAAAGGTTATTCTCTCTTAGATCCCAATGGACTAAATCTGGGTTTGAGACCACCAAGGAACTATATACTTGGATAGCAATGTCTTAGCCCCTGATAGAATTGCTTTCTGAATTGCACATAAGCATTTACCACCAGCTTTTGTTCTGGATGTTAAGAGAAACAATCATAAGAAACTTGTTAGCTTTCCTTTTGTGTCAATGTTACTGAGGACATCAGTCAATATGTGGAACAGCTACCGCTTTACAGTATCCCAAAGGAGACATTTCTTTTAGACCTCTGTTATCAGTAAAAGGTATATCTCTTTTGAACACAGGCTCCCCTCTGTCCCTGCCTTTCTAATCTTATAGAGGCTATATCTCTGAATTTTATGCTGATTGCTTTGACCACCAGGAATTTTAGAGTCAACATTTTAGTGCATCTCTGCATCTACTCAGGACTTTACAGTGGGCATTTCTGACTGCTAATCTTAACCCTGAGTATATTATTTCCTTTCTCATGATTTCCTTTCTTCTTTACTAAACTTTTTTTATATTGTAGGCATTTTAAATATTAAGCACGTAAAGCAATTAGTGAGTAAGAAAGGGCATTTAAAAAGATGTTTTACCTTTTGGCATATAACTGAAACTCCAGTGCTTTCTCTACAATTCATGACTGCTTGAAATAACTGATCTAAACATTTTTTTCCTATCACAGACAGGGTGAAGGACTACTTGGTGGAGGAGGGTGGGGTGCTGATGGTGAACTATTGAAGCCTTGACAAGACCCTTTAGCTTTAAGACTTCTTAATCTCCTTACTCCTTAAGGGGTGTCTTTATCTTAGTGGTTTCATATTCTTCTCAAGCTACACTTTTCAATGTTCCTGTAAGTACCTATAAGTTTCTTATTGTGTAGTTAAAATGTGAGGTTTTGAATAAAACCTGCCAAAATTTTAATTAAGGTAAACAAACTAATTAGATATGGTAATAAGTGAGCCTCTGAGAGGTGTTACATCTCTGTGTCTAGGGGCAGAAGCAGTACACTATTGACAGTAACACAGAACCACTTAACGGAATATATTTCTATCAAATGTTATTTCAACCCATTTTTTAATGCACAAGGGAGAGCCTCATTAGAAATCTCTAAATAACTGTATAATTAGTTGCACATATAAAATGAGAACAAGTGAAGAAAATGAAGGCGTTGAGAAGGTGCTGACATTTATTGAATATTTACTCTATGCCAGTCACTGATTTATAATATTGAACTTTTAAAAATACTTTTCTTAGCCTTTGAAGAGCAATAAAATATTGTCATACCTCTGTAATGTTCTCTGTTTTACTAGACATAGAAATTATCTGTGGGAGAATAATAAGATCTATAAAGTGGTACTTTTAGAAAAAAGCTGAAGCTAATAGCAGAAAATGCTATTATTCTATTGTGAGAACGATAGAGCCTAAAACTTTCCATTTACAGACTTCTTGGAAACTCAAAGCTTTGCTTTATGTCTAATTCAATGATTTTGCCTCAGATACCTAGTTTTGCTATTATTTACAACCCCCAATCTTTTATTATTCTTTCTGTTCTTTTCATCCCTTTAAAAATTGAACCTGTGCTAATCATTGAGTCTGAGAGGGAGGCAAAATAATTATAAAATTTGCATTTTGTTTGCTGTTTATTTATATTTTTAGGATTTGCATAAAAAGAATGATATGGGGAATATCAATGTCTCTGGGTAAAGGATATCATTACTGTTAAATTGGAACTGGATACTCTGTTTTCCAATTCTGTTACTTTTGTTGCTTCAAACATTCAGGATACGCCTTGACTATCCTGTCATTTTTCTCTGTTTGTCTTCCATCTTCAAAAAGAGTTCATGAAGGAATAGCTTTTCTATGGCTGAAAATTGTGGATTCCTTTCCAGAGTAGAAGAGGATTAATAGAGTTAATTGAAAAGAGATATGAACATCTATGGTTTGACTAGAAGCCTAAAGCTCTAAGTAATAAATTTAATGCAGAACCCCAGTAGCCATACCTTGCATGCATCATGACTTAGAGGTTTTATCTCTATTAGTAACTTATTTGATATTAAATATCACCTCTGCATATACATTGTACATGCTCTTACCTTAGGGTCCTTGCGCTAGTCCTTGGCTCTGCTTGGATTATTCTGTCCCTCACCTCTTCCACATTTTCCTCAAGTATGACAATCCTATGGAGGCCTGTCATGATTATTTTTAATTAACACTCTACTCTCCCTCAGCCATCATCTGCTTTATGTGGCTCTGTCATTTCTATCACTCTTATTACTTTCTAAGGTAATATTTTGTTGTTGTTGTTTATTATGTCTCTCCATTAAGAAGTAAATTCCATGGGCTGTTTTGTTCATTAATTTATTGCAAAAGCTTAGCCTGACATTGTCATTGAGTTAATGCAT
The DNA here is from genome assembly GCF_009873245.2 of Balaenoptera musculus. Taxonomy (NCBI): domain Eukaryota; kingdom Metazoa; phylum Chordata; class Mammalia; order Artiodactyla; family Balaenopteridae; genus Balaenoptera; species Balaenoptera musculus. The sequence continues at coordinate 72,630,225 of NC_045791.1, read as the reverse complement.
CTTTACGAGGAGTGAAATTAAAAACAATGTGGATAGTAAAGTCTATGGTAAGAAGACATTTTTTGCATGAGAGTTTAGCCAGTTTGATAAAAGGTGGACAGTATGATGAATAGTGAAAAGCAACTCCGTGTATGTATGAAATTATTATTGTCAAAATACAAATACATTAAAATGGTTTGGTGTTGAAATTGTGAAATAGTAAAGAAAAAAGAGCTAACGAGTAACTCAAAATATTGTTTTTAATTTTTTATTTAACTTTATTTTGGAGATGGCTTAATTTGACCAGTGGGTGTATATATCAGGAAATTACATAAATATAAAACAAAAGCTAGGAAACACTTTTTTTGGTATTATTGGCTCTTATTTAGCCCAATTGTTATTAATTATTAGCTCAGTTAGCTATGAACTGACTTACACCATTAAATAAATTATAAAGTGTTATAGTGCCTAGCTGGTCATCCAGGCTGTATGTAATCTAGCCCTCCTCTGAATTTACAGTTGTACCTCCTTTCTTTGTCAATCATTGAGCCATTTTGTAAAAATGTATGTGCGTAACTTGTAGAACTGAAGATCCTTATGACCTCTTCTGTGTCGACATAATTTTTCTATTCTCCAATTGGCCTATATGTGTGTCATCAAGAAATATTTGTCAAGTAAACAGGTGTATAATTACCAGTCAAGGGTAAGGATTATACTTTTGGAGAAAAAGACCACATTTTCCCTTTCAAACAGGAAACTCTTCCAGCAAGGCTTCTTATTGACACAATTTTGAGAGGCTACCATATTAGTTATAATCTTATTAGAATCAAGAAGTTAATCATAGCAAAATAACTCAGTGATAAGCATTTTTTAATTATTATCTCTTTGAGTCTGACTCCAAATTATGGTACTAGACTCCAAAACATTTTTCTTGCATTCCATGAAAGTAATAATAATGAGAAGCTGTTTCTAAATACTTGGATAGTTACTGATATTATGTATGATAACTTTTTAATGATAATTTTTTAAAATTTATATATGTTACCTGACGTTATTAAAATTTTTTGCTAGCAGTAGAATGTTATCACAAATGATTTTATATAAATGGATGTAAACCCCTGCTTTATGTTAAAATTCTCTTGACTTAAAACTAGAGGATGTACCAGCTACCAAATTCTAAGCATGACAGAAGGGCACTGTCCAGGCAGATATGTTCATTTGGTGCTGTCATACACAAAAGCCAGGAAGACCAATAGAAGGCTGTTTTCCTGAGTTTACTTCCTCTTCTTTATAATAGATTTGAAACACATATATATAGTTTCCTTACTCTTAGTGAGACTATATATATATTTACTGAATAAAAAGAACCCTTAAAGGTAAGAAGAAAGTGCGAGGGAACTGATATTTGCTGCATGTGTACAATGTACAAACACATTAATAGGCAAGTTATATACATTTCTAATATATGCACTGATAATATATTTCCATATTTTAAAAATAAAGAATCTGAGACTAAGAGAGAAGAAATGGCTCTCACTAGGGTACACAGCTATGAAAAGGTAAATTCAGGATTCAAAGAACCAGTATTAAAGTCCCCAAACCAATTTCTTTCTACTGCACCAAAGTTGCCCAATGATAAAAATCATCCAGAGCTCTCATTGAAATCCTAAGCCTTTCCCTTCGAAATCCTATTCTCATTGCCCAGGGTACTTTCCAGTAATCTGAATTTTAACAAAGGCCTCATATAATTCTTATCATCAAGTATTTTGGGAAACACTGCTCTACAACTTACTACTTTCTGTGCAGCTGAAAAATGCCTTCTTTGTATCTAAGGAACAGACAATTCTAACTAACTCTATGGATGTGAAGATTTATTATATTTATGCTGTTTGTATACTCATATAAAGGTGAAACTATTTTTAACCTTTTGAAAATTCAAAGAAATTACTAAAGTATGTGATAGAAGACCAAGGTTGTGATGAGAGTACCTAGCAAAATATTTAGGTATGTTTAATTTTTTAGAAGTTTTTCTTAAGGCATTGTTCTTACTAGATCACAAGCCACTTCATGCAGATGGGCACATTTTCTTACACCTGGAATGATCCCAAAAGCATTATCTGTGGGAAGACCTTATTGTTTTAATTGTGCACTTATATTAGTCTGTGTGGAATCTGGGCAGCAATGTTAAATTACATTTCTCGGTAGCTCCAAGGCTCTATATCTGTAATTAGTGGCTTCTGTTCTCTATTACACTGATCAGTAATGCAGTTCTATTCATCACCACAGTCTCAGTTAATTATCCTTGCTAATGACTTTCATAGTGTAAAGAATCTACAGGACCCATTTGTAAAGATATCTTGCATTGAGATTATTGGAAGGTATGATACCACAGTGAGCTGATAAACTGTTGGAGGGATGTTACCGTGGGAAATGGTTACTCTCTTTCTATTGTACTTGCTTTGATTGAGAAGAGGTTACAGAGGGAATATAATGCAATCTTGCATTTATAAGATTATAATACTCCAGGTGTGCAAGGAGGAGGGGAAGAAGTCAACCAGAATACAAAGAGAAAATTAAACTTCCTCTGCGTGCCTGAGCCAGTGGTAATACTAAGTTAGTGGCTGGTCTATCTAGTAATGAAACTGAAAGTGCATTTTATTTGATAAAATGAAATTGCCACTTCATTATGTGTTTAAATTTTAAAATATCTGATGTAGAGAAAATAAATCACATTTTGATTTTTCTATTCATTTTGGATTATTAGTTGGAATTTTAGAATAAATTACAGATCTCTAGTAGATATAATAGCTTAATAGCTAAGAACTTTTTTTTTTAAAGATTCAAATAGTTGTAAGCCTTACTTAAAGATACTTAATTTTAGAAAAAGTTTCTAAAGTTTTTAGCTTTATTATATATAATGAAATTAGGATTGATTAGAAATAATTTCTTAAGGTAATATGTATAATTTTAGAGGAAATATAGTCCAAAAATTTTCAATTCTCTTTGTAAAAAAAAATCAAGTATATATCAAAGGATCATTTACATATTTTAGATATTATTTTTTTTAAATGAGAAATGGTTATTTGAAGAATCAAAGAGCAAAATGCTAAAATAAGTTATTGAAGAATGTCATTGAGAGAATTATAGTTCTCCATCCATCAAAAAGTCAGATAATTTGTTTTGGTTATTTTGTTTACTCAAAATAATTATTATTGTAAAAATCAAAAATGTTTCTATTGGTCTTCAGAGTTGAATTCTTATTTTTCTTAATGAAGTTGTTTTCTTTTCATATACACCAAACTAATTTTATGAGTGCATTCAGAATATGGGTGATGAACACTGAATGAAGCCCCTGTAATTAGAGAGTAGAACTGATATTTGTTATCAGATTCTGAGCTAAAATAGATGTTACAAATGTTTTTGTGCCCATGTGAAAGGGAATGAAATTTAGTAGCAAACGAAGTGAAATCATTTGGTTGTATGGATTAATAACCTCTATGGAAGTCAATTCCAAAAGAATTTTTTAAAATAATATAAATTAAGTTAGTGTCACCTGTTAACACTTATGACAGCATTAAGACTGAGTACAATACCAAAACAAATAATCTTCTTGACAAATTTTTATATACTTGCTTATTTATGGGTTGTTTTTTTTTTTGATGGTTGTCATCTGGAAACACTAACTTAAATCACTGTGAGAAAACACATAGTATATAATGATTCCATAATGGCAGACTTCAATAAATCATTAAATTCCTGACTGCTAGAAATTTCCAAAGCATAGGAACTAGTTTCTCAAAATTTGAAGAGATATTTTGATATCAAAAGGAATCATAAGATATAGTAAAACAATTCAATATATCCCAGCCAGGAGAATTTCCCCACCAAATGTATACAATGTTTCATATTAAAAAATCTATCTATATCTACCTATCATCAGTCTTCCTGTGGCTTCTGATTATAAAGAGGGGCAAAATTTTTTGTCATATGCTTTGAGACAGGAGTCCAGGGACAAACAGTCCTAGAGGTTTCCAGAAATTGATGTGCTTCCTCCACCCAATTTCACCTCCCTCTCCAATAATACACTTTGGGACAATGAATTTCAAGGATTAGTATCATAATATATATATATATATATATATATATATATATATATCTCACCAACATCTCTAAAATATCTAAGGCTCACTGACCACTTCTAACCTAAAGATGTCTCAGAACCCTGGCCTGGCCTGGATTATCATGCATGAACTAACTGGAACATGCTGACTTTGAACAACTCAACCTCTCTGAGACTCATTTTACTGAAATGTAAACTGGGTTTTATAAACATTAACTGAACCCAACCAGATAAACTTTACATGATACGGAGAGAATAAAAGGATTGACTTTCATTCACATCCCCATCACTTTGATATCTATTTAATATATTTTTCTCATTTTTTCCTACCACCTCTTATTTCTTTCACTGAATTATTTGTAAATGAAGGATATTAGTCACATACTACCTGCGCTGCGTTCATTTTTTCCCATTATGTCATTCATCTTTTGCTTTTGTTATGGCAAAGATTTCCTTAGTGGATTTAAAAATAATATATAACTAGACATACTAACTTTCATATATTGTTTCTGGCTTTGGTCCTGTTTAATAAAAGCTTTTGCCTAATCTAAGATTATAATTTGGAGAATAAGAAGGAGAAAGGATTATATCCTCAATATATTCAACAGCTGTGAAATAGCACAAATGAAGGTGGGAAAACCTCTTGAGATGAAATTGATTAAACCTTTATATGAGAACATTATGGTCTCATATGTGGCAGTAGTATTGACAATGAAGAGGAGAACCATTTGAAAAATACATTGAAGCAAAACTAGTAAGACTTTGTACTTATGATGCAGGTCAGAAAATAGCAACTGGCTCAAACTTAGCCACTAATAACTTTGTGACCTGTGGCAATTCAGTTAACCTCTCCAGATCTTAGTTTTCTCATCTATACTATAAAAATGTTGGATTCAATTATATATTAAGTCCATTTCATGTCTGAAATACTATGATTAAAAAAAAAAATTCTCTGGGGTCTCGAAGTGATAAATGCTATCTTTCCCTATCTATTAAAAAGAAAAAAAATGAGCAAATAAGCAGACAAATACCAAGAAAAATGTGCACATAAATAAATAACAGTACATTACCTAATTGAAAACTCAGCTCACTAGAATACAGGTAAAATTATAATTGAAAGAAAAATAAGTCTGAGCAGCCAAAATATGTATTCTAATGTACACTGTATAACACCCACAGTGGATAACAAATAATTAGTTGAGTAAGATGAAGCATTTCCTGTGAGTCAACAGCTTTTAATCTCAGCTGTACCAGTGAACAGCTTGAAATGAAAAATGCAGGGTTTGGTTTTCTGAGGGGTGAGATTACCTCATATTTATGGTGCTCAGAAAGCTAGTTTCTCCAGGGACATAAAATTTTTTTGAAAATTTTTAAATAGAGCTCCCCAGTAAATTAGAGAGCCATCTCCCATTCAGCAATCAGTGGCAGACAGTATGTCAAGAAAAGAGAGTCAAACGCATCCCCCTCACCAAATACTCAGATTTGTTAATCTATCCATAATCTTCTATTTTATATTCTAAAGATTGTTTCTTTTCAAGATTTATTGGAATGAGATGCTAAATTAACCCAACTGTTCATATGCCTTACTATAACAATCAAGTCATGAATATATAAATGATTTTAAGATGACTTCTCTATAGTTACTCCAATGAAACCAAGCTATGCATAAACGTAGATATGCGATATTTTCTAAAAATAAAATTAGCCTATCAATGCCTTCATAAAATGAGAGACACTTGTATTTTGTACTGTAAGAGTTAGGTTGCAAGCTGAAACTGTGAAAGCTAAAATGTGTGCTGGAGATTATGCTAAGTACTTTATAGGCATTATCTCATTTAACATGCACAGAAATTCAATGAAACACTAGGTAAGGTTATTAATGCCCATTTGCAGATGGTGAAGCCATCAGTGTAATGGAATAAAGAATTAAACTTCAGAATAACAATTTTTGTAAATTCATAGGTGGGTGATAGCTCTCAAGAATTCAATTAACTGTAAAGCAAAACTCAGGAAACTTCCATAGTGACTGTGCTTTCATTCTAGTTTTCTTTTCTTCTCTTTTCTTTTTTTTTCAACAATGCTTTCTCTTAGCGGTACTGTGCAAACTTATGTCAACTTTGAAGTAAACCTGACCAAGCATCATGCTTGTCAAATAAAAAAGAATCTATGTAAATATCCAAAACCCAAATTGCTCCACTTTTAAAACATCCATTTGATTGTGATCAAATATCTATTTTCTTCAGAGAAAAATTCAGCATCTCTACTCATTGTTGGAAAAAGTCATTTTTGTTGTCACACGTCTCTTCAAAAATATTTTGATATTTGAAGATATATTTTTCAAACATCTTGTTAGTTTTCATGAAGAAATAGAATGGATACATATATATGATGAAAGTATGTTTTTTTCATAAAATAATGAAGTATAAAATATACCTCATAAAAAGTCACACTTATGATAACTTTAAACTATTAAAGGATATCTGGTAAGTCTGTGAGTAATGAAAGGTACTGAATGGAATTACAAAATTAAACATTTTATTTTCATCAGTGCTCATAATTTGGAGGAATAGGATGTATTTCATTTTAGCAATTGCTTCTTTTTATTGTTTTGGATTATTTTATGCAGGTAATATAATATTCTAAATATTATAGTGTCCTATTTTAGAGTACCATAACTTACTAAAATTCTATGTGGCAGAAACCTACATGGAAGGGTGCATTAAAGCATTTTCTGAAACTTTAAAAATTAAAAACCCAATATATAGGAATATTTTAAAGAAAGTCGTTCTCAGTTGGGTTAATCCATTCTATATAGTGACAATACTAGGCTTGTGACACATATATAGCAAGAAGTATATGACAGTGTATTCTTTTAAATCTTTTTATGTTAACCTATGCATTAAGTGCCATAACAGGTTATTAATAAATATTTTGGTTGAAAACAAAATTTACTAAGTGTTTTGATGACCTTTAGTACTATCTCTAACTATTCAAATGACTGTAATAAGAACATACTAGGATTTAACATTCTATGTCAGTGCTTTCCAATAGAAATACAATGTGAATCACATTTTAATTTAGATTTTCTACTAACTGCATTAGAAAAGTAAATGAAATTTAATAATATATTTTATTTTAACCCAATATCTAAAATATTATCATTTTAATATTTATTCAATATTAAATATTAGTGATATATTTATAATTTGGGGGGGTGGCTAAGTCTTGATATCCAGTGAACATTGTACACTTACATCACACAGTTTGGACTAGTCACATTTCTGGAACTCAGTAGTCACCTGTAGCTACCATAAAAGACCATCCAGTTCTAGCAGATAGTCTGCAGAACCAAAAACCCTTATTTACTTTTTTTTTAGTAATAATTTTATCAGTACTAATATTTTTCCCTTCTTAAAATTCTGCTTTATCATTTACTTTTCTTTATCATTAAGACACATTTTAGTAGCTTGATACAACAAAAATATCCTCAGAATGACATTAAAAGTAAAATGAATAAGACGTTTATTCTGTTAGGAAGGAGATATGATGAGAGAAAGTAGGAGATTTTGAAAGAGTGGGGTTGAGGCTGCAACTGGAGGACAATACAGAAAAGTAATTCTCAATTCACATTTTCAAGATTATTTAATATTATTTAATACAAGATAGAGGAAAGAATATTACATGAATATCATCCATATATTTTATATTCAAGGACAATTTAGCCCAGAAATTAACTTCTTAACTATTTCATAAAGAAGTTGTTTAGTAGGGATAAAATTTGGTTTTTCTTTTATTATTATTATATTATCACTGCATCATATAACAAAATTGGTCTGAAACTCACATAGACTAATTGGTTTTTAGTCAGTATGTCTATTCAATTTGTTCAGACTTTTCAAATCAATTTATTCAAACTTTTAGCTTGACTAAGGTCTAAAGTTAACTGAACCAATTTGATAAATTCATATTTTTCGTATTAATAGACAGAGATAACATTTATCACTTTCAGTCCCCAGAGACTTTTTTTTTCAAATTCTTATATAATCTCAGACATAGACTGGATTTTCGAGATAATTGAATCTAACACTTTTATATTATAGATAAGAAAACTGAGATCCAGAGAGGTTAAGTGACTTGCCACAGGTCACAGAACTAATTAGTGACTCAGTTTGAACTAGTCACTATTTTCTGACTTACAGCTTAATGTACTACTTTGCTCCTTAACATTCTCTGCAAACTATACTCAATAAACCATAATGAATTGTGTCATCTTTCAAGCATTCCCTTTATATGATCTGTAGAGAAGAAATTTTCTAATATACAGATTAATTTTTTTCTAGATCTGTATTATACCTTATCACTCTTTATCACATCTTCTTAATTAAAATATGGTTTGTTCATCTAGCTGGTATAATTCATATTTAAATAAGAATAGTAGTGATCTGTAAGAAAAATAGTCTTTAATTAGAAACTTGAGAATAAGATTTTTAAAAAGAAAGGTTCTTGTTAGAATTAGGGGAAAACATATTTGGTTATAGTCTAGTACTATTTCTTTCTCTCACTTCCCACCATCACAACTATTCTGGCATGGCTTCTGAAGTCATGAGGTCATGTATATGTAGAGACACAGAAAACGTACTATTGTGAAAGAATACATATATCACATTAAAAGTGGGTGTGCTATTTTCTGGTAGATACGTGATATTTTGAAAGTAATTTAACCATTTGTTCTTTGTTTTTGGCCAAGGTTGTAGCTTTTGAATCATCCATCTTTTCATTCTTTTACTCATTTAACAAATATTTATTGAGAGTTTACTATGTACTACACAAACTTTTGTGGTCCTGAAGTTAATATTCCAGTTACAGAAATGAAAAAGAAATGACTAAGTATATAATTATCTGTGCAGCAAGAGTAAGGGTTAGAGAGGAAAAGAAACACATATTTAATCATTCGAAGAGGGTGGACTTCTGTAAAAGATGAGCAGATGCCCAAAGGAAGTGAAAGAGTATGCCATGGGAAGTCTAAGGAAATATGGATTAGTACAGAATGGGTGAACAGGAAAAGCAAAACTTGTATCCTAAATAGGAAACATGCTTTCCATGCCCAAGGAAGGAAAAGAAGGTCAGTGGGGCAGAAAAACATTGAACGCGTTGGAAACTGAGGATGTTAAGTCAAAGTCATTGAAATGTTTAAGAGCTCGGGGGTCACATGATCTTATTTCTGCTTGAAAAGAATTCTTCTGGGACTACGTGGAGATTTACCTAGGAGAGGGCAAGAGAAGAAACAGAACGGTCAGGTAGTGTGCTAACGATCTAGTACAAATTAGAGATGACGGTGGCTTGGCTAGTTTGATATTAGTGATGGAGTTAAGAAGTGGTTAGAGACTTCGCTGGTGTGCAGTGGTTAAGAATCCACCTGCCAATGCAGGGGACACGGGTTCGAGCCCTGGTCCTGGAAGATCCCACATGCTGCGGAGCAACAAAGCCTGTGAGCCACAACTACTAAGCCTGCGCTCTAGAGCCCGTGAGCCACAACTACTGAGCCCGAGTGCTGCAACTACTGAAGCCTTCACACCTAGAGCCCATGCTCCACAACAAGAGAAGCCACCGCAATAAGCCCGCACACTGCAACGAAGAGTAGCCCCCGCTCGCCGCAACTAGAGAAAGCCCGCGCGCAGCAACAAAGACCCAACACATCCAAAAATAAATAAATAAATTTATTTTAAAAAAAAAGAAGAAGTGGTTAGGTTTGGGATATATTTAACATGATAACAATAACACTAACGTTATGACATGAGTAGCTTAAAGGGCAATGATACTCATTATTGAGATTGGAATTGCTTGTTATATATCACGTTTGGGAAAAAAATTAAAACTTAAATGTAATAACCATTTAATGCTTAGACATACAAGTTGAGATGAAGTGTAGGCAGTTAAGTATGTAAGTGTGCAGTTCAAAAGAGAAGTTAGGATTTAAATTTTAGAGTTTTAGTAAAATAATTTCTAAAGAGAGATAGGATGGTATGACTTAAGAAGGGGTATATATACATATACATCCATATATATATACATACATATATATAGAGAGAGAGAGAGAGGAGAGAGAGAGAGGGAATGGAAAGGATGAAAAAAAACCCCACTAGTTTACTTCAGGATTTACATATCAAGAGAGAAGAAACAACCAGCAAAAGAGACTGAGAACTGGCCAGTATGGTAGGTAGCAAATTCAGAGGTAGTTCTGTCCTAGAGAAAAAGTGAAAAGAAAAAAGAGTGCATAATCAAGGGTGTCAAACAATGGTTGTAGGTCAGTATGATAAAGTCTTATCACTGACTGAAGAGTATGGGATATTAGAAAATAGAAACAGTGAATATAACCAATATTTTAAAATTTTTATTTTCAACTAGTGAAGATAAATGAGGTAGTAATTAGAGGAATTATCAGGTTAAATAAATACTTTTAAAGTTGGAAGATACATAATATGTTCTTATGCTGATAAGAAAGATTCATTTTCAGGTTATCATTTATTGAGCACATAGTTTGCCGTATCTCTCACTTTTCCATACACTCAGAATAAAACACTTAAAAAAAAAGGTCTCTCCTCTCTGTGACCTTATGTTCTAATGGGAAGAGGCATACAATATGCAGATCTATAATTCATCAAGTGATGGTAAATTCTATACAGTAAAATAAAGGAAGGTCAGAGATATAGGGAATGATGGAAGGTATGAAGTATTTTATATATATATATATTTTTTATATATGCTAGCCAATGAAGGTACTGCTCAGAGAAAACAGCATCTGCAATGACTCGAGGATGGAGGGTAAACAATTGTTTAGCATGTTCAAGGAACAGCAAGGAAATAGATCAATTACTCAGGTTGAGAGCAAGGAAGAAGAGTGCTAGGAGTTGAGGTCATGGAAGTAACAGGGCATCGATCACAGAAGTCCTGTAGGACATCGTTAGAAGGTTGAAGTTAAATCCAATAAAGTCAGAAGCCTATTGGGGTACAGAGTAGAAGAATGACATAATCCAATTTATGGTTAAAAGAATCATTCTGGCTGCTGCAGAGGGGTAAAAGGAAGCATGGAGATCTGTTAGAATGGAAAAAGTCCAGGTAAAATATGATGGTTGCTTGGATCAGGATAGTAGCAAAGAAGATGGTGAAAAATCATCACACATTAGACACATTTTAGAGAAATAATCTGAATTATCTGCTAAGATATTGTGTGTGAATTTTGATACTTAATGAAGTAGGGATGAGTATGGGAGGAGTATATTTTATAGGTGAAATAAGAGTTTGATTTTGGACATATTAAGTTGGGACTGTTACTCCAATTCAGCTAGCTATGCTGAGTAGGCAATTATATGTGAGAGGGAAAAAAGTGCCAGAATTATACATTTTAATGTCGTTGATATATACATGGTACTAAAATGCTCTAACACCCCATATACTGACCATTCATAAGATTTAAATTACAGCAAGGTAAGTTTCGGATAGGAAAGCAAAATTTGATCACATAAAACATCAGCTATTTATGCTTTGTCATTTTAAAAATTGTGGCATAAGTACTTGAAGCAAAATGAAACATTGTAATTCAATGTAATATTGGAATGTTACAGAACAAAATGGTTTTACTAATTTTTGCTTGTCTTGATTGGGCAAAAGCTAAAAGATACAGAATGGATCAGAATGATCTCAACTGAAAACATTTCAAATATAGTAGGGTTGCATTAAAATACATTCCTTTTATTTTATTATCAATGTCCAAGATATGTCAAATAAATATTAGTATAGTGCCATTGTGATTTTATTAGTAGGTTGCTATGTACAACTTGACGTTTTCAGTCATTTTCTAAGTTCTGAGTAAAAAATAACTGCTTGAGAATTAGAAAAATCTATCACAGGGCAACTTTCTTACCAAGGTTTTCATCTCTGTCCACAAGTCCTAATCTTGGTTCCTTTCTTGACATTGTCTTTTATTCTAAATGGATCATAATAAATATTATAGCTAATAACCAGAATATTTGGTGCAATAATTGAATCACTAGAACTAAAAGTATTGGCAGTATTGGGGTAATTCCTTGTTTTACTTTTATTTTCACTCAGAAATCAACATTTGAACTCTTTCAGGAACTCAGGGCCATGAAATCTTGTATTTCAGGGTATGGTCAAAACCTGAAAAACTTAATTTAATACAGATGTTGGTAGAGGTTCACTGCTCACAGAAGGGCAAGCACCACCCCCAGCTATCTCTGCACATGACTACATCCTCTTTCTCTCACTACCTCTCTGGCTCTTGCTCTCGCTTTCATTCTGACAGACACACACCTATCACGAACTCAGTGGGGCAGATACAGCCATTAGAAAATACCACAGCTGGTGGCACAAAGACAATTAAAATAAGCAGTTACAACATGGCTTTGTATTTCACACATTTAGATGAAGGGGCACTAATTTGAGCTTATTATCTGAAAACACATGTATTTTAAGTGTGATGCTTAAAATGAGCAATTCTATCTACTAGAATTTTATGTTTTACTTTTTTTATTATTTAAACATACATGGGGTCTTGCTCTAGGCGTTAGATTACTTTATATGAAAATGATGGGCAAATTTAGTTTATGACAGATGCTAGCATAATTTTACTAAATGTGTTTGCATCTAATGTCTGCCTTGAATTGACACTTTCTCTAGAATCTGTGTAATCAAAAGTCTTGCTCCCAGCTTTTAAGGACTGGTGATAGAGTAGAATAGGCATTTGGCTTTCCAGCTAGTTCCTTGCATCACTGAATCATAAGTACGCAGAACACAAATAATGAGACAGGAAAGACAGCCATAAAGTAAATTGCAACTTATTGTCTAGGACCAAGGTCCAGGTACTCATGTAGTCTAATGGGTCATATAGATTTTGAATAGATTATCCTTTTCTGTTAAGGAAATTAAATTCTATTTTTTTCTTTTTTACTTTCTGAATTGTTGGAATTTGTCTGAACAACTCTAATTCCTTATGTAGTCTGTATTGTTTAGTGTTTTTAAATAAGGGTTTATAACAAATTACTCTGAAACATTATATATGTAATCTTTAGAGTGCTACTTGGTAATCATGCATACATTATGAGTATTTCATATTAATAACTATAATTTCATCCCTCTATTCAGCCAAATCACTTTCATGATAGTTTTATTTAAAGCTAGATACCTTAGATTTTCTTAATGGTGTAATATTTTATATATATTATATATACATATTTTAATATGTAACACACGCATAGATAGAGATCTTAATGATATAACATAACATCATACCTTTCTTCCCCTCAGATCTCTCATTTTTCTACTCTAGTTCTCTTTTCTCCCTCTCCTCACCTTCAGATCTTCCCAGCATGCACACATTCACCACAAGATAAACTTCCCGAATATTAATCAGAGGGGTGAAAATATTTTAATATTTATTTGCTATTCTACTGTAAGAAGCATGAGTAATCGTCTCACCAAATATTTATTTTTGTTTCCCTATTTAAACAGGAGTCATGATAGCCCCACTTTGGTCCCATCGAGCTAAACCTCCCAGGGAAAATAACTATAAAATCTGGAGGGTGTGAGGGACTACCAGAAAGCATTGGAGAGTGAACAAAGTGAAAAAGTGAGCAGCAGATGACATTTAGGAGAACAGGTACTGAGTTTCTCATTTTCATGGTGTCTAGTCTGAGAACAGGCCCCAGTTTTGTTTTTTGTTTTTTGTTTTTAAATTATTATTATTTATTTATTTATTTTTGCTGTGTTGGGTCCTTGTTTCTGTGTGAGGGCTTTTCTCTAGTTGCGGCAAGCGGGGGCCACTCTTCATCGCGGTGCGCGGGCCTCTCACTATCTGGCCTCTCTTGTTGCTGGGCACAGGCTCCAGACGCGCAGGCTCAGTAGCTGTGGCTCACGGGCTTAGTTGCTCCGTGGCATGTGGGATCCTCCCAGACCAGGGCTCGAACCCATGTCCCCTGCGCTGGCAGGCAGACTCTCAACCACTGCGCCACCAGGGAAGCCCAGGGAAGCCCCCAAGGCCCCAGTGTTTTAAACGGAGCAATTTAACATGCTGGACAGTTAAATCTCTGATAGAAAACCCATCATCTTGATGTTCTGAAGATCTATAGGACATTTTTTATGGCAGTCACAAATGATAGAAAATAAGGGATGGTATCTATGAAAGGAGAGAGTCAGAGAAAGGAAGCCCTAAATTCTGTATATAAACTAACCCCTGAACCATGCATGTGGGGCATGTATGGGGTAGTCTTCAAATGGCTAACAGAAACAGAACTCAATTGTTATTTGAGGTGTGTTTGTTCAGAAAACACCAAGCAGGATTATTACAAAGACAATGACACCTGGACACATTTGGCTAAAATCCAAATATAAATAGAAAAATTTTAAGCAGTCAGGGAAAAATAAAAGGCACATCTCATTCAGAACAATGATTAAAATGACTAGTGAATACTCTTTGGAAACAATGGTTGCTGGAAAAAAATGAAAAACATATTGAAAACATTGAAAGAAAATAAAAACAACTATCCCACCAGTGTTCTATATTCAGCAAAAATATCCCTCAAGGATATAGTCAAATAAAATCATTTTCTGACAATAAAAACTAAGAGAATTTGTCTCTAGCATATCTGCACTAACAGAAATGTTAAAAGAAGTTCAAAGTTGTTAAAAATATGGTACAAAAACTTCAAATTATCTTCTCTTTTGACAAATAACTATATGCACCACCATTAGGGAAACATTGAAATTTTATAAAAAACAACATGGGACTTGATTTCTGAGAAACAAAATATTTAATTTTATATTTGAAAGTAGGAAACAATGCCAATATTACATGGATTAAATTCTTAACCTTTTTAAGGTAATTTAGCCAGCTGATTTCTACAGGATAGTGATGTTATTTTAGCTATTACTTTAAAAACTAGCCTATGTAAAGCAGATCTGGAACACAAGCGCTCTTGGCAACAATTTACTTTTCAAATAATCTTTTGCTGAATTGGACTTGCAAACAGAAATGACACCACTCACTGGATAATTACATATATTTATGTAATCACTAAACTTTTTCTTAGTTAGTATACCTACTGCCATGAAGACACTCTCAGGTGGCTTTGTTTTACACCATGGGCCATGAGATGAAACTCTGAATTATTATATTTGGGGACAAGATTTCTCATGAGCTAAATATCCTAGGCCAGGTGTTGCAAACGAATTTTGTTTACACGGTCTCAACATGCTAAGACTAAAAGAAGCCAACTTTATAAATAGAATATTGACAAACAGTTGAGACAGCTTAGTAATCATCAGAGCTAGAAAAAAACAATGCAACAGTTTTTTTGTGGCCTGGTGCTATCTGCAGAATAAAACAAAAGATTTCTATACTGTTTCATTGTTCAATAAGCTTAAGATGCATATAGTGTTTGAAAGTATAGAAAAATATTTAGAAAGTGTTTTTATTAATTTATTAGTGATATTATTGTAGAATATGTAGTTTTAAATTATGAAATTTATTGTTTTAAAGATAACAAGATAATGAAGATAATCAAATAATAGTGATTATTTTTATGTTAAAGAAAAGTCTTAAAACTACTGTTGTAGTCACATTTGTACCCCTCAGACCATGTTGATTTATCCTGTGAAAATTTCCTTTTGTTTCATCAAGATGAAATTAGTATTGGAATATTATATCCTGTATTAAAACCACAGTTCCTATTGTTTATTTAGTGAGCCTGAAATATTTCAAAGCACTGAGCGCCAGTAAATCATAAGTGGTCCTTAAATCTGCCTTCAGTTTTTTTTCCCTCAGCTCAAATTCACAAAGCTGCCTTAGGAATATCAACCTAATAAATATGTAAACTCTTTAGGGTGCTTTATAAAAGGAAATACGTTAGAGTATCATCATGAATGAAAATCATAAATCGTCAGCTAACTGAACTAAATAAAGAAACAAAGAAATAAACAGCAACAGCAAAAAACAGGCTCTATACTAGGAGTCAAGTATGAAAGCTCTCAATTCCCCTTAATTAAAAATAGGACACTTAAAAGAAAAAGAAAGAAAACAATACTTAATGAAAGTTTTAAAGAAATAGTTCCAGAAACAGAAATGATTTCAAGAATACTTAGGAAATTTTACAACATGGGCATGGCAAGGGCATACTTGTAGTATGAAATAATTTGAGCTGATACTCCCACAAAAAAATAGAGCAACTGAGCGTTCCAACTTATATTTTACTCCAGGGTTTGAACATATGAAATACTAACTTGGACAGAGCCTAACACTCATGTTAATGGTGTGTGGCTTGCAATTAATTAATTTATAAGCTGAAAATTTGAGCAATTATAAAGTCATCATCAATCTAATTCTAAAAAATCAATTTTGATATTGATGAAATTTTCTCAACTTCCATATTCTATCTGACGAATAATTTAAACCAGTTTTTATGTTGATTTAACTTTTGCCTCTTTAAAAAAGCAAATCTTGATTTTCACTTAAAATATAAATTATTTGAAAAATCTTTCTCATACGTTTCTTCCTTCACTTTCTGGAAATCATTGCTTTAATTTAATTTTTGTTAGGTTGAAGTACCTCCTTGAGCTACATTCTCAGAAATTGTACATATTTTCTGAGACCTTGCATTTAAAAATTCTTTTTATTTGCCTTTATCTGAAATAACATCTTGACAAGAAACAGAATTCTTGGCTCTCAGCCTCCTTTTTCAAAGCTCTCCAAGGTGTTTCCACTGCTTTCTGGCATTCAGTTTTTCATTCAGTAAGACATATGATTATACAAACAATAAAAAGATGTCACTCTGGTTCTCATTCATGTTTAAGTAACATTCCAATTGAAATGCTAGTAACTTTTTTTTGTCTTCAACTTTAGCAATTTTTTTAGTTATATTCATATTACCTTCCTTCTTTATTTTTCACTTATTTTTCTTCCTTCTTTCTCTTCTCTCTTGCTCTATCTCTAGCAATTCCCCCTCTTCTAATTAATTAACCCTGCAAGAGCTGATTAGTGTTGGCATGTTGTCTTCCATGAAAAACTATAGTTCCAACTGGGAAGTTATTTAGCGAGCCTGACATTCTTTAAAAAATTAGTAATTTAATTATTTTTAAAATAAGGTTATTACTTCTATTATTTGTCTGACTATATATTTTTACAATCTGTGCCATTCTCTCCTTGGTGTCTCCTATTATTTGTGTATGATGCCCTTTGCTCTTGTCTCCATGACATTGTTTTTATACCTACAAGTAATTTTTATGTTTTTGTTCTTTATTATGTCATACTTTCTTTGTTAACTATTCGAAATCATGAATGTAATTTTCAACAGTGTCCTCTTTTCAGTTTCTCTGTTGAATTTTAAATTGTGGAAATTACAATTTATGTTTCTTTTATCTATTCTGTAATCAGTAATTGCAAATTTTTTGTCTAATTAAGTTTCTTTGCATTTCATTTTATCTTTGTTCAGTTTGGTCTTTCTTCTGTAAGCTACTGAGTGATCTTTCACTACCCACATACTTCAGTCATCATGTATTCCCCAGCTGTCAGATAACTCAGGCCATTGAGGGCTGTTGGCAATTATGGAATAACAGGCAATGAGACATAATTAAAGGTTGAGCCAAAGAAAACAGACTGGCAAGCTGTGAGTCTAGTGTTTTGACAGAGATGCTTCAGATTTCTCAGGATTCTCCAGAGGTGAATGTGAGCAGTACAGAAGGAGGCACATTGGCCCACAGAGCTGAGCTAGATCAGTACTAAAAATTTCTGTTATCAAACATTATATCATCAAAATCAGTAAGTAAGGATGTAAGGTTAGCCCTTGTACTTTACTTGAAATACTTATGAATATGACTTGCAGCCCCCCTTTTAAATCTCCTCTTTCTTAATACAATATAATATTTTAAAATAAGTCAATTTAATAACAAATTACAAAAAAATTTTCTGAGTACTGTTTTTTTCTTAATGTACTATCTAAAATTTTATAGTCTTAATGAATCTACCCTCAACTTTCCATTCTTTGAAAAATTAGCACATCCTATCTTGTAACTTTCTTTTACTATACATATTTTGTCCTTTCAGCTGGAGTTTACATTCTTTTATGATGATTATCTTGGTTTCTACTTCTCTCATATAATTGAAAGGAAAAGAAGTTTATATTTTTGTGATGATGTCCTTGGCTTGTGCTTTTTTCATATAACTGATGTGAAAATGTATAGTATGATTAAAAGTAGAAGATACTGATAATAAATAGGTTTACTGGTGATTTTCCTTGTGTGCATTAGGTTTGTTAACAATTTGGTCCATCTTAAAAACATTAAGGTTCTGATATTAATTTTTTGAGATGTAAGTTAATAAACAGGTTACCAAAGGTAGACTTTTATTTGCAAAATAAAGAAGTGCATATGACTATCAGTCACTGGATCGATTTCTCCAAAATTAAACACATATAAAGACAAAAAGTTGAAAACTCACAAGACTAACATTTAGAATTTGCATTATCAGAATTAGGACCAAATATTCAATAAACACAAGCCATTTAGGAAATCAGGTCCAAATATTCAATAAATTCAAGAGTAGTGATACAGCAAGCATTCCCACAGAAAAAAAGGATACAATTACATATCTGAAAAAAAAAAAATCGGTCAAGGTGATTTAATCTTTAGCACTCTTTGCTCTGAGGCTTAGCAACATAAGACCTGCTCCAAACACAAAATTAGAGTTCTAAAATTTCTACTGTGCTGGCTGTTTGTGAGGAAGCTCTGTGTGATGCTGGCCTTCACAATGGCCCCTAATGATCCCTTTTGCCTAGTAATCACATCCACGTAGAGTCCCCTCCCATACTGAATATAGGACTCACCTATGTAATCAATAGGATGTAGTAGAAATTATAGTGTGTTTCTTCCAGGTTACATCATAAAAGACATTGCTACATCCATCTTGCTCTCTCTAACTTGGGGACAATCAAAAACCATTATTGAACACTACAATAGCTCTATGTATCCATAAGTCAAGGGGCTGAGGCCTCCTGCCAACAGCGACCATGGATTTACCAGTCAGTTATATGAGTGAGTCATTCTGGAAGTGGATCCTCCAGATTCACTAAGCCTTGAGATGACAGCATCCCCAGTTAAACATCTTAACTGCAAACTCATGAGAGAACCTGAGCCAGAACCTACCAACTAAGCCTCTGTCAAATTCCTGACTCAGAGGAATTGTGTGAGACAATAAACATCTATTATCGTTTAAAAGCACTATGTTTTGAAGGAACTTTACATAGCGTTAGATGGCTGATATGCTGAGGTATCTCTCGTGTCACTCTCTCCCATGCAGAACAAAACCTTCTTTTCCATTCTTCATCACAAAACAAAGAAGATACGAACTGGGAGAATGTTAATGGGTGGATGGGGTGGGGAAGTGATGTACTACTTCATTTATGAAACATTCTAGGCAAGGTACATAGACATTAAGGTCCATATAGCTTTACATGCTGAAGAATAGAAATGTGCTGCACTTTATCAGTTAAAATAGTGGCGGTGGTGGAAAAAAAAGAAGATTTCTACTTCAGCTGAGGAAGACCACATGAGATGAATGCCTGTTAGACACAATAAATTGGGTTACAAATGGCTTTTTTCACTATAGTTTTAAGAAATGGGTTAAAAACACAAGCCAAAAACTACCACAAACCTGTCTATTGTGAAAATATGGATGGGATTGGATCCCTATTTATCAAAGAAGAAAGAAAAAATATGCCAATGACAGTTATGTAGATAACATTATAAAGTTTCCCAGCAAATAGAAATATAAAGGCTGAAAACGTTGCCAGCCACAGAACAAAATTTAAAATTTCTTATATAGTTTCTCAGTAACACTAAATGCCAGAAGACAATTCAATACTATTTACACAACTTTTGAAAGGATTATAGAGGGACCAAGAACGTATATTCAGCCACATGTCATTTGTTTTGGAAAGTCAGAGAAATACAGGTTTGTCTTTTGGACTCAGAAATCATTCAAGTCATTTTCTGTGAAAGCAATACATAAAGACATACAATAGTGAAATGAGTGTGAAAAAATTGAGAAATGAAAAGCTTGGACAGAAAGACCAGGAAATAAGCATATAATTACAGAATAAAAAGGAGTTTATTCTACAAAATGTAGTAACAAAAACAATAGCACATGTTAAAAGAGAAAACAGTTGAGTTGATTATATGAAATGTTTGTGCTGTATTGTCTGCTATTGGAAGCTGCTTTTGTGTACTTAAACATATGATATATGCTTTCAAAGTCAATTTCAGAGAAGAAAGTTTACTAACACCTGTTGTTTGATTCTTTTCGGTGCCATTTTGTAATTAATGATTGAACATTTAACCTAATATTACTGATCCTTGCTTTCATTGCAGCCTTCTGTTTGGGAGATTGTAGCAAAGGATATTTATAATCCCAATTGTCTCTAATCACCAAGATTGAACGAGCCTCTTTAGGAATAAACTGACATATTACCTGTCTCAAAAGTCTCCTTCCTCTGTTTGGAATCATCTGAGTGCAATAATGTCTGTCCACATTCTCCAGTTCACTTTACACTTTGAACGAAATGCTTCTCCTATTCATTCATTCTTTTGTATTTAAAAAAAGTCAAACATTCTTTAAAGTATTAATATTTTATATCGAGACTGAGTCTTTTATACCTTAATGCTATGTAACTGAATAAAATCAATGCTCTATCAATTGCTGGCTGGGAGAATGGGCATTTAATTAAAACAACAGTAAGGAGAAATACCATGAAGCACATAATGCCATTTGGAAGGTTAGACACTAAAAAGCCAGATAACAATAAGAACACATTGACACTATATTCTTTACCAGATTGGCAATACTTTAGCATTATTCACTGGTATGTTTCTAGCAGAGAACACAGTCATACCACACTACAGGTGTTAAAATAGTGTATGTATTTGTTGAGGTCTTACCTACATAGCTGAGATTATTGGAAAAGAATTATTTGAAAAGGGAAGACAGAAAATGACATAGAAGAGGGTTAAGTAGTTCCTTTTGTTACCTTCTTATTTTGCCATTTTAGTATTTTAGTATGTTGTATATTTTGAAATTAAGCTTTGGAAAATTATAATTTATAAGAGTTTGAGCAGACTTTCCATTTTGCTTAGAACTTTGCTTTGGCACCCATAATTAAATTTCATTTCATGTTAAAAGTGTCTTCAGAAAAATCTTTTAATGTAGTTGCATATATCAATCCCAGTGTTAAGTTTTGGGTAAATCTTTATGACACATTTATAAGCAGTGAGAATATAAGCAATCACAATTTCAGCCACAGAAATAGTCACTCTGTATGAGAAGTTAGTTTTAAAAAGGGAACCTGTGCAATATTTTCTTCTATTTTCTATTCCTTAGTTTCTCTTCTCAATATTTTTACTTTACATTTCATTACTCTAAAGTTTTTGTGAGAGAAGCTATGAAATTTCTAATTTAGATGAATTTATGCAATGGAAACTTGTTGAAAATAAAGCTGAATACTAGTATTGAAACATCATTGTTCTACACAGAGAATCATTTTACCTAATTTACTGGTATATATAAAATCTAAGGCACAGTTGTTAGCAGAAGCACCATGCTTTAAAAAATTACACATATATATAATATATATTATCATATAATTTATTATAAATGTTATATATCATATTTTATTGTATTGCCTATATTTATACATTATATAAATAACTTATATATATAATTATATATATAATATTAAGCGCTCTAAATTCCTTGCAAGTCCAGATTTCTCAGACTGTGGATATTAGAGAAGCCTAGTAGATCAATGTGGTTAGACATATGTTTCAGTTTCTATTTCTAAAGAAAAATAATACTTAAAATTATATAACTATAAATAATTAAGAAGAGTATATTGGTAGTTACTGATTAATTTATTTATATAGTTGGTATATTAGTCAACTGAAACTCACTACATCTTTGGTCATTTTGACCATAACACAGTTTTTTAAGTATTGTTATTTACAGTTATATGTTGTTTATTAGAGACATTGTTAAAGACAGGAAGCTTAATAATACTAAACCAAGGAAAAAACAGATTAGATTTCTGCTTTCCATTAGGATTTAACAAGTTTTAACTGTAGATACACTACCACTAAAACAACTTAGAAAAGATGAATAAGCCTTCTGGTGATGAAGGAGCTAGTGGCATAGAATTAGGCAACATGCCTTAAAAATCTAGAACATTGGGCAATGTATACAAAACAACTGTTTTTAGACATTGGGGCAATAAGCAGTGCAGAACTGTGGTCTCTGGGAGAAGGAAAATAAATCAGATGACCCTAGTGATCATTCCGGCTTTTGGTTCATAGAAAAATTTTGGATCATGGAAAAGAGATAGGAACTCAAGCAGAGAGTGGAGGTCTCTTTGAATTAAGAAGACAGAGAGCAAGATGGCTGAAATATTTGAGGTGGAGTACTAGAGAGAATGGAGTTGCACAGAAACAAACAAATAAAACAACAACAAAAAAGGGGAACTTCAAAAACCTGCTGTGTTCCCCTCAGTCTTGTCTGAATATTGATTTGCACATGGGTTAGGTGATATAACATGAGTAAAGATCAAATGCCAGGGAGCTATAGATTGAACAATTCTTGGAACATACACAGGGCTCAGAGATGTTTAAATTCCACCCAGACTGAGAGACCTTGATGAACTATCAACTGATCCTTAGAGACCTTGATAAAACACTGAGTGATCCTTAGAAACCTTGAAGACACCCCCAAGTAATCCTTAGAAACCTAAAAAGTCACACCTTAGTATTAAGTATAAACTAGCACTAGGGTACACTAGATCCATGCTAATAAAGCATAAAATAAACCTAAAATTATCAAAGGCAGCAAATGATATTCAAAAACACTCCATAATGGAATATAGCATCCAGTTGGATGTCCAGCATCCAATCAAAAACTACCATACATGTAAAAAACAAAGCACAAGAGAGTTGAACATCTTTAAAGGACAGAAAGGGAAAAAAATAGCCCGAAATTTTATGTTCATCATAAATATCTTTCAAAAACTAAAGCGTAAATGCATTATGTGACTTTTACTGGATCCTGGTTCCAGCAAACAATAAAATAACAAAGTATGTAACATATATTTTGAGAACAATTTAGAATATATAAATATGGGCAGAATATTGGTTAATATTAGTAACTAATACTAGTTTTCTCAGATGTGATAATGGCATTATGGTGATGTAAGAAACTAATTTTTTTTTTAAATTTATTTGTTTATTTATTTTTGGTTGCGTTGGGTCTTCGTTGCTGCGTGCGGGCTCCCTCCGGTTGTGGCGAGCGGGGGTCTACTCTTCACTGCAGTGCGCGGGCTTCTCACTGCGGTGGCCTCTCCCCTTGCGGAGCACAGGCTCCAGGCGCACAGGCTTCAGTAGTTGTGGCTCGCGGGCTTTGTTGCTCCATGGCATGCGGGGTCCTCCTGGACCAGGGCTCGAACCTGTGTCTCCTGCATTGGCAGGCGGACTCCTAGCCACTGCGCCACCAGGGAAGCCCAAGAAACTAATATTTTTGATAAGAAATGCACCATGAAGAAATTAATGATGAGATATCACAATTTATAATAACCACAAAGAGAAAAACTTTAACATTTGTTGAATCTAGACAGTGGGATACTGATATTCATGGCACTGTATATGATGATATATATTGATATTCAAAGTACTTTCAATTTTAAAAAATTATTTAAATTTTAATTAAAAAGAATGGAAAAATAAAATAAATAGGAAAAAAAATCAACAGGAATAAGTAGGAAATAAAATTGAAATATGTGCTATTATAATTTGTTCTTCTTTGAGAATGCAGAGAAAGTTTTCACACAGAAGTACCTGGTGGGCTGAGCCTTTCCAGGGCAAATGCCATTCCAGAGTAAAATTTGGCAATATTACACCCCTCATTGCCTGCACTCTGTGTTCTTTTAATTTCCCTCCTAGTTTCTGAAATGTGACATATTCTTTCCCATCTCAGGGATATTGAATTTTGTCATACATTTTCTGGAATCTCTCCTCTTCTCTGCTTCCACTTCTAAATCCACCTGATCACCTAAGTCACACATTCCCATGCTGGTTAGTTTCTTTTCATTTTTTAAGACAGCTCAAATGATTCTTCTTTAAATTAGTTTTCTCATATTCACCCATGCTAGATGAGGGCATCTTGTCACATGCTCTTGTCCCATCCCCCTCCTTTCAGGTTATTATTGCAGTTTTGATTACACATTTTAATGTTTTCTTAAGTGTTCAAAATTGATCTCACACTAGGATGTAAGCTCTAAAGGGGTGTTGCCGGAGAATAGAACAGTCACTTGTACATAGTAGGTACTCAAAATATATTTAAAAGATGAATAAAAGGAAAAATATATTATGATTACAAAATGTGATTTTGAAAGAAATGATAATTTTGCATTCCTCATGTTTCAGTTGATATAATTGATAAATACGCCTTCATCTTTAAACTTTAAACTCCAAAATATTTGCCAACAATTAGCCAACAGCTCACCTTTCCTTTTGTGGAGTCATTGAGAATTATAACACAGTGGAGTCTGGGATATAGAAGTGATCAATTGTAAATCCCTAAATGAGGCAAGCATCCAATACAGGACTGTTCCAAATGGTAAAATTCTGATGTGTTTATTTATCTTCTTAATACCTTTAAGCATACAGTGTGAAGGTCTGTTGATTGTATTGATCATAGAGCATCCTGTGGAGTTTTGTGTTACTCCCTACCAAATAATAGGCTCACCTTGAAAATGTAAAGGTCAAGACATGGTAAAGGTTAATACTTCTTGATTGACAAGCATTTACTTCTTTCATGAGATTAAGGTTCCTCTAAGTCATTGTCACTGATTTTCTTCTGCCAAATGCTGTAATCTTGTCCAAAAACCATAGCAATTTAATGAAAATAAGGAATAGAAATAAATCAAACCAAACCATAAGAGAATTGCCAAGATAGTCAGACTTCTTTTGAAGGAATAGTGCATCTTATATTTGTTTTAAGGACTTTCCCACCAGATATTCATGTTTTCTAACATCCAAAATATAGTTATTAAATGCTTTTGCACAGTGATATACAATTACAAAAAAAAAAAAGTCTTTTAAAAATTGATCACGTCAGTTTTTTTCTCAAAAAATTTCTGGAATGTGACTGTGAGGTTACTTTAGACATCATTTAGAAGATTCAAAAATGGTTTGAGGGGGCTTCCCTGGTGGCACAGTGGTTGAGAATCTGCCTGCTAATGCAGGGGACACGGGTTCGAGCCCTGGTCTGGGAAGATCCCACATGCCGCAGAGCGGCTAGGCCCGTGAGCCACAATTATTGAGCCTGTGCGTCTGGAGCCTGTGCTCTGCAACAAGCGAGGCCGCGATAGTGAGAGGCCCGCGCACCGCGATGAAGAGTGGCCCCCGCTCGCCGCAATTAGAGAAAGCCCTAGCACAGGAACGAAGACCCAACACAGCCATAAATAAATAAATAAATAAATTTAAAAAAAAGTGGTTTGACCCAGGCTTATTTTAAGAAACCTAACTGGATATCTCTTTTATTTATGTCCTAAAGCTTATATTAAGAATAAGTAAATAAGTGAAGCATAAATAAAACATAACAGTAAACAAAAGAATCTGATTTCAATTAGAGATACATGTAAGGCTGCAACACTGTTTTTTGCTTGTTTGTTTTAGTCTTTATTTTTGCTTTTTAAGATTTAGTGAAAATGGCTGCCCATTCTGATTGTGACTCCACATAGAATAATGCATTCATAAAGCTGGGTTTCTGTGTTCAGAGCAGGCAGGACTGTAACTTCCAAAACAAATTATATATCTATATGAACTTGATGGTTGTCATTATGGTGAACATATGCTTATATAATTTCAGAAGTATGAAATGTGATTTGAAAATATCTATTATCATGTGCAGCTTCATATTGTATTCCAAAGGGGCTGATTAAAGTAGTTACTTTAAAGATGCATAAACACTTTAATAACAAATGTTTTTAAAAGTCACAATTTCAGATACTCAGTGTACCTACTGGAAGGAATTAAAGTAAATTAATTTCAACATTAGCCAAAGTAACTGACCTTCAGACAAAGGCAGCTAAGTGTTTAGAGAGCGATAAGTTAGAAAATCAAGAAAATCAAAATCTATACTCATGCACAGTATGGCAGGATAGTCTTTTTTATTCTCTCCAAATTTAAAAAGGCTGAATTTTGCCTTCAAAGACTTAACTCAAATTAAAATATTTATGCTGACCAAATTATACAAGAACGGTCTGTCATACTTTAATGCAGCAACAACGTGAACACAGACAGTATCTTCACTATAAATTTAAGGCTATACTGTACGGATATATATTAAATTTAACCCAAGTGACTTTATGTGATTCATACTCATTTCTACATAAATGCACAATAAATAATTTGACCCTCCTTGGAATCATTCATTCATTCATTCATTCAATCATTCAATCATTTATTCATTCTTGCATGGCAAATCTCAAATCAGCCAGTGTGGCTAATCTAAATTTGAAGTGTGAATTGAATTAAATCTGGACAAGGATTTACATTTCAGAAAGTAAAGCCTTTCTAGTGGAAAGTAGTATGCTGATCTTCATATACAAATTTCCCCACTAAATTATGGATAAGCTATTTCCTCAAAGGCTTGAGAAACAGGAAAATATCAGATTCCCAAAGGATGAGTTGAACTCATGAAAGTATTTTTAGCCAAAAGTCCATGAAAAGAATTAAAATACACAAAATAAGAACAATGTTTGTATATTTCAAATTCTGTTGCCCTGCCATGAGCAGCATGGTGGTAAATAGCTTGAACTTAATAGACAGAGCCACATTTTAATACCAGGTCTACCACTTAACAGCTATGTCATCTTAGACAGAATTCTTCACTTCTCTAGCCAAGACTTCCCAAATTATAAATGGAATTTTAAGTACTTTTCTCACTGGACTGTTTCAAGACTTTAGATTGTTTATGAAGGCAAAAATAGAATAGAGTGCCTGAAACGTACTAATTAATATCTCTATAGTAGATTATGATAAGGATAATGCTGCTGACAACTGTGATCAGAAATTTTTTTTTTTAATTAATTAATTAATTTATTTATTTTTGGCTGTGTTGGGTCTTCATTTCTGTGCGAGGGCTTTCTCTAGTTGCGGCAAGCGGGGGCCACTCTTCATCGCGGTGCGCGGGCCACTCACTATTGCGGCCTCTCTTGTTGCGGAGCACAGGCTCCAGACGCGCAGGCTCAGTAGTTGTGGCTCACGGGCCTAGTTGCTCCGCGGCATGTGGGATTTTCCCAGACCAGGCTCGAACCCGTGTCCCCTGCATTGGCAGGCAGATTCTCAACCACTGTGCCACCAGGGAAGCCCTGTGATCAGAAATTTTAAGAAAATATATAAACAATGAGGAAGAGACATAATTCAAAAGAAGCACAAGAGGGAAAGAAATCCTGGAAAATGAATAGAATAATTAATTGTTCAGCTAGAACCCAGGACAACTCCTAATATAAAAGCAGCAGAAACTGAGGGCAAGGATGCACCATGAAACTGTGAAATAGCACAAAATGTTTACATAGAAAATTGGAGAAATTTCTTTGTACAGGTCTGAATATGTTAAAAATTCTGTTATATAAAGAAGATCTAGAAAGAAGGGTTTCAAGATTAGATATGAGAGCAAATTCCCCCTTTCAGATAGTTAATTCAAACTTTGAATGCAACTTAAAATGTCTTAATTAGAATTCTCAGGATGGATTAAAAAGAAAGTGAATTGAAGAAACTGGAACAAGCTAGAAAAATGACTATTAAGAGGTAAAAAAACAAAAATCTGAAAATAAAAAAAACAAACTTATATGCAACAAACCCCCCCCAACCCACCTCATCTTCCACAGAGTTACATACAGTTCCACACTTAGTGGCATTATATGGCAAGTAAGACATTGCCTAAAATTGAATTAGTAATTATAATTTTTAAACATAATGTATAATGCTACATTATTACAAGATAGCAATACCTACCAGTACTAATATGTTCCCTTTCATTTATTCATATATTTATTCTTAACAGCTTTATAAAGATAGAATTCCCATAATAATTCACCTATTTAGTGCCAAATTTAATTAGTTTTTATTATATTCACAAAATTGTGCAACCATCAAAACAATCTAAAACTAATAAATAAATGGGAGACAAAAATAAAACCATAAAAATAATAACATTAAATATATTAAGCAATTAAATCAAAAGCCAGAGATATATTCACATTTAATGTTATTATTGGTAGGGGTTGTGTTTATATCTGCCATTTTAATAATTACCTAAATATATACTTTTACTGTCTCCCTTTATTTTTGTAGATTTGGATGATTGTCTGATGTTAGTTCTTTATCCTGAAGAACATCCTGTAGGGGTTCTTGTAAGGTGAATTGCTAGCAGTGAATTTTCTATTTATCTATCAGGTAATCTTTATTTTTGCCTTCAGTTTTGGAAGATAGTTTTTGTGAATATAAGCTTCCTAGTCATTCGTTCTTTTTTTTCTTTCTGCACTTTCTGGAAATTTAGACCTAAATTGGTAAATAAGTCTAACAGCTAAAAGCACAAAACTTACCTAAATAGATTGAGTAAATAACATATTTCAATATAAGAAAAATATTTCTATATCAATAGATTTCCTCAGATATGTTTTAAATGGTTATAATAATATTGTAAAATTTAAGCTAACAAGAACTAATAAAGATAAACAATGTAGATATAAAAATATATAAATACTTTTGTTGGGTCCAGAAAATTGTTCAGAATTTTAAAATGACAAAAGTTGAAACTCTCTGAAAGATCAGAGGAGATTTTAGAATAGAAAATTAAATCACTAGGTAGAGTAAGCATCTGAAAAAAAAGCAACCATCTGTCATACATTGTAAAACAGTACATACATTGTGAAACTTAGAGAAAATGAAATAGTGGTAATAGTGATAGCTAAGAGTCATTGTTCCCAATTGCTAGGAAATGAATTAAGTATTTTGGCTCATAATCTCATTTAATTTTCATGAAAAATCCTTGGATCAGTGACTTTCACAAACCCTATTTTATAGGTGAAGATACTGAGCCATATAGAGTTCAAGCAAGTTGCAGAAAATCAGTAATCAAGTGTTGCAGCTACCATTAAATTCAACACACTATGTACTCACACACACACACATAAATAACACACATGAATTTTAATAGAAAAGCTATGATTGGAAAATATAGAACTCAAAAAAGCATGCTTATCAATTTTTATGAAAATAAGATTAACTAGGACCAGAAAATGGCTTAGGATACTTATAATACTCTTGAATCTTCACCCTTTGAATGTAATGACTTTATGGTCCACACTCTTAAGAAAACCCAAGTGATAAAAATTGGGATATATTATCCCTATATCTTTCTATCTATCTATCTATCTATCTATCTATCTATCTATCTATCTATCTATCTATCTATCTATCATCTATCTATCTATCTCCAAGTAAGAAACAAAGGTCCTCTTGGCAAAAAAGTCTTTTTCAATCAAATTAATGTCATTATCAATTCTAGGCTTCCAAAGTGAACTTTCAAAAAATAAATTGTGTAAGAAAAATTTTGAAGTAGCTGAATTTATCATGTCTCAGTTGCATCTTCGTAAGTTATGGATGTTGTGTCAGATGACTAAGCACGTTACTTTCATATCCTATTTGAGACGATTACAAAGAGTTCCTTTCAGAGTCTCGGGAACAAGCTCTTCTTATTGCAAGGCAGTTGTCAGGTTTAAGAATTGCTTTACTGCAGTATCTCAAATACAAATAATGTTATGTTACGAGGAAAAAAAGGTACTTCAATATAGTCAATCAATTTTTGCTAAAACTGTCAAAATAGGACCAGTAAATGTGACTTTTTATGTGAGGTTGTTGTGAATTTGGCACTTTAATGTAAAATTATGTTTGCTGACATTTCCCAGAGAAGACAAACAGATACTGAATGGTCATAATTTTGAATCACTGATTATACAGTACATAGTTTCTTGCATGATTGATTCTCAGGGTTGTTATTTGCTACTAAGTTAAAATCAAAGAATACAGAGGGATTTATAAAATTTTTGTTGTTTTTAATTTCAAAAAAATTTTGTTTCTTGACAAAGAGCTTACATAAAGCATTACTGCTTACAGAAAACATATGGTGAAATATATTATTATATTTAATTTTTGTTTCTCTTATGTTTATTTGTGCTGTATATAGGAGTTAGTTATATTTTTCTTGCAAAGGCCTCAGGATGGAAATTGGTCAATGAAGTGTGAGTCTAGAGACAATGAATGATACAATGAAAATCCTGCATTTTTGGAAAACAAGACATAAAGATTATGCTTTAATTTTGTACATGTTTACCTATGTGTGATGGTTATGTGATGTAGGTATTGCAAAAATAAACTCAAGAACATTTAATAGAAATTAATAAAATTCATCTTAATTTTACGGAATAAAAATGTATGTAAAGGGAAAAAATGAGGAACTTTGAAAAAGAACCTATAAATCCTAAAAACATACATCATAAATGATGTACTGCACTTGCAAAGTTATTTACAATATTTTTATTATTTATCACAATGGGTGAGCAATGTTATATGTTAAGGGACAAAGATTAATAACGTATGGTCTCCATCCTCAAGGAATACATAATCTGATTTTATGTCTCCTGAATTTGTAGTTGCTATCAGGCAGGTTTTTTTTTCCCTCTTCCCATTTTAGTATACACTCAGCACAAATTGGAGGGTAAGTTAGGACCAGAAGCAAGCCAAGCAGTTTGATTTCCAAGCAGTCCCTTGGCTCCCTGGGTTTCTTCTCAAGGCTGAAATTTTGTTGGAGAGTTCAAATAAGTTAATGAGAACTCACCATTTTTTCAACTATGTGCTGGCTGACCCTTAAGGAAGCATTAAAATAAACAGCAAACCTGAGAGTACTCTAAACTTTTACATTAAAAAGAAATCTTGAATTAGTGGAAAAGAACACTTCTTACCATTGGGAAGGGATGAGAGTTTTTATGTATTGTTATTTTATACTAATTAGCCTATATATCTTAACATACAAATGGGACTATTAGCCTAACAATAATAATAATAATAATAATAATAATAATAATAATAATAATTGCTATCATGTTTTGAATGTCTAACCCCTATCTTATAGGCACTTTTGCAGATTACATTTCATTCATTATGCTTAATTGTTTACAACAATCCTGGGTCAGGTACTTTTTTTTTTTAATTCATTTATTTATTTATTTTTGGCTGTGTTGGGTTTTCGTTTCTGTGCGAGATCTTTCTGTAGTTGCGGCAAGCGGGGGCCACTCTTCATCGCGGTGCGCGGGCCTCTCACTATCGCGGCCTCTCTCGTTGCGGAGCACAGGCTCCAGACGCGCAGGCTCAGTAGTTGTGACTCACGGGCCTAGTTGCTCCGCGGCATGTAGGATCTTCCCAGACCAGGGCTCGAACCCGTCTCCCCTGCATTGGCAGGCAGATTCTCAACCACTGCGCCACCAGGGAAGCCCGGGTCAGGTATTTTTGTCAAACTTGTTGAATGGAACACAGGCTTCAGTTAGTAGGGTTAGAATCCAAACCCTATCCTCTTTCCAAATTCTCCCACTGCCTCAATCTATTGACAGGTCAAGTTCTTATCTATACCTCTTTGACACACACTTTATTCCCTCGTTCTTTGGTTATCTCTAGAAATTTGCTTTGTAGAGAGGGGAAGGGCAACAAGTAGTGGGTCGTTTTAGTCCTGCCATACCTATATGTCTTGCTAAGTATTTCTAGGTTGTCAATAACATTTATACTGTCTAGTGACCTTAATTCTTTAGATAAAGGGAAAATAGCTACTCTGTATTGGATACGCTTATGCTGAAATTTCAGTGGCTTAACAAACAAAAGATAATTGCTTACTTACACTATATGTCCTACACGTGTAAATAATGGTATGTGTGTCTGGGAGGGGCAATGTGTCTCAGCTTCACACAGGCTGATGGAAGTATCAAATGTATAGCTGCACCGTCAGTACACCTGGCCTCCTTGGTTGCCATAGAGGAGAGAAAACGTGGGGAATCATCTGTGACATTTTCATAGTCTAGAAATGATAGATATCATATTCCTTCATATTTCATTGGTCAGGGTAATTTTCTGAACCATTCTCATATACAAGTGGCCTGAAAAGTATAGTCTTTCTTGTGACAGAAAGAGAATGAGAACTGGATTCTGGTAGACAGTAATCAAGTCTATAAGATCATCCTCTCAAAAAGGTTAGTGGTGGGGCTTCCCTGGTGGCGCAGTGGTTGAGAATCTGCCTGCCAATGCAGGGGACACGGGTTCGAGCCCTGGTCTGGGAAGATCCCACATGCCGCGGAGCAACTAGGCCCGTGAGCCACAATTACTGAGCCTGCGCGTCTGGAGCCTGTGCTCCGCAACAAGAGAGGCCGCGATAGTGAGAGGCCCGCGCATCGCGATGAAGAGTGGCCCCCGCTTGCCGCAACTGGAGAAAGCCCTCGCACAGAAACGAAGACCCAACACAGCCAAAAATAAATAAATAAATAAATGATTAAAAACTTTAAAAAAAAAAAAAAAAAAAAAGGTTAGTGGTTCCTGACACAGGAATTCACAACAGACCAGGTCAATAGAGGAAGACTTCAGGTAGAAGGTACAAGGTGCAAAAGGTTTTTGATTGACGTGATGAGGACCAACATAAGAAGTTATATAAATTGTGCACAGTATAAGATTGCCTCCTCCAAGGCACAGAACAATCTCTCATCCCTATGCTGAAGATTGAATAGAAAATAATGATAAACTTCACCACTTCTAAGGATAAACAAAGAGACTTACAAGATTGAAAGGCTCTTAAAAAATAACCATTTGGTGGTATAATATTTTAGAGTGGTGCATGGCTTTAATAATTGCTTCTCATTGTGCCTGGAAAAATCAGAGGAGTGCAAAGAAAGAAAAAGGCAGCAGCCAGAGTCAGCAGTGACAGGCTACCCACTGACAGCCATGAGCTTCATTATCTTTTGTCACGGCAACTCCTCAATCAAAGGGAAATAGTGCTGTGGAAGCAGGAGATGGAGGGAAAATAAAACATACACAAATTGCCCAAATGATAGCACAAACTACTACTAAAGATACAGTTAAAGAATAATAGAGGGGCTTCCCTGGTGGCGCAGTGGTTGAGAATCTGCCTGCTAATGCAGGGAACACGGGTTCGAGCCCTGGTCTGGGAAGATCCCACATGCCGCGGAGCAACTGGGCCCGTGAGCCACAACTACTGAGCCTGCGCGTCTGGAGCCTGTGCCCTGCAACGGGAGGGGCCGCGATAGTGAAAGGCCCGCGCACCGCGATGAGGAGTGGCCCCCGCTTGCCACAACTAGAGAAAGCCCTCGCACAGAAACGAAGACCCGACACAGCCATAAATAAATTAATTAATTAAATAAATAAAGTAGCTATTAATTTAAAAAAAAAAAAAAAGAATAATAGAAAAGAGCAGTCATTTTCCTCCAATTTATTTCTTAAATTCTAGCAAATGTGATATCCATTTACTGTTACATGAGATAGAATGTGTTCACTAAATAATCAGATGACTTGTTCATCTACTATGATATTTCAGAGTGTTTTTGCCAGTATTATAATCAGAAGTTTATGATATCAATCTGTTCTCTCTGCAGAACATGAAGAGTCACGTTTTCCCCCATAACTATTAATATAAAGTTCTCTGATGTATGTTTTAACTTTAGAATGTATATTTATAAATATATGTTTCAACAGGAAAAACTTAAGGACAAATGCTTTGCTATTGCTTGTATAAATACCTTTTATCTGGAAATTAACATTTTTGGTCAGTTGTATATGTGCCTACGTAGGTCTTGACCAAGGTGGTTGAGAAAATACCAGTTTTGTATTTACCAAACATGTCAATGAGCAATGAAGTAAAATTTTTTTTAAAATTTCTTAAAGTGCTTATGCAGCACAGAAATATCTCCTAACTTTTATGTAATTTATTTATAAATCCTCTCTGCTTTTTGAATCACGAGGAGAATTGAGAATTTGGATTTTTTTATTTGACTTTTTCAATTATACTAATATTCTTTAAGAGTTGCATAATCTATACACTAAATCTGACTACTCTGCATTGATGAGTGTACTGACATTCATCAGTGAGTGAAATGACCCAACTTCCTACAATGAAAAGAATAAGAATGCTTACTAAAGTACATATGTGTACATATATATACAGTATACATGCATATTCAAATGCTGCCTTTATAATTTATTTCCTTTCCTAGTGTCCATAATTGATCCAAGTACTACTAACAATCACTAATTTTAGTTTCTATGTTTTTGCATTGTGTCATTGCCTTTAAATAGTGAAAATATAAGAAGGGAAAAAACTTTTGTGCTATAAATCTCTATTGAAATCTCAAGTAACAAATCTAAAATCAGGAAAGCAGAGTGATCAGAAAAAATAATCATCATTTTGAGCTGATTCCAACAGCATTTCAACTTTCATGGGTATCAATTTAATATTGTAACAAGATTTTTGGTTCGATTTAAGTTCTGTATTGCAGGCCTCAGGTTGAGGCATGAATTTCACTGCCAATCAACTCCTGATAATCACCCAAAACAGAAAACTATGCAGGTACCCTTCTTTTTTAGATGAGGAGATGAAGGAACAGAGAGGTAAATTGCTTAAGGTTATACAGCCGAGTAGTTCAGAGCTGTGATTTAATCTCAGGTAGTCTAGCTCCAGAGTCTGTACCCCTAATCAATATTATACAGCAACAGTTTTTATTCACAACCTAATTTTACTGAGGTTTTATTCATTTTTTTTCTTGTCTATGGGATTTTTGGGTTAAGATAACTTATATTTTAATATTTATGATTTCACAAAATATAAACAAAAAATTTCCAGGAAATGGATTTCAATTTTGACTGAGATATATAATCTGGTACAAGGCAGAATATTTAATCGGTTTACATACCATCAAAGGATGTTTTTATGTTGCAGCCAAACTGTTTTTCTCTTGATAACACTAGGATGTGAAAGGGGTAAATAGACTGTGTCCAGGAGGTGCTAATGGTATCTGTAGTCACAGACTACAAGCCTTTTCCAACTTGCTTTTTCTTTCAGTTTTTTTTTTTTTATTGGAGTATAATTGCTTTACAGTGATGTTAGTTTCTGCTGTACAATGAAGTGAATCAACTATATCCGCTCCTCTTAGACCTCCTTCCCACAACCTTCATCCCACCCATTCAGGTAATCACAGAGCACTGAGCTAAGCTCCCTGTGCTATATAGATAGCTCCAACTAGCTATCTATTTTACATATGGTAGGGTATTTATGTCAAACCTAATCTCCCAGATCGTCCCACCTTCCCCTTCCCCCCCATGTCCACATGTCCATTCTCTATGTCTGCGTCTCTATTCCTGCCCTGCAAATAGGTTCATCTGTACCATTTTTCTAGATTCCACATATAGGCATTAATATACAATATTTGTTTTTCTCTTTCTGGCTTACTTCACTCCGTATGACAGACCCTAGGTCCATCCACATCTCTACAAATGACCCAATTTCATTCCTTTTTATGTCTGAGCAATATTCCATTGTATATATGTGCCACATCTTCTTTATCCATTCATCTGGTATATGCCCAGGATTGCTGGGTCATATGGCAGCTCTATTTTTAGTTTCTTAAGGAACCTCCATACCATTCTCCATAGTGGCTGTATCAATTTACATTCCCACCAACAGTGCGAGAGGGTTCCCTTTTCTCCACACCTTACCAGCATTTATTGTTTGTAGATTTTTTGATGATGGCAATTCTGACTGGTGTGAGGTGATACCTCACTGTAGTTTTGATTTGCATTTCTCTAATGATTAGTGAGGTGGAACATCTTTTCATGTGCTTCTTGGTCATCTGTATGTCTTCTTTGGTGAAATGTCTATTTAGGTTTCTCACCCATTTTTGGATTGGGTTGTTTGTTTTTTTGATATTGAGCTGCATGAGCTACTTACATACTTTGGAGATTAATCCTCTGTCCATTGCAAAGTCTTTACATTTTCCTGAGTATGTCTTTAAACTATTAGGACACTGATATCCTGCCAGAGAATTGGGTGAGAGCCTTTTTCATCCATCAACCATCTCTCCCTGTATGTGGGCATTGAGAAGACCCACATTCCAGTTTCTCTGGTTCCTTCAGAAAACTCTGTTACACACAAAATGAAATCTTAAACAACACATACAATTTTTGCATTTTCTTTCAATAATTCTATAAATTAGAATGCCCTCCATGCCTCCCCTGATCCTCCGATCCCAGAGGGCCCCTTCCTGACAGCCTCTCCTCTTCTCCCCCTGCCTCCCTCCTATGCCACTAGGGTCAGTGTGGCCCAGAGGGTCCTCGGAGGGTGGAGGACCCAGGCCGGGAGTCCAGCAAGCTTCCTGGGGTCCAACTGGGCAGGGGAAACACTAGGCACGCTGCCCCCTGCTTCTCCATGCCCCTGAGGGTCCCTCCAGGCATGGGAACCCCTCCCCTCTCCCAGCCACCCCTCAGGGGCGCCAGTCCTGTCCAGCCTCCACTTCTCCTCCCCCCTCTCTCTCCCCCACATCCTACCCTATCACTCAGGGGTTCCTCCTGTCTCCTTGGGTGTCACGGTCCCCCACCAGAGTCCAGCAGGTACCCTAGTTGTGGGGAGACGTGAACTCCACGTCTTTCCACACCGCCATCTTGACTCTGCCTCCCAATAGTCTCTTCCATTTTGTTAATATGTAACTCGGTCTCTCCCATTTCATCCTGGCCTTTCCTCATCTTCACAGAGTTCATTTATTTACTCATCTCATTTGCTAACCACTACAATTCTGCAAGTGTCAGAAACTGAGAAGCTGAGTATTTCTTAATGAAACTAAAACTTCTATCTCCTCTGAATCTATTAGAAAACAGTGTGCCAGGGTAAGAAAAGAGTTAAACACCAGTGTATTCTCATAACTATATTCATGTTTCCACCCAGACATTATGTTGTTAGTGGTTTCTTCAAGTTAAAAAAAGATTATTATTATCATTATTCTAGTGGTGAAGAAGAGCTTCTTACCTTACTGTGCATACACACATGTGTAATTAATTTATACACGTTGTTGGAAAAATTTGAACTAGCTATAATGAAACTAGTAATATTGCCTAGGAAAAAATCTGGCATATAGTAGGTTATAATTAAATATCATTATTATCATTATATGTTTTTATCGTCTCAGTTATCCTGTTAACATGACAAAGCCTATCTGATTTATTTAAGCACCTATTACAGAAGGTAACACTAGAAGGAAACAACCTGATTTGGGAAAATCACCTTCTTATTACTAAAATTCTACATATTCTTTCATATAAAATTTCTTTTTCTGCTTCTTTTTCCAAATATGCTTTTTCATCTTTATTCTTAAAGCCACTACCATGTCCAATTTTCCTTATCACTGAACACTGAAATACTTTATTAATTAGCTGCTTAGCTGCATTTTTACCTTTCATTTCCTACTTGGCTCAATTTATGAATTTATGAGACTATTCTTCCTAACATCCTGACGTTGGGGTCTGTTATCTGGTCCAAAAAAGAGCATCCTTCTTCCCTTCTCAAATTCTCAACAGATTTTAAAATTTGGCAAAAGCACAACGCAAATTAGCGAGCAAAATATCAATATCATAATGCAGACAATGTTGGAGAATCTAGTTAATTTTAGAGTCAAATGTGCCTGACACTTAAACCCAAGAGCATGACAGATTTACCAACCCAGACAGAGGCAGCACTAGATTGGCACAGACCCCAATGTAGCAGCTTCAGCCAGAGGACAAAAGAGAATAAATTAGACCTACTGCCAAGAGAGAACAGAGGAGAGGTGAACTTATGTGAAATGTTCTCTTTCAATTTCTCAATCAGATACAATCCAGCACCCCTGGAACAAAGGAGCGAGGGGCAGGAAGAGGCTGCCTCCACACAGAAAATAATATCAAGAGTGGAGAAGAAATATTCCCCCAACAACACTTTTCACAGTGCTACTGCCACTTAATAATTTATAATATACCATTTTGGCATTTCATATCAAGCCCTAAATTCTCTCCATTTAAAGACACTTCATAAAGTTTTCACTCATTCTTTTGACAACTGTTATTTCCCAATTCCTCTCTATTGTCCCATTATTTTTGTCCATCAAAGGTCCTCATTGTCTTCATGTATACCTAATGACTTAATTTATGAAGTCCCTTCCTCGTTCTACTTTTATAAAACATAATTCATGATCCATTTGAAGCCCTATATTTTCTTTTCTTTTTTTTTTTAAACATCTTTATTGAAGTATAATTGCTTTACAATGGTGTGTTAGTTCCTGCTTTATAACAAAGTGAATCAGTTATACATATACATATGTTCCCATATCTCTTCCCTCTTGCATCTCCCTCCCTCCCACCCTCCCTATCCCACCCTCCCCATCCCACCCCTCTAGGTGGTCACAAAGCACCGAGCTGATCTCCCTGTGCTATGTGGCTGCTTCCCACTAGCTATCTATTTTACATTTGGTAGTGTATATATGTCCATGACACTCTCTCACCCTGTCACATCTCACCCCTCCCCCTCCCCATATCCTCAAGTCCATTCTCTAGTAGGTCTGTGTCTTTATTCCCGTCTTGCCACTAGGTTCTTCATGGCCTTTTTTTTTCCCCCTTAGATTCCATATATATGTGTTAGCATACTGTATTTGTTTTTCTCTTTCTGACTTACTTCACTCTGTATGACACACTCTACCTCCATCCACCTCATTACAAATACCTCCATTTCATTTCTTTTTATTGCTGAGTAATATACCATTGTATATATGTGCCACATCTTCTTTATCCATTCATCCGATGATGGACACTTAGGTTGCTTCCACGTCCTGGCTATTGTAAATAGAGCTGCAATGAACATTCTGGTACATGACTCTTTTTGAACTATGGTTTTCTCAGGGTATATGCCCAGTAGTGGGATTGCTGGGTCATATGGTAGTTCTATTTTTAGTTTTTTAAGGAACCTCCATACTGTTCTCCATAGTGGCTGTATCAATTTACATTCCCACCAACAGTGCAAGAGTGTTCCCTTTTCTCCACACCCTCTCCAGCATTTATTGTTTCTAGATTTTTTGATGATGGCCATTCTGACCGGTGTGAGATGATATCTCATTGTAGTTTTGATTTGCATTTCTCTAATGATTGATGATGTTGAGCATTCTTTCATGTGTCTGTTGGCCATCTGTATACCTTCTTTGGAGAAATGTCTATTTAGGTCTTCTGCCCATTTTTGGATTGGGTTGTTCCTTTTTTTTGTTATTGAGCTGCATGAGCTGCTTGTAAATCTTGGAGATTAATCCTTTGTCAGTTGCTTCATTTGCAAATATTTTCTCCCATTCTGATGGTTGTCTTTTGGTCTTGTTTAGGGTTTCCTTTGCTGTGCAAAAGCTTTTAAGTTTCATTAGGTCCCATTTGTTTATTTGTGTTTTTATTTCCATTTCTCTAGGAGCTGGGTCAAAAAGAATCTTGCTGTGATTTATGCCATAGAGTGTTCTGCCTATGTTTTCCTCTAAGAGTTTGATAGTGTCTGGCCTTACACTTAGGTCTTTAATCCATTTTGAGTTTATTTTTGTGTATGGTGTCAGGGAGTGTTCTAATTTCATAGTTTTACATGTATCTGTCCAATTTTCCCAGCACCACTTATTGAAGAGGCTGTCTTTTCTCCACTGTATATGCTTGCCTCCTTTATCAAAGATAAGGTGACCATATGTGCGTGGGTTTATCTCTGGGCTTTCTATCCTGTTCCATTGATCTATGTTTCTGTTTTTGTGCCAGTACCAAACTGTCTTGATTACTGTAGCTTTGTAATATAGTCTGAAGTCAGGGAGCCTGATTCCCCCAGCTCCATTTTTCGTTCTCAAGATTGCTTTGGCTATTCGGGGTCTTTTGTGTTTCCATACAAATTGTGAAATTTTTTGTTCTAGTTCTGTGAAAAATGCCAGTGGTAGTTTGATAGGGATTACATTGAATCTGTAGATTGCTTTGGGTAGTAGAGTCATTTTCACAATGTTGATTCTTCCAATCCAAGAACATGGTATATCTCTCCATCTATTTGTATCATCTTTAATTTCTTTCATCAGTGTCTTATAATTTTCTGCATACAGGTCTTTTGTCTCCTTAGGTAGGTTTATTCCTAGATATTTTATTCTTTTTGTTGCAATGGTAAACAGGAGTATTTTCTTAATTTCACTTTCAGACTTTTCGTCATTAGTGTATAGAAATGCAAGAGATTTCTGTGCATTAATTTTGTATCCTGCTACTTTACCAAATTCATTGATTAGCTCTAGTAGTTTTCTGGTAGCATCTTTAGGATTCTCTATGTATAGTATCATGTCATCTGCAAACAGTGACAGCTTTACTTCTTCTTTTCCGATTTGGATTCCTTTTATTTCTTTTTCTTCTCTGATTGCTGTGGCTAACACTTCCAAAACTATGTTGAATAATAGTGGTGAGAGTGGGCAACCTTGTCTTGTTCCTGATCTTAGTGGAACTGGTTTCAGTTTTTCACCATTGAGGACAATGTTGGCTGTGGGTTTGTCATATATGGCCTTTATTAAGTTGAGGAAAGTTCCCTCTATGCCTACTTTCTGCAGGGCTTTTATCATAAATGGGTGTTGAATTTTGTCGAAAGCTTTCTCTGCATCTATTGAGATGATCATATGGTTTTTCTCCTTCAATTTGTTAATATGGTGTATCACGTTGATTGATTTGCATATATTGAAGAATCCTTGCATTCCTGGGATAAACCCCACTTGATCATGGTGTATGATCCTTTTAATGTGCTGTTGGATTCTGTTTGCTAGTATTTTGTTGAGGATTTTTGCATCTATGTTCATCAGTGATATTGGCCTGTAGTTTTCTTTCTTTGTGACATCTTTGTCTGGTTTTGGTATCAGGGTGATGGTGGCCTTGTAGAATGAGTTTGGGAGTGTTCCTCCCTCTGCAATATTTTGGAAGAGTTTGAGAAGGATAGGTGTTAGCTCTTCTCTAAATGTTTGATAGAATTCACCTGTGAGGCCATCTGGTTCTGGGCTTTTGTTTGTTGGAAGGTTTTTAATCACAGTTTCAATTTCAGTGCTGTGATTGGTCTGTTCATATTTTCTGTTTCTTCCTGGTTCAGTGTCGGCAGGTTGTGCATTTCTAAGAATCTGTCCATTTCTTCCAGGTTGTCCATTTTATTGGCATAGAGTTGCTTGTAGTAATCTCTCATGATCCTTTGTTTTTCTGCAGTGTCAGTGGTTACTTCTCCTTTTTCATTTCTAATTCTATTGATTTGAGTCTTCTCCCTTTTTCTCTTGATGAGTCTGGCTAATGGTTTGTCAATTTTGTTTATCTTCTCAAAGAACCAGCTTTTAGTTTTATTGATCTTCGCTATTGTCTCCTTCTTTTCTTTTTCATTTATTTCTGATCTGATCTTTATGATTTCTTTCCTTCTGCTAGCTTTGGGGTTTTTTTCTTCTTCTTTCTCTAATTGCTTCAGGTGCAAGGTTAGGTTGTTTATTCGAGATGTTTCCTATTTCTTGAGGTAGGCTTGTATTGCTATAAACTTCCCTCTTAGCACTGCTTTTGCTGCGTCCCATAGGTTTTGGGTCGTCATGTCTCCATTGTTATTTGTTTCTAGGTATTTTTTGATTTCCCCTTTGATTTCTTCAGTGATCACTTTGTTATTAAGTAGTGTATTGTGTAGCCTCCATGTGTTTGTATTTTTTACAGATCTTTTCCTGTAATTGATATCTAGTCTCATAGCGTTGTGGTCGGAAAAGATACTTGATACGATTTCAATTTTCTTAAATTTACCAAGGCTTGATTTGTGACCCAAGATATGATCTATCCTGGAGAATGTTCCATGAGCACTTGAGAAAAATGTGTATTCTGTTGTTTTTGGATGGAATGTTCTATAAATATCAATTAAGTCCATCTTGTTTAATGTATCATTTAAAGCTTGTGTTTCCTTATTTATTTTCATTTTGGATGATCTGTCCATTGGTGAAAGTGGGGTGTTAGTCCCCTACTATGATTGTGTTGCTGTCAATTTCCCCTTTTATGGCTGTTAGTATTTGCCTTATGTATTGAGGTTGAAGCCCTATATTTTCCAAATCGGTATCTTAATCTATTAAACTTCTCAATGATTTTATTTTTACTTAACTTCTTTTATTATTTAAACTTTTGGTAGTTAAATTTTGTCTTCTGTACTAAATGGTTAGGCATTTGAGGTCAGTAATCATACCATACAGCACGTAACAAATAGTTGACATAGAGTATCTACTCACTGAGTACAATTATATTATTAAATAAATTAAAATATTTAATTAAAATATTAAATAATTTTTACATGTTCCAAGTGTTGATTTTCTTACTAGCTTTTATAAAAATTTAAAAAACATTTAGAATAGATACATGTATATGTATAACTGAATCACTTTGCTGTACACCTGAAACTAACACAACATTGTTAATCAAATGTACTCCAATATAAAATAAAAATTAAAAAAAAATAAAGTGCTGCAACACATAAATAAATAAATAAATAACATCTATGACAGATTAAGAAATAAAATACGTTATGTATACTGAACTTAATTCTATATTTCTGTGGCATTTCTCATCATCAGGTTAAACTTAAATCTCATGTAAGGCAGAAACTGGGGACATGGAATATATTTCTTCTCATCTACATGTACAATTAAGCATGGGTGAGGGGAGGGGTGGACGTCACCAAATTCTAACTCATTAGGTCAAACAGAGTTTGACATAATCAGAACTGGCACTCTGGCTTTTGCCATGAAGTTTTCTTGAAGAGAGTAGTTTTGTGACAGAGAGTTGAAGAAAAGTTTATCCTTCCTCCCATGAATGATTTCCAGTTGAAAGATTAGGGGTGAGTATGTAAGAAAACACTTCAGGGAAATTTAGGAATTGCTTATGAATTGAGAGAACTGATACCCACCTATCACTGGGGGTTTTCTGAGTGATAGACCCCACAAGCATGCTTGTTGCGGTTGGGTCCTGGAAGAAGAATGGAGAAATGGCTAAGTAGGATAGCTAGGGGAGGCTAGGAAATGTTTAGCAAACAGCTCTGGTGGTAAGGGAAGAGGACTTTTACATGTAGCAGTTGCTAAAATTTCCTTAGCATGAAAGTCTCACCATTGCTGATTTCAAGCTACTGATATGAAGCCAGTAAACAGGGAGATGGGAAGAGTTGCACATAATTGGCCCTTGGAAGCTGGTGTGAGCAGCTCCTGCACCCACTGGCTGGATGAGGGGTGAAAGTGTTCACTTCAGATTTCCCCCGGAGATGATTTTCATGTGAGCCCAATTTCTGAGCTTTCTGTGTGCTGATAAATGCACCATGTGTTTAAACCTTCCTAAAATCTACATGACCATATGCCAATCACCCTTCCTATACTTCTTGATATCATAGGAATACAAACACATATAAAACCTGGTGAAAATAGAAATGTAACTAATATACCAGGAAGACAAAAAATGTTTGAATAAAGAAGAAAGATTGAATGTATTCTGGCATTGCCTGAGATAATTATACATGAATATAATTGAATATTGAACTAAAGGATATATTATTTTAGAATTAACTAAGGTATATGAAAGTTTATCTCTGTAGCAGAATGAAAATGGAACATATAATATAAATTGATTATTATAGAAATAGTGTTAGTGTATATTATCTGATCTGTGACTAGGTATTACATATTATACAAGATATGTAGAACTAAAAATTCCATCCCAAATCATTTCAATCTGTCACAATTTTCAT
The DNA here is from genome assembly GCF_009873245.2 of Balaenoptera musculus. Taxonomy (NCBI): domain Eukaryota; kingdom Metazoa; phylum Chordata; class Mammalia; order Artiodactyla; family Balaenopteridae; genus Balaenoptera; species Balaenoptera musculus. Next base: position 72,586,123 of record NC_045791.1, on the reverse strand, counting down.
TCCTCTCGTGTTTCTCTCTCTCCCTTTTCTTTCTCTTCCAAGGTCCAATCAGTCTTTAAATCTGGTAACATCTTTCTTCCTTTCTCTCTCCTTAATCCCATTAATCCAATGTCTGTTCCCACTATTTGTTTATCGATGTCTAATTTTAACTGTTTCATTTGCAATTTCCATATTAAATTCTCACCTCATGCTGTCTATGCTATAGTCTATTTCCACATTAATTTACATAAAATACTTTTGTAAATATTAGCATTTTCTTATAGGATTCACACTCAACTGCAATTTGTACTGCAGCTTTATTGCCTGTCCCATCTCCAAGGTGCTCAACACTGAGCCAAACGGAAGCACTCACTACTCCCCCAACTACAGCACAGACTTTAACATCTTCTTACCTTAACTGAGCTATTCCCTCTTCCTTAAATACTCTCCCTTCAACTTATCTCCTTTGGAGCACATCTTCAATGTTATCAATATTTCATTATGGTTGGCTCAGTCAGTAGGGTTTAATTAAATATATCCTACTTATTCTGTGTACATTTTGTGATGCTAATCCAGAATTCCCTCTTTTTATTTTAGATGCTCTTTCATAGGTATCTGTCTGTTGGATGATGTGTCCTTATGGCAAGGAGGGGATATATTCATATTTGCATTTCTAATATTTATTACAGGACTGGAAAATGTGGCCAACAGAGAAATGTAAATGAAACTGATGTGAAGGGACGTGTATAGATGCTGAAAACTTTGCTGACTCATGTTTTTCATAGTAACTCCAAGGTAAGCCAGAATGGGGCTACTTTTTTAAAATGTTTAAGGAGTTATTCTAAGAAATTCTGAAAGATAAATGAAGTAGAGCTCACAATATAGAAGAGTTATTTCCCATAAATGATGGCTGATGGCTGTGAGTGTGCATAAAAGGCAATGGTTTACATGCTATCCTGACAATGCATATTGCAATAATACAGTTGATATTTTCAAGAATATATTAACTGCTTACTTGTTAAATATCTTCTGTGTTTAAGGGGACTTTCTGGGAATTTTAAAAGGTGTATGTCTATAAAAATGAATTTAATTTATTTAACATATTCGGGAACTATCACAAAAGCAAAACCTTGGAATTAGTGTACACAGTATTTGTTACATATCAATTAATATGTACTTAATATAAATAATACAATACAATTGCATATGTATTATGTGCAAGATACCGCTTCAAATGTTTTACATGGATTATGTTATTTTACAAAATGTTATTCCTGTTTTGTAAATGAGAAAGTGAAGGCATAGAGAGTTCAGGTGACTTGACTCTATATGTTTGTTGTGAAAATTATTATAAAATCCATGTACTTTTTACTTCGAAGAATATGCAGTCACTTAGATGTGCTACCTCTTTAGGGAGTAGTGATTAAGAATTTTTTCCTTTGAATTCAGAAAACAGAAATCTTGATATCACATACATGATAAGATATGATTTTATAAGGTTCCAATAGTTACTTGTGTACTCTGGGAGAAAAACATTTTGCACAATGACTGTATATGCAAAGGATTCCATATATGGATGTCCAGTCAGAATTCACCAAACATGGCAAGGATTGAGGGAATTAGCTATTTTGTGGATTGTTCTAGTTGGCCAACACACCAAAATCTTTATTCAATCCATTTCCACTCATGGGGGATTAACACTCTCAAAGATTCAACTAGAATTTTTAATATGTTGACAGCAGTACAGTTTGAGCAGTAAGAGACAAGGAGGAAGCATGTTACATTTCAGATGAATGTCAAAAGTGTCATTAGGAATTTTGTGTTCTCTGTTTTCCATCCAATGGCAGGAAGATTGTTCAGAACTTTGCAAGTGCTGCAAAGATTTTCTGGAAGAGGAGAACATGCAAAACCTCTAAGCAAAGACGTCCCCCTGTCAATTGTGCCTTTATTTGATTATTGTTTCTGTCCCACTGGACTAAGCTTCAGTAGGGTAGGGACAAAGCAGATTTGGTTCACCTTTATATTTGTCATTCCAAACACAGTGCCTGGAACATGGTAGTCATATGGTAAATCTTGACTGAAGCCAGTTAATTTATTAGCTTACTAATTAACTATTTTACTAATTAGTAACTAATTAACTACTCATACTGGTGAGGGAAGTAGAAGCTGCCTGGAAAATTCAGATGAGAAGTGAGTATGGTTCCCTCTTTGTTTGTATGAGGTTCATTCTAGATCCCTCTAAAGAAATAAGGCCCCAAATCTTAAACTCAGAAATTTGCAGTTCTAGAGTGAAGATTAGGAAATATCTACCTCTACCATATGAGTTATTTATGTGGGGTAGCTTGTGCTAGGATTTCCTAGAATTCACACTGTAAAGGAAGTACTCCCTCCTGAAGGATGCATTCAGAAGCGCTCAGAAAGAATGACCTGTCTTGGAGAGAAATAAATGTTAGGCATCTTGACAACAGCCAAGGCAATTATATCAGTGAACGGGGGCAATATTGCACTTTCTGAATTATTTTGAAGATATTTGGCATTTTCAGTCCCTTATGTTTGGACTGTTTGGAGGAGGAGAATGTCCTAGGGATGAGAAAAGGATGAAATGGAGTTCAAATAATCTAACTGGTAGGGGCATATCATAAAATTCACATTTGTGACCTCTTTCTTTCCCAAATATAATATAATATCCAGGGAAACTTTTTATCATGTTATACTGTAGAACAGTTCCATATGCAGTTTTCATGTTTATTAGGGCTTCTTTCAACAGTTCAGATGAAAAGAAGAAGAGGAAACAGGTCTTTTAAAAAAGGATTTTATTCGTCTAAGAACTATGATAAAAATTTACATATTGTTTTCATTAATTTAGAGATATCTCTTATTCACTGGTGTTTATGGAGTTGGAGAAATGCATAATGAGTTAGACCAGAAAGCATACTGGAGTTTTTATATTTAACTTTTATTTCAGTACTTGAAATCTAAACTCTAAATGAACATTATGCATACTATTAGAACTTAGTTTTAAATTTTTAGGGAGCTGATAATGTTTTTTCTAATCAGCAGACATGCAAAACATGTTGCATTTAGGTTTCTTGATTAAATACATTATTCAGGTAGTTAAGTCTTCACAAATATGTCACATGCATACTAAATATTAGGTACTAGGCTTTCAGATTGGAGTCACTTTCAAGTGACAGAATTTTAGCAAAGCTGGCGTTTTGTGAAATTAGATATTTGTAATTAATTGCCTTTGAAAATAATTTTGTTCAAAGTTTCATTTATTATTTTTATTATTATGAAAAGTGAAATATTTTATTTTTGATTTACCTCTTAAAACAAAATTACATATAAGCAAAGCAATTCCTCTATAACCAAGCCATGTAATTGTTGGGACTCAAATACTCCAGGCTCTAAAACATTTTATTAAAAAAGTACCATCAGAAAAATATTAAATTTTACAATTCATATCTAGATTATCCTCATAAACTAAAATATATAATGTAAAGTTTTAATTTAGTTTCAAAAGTGTGCGTATGTGTTTTCATTATATCCCCAGGGAAGAAAAGAACAGTGCTTAGTATGTATATGTGTATACACATACACACACGTACACAAAAGATGCTGAAAAATCATTGTTGAATAAATAAATGAAGTATCAGCATTATCATGGAAAGTTTCAAGTAGAGTAATAGTGGTAAACTTTCAGATTTAGAAACCTAGCTGCACTACTTTCTAGAAATACCTTCATCAAGGTAACTAAATGCTGAATCTTGATTTCTGCATCAGAAAATAGAGATGATAAACACAGTGTTGTAATGAGGTCTAAATGAGATAATCTACATAGTAAGTATGCAATAAATATAAAGTATAGTTGTTAGTTCTTAAAGTGCAATTACTAGAATTAATGAGAATGTGACAGTGATTTGTGATGTTAATGAAGGTTATAGATCATAATAATTTAGCAATTTATTCAATTAGTTAAGTCTTTTAAGAGGCCCAGTCCTATGCCATTTGAAAAATCCAAAAGGAGCCAATTTTACCAACACCGTATAAACATGCAAAAGCTGCTTAGTAGTTCCATTTGTAAATTATGGAAGATCTTAAAATCATAAACACATTTTTAAAAGTTTTAATTAGTGAAGAATATTGGTGCTCATCACAGTCTTCTTGTTTTTATTATCTTTGAGCTTTTTCATGACATGTTCAATTTTGAACAAGAGATTACTTCCCTTTTAACCTTAACCTGTTCTCTGAGGTATGGTTACCAAATGTATGAGAAGACCTGAAAATCAATGAAGCTTTTTTTTTTTAACTGAATTAATTGTTTTTTGCCTACTAGAATTAAATTAGAAAATTTCTCATTACAAGTCTTTTCAAGAAAAAAAAATACAAGGACTTGTTTCAAATGCAAAAGTTCAATGTGCTTTCAGGAATTCTGTAGTATCTAATAGTCTTTACAAATGCTGTCCACAGCTGTGCAATATTGTAGCCACTAGTCATATGTGGCTTTTGAGAATTCAAAATATGTAATGAAGGAATTGAATTTTTAATTTAATTAATCTTAATGGATTTAATTTAAATTTAAATAGTAACATGTGGCTGGTGGTATTTGTAAGAAAACTTACATATTGTAAGTTCCACATGGTATACTGGAAATGCAGCTTTAAGTAAAGTACTACTATAACTAAGAAATAAAACAATTTACTTTTTTAATCTTATATTTTAAAAAAATGTATTAGAACAATTATCCTCCCCAGAGGCTCTCTCTCTCATTTTCTTTCTTTCTGTATATCTATTGTTCTATCTGTCTATATACCGTACAACATTTTTCTCCTAGTGGTATACATATATAGTCCTACTTCAATGAGAGAAGAAAGTCAAGAAGATCAGCTAAATTTTAATTCACATACAAATTTTTTGTCTCCTTGCTTCTCCCACTGTCAGAGATTAGTAACAATTTACTTTCTTATTGAATGATAAATATAATCTGTATTGATCTAGTTTCAATTTGAACCCTCCATTTCATAAGATGTGGAACTTTGAAAATTTTTTATTTTCTATCTCAAAATTCACTGCAACATAATCTAATGATTCAAACATTTTAATCTATTGAGATTTAATCTATGCTTCACTAAGTAAATAGCAATGAATGTATTGATATTTGTAAGATTTCTTAGTTTTAATTTTTTGTTTGTTCCTTTGTTTATTATTTTAGCCACTGTAAGTGAAATGTGTGTTGTTGTTGTTTTTTGTCCTAAGGTCTATTGATGTGATTTTCTCCCAAAAATATACATTCTGAAAAATACCCATGTTTAGAGTTTATATATTTTTGCCTTGTATAAATCATCTAAACCTACAGAAAAGAATGTCTTGATTAATAAAATGTCTCCCTAAGTATGATATAACATTTGAAACAATAATTTGACTTACACTTTTCTGACAGGTATTTTGGAAGGATTAAACCAATGGGAAGTACTAGCTTTATGGATAGTCTTGTGCTGGTGCAAAAGAAGTAGAAAAAAGGGAGGGGACTCTAAGAAAGGTTCGCATTTTAGTCATGACCAAGACCACTAAACTTTTCAAAACCTGCATTTTGTTAGGATGTTTCCTGGAGGTTAATCTCACTTTGCCTTCCTGTCCCTAAGACCTCACCCTCAAGAGGAGACTTTGAGAGAACTGCAGAACTTCGTCTTGTTCCGGGAGGGACCACAGCAGTGCATCTTTGGAAAGGAGAGGGGGGCCAAAACCATCTTTAGAGCCCAGATGCGTGACTGGAAAGTATCACACCATATGACCAGAGGCTGGAGAGTGGTGACATTAAGAATGCAACACAATGTATTTTCTTCATAACATCTAAATCATTAGGTCACTTCTCTTTCTTAATTAGCTTGCACTAAAAGTTTTTAGTTATTTTAACATATACAGATGGACATGATAGTCTGCAATTTAGACTACTGCAGAAGCCATTCCACACACTCCTTTCGAAAATACAAAATTGCGAGTGTGAGTGTGTGTGCATATTCATGTGTATGTCTAATACAAAGTGATAAAATTACTAAGTGAGATGATCTGTGACAGACAGTGCTGTGGGGAAAGGGAATGGCAGTCTAAATGAGGATCACTAAAAGGTTTATGAAGGTTAGAAATTATATAAAATGTTAAGAAAAATGTTCAGAGAGGTTTGAGGTTATAGCCCACTAGTGAAGGATATAGATCAGAGAGAGCTTTGAATCTCATAAGGAAATGGAATTTATTCTAATGGCAATTTATTCTATTTATTCTAAGGGTATAGATCAGAGAGATCTTTGAATCTCATAAGGAAATGGAATTTATTCTAATGGAATTTATTCTAATTTATTCTAATTATTCTAATTCTAAGAGGAAGAATTTATTGGCTTTTTATATTTGAGAGTGGTGTGATGGGATGTAGCTATGTTTGGAAAAGCAGCCATGATAGCACTGTGCGAGATCACGTATGGCGAAAAGAGACTGAAAATAAGGTGAAAAGTTAGGAAAATATCTAATTACTGGATTAGGGAAGACGAGGTCCGAACTAGAAAAATATAGGGAAAAAATCTAGTTCATTTCACAGGAAACATAGACTAGAGAAAAATATGAAAGGTACACTGAAAGTTAAACATATTTTTTAAATTTCTTACCCCTATGACTGAAAAGATGGAAGGAAACTTAAATATAGGATAGAAATAGAGAAGGAATTTTGATAAGAAAGGTAATCATTTGTGTTTTAGATTACTTGTGCCATCCCTTATAAGTCCAGAAAAGAGATGTCGTGATTGAGGAGAAAGGATAAGAACAGAAAGGTGTGTTTTAGAATTATTCATATGGAGATTATAATTAAGTATTTTAAGGTAGATCATGTTCCCTTGGAAGAAAACTTAACAAGCAAGGATGAATTTAAAATCTTGGAGGTTAAAGTAGCTCTGAACAATGGCCAGATTCAATTGTGCCCATTGATTAGGGGTGTTGAGATTGAGCAATGGGCTATAAAACTACTCATTTGGAGATGTTGTAAAGGCCATCAACAGGGGCAAGGGAGTAATTAGAGAATAAGAATGGGGAGGAAAATTGTGATCGAGGAGCCAAAGTCCTGTCTTAGAGATCAGTTGATGGCTGTGATAGTAAAGGTTCTAGCTAAACACGGCAGTGGGAGAAATGGAGAAAAATCTCTCCTTGTTGTCCTTGAATAATAAATGAACAGGTAAAGTTTCAGTAATCATTTGAGAAGGAATTTCTTAAAGTTGTGTCCTTAATAGATAACAGCAACTGACATTATAGGTTTATCCCCTAGTTATGGATATGTGAAAGAGAAGGTATTTTGTGAGAATTTTTTTCATTATACTGTATTAGAAAATTAGACACAGTTACAAGATGCCATGGTGTCAATATAAAGAAATCATGATTAAGCAAAAAAATGAGAGCCATAAATTTAAAGAATTATTGAAAGAAAATGCAAAAATTATATTTGTTGTTTAAGATTTCATTTTGTGTGTAACAGAGTTTTCTGAAGGAACCAGAGAAACTGGAATGTGGGTCTTCTCAATGCCCACATACAGGGAGAGATGGTTGATGGATGAAAAAGGCTCTCACCCAATTGTTTGGCAGTATATCAGTGTCCTAGTAGTTTAAAGACATACTCAGGAAAATGTGAAGACTTTACACTTTGCATTGACTGAAATTAAGTTTCTGCCATCCCACTGAAAGGGGGGCTTGGAATAAACATAAAAAAAGAAATGTTGAAAATTAAAGGATATTCTATTTCTTTTATTTCTTTCTTTGTGGGTTGAGATTTATGCCTTCTATATTAAACATAAGTGTTTTTGAGAGACTTCATATGAAACATATTCCTGAGTATCTCTCAGTAATTATAAAAAATGGTGAATATGACTACTAAGAACATGGTTCTGGTTTCCATTGCTTTCCTCTATTTGATTAATATCTGCTTCCTCTTCTCTACTTTTTATGGTTTTGAGCGCAGAGATGAATTCATGATGTGGAAGTAAATTATTATAAGGGTCAGATTCTGTATTTCAACCTTAATTAAAATGATGTGGAATTCAGGGGCAATAAGTTTCAACTAGTAGTAAATGAGAAAATCTTGAGAAAAAAAGTTAAATAAAGCCGTTGAGAAGGAATTTTGTACTGCAAGGGCATGATATCCCTTTGTCTTTGTTTGGAGAAAAATAAGAATCAAGATTGGTGAATAGTTAGATGTCTGTTTCCAGACAATTTAAGTTAGAGCTATAGTTGCTCTGAACTTGGTCATCATAATGTCAAATTTTGTTCTAAGGCTGTTTAATAAAAAAGACAGTCCTCTTTTTGTAATATTCAATCCTCTTTTTATAAATCCATTTCTTAAAATGTTTATCATTTGAAATTACATTTGAAAAGATGTTTTTGATATAGTATTTGTGTTCAGTTAAAATTGAAGCTATATTTGTCAGAGGAAATTGTATTTGAAAACACTCATCAATCTCAGGATATTTAACTCACTAATTTTCACTTGACTCATCTTATTATCATTAAAACAACTAAGTAAAAACCCTGCCCATATATCCTTGAAGTTTAAGGGGGGGAATTATTTTCCTACATACATAAGTTGTGTGGATAAAATTAGATATTAGAAACATTATCAATCAAAACATAATGTAGAAAGTCCATTTTTCTTTAACAATTTTCTGAAAAATAAATACCTAAATTACTCAAAGATGCTTTAAAATAGCAAGGGTGTATAACTTGTCATATTCTATGCTGTCATATTTAATTATTAAAACTAAATGCTTTTGCAATAGACAGCTATTAAAAAGTTATTTTCTGGTAAAGATTTATGAAAAAACTACTGATGAGTAGTCATCTCCCATTTCTCATGGTAAAAATCAAATTTGCCATTTTTTTTCAAAATATCTTAATTCTGAATATTTCTCAATCCCCCTCCAAATGCTACTCTATTATAAACTACTACCATCGCTCTCCTGCTTTATTTTTTATACATCAACCTTTTAACCTGTTTTCTTCCTTTTACTTATTCTTCTTCCTCATTTATTTTCCACACAAGAAGGCAATTGGTCTTTTAAAAATCCAGCTCAAAATGCTGCAATAGCTTCACTTAGAGTGGAAACCAAATGTTTCTCATGACCTGAAGACTTTATATAATCCACTCCCCTCATCCCCCGACACCTCCACACCCCCCCAACCACACACACACACACACACACACACACACAAACAGATGCACTGGCTTTTCTTTTCTAATTTCAAGTCCTCAAGGATATTCCTGATCTGGAGCCTCCATGCTTGCTGTCCTATCTACCTAGAATGATCTTCCCCCGGATACTCACATACCCCTCTCCCTCACTTCATTCTTCTGTCTACTCTATTATCGCCAGTTCAAAAATATACCAACTATTGCATTTTTTTCTAATTGCTTCCACTACTTTTATTTTTATAATATTTCTCATTATATATATAAAATTAAATATAATATCACATTTTTTGGTTTATAGTTGGCTTCTTCCAGTAGAATATAAGGTTCATGGTAGCAGAGATTTTGCTTGCCTTGCCTATGAATCACCACTGCCTAAAACAGTGCCTGGCACAAAATAGTTAACACATACTCTGTGCTGAATGAATGGGTAAATGAATGATGTCTGTACATTCAAACACTTACACCTATCAACCACAATTGTTGCTAATTATTTTAAAAAATATTTAAAAGTTTTTCTTGTGCTTTTTTCCCCATGAATCCTTTTTTTATGTGTCCTTTTGTTCTAAATAGAAGAAGTATTTATTTTCTGTTTATCGGTATATGTTATGAATGAGAGAAATTGAGTGATCTGATTGGCCATTAAAATTATGGACATAACCATGAGTTCAACCATCTAATTATTGAAATAGAGGCCCTCATTTTAAATAACCATGCACATACATATTTTTTAAGTATTGTATCACCTTACGTAAGTTAAGAGTGCATGTCTTTTTTTTTTTAATGCGTATGTTTGATTGATTGATTTTATTTATTTATTATTATTATTATTTTTTTTTGGCTGTGTTGGGTCTTCGTTTCTGTGCGATGACTTTCTCTAGTTGCGGCAAGCGGGGGCCACTCTTCATCGCGGTGCGCGGGCCTCTCACTATCGCGGCCTCTCTTGTTGCAGAGCACAGGCTCCAGACGCGCAGGCTCAGTACTTGTGGCTCACGGGCCCAGTTGCTCCGTGGCATGTGGGATCTTCCCAGACCAGGGCTCGAACCCGTGTCCCCTGCATTAGCAGGCAGATTCTCAACCACTGTGCCACCAGGGAAGCCCCATGTCTTTTTATTTATATTGCCCCTTCATCTTTGGTGTGAGTTTACTAAAATTCACAGGTTGGTGGCTCATGCTCTTGAGTGAGGATAATGCTAGCCAATCAGATCACAGATTTCTCTGCCCATGAAGATTCCTCTTATTGTGAAGGATATCTGAGACAGTAGTCTTCGTTGGTGTTTTCAATTTGGGGGAGTCAACTGGTGCTTTGATTTTAATAAAAATCAGCTTTGATGGAAAAGAAAGCGTCTTCTCGATGATCCTCTAGAACATCTTCTAGAACAAAAGGCATGTGAATAACACCTAATGGAAAACATATTATTGGTTATATGATATGCTATTTTCCGATATGGAAATTATTTTTGTCAGTAATTAAGGAATGAGCCATATATATATATATATATATATATGTGTGTGTGTGTGTGTGTGTGTATATGTATACATATGTATGTATTTCCATATATATGTATGTATATGGAAATATTTTAAATAGTCATTTATAGCCCTAAAAAGCTATTCAGGATTTATTTCATTTATGTAACCTTGATGTTTAGATATACCTAAATGTAGGAGTATTAAAACTGAATACAACTCTGTGTGAGATTTTTCAGTATTAAAATGTATGCTGTCTTATTCCTGGAAACTATTATTAATTGTGTGTGGAAAAGTGTGCAAGTTGTGCTTTTTGTGACACTTTTAAGTGTTCTGGTCTCACTGAGGCAATTCTATGACTAGACCTTTGAGTAGGAGATTGAAATTCAGATGACAAAAAGGAGCTAGACCCCCAATTTGTATTCAGGGGATCTGAGGCCTTAATTTTCAAAAAGAAGGCAGGATGGCTGAAATAGAAAACCTGTGTGCTTGTTTTTAAAATAAAGATTCTCTAGCCTTACTGAGTCAGAATCTGCTTCCTAACAAGGTCCACAGGTGACTCCTGTGCACTTATATTTGAGATGCAGCACTTTAGGTGATTTTGATGCTCAGCCAGATGTAGAAAACACTGGATTCTAGAAGCTCCACAGTGCAGCATTAGGGACTGTGGGTAGAATAGCTGGAAGTGATTTTTCACAGAAGTAATTCTGAAATCCAACCATTGATTTCTGTCCCTTTTAAGTTAGAAGAGCTCCCTGCTCTGTCTCATTCCAAAGGATTTATCAAAGCAAAGCATGTAAAGCCGCTAAACCATGAACTGCTGTCCAACATAAGCATTCCTGAAGTGTATGCTCTTAGCAGACATGATCTGTTAATTTCTGCTTCTCAAAACTCTTACTATATCACTTTGTGAGTATTTAACTTATTTAATCTAATCATTATATATTCCTGTTTGCTACAGAATTTTCAATATTTCTTAAAACTGAAATTTTACAGTAGTGGAATTTTAAAAATTGAGTTATTGCAATTATTTAATGAGCAGTATCAATGTTTGACAGTCACTGCCAAATATAAAGTTGCCATTTGAAATTCCTCTTTAACCCTCCCAAAACTCCTAAAAATGCATTTCTCATTGACATAAAACCTACTTATCAGGAATATCTATGTGGAAAAACTGGGAACTCAATAAACAAGATTAACCCAAAATATATTTCTTCATCTGTTGGTATAGTTTACTTTTAAGGGAAAATTCATCTGTGTACATATATATGGTGCCAAAGAGAAGATTTAGAATTTATTGAACAATACTATAAAGGTTATAGCATTAATGAAAATGTAATCTATAAACCTCAAAGGATTGGTGATTAGTACTTATATGCATATATACTAAAATTATAATTTTCTATTTCATAATTTGTCTCTTTTCAAAAGTGAAGATCTCTTACCTATGGAAATTCAAAACACTATGAAATTTTAGAGGAAACTTAGACACCCTCATATAACCAAAATTTGGGAAACAAATGCAATGGAGGGGGCACTAAAAACACAATTTTATTTTATTATTTCTCATAAATTAATTTAAAATTCAATATACACTTCATCACAGGTTCCAATAGATCTCAATAATTAAATTGCTCAATTCATCATTAATGGTTCTGCAATATATCTAACTTTTATCCTCTGTCAAGAATCAGATGATTTGGGATTCATGAAAATAGAATTATTTAACATATTATATTAAATTATTAGTATTAAGATCTTTCTATACCCACTCACACATATTCACTCATACCACATACACAGGAACACTAAATATCTACCTTCTTGCCTTTTTTCCCCTGGAATTAGAGAGAGTTTAAGTCATGTAAAACTTGCTACAACATAGTAAATATATTTTACTGAATAATTCATTTGACAACTATGGCATTATTCTTAGAAGAATAGTGCATGATTTTTTTTTCTATCAATCCCAAGGGAAGTTGTTTATTCTTCTTGTCAGTTCCAGCTTTCTTTCGAAAATACATATTTGATTATCTCATTGCATGCAGGAAAATAAGTGCTGTTTTTGTAGTTGTTAGAGAAAGAAGTGAGACACATGTGAGAAATCATGGTGTCAGTATTAAGCTTTGAAGAAAGTACATGTCCAAAATTGTTCCGACTGGCCTTAGGGAGATGTAGATGGCAGCCTCCAGGGGTTTAATTGAGGAGAGTTTAATTAAGGGTCTATTTACAGAGGTGTGGGCAGAGTGAAAGAGAACAGGCAAGGGATGGCAAACTATCCAGAGGTTAGTTGCACAGGGAAGCTGGTGTCACCAGCTGAACTGAAGGGACAGAGGGAAGGGACAGTGTTATAGGAGACCAGAGAGACCGCAGAGCCTGGAATAAGCCTCCATCCTGCAGCTGTACCCACAGAACACAATGCCTTCCTGTCAATGGCAACATAGAGAAGGAATAAGCAGAAGGAATAGCTATTTCAACCTCTCTTTGCTCAGAGTTTTGGAAGTGCATGTTTACCTATGACCATCCCTGGGGTTGTTGGAGTACAATGTCATAATGTGTTCTCACTCTATTTCTTCCTAATCTCCTGATAAGTGTAAATATTTTAATCCATAAATTCAGATAAAAATATAAATTTAGGTGAATTTCTTAAGGAATGAAAGCTAAGGAAAAAAAGAAAGAACAGCTTTGGATCAGGGAAGAAGCAAGAGAGAAAATTTATCTGTCTTGTTTCTGGGTAGTGTGACAGGGTTTTCTGAGAAAATTCTTTGTATGTAAATAGGATAGATGCTCTTTATTCTTTTATTTGGCTGGTAGTGCCTGCTCCCTCATCATCTGCTTTTCAGTCACACGCTAGTTTTTGTTGTTGTAGTTGTTAACTTTTTGTTTTGTGTGTGTGGGTTTTTTTTTTTTTTTAATAGCACTCCTAGAGAAAACTCTTTTTTAAAAAATTTATTTATTTTATTTATTTATTTTTGGCTGCATTGGATCTTCGTTGCTGCGCGGCCCTTCTCTAGTTGTGGCGAGCGGGGGCTAACTCTTTGTTGCGGTGCGTGGGCTTCTCATTGCGGTGGCTTCTCTTGTTGCGGAGCACGGACTCTAGGCACACAGGCTTCAGTAGTTGTGGCGCACGGGCTCAGTTGCTCCGCAGCATGTGGGATCTTCCCAGACCAGGGCTCGAACCCGTGTCCACTGCAATGGTAGGCGGATTCTTAACCACTGTGCCACCAGGGAAGCCTGAAAACATTTTTTAAAGATAAACTCTAAAGTACAATTGGGTATTCTCTCAAACGCTCGACCAACTCTTCATTTTAGTCATCATTTTGCTGCCAATGCCCCACCACCCTTCACTCTGCATTTTGGATTTGTGTACAGACACCTCTCCCAAGGCTTAGGCATGGATTTCCGGGTCTTTGGGATTTGTGTCAAGCTGGGGTTAAAGACCTTTAAGAATTCTGGTCAGTTTTTTTGTGGGTTTTATCTCCTTAAGATACAAACTCTCTGGAATTCCCTGGCAGTCCAGTGGTTAGAACTGGGTGCTTTCTGTGCCACGGGCCTGGGTTCAATCCCTGGTCAGGGAACTAAGATCTCCCAAGCGTCACGGCCAAAAAAAAAAAGATACAAACTCTCATTCATTCACTTAGCAATTATTTAATGCTAAATAATTCTTCCTATCCAAAGAACTGAGGTGGGTACCTTGGAATACTGCAGTATTCCTGGGAATATTCAGATCTTTGGTCCTTTTATTCCTGCTTATACAGGGATGTAATTGAGTGAAGTTTATTCTTGTTTTTGTTTATATTTACTAGTTCTTAGTACCAAAATTTAGGAAGCGCAATTATGAACACATGTCCATCAGAGCAAAAGAATGAGAATGATGGGAGTATGATTGTTGGAGGTAAGCATGTTTAGAGCCCAGAGTTAAGAAAATTTGAGTAAATACTATTAGTTTTTTTTTTTTAAGTATTTAAATAGTTTTTAGGTAAACCAATGATAAAAGTTTCTCAGGGGCAGAGGACAACCCTTGATTTTGTTTTTTTTACAAGCCACTGTTGCTTAGGGCTTGCTACTTCTCACAGATGAACTTCATGTTAGGTGATGCACAGAGTCTGAGAAGCCCCAATCCTTTTCCGATAAACTCCACTTTTGCAACAATAGAAAGCATGAGTGTCGTATGGGGGGAAAAAAAGCTGAATTGAATTTTCCGTTTTCTTTAACAAAAGAATCAATGAAATGTTTTTTCATTTTTCTTTAAAACATAACTTTAAATATTATATTTTAATACTCTGCAAGGCAATTTTATCCTTTTCCTCTTATTCAGAAGAGTAACTTTATTTCTTTGTTGTTGTTTTTCTTTCTAAGCACATTCATTCTTCCAAGTTTTGTCCTAATATGGCTTACCTATTATTATAAGTGATTTGTATCAATCAGTTCAGTTATGCCAAACAAAAACACAATTGTTGATTAAAATGAAATCATTATGTTCTGAAGTTTTTACACAAAGAATGCATGATTATTATGAAATTTATTTTGATATATAATATATAACATTTACTCTTCTTCTGGCACATAATTGAATATAAAAGTAAAACATATTCTATCTGTAATAAAACTAAATTAAAAAGGTAAGCACCTGCATTAAAACTGAATTTATAACAGTGGAAATAATCTATGTGCAGTTGCTACTTACTTTTTGCAGCAAATTTTTATAATTTTTTATAACCAAAATCTGAACTGTAGCTAAAATGAGGTGATTACTAATAAATCATAAAAATAAATCATTATATAAACATCTAAATAGTATCAGGACTGTTTATTTTTCTTTTTTATTTATTTGTCGGTTCTTTTGTTATTGTTTTGGTTTTTTGTTTTTTAAATATAACATATTTTATTTATTTATTTATTTATTTATTTATTTATTTATTTATTTTTGGCTGTGTTGGGTCTTCGTTTCTGTGCGAGGGCTTTCTCTAGTTGTGGCAAGCGGGGGCCACTCTTCATCGCGGTGCGCAGGCCTCTCACTATCGTGGCCTCTCCTGTTGCGGAGCACAGGCTCCAGACGCGCAGGCTCAGTAGTTGTGGCTCACGGGCCTAGTTGCTCCGCGGCATGTGGGATCTTCCCAGACCAGGGCTTGAACCCGCGTCCCCTGCATTAGCAGGCAAATTCTCAACCACTGCGCCACCAGGGAAGCCCCTATTGTTTTGTTTTTTTCAGCTTTTATAATACAATAATTCTTGTGATTTTTCTGACTCTAAAAATGTTAAACAATATAAAATAAATTTTCTGAACTAGTGTGATCAAAATAGTTCCTTTTCAACTTTATAATTTTATCTCCTTTTTCGTCTGATTTATTCTACTGCTTTCCTCAAAAAGAAAAGGAAAAGCCTGCTTTTTTTTTTTTTCCTGTAGGAATTAGAATCCTAGAAATTTTTTTATTTTTTAAATTCTGGAAATGGTATAAAGCAACACAGACTAACGGTAGATAGCTTAGTTGTTAACCTGTCAGTCAAAACCTTGTTACACTAAACTGCAGTGTCAGATTTACATATAACAAACTTTCCTGTCAACCAAACGCTTTTTAAAAAAGCCTTATATATTTCATCAGATTCAGTGGTGAGATGTCTGTCTGACTGACAGATGAGGCACACATAGTTCAGGGCAAAATATGTTACAGTTAAGTGTACTTCCCTTTAAGAAAATAAAATTCAGGTATGACCATGGTTTCAGTGGTTGTTAATGGATTCTTCACAGACACTTGCAGTAAATGCTATGTACAACTTTTGAAATTTCTTCACAGCTTAAAAACAAATAAATAAGTTTGATTTTTGTATATTAATCTTGTGTCTTGCAGCCTAGCTGAACTCACTTATTAGTTCTAGTGGCTTCTTTATAGATTTCTTTGGATTTTCTCTACAGACTGTTGTGTGATGTGTAAATAAAGACAGTTTTACTTCAAAAAACCCACAAATAATGTAGCCAAAGTTGCCAGGATGCATGTAATAAGCAGCCCAGACAGGTTGCTTTATGATGAGTCCAATTATCAAAAAAATAACAGTAACTGTCAACCCTTGCTAACGTTCACATAACAGCTGTTGTATAATCGCATAGAAAGTACTTATGTTGGTATTTTTAATTTTTAATGGAAAGTTGAAATAATGACAAAATGCATGTGACATCGGCTAGTTATAAATTTCATGAAAATACAGTCCCTAAATGTTGAGGAATTTTTATTTCTGCCTGCATTTGCTAACATTTACTTAATGTCTTCCCATTTAAAAATCCCTTTAATTTAAAATTCTGACGGGAATTCCCTGGCAGTACAGTGGTTAGGACTGGGCGTTTTCACTGCCCGGGTTCAATCCCTGGTCTGGGAACTAAGATCCCACAAGCTGGGCGGCACGGCCAATAAATAAATATATAAAATTCTGAGGTTGTTTTGGTGAAATATCTTCATCCTTTCTTAGTTGGACCTACAAAGTAGGACCTGTCCGACTTTGAGCACCAAAAGGAAATCCTCGGTATCCTTCCCTCAACTTCTAGCCCTGAGACGTGGCCCATTTCTATTGCTTGTCATGCAATATGCATCCAAGACTGTGCACTTCCATTATAAGAGATAGGATTGTCTTTATTATTTCAATACAAAAACATAGTTTATGAGTCTCCTATGAGACAAGTGGTGAGCTAAGGATAGAAAGTACAAAAATAAATTTTATGATACTCACTCTGCCAATTTCACAGTTCCTATTCTATGTATGAACTGGTTTCCTAAATTCCATAAATCTTAGGATTAGAAAAACAAAGAGTCAAGGGATTGTTTTTCATCTTTAGGTAAAAAAATAACAATAAGCTCTGACGATGCAGCAGCATCCTACAAAACTATTGGGATACTTTAAGAGAATGTATGACAAGCTTCACAGAAATCAGCTCAATGGCAAATAATAAAACAATACAGGTTTCAATGTGTAGGGTATTATTCTGATGAGTGAAACCAAAGTTACTTATAATTACTAAATGGTTACTATAGACTGAATATTTGTATCCTTTCAAAATTCATATGTTAAGTCCCAATTCCTAATGTGATTGTAATTTGGAGGCGGGGCCTTTGAGAGATGATTAGGTCATGAGGGTGACCTATTCACTATCACATTTCTTTATATTTAAGTGTGTCTCATTGCTTTCATATATTATGAGCTCATTGATATCAGAAACCATGTACTATCCATTCATATAATCTCAAAATAAAACATTTCATACATATCAAGAGTTCTAAAGCATATGTTCTCACAGAATAAATCTCATTCTACTGAATGATTTGCTAGATACTGTGACAGATGCTGAAAAGATATAATGCCTTAAATTTATTCACAAAGACTTCATAGACTACTGTGGAGATAAAATTAATATGTGAGGGAGTACTAAATACATAGTAGACAATAAAGGTACACTAAAATCATGTAATTCTAGTTATAAAGTCTATAGGGGATCATAGAGGTAAATCAATGAAGGATGGAGCATTAAGGATAATAGTAGCATAAATTTATTTAGAACTTATTATGTAACTAACAATGTGCCAAATACATTAAATGCATTATTTTGATGAAACTTTGTAATGATATTAAATTGTAAGTACTATTATTATTGCATTTTACAGATGCAGAAATTGAAGCTTGAAGTTTTTGTGAAAGATAACATAGCTAGGTTGGGATGGATTTAGAACTTGAGCCAAGAATGCCTGATTTCCAAGACCCTATTCTTAACCGCAGTTTACAATTTTCCAAGAAGGCTTTGAAATAACACAGGAACTAAACCTCAAAATATGCAAGAGGAGAAAAATTTCTTAAAGAAAGGAAAAAACATTTTGGATAACAAAAAATGGTGTCATGAAAGACTGATTAGAGAAGTCAGGTTTGACTACACCAGAAAGTGCATGTAGTAGTTTTACAGTAAATGAGTTTATTTAGGTAGAAAGTAACCATATTTAAACCAGAGAATACTGGCTGTCAAAAGGTTAAGTTCTTCTGTGTCTCTGTTTTGGGCTTTCCCATGCATAAAAGAAATAGCATCATGCAGTAAAATACTTTTGGCACTTTAGAAAATCTAGAGTCAAAATTATTTTGTTGTTATAAAACTCTAGATTTTGATCCTAGATCTGGCACTACAGAGTCAGGATACCAATATTCCAGCCCCAGAATTTTGACCCAGAATAATAGAATCAAATATGGTATGTGGCAGAGATTATTAGTTGCAATCCTCATATTCATTCTTCCCTTTATCTTTAGTATGATAACTCCAATTTTTACTCTTGCACTCTCTCCAACAACATATGCAGCTGAATGTGATGATGATATTACATTCTGACCTGTAAAATGCAAGGGAAAATGCTATGTTGGGCTTTAGGAAATTCTGGTAAAGAGAAGAGGGTATGTACTCTTCCCTTTTTTTCTTTCTGAAAATCTAGCATGGTTGCTACTGCAACCAGCTTCTTATTCACCCACGAGGTGACCTTAAGAAACAATAATATACTGAGAATAGAGCAGATGTGAGCTTGGGTCCTTCATGCCATTGGGCAGCTGCCATACTAGCCCTGGATAGCCTTCTTCTGAATTTTCTTACATGAAAAGTAATTCCCGTTTAACTTATTTAAGCTAGAGTTTGTATTTTGCTTGAAGCTAATCAAATACACCCTCATATGGAACTGAAGTAGAAGGTTCATGCAATTGAAATTTTGTTTATACAGGAAATGCTGCATAATGCAAGCTACTCCTTGGATAATTTTAGCATTACTATTATTTGCATGGTTAATGGTAAGATATTTTCATGATTATGTGGAAAATATGAAACTGAAAAATGTAGTTGCACTCAGAATGGTTCAGAGGCCTTTGAAAATTATCCTTATTTTGAAGATAATGGATAATGAAACTATGCACTGAGAGCTCTCCTTCCACTTTATGGTTATTTATATAAAAAAAAAATACATCTGCTAATTGTTTGCTACCTTTGGTTTTCACTGTTGAATTTCTACATCAATTTTACTGATTATTTCTTTCCTGAAATATTTTACATTTGAAATTATTTTCTTTTGAGTCTTTTTTTATTGGCACCTGCAGCATTGAGATTTTTTCTAAACCTCAGACTCTAAATTAAGGCTAATTCACTTCATTGTTTGCAAGCAAAGCATCAGTCTTTATGAATCCAGAATTAAAATGATCTGGCTATTCTGAAAATATAGCATAAGTCCACTAAAATACTTTTATTAAAGCAGATGCCAGAATCCAAGTATATGCATATGTTGCCACATAATTTTGATTTGTTACCTTCCGTTTAAGTTGCAGATTGTGTATACATACAGCAGAATCTTTAAGCACATACAAAATCCTATTTGAATATTTTAGAAGACAGTACAAACTCATCAAAGATGATTGAGCTAGAGAAAACTGCCTAGATGTTGGTTTTCCACAGATGTACGGAGAATCATTAGTACTAGGTTATGATGAACTCAAAAACATTTCAACTTCTTTAAATATAAACATCACTAGCAATGGTATGCAAATTACAGTAATGGTGGTAAAAAGTTTTAGCGCCATCATAATATTCCATTTTAAAGTGAAAACATCTGTGAAATGCAGTAATTCATTTTCATCAACTGACTTTGCAGAGAGCATTTCTTTTCCATAGGAACATCTATTTTGTAATGAGCAACAGCTGAAAAGCAAATAAAATTAATGATATAATATTCTATGTTCCTTGTTTCAGAGTTGTAACCATTTCGTTCTGGTTTTTTTTCAAGTCCCCGCTTTATAAGCAATAGAAAAAAATTTTCATATCACAATTACTATTGGCTTCCTGTTTGGGATGGGGCCCAGAGTAAAGGGACCAGAGCTCACTTTTCTCCTAGGCAATTATTGGTTAAAGAAAGGATAAAATTATCTGACATTATTACTCTACATAATAGTCATCAAGTTTTGATCCATGTATATTTTCATCAACGATTGCAAAGTCAGCACTCTATTTTACTTCTGACAACCAAAGAAGAAGCCTATTTTGAGCACTTTACTTTGCTGAAACATCTAAAGAAAACCACGCTGAGATGTATGTCTACCTATTCATAAGATGCAGGGACTGCATAAAGTTAATCTTATAATTATTGTGAGTGAGATGTTTTTGTATAGGCTTCATTCCTTTTTCTTCACAGACTGAGGTTTTTTTTGCATATATGATTCCTTCCCCAAACCTTAGGAATCATTTTTGAAATAATATGGAATTCCATTAGCACACATTGTGACATTGTGAAAAGGTTTCTTTAGCCTGCCATGAGGAGGAGGTTAATGGGGGCAATTCGGTTTTTCCTTAATCCTGACAAAGAAAATTATTTGGAAGCTGCCACTCTAATATACTGTATCTTCATTAATAGAAGGAGCGAGTGAGAATACTAGTCACAGAAGTGACATTGTAAACAGTCATCCCTGATGACAGGACAGAGAGAGGATTCCTTCCAGGAGCACACTGTCCTGGCAGAGGTTGTAAATTTCACCTTTGTTAAGTGTTGTCTCTAATCTTCCAGGCAAGCTGACACAGGGATGCTTCCATTAGGATTGGAGAAGCAGAAAGATCCTATTTCCCTCTTTCTTGGGGGTAAAGATAACAATGGTAAAAATAAGTTCTAAGGAAACTCTTTTTGAAATCTGGTTTCCCAGAAATTTTTAGAAATCATGTTGAACTTTGAAATATA
The DNA here is from genome assembly GCF_009873245.2 of Balaenoptera musculus. Lineage (NCBI taxonomy): Eukaryota > Metazoa > Chordata > Mammalia > Artiodactyla > Balaenopteridae > Balaenoptera > Balaenoptera musculus. Next base: position 72,564,730 of record NC_045791.1, on the reverse strand, counting down.
CTATGGCTAACAATATAGTGTCCCAGGATTTCTTCCTTGTAAATGAGGAGACAAAAAGTTTCAGAACTGCTAGAATGTAATAGATTACATTCAGTCATAACATCTCCATGTCATTGGATAGTTTTAAATCAAAAAAATCATTATTTAAACGAAACATAGTGAAGTTTTTCAATAATTGTTGTTATTTTAATTTTAAAAAAGAGTTACCAGAGAAACAGAGAATATAGTGGTGGTTACCAGGAGCTGGGTGCAGGTTGGGGGAAATGAGATATTAGTCGAATGGTACAAACTTCCAGCTATAAGATTAACAAGTTCTGGGGATCTAATGTACAGGAGGGTGATTGTAGCTAATAATAGTGTATTATATACTTGAAAGTTTATATACTTTTGAAGTATATAAGTATATATTATACTTAGTATATATTATAAAAAGTATATATTATAAAGTATATATTATATACTTGAAAGTTCTTAGGAGAGTAAATCTTAAATGTTCTCATCACAAAAAAGATGTGTTAGTTAATGCTGTGGTGGTAATCATTTTGCAATATATGTTTATCAAGTCAACGGTTGTACACCTTAAACTTACAACAACAATAAAAAAAAAAGGAGCTAGTTTCAAGTTATATTCTTAGAGGCTGCTATGATCTGAACGTTTGTGTCACCCCCAAAATTCATATGTTGAAATTCTAGCCCACAAGGTGATGGTAATAGGAGACGGAGCCTTTGGGAGGTGATTAGGTCATGAGGGCAGAATCTTCATGAACGAGATCTGTGTCCTTATAAAAGAGACCAGAGAAATCTCCATTGCTGTGAGGTTAAAGAAATGAAAAGACAGCCTTCTAGGTGGGGGTCCCTCAGGAGACACAGAATCTATATACTTAATCTTCAGGCACCATGGTCTTGATTTCCCAGCCTCAAGACTGTGAGAAATAAATGTTTGTTGTTTATAAGCCTCCGATTTTATGGTATTTTAGCAAGCTGAACAGACTAAGAGAAGGGCAAATTATCATTTAGAAAGAAAGTGGATGACTTTAAATATGCAGAGAGCATGTGGAAAAATAACAACTCCTTATCAAAACCTTGGACATATTGAAGGTCACATACACACAAGCCACAAATAAAAATCTCAATATCAGTGGATGTTACTGATTTTAAAAAATCTTCCATTTCTAAATTAATTTGTTGTATGCCATCCAGAAATAAAGATAAATATTCTAAGATGAGGGCAATTTCTAGAAATATACATATTTGCAATTCCCCTTATGTTCTTGTGTGCAAAAATAGTTTTGAGAGAATACAAGCAGGCTAACTAAAGTATTAAGAAAATTGTCTACATGGGCTCTGTTATTCATTTATTATGGTTAATTTGCTTTAAGCAAATTACAGTGAAAAGGTATTCACTAAAAATATTTACTTAATATAAATAAAAGTGATTAAATACTCTTTGGTACAATATGACACAATATTTAATTTTATCCAAATATTTTTGTAAAGTTTAGTTTTGTGTTGTCTTGCCTATTTGGCTGGTTAGATGAATTTGTAATTTAAAAAATTATTCTTTATTTCTAAATAAACTGCTTGTTAGAAATTAATGAACTGGATATAACTTCTGCTTCTACTATGAATCATTAACTACTATAGGAATTAGTGCCCCCCCATAAAGAAATAGCAAACTAGATAAAATATATGAAGTAAAGATTTGCCAAAATAGACAGAAGACACTACAGCAGTATGCAACTTGAGAAAAGAGACATGAATAAAATGGACACTACTCTTGCCCGTCTATGGCCTGAAGGTGGTTTCCAGGCCACAGCACAGGTAAGGAGAACTGAAACACAGCCCTGAGGTGTTAGCTGGGTTGACGAGAAAGAGATCAGAATTGAGGGATGCTTAGAATTTGCATGGCAAAGTAACAAAAGACAGTGCTACACAGTGAAAAAGTGCTAGAATTCTTCCAGAGGGCTTGCTGAAGATGTTAGCTGAGTATTGATGAGAACATGTGCAAGAGGAAACCCTCAAAGCTGGGCAAAGAACCATGAGAAGTAGCAGGATGAACAATTCTCAGAGATCAAAAAAGGCTAGGAATAACCTGTGTTCCTAAAGTGTAGAGATCTTGAAATGTAAGGGGCCCTGGGTAGACTCCTCAGGAATATAACTTTAGAATAAGGTTAAATTAGGCTTGGAATAAAGGCTGCTCTGAAACCACTATTAAAACGAAAACAAAAACTTTAAAAGCAAGCCTCAAAAGGATCAAATACATCTGCAAGTAACTGAACTGAACTTGAATAAAACTTAATACTCTTTAAAGGGATACAACAAACTCCTGCAGCCAAAAATGTAAAATTCCAATATCTGGAATCCAATAAAAGAATTGTCAATGTGCAGAGAAGCAGGAAAATATGGCTGATGATCAGGAATAAAAATAATAGCAATTAATAGAAATAACCCAGAAATGGTGAGGATGATGAAATGAGTAGACATAATAAATCTCATAAATAGATTCAAAAACATAAAATAAAATATATACATGATTTGGAGATAAATGAGAGATATTAAGAAGACCAAGTGAAGTTCTAGAAATGTAAAATATAATCTCTGGGAAGAATACATTATATGATATTAAAAGAAGATTAAGAACTGCAGAAAAAAAGGACCAGTGAATTTAGAGAGATAGCAATAGGATTTATACAAAATGAAGGGTGACAAGAAGAAAACCAAATACAAATAAATATGGCTTCTATTATGAGTGGAATATCAATCAGTAAAGTATGCATGTAATTGGACTATTAGAAGGAGAAAAGGGAGAGGAAAAAATAGTAAATTACTTAAAGAAATAATGGTCAGAAATTTTCCAAATATGTTGAAATCTATATAACACAGACATAAGGAAGTCAACTAAATCTAAGAAGAGGAAAAATAAAGAAAATCATATCCAGGCATGTCTTAATCAAATGGCTGAAAAATACAGATAAAATATAATCTTAAAAATAGCCAGAGGTCAAAGGAATAAAAAAAGCTTCAAAAAGGAAAACACATGGGTAAATATAATAAACATATTTTATGTTTAAATCTCTTTCAAGGATAATTGAGTGAATAATAAAATGTGTGGTTTATAACATGTGTAGAATGAAAATGCAAAATACTTGGAGGGGAAAATGTAAGTATATTCTGTATTTCTAATACTATACATGAAGTTGTGGGTAGACTGAAAAGTTACAGATATGTGTTATAAACCCTAGAGCAAACATTAAAAAAAAAAAGCCGAAAAAGTCAATGGTGATGATGAAATTGATCATTAAAAAAAATCAATTAGGGACTTCCCTGGTGGCACAGTGGTTAAGAATCCACCTGCCAATACAGGGGACATGGGTTCGATCCCTGGTCCAGAAGATCCCACATGCTGCGGAGCAACTAAGCCCCTGCACCAAACTACTGAGCCTGCGCTGTAGAGCCCGCGAGCCACAACTACTGAGCCTGCACACCCTAGAGCCTGTGTGCTACAACTAGTGAGCCCATGTGCTGCAACTACTGAAGCCTGCACTCCTAGAGCCTGTACTTTGCAACAAGAGAAGCCACCAAACTGAGAAGCCTGTGCACCACAACGAAGAGTAGCCCCCGCTCCCCACAACTAGAGGAAAACCCACGTGCAGCAACAAAGACCCAATGCAGCCACAAAAAAAAATCAATTGATTCAAAACAGATCAAGGCAAGAGAAACAAGGAACAAAAATACGTGGAACAGGGGGGTGGAGTCAAGATGGCGTACTAGGAAGATGCGGAATTCGCGTCTCCTCACAACTAGGGCAACTACCAGGTACCAGTGGGGGACCACGGATACCTAAGGCTATGGGAGGAACCCCCAGCGACCGGGTATGGGGCGTGGGGTAGTGAAGGGGGAGGAGAAGTGGAGGCGGAACAGGACTGGTGCCCCTGAGGGGTGGCTGGGGGAGGGGAAGGGATCCAACGCCCGAAGGGGGAAATTGGGAAACCACTGGGAGAGCAGAGGATCAAAAGGGAGTGTGGCCAGGTTTCCCCTGCCCACTTGGGCCCCCAGGAACCTGCTGAGATCCTGTGCCTGATCCTCTGCCCACCGAGGCCCTCTCCAGTCAGTGGGTCCTGAGGCAGTGGGAGGGAGGGAATGGGAGCAAAAGTAAAGGCTGGACCTCTGGGACCAGCACCCCTGAGGGGTGGCTGGGGGAGGGGAAGAGTTCCTACACCCAGCAGGACCCACCCATGGTTAGGGGTCCAGCAGCAATGGGGGAGACCCTGGGGGAGACAGTGGGGGAGGGGCACAAAGGAATGGAAGGGAACAGAGTCAGTGCTTTCCATGTCCACTTAGGCACCAGGGAGCCTGTTGGGCTCCCCAGCCTAATCCTCTGCCTTCAGAGCCTCCCTCCTGCTGTGCAGAGCCCAAGCCCCACCCCTACACCCCCACCCAGGGCCCTACCTGTACGCTCGGAGAACCCTTCCAATGCGCTGGGCCTAAACCTCACCCACTCACCCTCACTCAAGGCCCTACCTCCAAACTCCAGAACTCCACATTCCGGCCCTCCTTTCAACATGCTGCCTCTCCCCTTCTGCACAGGTCTTAAGCAGAGGACCTGCCCCATGCTTGAATGTTTCCCTGCTTAGGCCCCACCCCATGCTCAAACGTCACCCCCTCACCAACCTAGGACCTGCCCCACCCAAAACCCCGCCCCTGCCTAAGTTCCACCCCCACCTAAACTCTGCCCCCATAGCCAAGACTTTCTTTTTTTTTTCTTTTCTTTTTTCCTCTTTTAGATTGGGGTTCTGTTTTACCTTGTTGATTCATTGTTGTTGATTCTTTTATATTTTTATTTTTCCTAATAAATCTTTTATTTTCTAATTTTATTTTACTCTTTAACTCTGTTAGTGATCTCCTTTTGTCTTGTTCCCCGCCCACCCCCTTTTTCCTTTTTCTCTTTTTTCTATTGTGGTTTTGTTTTACCTTATTGCAGTTGTTTCAATTGCAGTTTTATTTTTCCTAATATATTTTTTATCTTCTAATTTTAGTTTGTTTTTTATTCTTTGATATTGTACTGCTCCTTTTTCCCTTTCTTTCTTATTGTTTTATTTTATTTTTTTTTTACCATGCCACGAATCTTGTGGGATCTTGGTTCCCAGGCTGGAGGTCAGGCTGAGCTCCTGTGGTGGGAGCTCCTAGTCCAAACCAGTGGACTAACAGAGAATCTCAGACCCCAGGGAATATCAATCAGAGTGAGGCCTCCCGGAGGTCCTCATATCAGCACAAAGACCCAGCTCTATCCAACTGCCTGCAAACTCCAGTGCTGGACGTCTCAGGCCAAACAACCAGTAAGACAGGAATACAGCACCACCCATCACAAAAAAATAAAAAATAAAAATGAAAAGACAAAAAATTTTGTTACAGACAAAGGAGCAACATAAAAACCTACAAGACCAAATAAATGAAGATTAAATAGGCAACCTACCTGAAAAAGAATTCAGAGTAATGATAGTAAAGATGACCCAAAATCTTGGAAAAAGAACGGAGAAAATACAAGAAACATTTAACAAAGATCTAGAAGAACTAAAGAGCAAACAAACAGTGATGAACAACACAATTACTGAAATTAAAAATACTCTAGAAGGACTCAATGACAGAATAACTGAGGCAGAAGAATAGATAAGTGAGCTGGAAGATAAAATGGTGGAAATAACTGCCAGGGAGCAGAATAAAGAAAAAAGAATGAAAAGAATTGAGGACAGTTTCAGAGACCACTGGGACAACATTAAATGCACCAACATTTGAATTATAGGGGTACCAGAACAAGAAGAGAAAAAGGAAGGGTCTGAGAAAATATTTGAGGAGATTATAGTCAAAAACTTCCCTAACATGGGAAAGGAAATAGTCAAGTCCAGGAAGCACAGAGGGTAACATACAGGATAAACCCAAGGAGAAACACACCAAGACACATATTAATCAAACTATCAAAAATTAAATACAAAGAAAAAATATTGAAAGCAGCAAGGGAAAAGCAACAAATAACATACAAGGGAATCCCCAGAAAGTTAAATGCTGATTTTTCAGCAGAAATTCTGCAAGCCAGAAGGGAGTGGCAGGACATATTTAAAGTGATGAAAGGGAAAAACCTACAACCAAGATTACTCTACCCAGCAAAGATTTCATTCAGATTCAATGGAGAAATTAAAACCTTTACAGATAAGCAAAAGTTAAGAGAATTCAGCACCACCAAACCAGCTTTACAACAAATGCTAAAGAAACTTCTCTAGACAAGAAACACAACAGAAGGAAAAGACCTACAATCACAAACCCAAAACAATTAAGAAAATGCTAATAGGAGCATACATATCGAAAATTACCTTTAATGTAAATGGCTTAAATGCTCCAACCAAAACACATAGACCGGCTGAATGGATACAAAACAAGACCCGTACATATGCTGTGTACAAGAGACCCACTTCAGACCTAGGGACACATACAGACTGTAAGGGGATGGAAAAAGATATTCCATGCAAAGGAAATCTAAAGAAAGCTGGAGTAGCAGTACTCATATCAGACAAAATAGACTTTAAAATAAAGACTATTACAAAAGACAAAGACACTACATAATGATCAAGGGAGCAATCCAAGAAGACAATATAACAATTGTAAATGTTTATGCACCCAACATAGGAGCACCTCATTACATAAGGCAAATGCTAACAGCCATAAAAGGGGAAATCAACAGTGACACAATAATATTTGGGGACTTTAACACCCCACCTTCACCAATGGACAGATGAACCAAAATGAAAATAAATAAGGAAGCACAATCTTTAAATGACACATAAACAAGATGGACTTAATTGATGTTTGTAGGACATTCCATCCAAAAACAAGAGAATACACTTTGTTCTCAAGTGCTCATGGAACATTCTCCAGGATAGATCATATCTTGGGTCACAAATCAAGCCTTGGTAAATTTAAGAAAATTGAGATTGTATCAAGTATGTTTTTGGACCACAACGCTATGAGACTAGATATCAATTACAGGGAAAAAATTGTAAAAAATACAAACACATGGAGGCTAAACAATATGCTACTAAATAACCAAGAGATCACTGAAGAAATCAAAGAAGAAATCAAAAAATATGGAGAAACAAATGACAATGAAAACATGACCCCCAAAATTCTATGGGATGCAGCAAAAGCAGTTCTAAGAGGGAAGTTTATAGCAATACAATCTTACCTCAAGAAACAAGAAACATCTCAAATAAACAACCTAAACTTACACCTAAAGCAATTAGAGAAAGAAGAACAAAACACCCCCAAAGTTAGCAGAAGGAAAGAAATTATAAAGATCAGATCAGAAATAAATGAAAAAGAAATGAAGGAAACAACAAAGATCAATAAAACTAAAAGGTGGTTCTTTTAGAAGATAACCAAAATTGATAAACCATTAGCCAGACTCATCAAGAAAAAAGGGAGAAGACTCAAATCAACAGAATTAGAAATGAAAAAGGAGACGTAACAACTGACACTGCAGAAATACAAAGGATCATGAGAGATTACTACAAGCAACTATATGCCAATAAAATGGACCACCTGGAAGAAATGGACAAATTCTCAGAAATGCACAGCCTTCTGAGACTGAACCAGGAAGAAATAGAAAGTATAAACAGACCAATCACAAGCACTGAAATTAAAACTGTGATTAAAAATCTTCCAATAAACAAAAGCCCAGGACCAGATGGCCTCACAGCGAGTTCTATCAAACATTTAGAGAAGAGCTAAAACCTATCCTTCTCAAACTCTTCCAAAATATAGCAGATGGAGGAACACTCCGAAACTCATTCTACGAGGCCACCATCACCCTGATACCAAAACCAGACAAAGATGTCACACACAAAAAAAACTAAAGGCCAATATCTCTGATGAACATAGATGAAAAATCTTCAACAAAGTACTAGTAAACAGAATCCAACAGCACATTAAAAGTATCATACACCATGATCAAGTGGGGTTTATCCAGGAATGCAAAGATTCTTCAATGTATGCAAATCAATCAATGTGATACATCATATTAACAAATTGAAGGATAAAACCATATGATCCTCTCAGTAGATGCAGAAAAAACTTTTGACAAAATTCAACACCCATTTATGGTAAAAACTCTCCAGAAAGTAGGCATAGAGGGAACCTACCTCAACATAATAAAGGCCATATATGACAAACCCACAGCCAACATCCTTCTCAATGGTGAAAAACTGAAAACATTTCCTCTAAGATCAGGAACAAGACAAGGCTGTCCACTCTCACCACTATTATTCAACATAGTTTTGGAAGTTTTAGCCACAGCAATCAGAGAAGAAAAAGGAATAAAAGGAATTCAAATCAGAAAAGTAAAGTTGTCACTGTTTGCAGATGACATGATACTATACATAGAGAATCCTAAAGACTCTACCAGAAAACTACTAGAGCTAATCAATGAAATGGGTAAAGTAGCAGGATACAAAATTAATGCACAGAAATCTCCTGCATTCCTATACACTAATGATGAAAAATCTGAAAGAGAAATTAAGGAAACACTCCCATTTACCATTGCAACAAAAAAAATTAAATACCTAGGAATAAGCCTACCTAAGGAGACAAAAGACCTGTATGCAGAAAACTATAAGACACTGATGAAAGAAATTAAAGATGAAAAAAAAAAATTAAAGATGATACAAACAGATGGAGAGATATACTATGTCCTTGGATTGGAAGAATCAACATTGTGAAAATGATTATACTATGCAAAGAAATCTACAAATTCAATGCAATCCCTATCAAACTACCACTGGCATTTTTCACAGAACTAGAATAAAAAATTTCACAATTTGTAAGGAAACACAAAAGACCCTGAATAGCCAAAGCAATCTTGAGAACGAAAAATGGAGCTGGGGGAATCAGGCTCCCTGACTTCAGACTATATTACAAAGCTACAGTAATCAAGACAGTTTGGTACTGGCACAAAAACAGAAATATAGATCAATGGAACAGGATAGAAAGCCCAGAGATAAACCCACGCACATATGGTCACCTTATCTTTGATAAAGGAGGCAAGCATATACAGTGGAGAAAAGACAGCCTCTTCAATAAGTGGTGCTGGGAAAATTGGACAGATACATGTAAAAGTATGAAATTAGAACACTCCCTGACACCATACACAAAAATAAACTCAAAATGGATTAAAGACCTAAGTGTAAGGCCAGACACTATCAAACTCTTAGAGGAAAACATAGGCAGAACACTCTATGGCATAAATCACAGCAAGATTCTTTTTGACCCAGCTCCTAGAGAAATGGAAATAAAAATGGAATAGTACTCAGGCATAAAATGAAACAAAATTGAATTACTTGCAGTGAGGTGGATGGACCTAGAGTCTGTCATACAGAGTGAAGTAAGTCAGAAAGAGAAAAACAAATACTGTATGCTAACACATATGTGTGGAATCTAAAAAACCAAAAACAAAAACAAAAGTTCTGAAGAATTTAGGGGCAGGACAGGAATAAAGACACAGACATAGATAATGGACTTGAGCACACGGGGAGGGGGAAGGTAAGCTGGGATGAAATAAGAGAGTAGCATTGACATATATACACTACCAAATGTAAAATAGCTAGTTGGAAGCAGCTGCATGGCACAGGGAGATCAGCTCATGCTTTGCAACCACCTAGAGATATGGGATAAGGAGGGTGGGAGGGAAACGCAAGGCGGGGGCGTGGAAATGGGGATATACATATGCATATAGCTGATTCACTTTGTTATAAAGCAGAAACTAACACTCCATTGTAAAGCAATTATACTCCAATGAAGAGGTTAAAAAAAAATACATGGAACAAGTAAAAAACAAATACCAAGACTGTAGATTTAAACCTAATCATTCAATAATCACACTAAATGGTATTATATTTATATAAACATGCAAATGAAAAGCTAAAGATCATCTGAGAGATTTTAAATGCAGTATCCAACTGTACTGTCTACAGAAGAGTTGAAATTTTATAACATGACAAAGATGAATTAAAAGATAAAAAACACTAAGTTCAATCTTAATCTAAAGAAAGCTGAAGTTGATATATTAATATCAGAGAAAGTGACCTTTAGAACATGGATTAATAGGGATGAAGAAGTATATTACACAATGAAAAGAGGGCTAATTTATCAAGAAGACAATCCTAAACATGTATGAGTGTAATAACAGAGATCAAAATACACCAAGGAAACCTGACATCACTGAAAATAAAACATAAATAAATCCACAGTGTAGTTAGAGTTATGAATACTCCTTTCTTAGTAATTGGTAGAACAAGTAAACAAAAAGTCAGTTAAGACTGTGAAAGACTTCAAGAACAATAAAAACCAACTTGACCTAACTGACATTTAGGATTCTTGTAGTATACTCCAGTTGACATTCTTTTCAAGCATATGTGAAACTATTACAAAGATAAACCATATTCTGGACCATAAAGTAAGCCTCAATATACTTCAAAGGATTGAAATCATAGAGGGCATTATGTCTGATCACAATGGAATTAAACTACAAATCAATAATGAATAATTATCTGGAAATTCCCCCAAATAATTAAAAGTAAAAGATGTACTTTTAATTTTAAAAAAATCTCAAGAGATTTTAGAGATATAATTAGAGCAACAATTATGAAAAACCATCATATCAAAATCTGTGAAGCACACCTAAAGCATTGCTTTAAAAGATAAAGATAAGTATGTAAACTGCTTATATTAGGAAAGAAGAAAGGCTTGAAACCAATTACCAAAGGAACTTAAAGAAAAACAAATTGAGCAACAAAATAAACATAGTATTGATTGTAACACAAAGTACAAATTAAATGTATGAGTCCATCCTGATATAAATAAATGATTGCCTGAAAATATTAGAACAAAATAAAGAGAGAAAGAATAAAAATAGAGAATAAAGAATAAAAAGAGAGCAAGAGAAAAGTTTTTCTTAGAGTAGATTGCCAAATAATATATCTAGATAATTTTCTTTCCCAGGAGATAAGCTCTATCACTCATCCCACTCCCCACCTCACCTGAGCGTTGGCTGGACTAAGTGATTCACTTCCAAAGAATAGAGTATGGAAAAGGAAAGGATAGTAACTTTGAAGTGAATAGACCTAGCACATACACCTTAACACTACCTTACCTTACATGATAAAGGGTAACATCATTGGTGATACCATGTTGATATTTTTGTATCCCTCTTATATTATATGATGAAGAGGGCACTTTCCCTCTGTGATCTTCTTCCCGAAAACCTATAACCCCTGTCTAAACATTAAAAAGATCATCAGAGAAATGCAAAGAAATCATCAGAGATTTTTTACAAAATAAAAGACTAAACTGTCTTCAATAGAGTCAAGATCATGGAAAACAAGGGAAGACCAAGAAACTGTCACAGATCTGAGGAGACTAAATTATGACTAAATGCAACATGATATACTGGATTGGATCCTGGAAAAGAGAAATGATGTTACTTGTGAGACTGGTGAAACCCAAAAAATGTTTGTTGTTTAGTTAATAGTAATGAACTACTGTTGATCTCAAGTTTTGGCAAACGTACCACAATGATATAAGATCTTAACTTTAGGGGAAGCTGAAGCAAGAGTGTAGAGGAAGAGTCTGCACTGTCCTTGCAACTTTTCTGTAAATCTAAAATTATTCCCCAAAAAAGTTTATTTTAAGAAAGAAATACCCTATTGGGGTATATTAATATTATCAGAGATAATAAGCTCATTTCTCATTTATAAAGGAGACATTTGATCCAGAGAACATAACAATCCTAATTGTTCTTGCACTTAATAATAGAGTTTAAAATACCTGGAGCAAAACTTGTTAAAACTGAAAAATGAAACAGACAAATTCATAATTTTATTCAAATATTGAATATTTCTAGCTTAAAAACTGATAGAACAAGTAGATTAAAAAATCAATCAGGATATAGAAGACCTGAATAACTATCAAACAAATTTACTAATGAATAAATCACTTTTGAGATTCTTAGACCAACACCTTGCACCTTGATGGGAAAACAGAAAAGCCTGAAGATGCAGACAGCTAACTTCTTATAGAAAAGTTGGGAGAGTGCTGTTATGAGAGTTATGAGAATGTTATGGCATTTGACTTTACAATAACACCAGAGAGAATTTGATATAGTTCCCATGAAATTTAGTTTACAAAGGAGCCTAATATATCCAATTTATGTCTAAAAAGCGTTCAGGAAAGAGCATGGCTGAAGTGGCCTTATTAGTGGGGTAAAGTCCTGGAACAAGAGTGTGTGGCTTCATTTCTGAGGATTAGAAGTGGACCCTGCAAATAGGGATCAGGCTGAATTTTTTTTTAAAGAATCCCATCCAAGGGTGAGAGGTGACATCAGCAGAAAGAAGCTGAAAGTTACTACTGTGTATAGAATCAGAGGTGGAAATGGTCTGAATTAAGCAACCAGATGAAAAACAAAGCCCAAGGTACACTGTGCTTGGGGACTTTCCAGTGGGGAAATGTTTAGGAAAATTGTGAGCTCACCCTTGTTGGTGTCCAAACTCGAGAGTTCCCAGGTGAAATATAAAACCAGCTTGAGTAAACAAAGGGCAAGGAGAGACCAAAGAAAAAAGGCAAATCCCTCCAGATTGTCAGATGGCTGGTGTAATAAGCAAGGTAACTTATATACTAGGCTTGTCTTGGGTGGCCACAAGATGAATAGATCTCCGTACCCACCTGCCGGAATCCTGAGTTAACATAGAGGCCTTAAAAGGGTTCAGTCATGTATTTAGTCCAGATGGTCTCAACAACACTTTACTTTCTTCAAGGCTTTGTCCTTGAAACAGCTCCAGCCATGGTAACAGTGGGCAGAATGTACATTCCAAGGACAGGGTAGAAGGTAAGGAGTCTCTGATTGCCTGGGTCCAGCTAGCAGGTCGAGTGGTGGCCATGTCCTCTTGATAACCTCCTCTAGCAACCCCATAGGAGAAAGCATTAGCTTTAGATACCATCTATGCTCAGAGGGAGTCAACACCAGACCATAATAGGATCAATCAAGGAAATTGTTCTTGCTTCTTAATTCTTCACTGATCCACCCATCTTTCCTCTGATCACAAAATTATTACTTTAGTCATTCATTTTACCCCTCTTGATACCAGAAATCAAGAAAAATTATATAAACTTTGAACAAAATGCAAATGCCACCACTGCCCACAAATTCAGCATTGAACTCCATGCTTCTTATGTTTACAAGAATAAAATAGCTTTGATCAACTCTGAAAAATATTACCTTTAATCTCTCTTCTTTTTAAAATTTATTTATTTATTTATATTTGGCTGCATTGGGTCTTCGTTGCAGTGCGCGGGCTTCTCATTGTGGTGGCTTCTCTTGTGGAGCACGGGCTCTAGGTGCGCGGGCTTCAGTAGTTGTGGCACGTGGGCTTCAGTAGTTGTGGCTCACGGGCTCTAGAACACAGGCTCAGTAGTTGTGGAGCACAGGCTTAGCTGCTCCGCAGCATGTGAGATCTTCCCAGACCAGGGATTGAACCTGGGTCCCCTGCATTGGCAGGCAGATTCTTAACCACTGTGTCACCAGGGAAGTCCCGCCTTTAATCTCTTGAGAGATAAAAAATATGGTGAAAAAAATGATGAAAATGCAAAATCAAGGAAGTATCCAAATCATCTTTCAGGACAAGAAGGAACAGACTTTGATGACTAGAAAAAAGTAAACCATGAAATTGATGAAACTTTAGCTGTGAGGAAATTCACTTGACATACGTTACTCGCAAGGCTAGTTCTGTTCTCCTCCATCAGATTCCAGGAGAGGGCAGAAGCTCCACGCAAGTGTCAGAGGTTTGTGGTTGTCTTGGACAAAGAAAGAGGCTGGTAGGTTGTTCAAATTACTTTCATACTTGCCTGGCTCTCAACAGCCACCTCTCTGCTTCCTGTTAACCTGTCACCCTCACTTCCACACCCAGCTCACAGCAGAGAAAAAGTAACAAGGGTAGTGTGAGTGGTGAGGACCCAGCCCAGCTGGTAGAGTTTCTTCAAAAGGAGATTTGTGGGCCAGGCCAAAAGAAGTACATTCTGAGTAAAAACTGAAAGAGTAAGTTAAGAATGTAGCTTTGCCAAAAACAAATCATGATGCTCTTGGTTTTTCCTATACTGCCTTTAATGTAAATAAATAAATAAAACTAAAAAAATAAACAAAGCTAGAGGAGAACATTTGAATTATTTTCTGTTTATTCAACAGAATATGAAATTACAAAATAGTTAACATAGGAAGAAGCAAACAATATACATACAACCAACAATTTTAGGATAAAAATATTCTAAGATTATAACAAGTGTAATAGTGTAATAAATTATAATAATGTTTAATATATTTTGTGTTTTGTTGATGCTTAAGGTGTTTTCCAGCTTTTAAAAAGTGTGTAATTTGGTTTTAATTTATTTTTTATTTTAAATGAATTTCACTCATGCAGTTAATTTTGTCCATAATTTCTTATTATTTCTCTTGAAAGAGTTCCCCAAATTATATAATCTTATGGTCCCATATATCTAGATTTTAATGGAAAGAAGGATGAATTATTATACATGTAGGAAAAAATGAGAGTCATTTATTACTAGAATTATAAACATTAGTACCTAATAAAAATAACACCCATATTTGGGTATTGCCCTTCTGAAAGATCACCTATATGAAGAGGTGAAATTCATAAAATACTTGTATAATTATGTAGCAAACTTGTTTAAGATGAGGCTCCATAGTTGAGGAACAGAGTATATTTACAATAAACACACTTGGACATGATTATAATGAAAGCTAGCAGTTAGAATAGTTTTCCCACAACCATGCATTAGAAATTTTGAAAAAAGTTTATATATATATATATATATATATATATATATGTGTGTGTGTGTGTGTGTGTGTGTGTGTAAGAATATATGTGTAAGAAGGGTATATATATATATATATATATATATATATATACACACACCCTTATGCATACATATATACATGTATATATGCATATCTGTCTGCTTTTACCTCAGGATCTCTGCTCTTGCTCTTCCTATTTGCTCTGCTTTAAAATCTGTACAGTAAATCTTTGCATAGGTGGCCCCTTCATATTATTCAGGTGTCAATTCACTTCTTAGCTTTTCTTATTACACAATCTAAAGACACTGTGTTTCACCCAAGTCATTGCTATCCTTCTTTCACTGCTTAATCTTGCTCTCAAAATTCCTCCTTATCTAAAAATACCTTTTTTTTCTTTTTTCTTATTTATTATCTACCTCTCATTCTCTATATATGGATGGTCTTATACATAGACAGTAACTACTTGTGATTATTCAAATTTAAATATAAATTAAATAAAATTTAAAGTGTACTTCCTTGTCACATTACCCACATTAAGAAGAAATTTAAAGAAAAATGATACAGATGAACTTATTTGCAAAGCAGAAATAGAGACACAGATATAGAGAACAGACGTATGGATACTAGGAGGAGGAAAGGGGGGTGGGATGAATTGGCAGATTAGGACTGACATATATACACTACTATGTATAAAACAGATAACTAATGAGAACCTACTGTATAGCACAGGGAACTCTACTCAGTGCTCCGTGGTGACCCAAATGGGAAGGAAATCCAAAAAAGAGGAGATATATGTATACATATAGCTGATCCACTTTACTGTAGAAAACAAATACAACATTGTAAAGCAACTATACTCCAATAAAAATTAATTAAAAAATAAATAAAATAAAAGAAGAAATTTAAGACTTTTCTACCCCAATATCTAAATGTGGCTAGTGGGTACCATATTGAACAGACTATTTCTATCATTGCAGAAAGTTCTATTGGAGAGTGCTGCTCTATCTCATGTCAGCTTGAAGAGATGAAATATTTCCAATTATTTCACTGTCATATGTAGAGTCTAAAAGAGTTCCAGACACACAGAAAGTATTCCATTAGTATTTGTTGAATAGATTGTTAAGTAAATCCAGCACATTTCAGCTTCCTCCAAGAGCAAGAAACTGAACTATTTTGCAAATGAGCAAACAGCAAAAGAGCACAAGAACAATTAAAGATATTAATAATATTGTAGATCGTAGGTAAACATTTAAATTTCAGAGAAGTAATCTGTCATTCTTTTACTCTCCTTCACTCTCTTTTTTTCCCCTCAAACAAACATATGTAAGAAAACAGGAGGCAGTTATAGAAAATTTCTGTTTTATATTCCCTAAAAGATATAAGAAGATGCTCTATCCATAAAAATAGAGAAAGCAGTTATGGAGAAAAATCGATTTAAAGTAAAGAGTAATTACATGTAAATGGAAAACTTGATTGGTAAATGCAGTCCTTGATTGAAGCAGTAAACAGTAGACTGATTAGTACAGAAAACTGAGGAACAAAAGTAGAACATGTTAGCTAGGACTCAAAAAAAAAAATAACTCAGGAAGTTAAACTTGAATAAGTGAAGACCATTTCTAGGAGTTTCTATCTATATATAAGAAGCAGACAGATGATAGAATGGAACAGAGGTGATAATTTAAAATGTTAAATACCAATAGAAAGAAACTATCTTGAAGGAAGATATGAGTCTTCAGATAGAGTCCTAGATAGAAATTAATTAAAGGAGATAAGTTATTTTTTAAAAAACTAAGTTTCAAAGAAAGATGTAAAAAAATTCTAAAGCTTTGTGAGGAGGGAAGACTATTCCCTTCTTCCCTTCTAGGTTCTTTGGCTAGCCTAATAATTAAATTGACATAAGACAGATTAACAGGAGGAAAAAAAAACATATTTAATTTTGTACATACAGGAGCCCCAAAGATATGAGGCTTTTGGACAGTCAGGCAATTGAGGTTTATATGCCATCCTGTTACGGAGAATGGTGTAGGGGTCTGGGACTTTAAAGGAGAGGAAGACATTTCACAGGAAGAGGTGAAGAGCAAATATTTCGTAAACAGATGTTTATCATGACTTGGGGAGAAGTCTTTCTGATGTAAAAAATGTCATCTTTGGTAATAGCTCTCTTCCTGGCACAGGCTCCCTATCTAAATTTCTTCTAGCCAGTTTAGGGGGGAAATAATAAGCTCTTCCTGGGTCTATTGGGCCTTGGTTGTCTTCTGCTCAAAATAATCCATGAGCTAAAGTGGCATATACTGTGGAGGCCTGACCTGAACCCCACCAGCTTGCACCCCGAGTACTCTAACGCAACCCACCCAAAAAAATGACTTTTTATACAAAGAAATTTGAGACTTTTTGCCACAGTAAATGAGCAAATAGAGAGGATATTAAAGAGGTGAATGGTGAGAATTATGGAAAGAGATTCTATATGCACCCTATTACATTTAATTTACAAGAACAATATAAAATGAGTTTTGGCCTCCACCCAATCTGAGACTTCTAAATAAAGTGGGATCATCAATCAATGGCAGTAGCACAGATTCCAGTCTTACTGGAGCATTAGGGAATGGGTAGATATTTATGGAGCTATGTCTCTGATGTTTGTCTAATTTCTGATTGTTCAAGAAGTGTAAGGAAATTAAGTTCCTTGATCATTTTATCAAAAAGCAGCCTCCTGAATTTTTTTCAGAACTGGTTTTAATGTTTCTTTCCACTCAACTTTTGTATACAAATATTGGGCATATATAACAAGACTGATAGCTGCCATAGTCAATGGATTGTGGTATTAAACCCTATAGGTGGAGTATCAAATATTTAATTTATGAATTTGTACTACCTTATAACATTCATGAACCTTCAGGGCATCTGGGTAGCAAGATCAATTGTTTTATATCCCAATTAGATAATAGACAAGAAAGAGATAAGGAGATAAATACATCAAACAACAACAAACAAAAACAACAACAGAAATTTTCCTACCACCTCTTTTATCATTAAAAAAAAATGCATTATTAATCTTCTTTAAGAAGGAGTCCAGAGGCAGGGTGATTAAATTGATGACTGAACTCTTTTATCATGGATCCAGGATCTTTCTGTCCTGCCTCTATCAGCTTTGACCTCAGGCTACCCCCTTTTAAAGTACTAAAATTCCTGCTGCAGCTTCAGGCATCATTTGCTGACACAATAGCATTCATTGAGAAAAAAGAGACTATTTTCCTGTGTGTGTCCCTTTTTATGAGGGACCTTCTTCAAAAGCACCCAGCAAGTGTCCTCTTTTATCTATTTGATTGGAATTGCTTCACTTTCTAATTGCTAAAGCTATCATTAGCAAGGAGAATGAGATGGCCGGTATTGACTTTAACCTCTGAGCTGGAAATAGAGTTACTCAAAGTCTGTAAAAGTCTGTGGTTTAGTTAAAGAGGAAGAAGAGGAAAGTCGGTGTTGAATAGGCAACTAACAGTGCTGCTATACTATCCAAACCCTGAAACTAGTTTACAATAATAAGTGGCATCTGTAGCAAATGCTGCCTAGGCCAGTGGAGTGTCTTGCAAATCTATTGGATTTTTGCACAGTAACTGCTGGTATGGTCTCATCTCTGCCAGTTGGGTGTTGATAAACAATAGAGAGGTCATAGTTGTTTTGGCCTTCTCTGAGTATAACAACATATGGCAGCACCACAGGGCATGGAGGACAGGAAATTGCTATTTATAGCCTCTAGTAGAGAAACAGATAGTATTGCCTGCAACTGGTAGGTCTCTGGAGTTGAGGTAGCCTCTGCTTTTCTGACAGGTGAACCCACAAGGTGCAGAACCAACCCAAAGTTTCCATGAGACTTAGATCTAGTTACGCTCACTAGACGCAGTAGTAAAACTTGAAATTGAAATAGATAGATGGTTGGAGAGCAGAAGTTAATTTTTGTTCAAAGAGGATTGTACACCTAGCAAAACAATGGTTGAATTGTATAGGAGAGAAATTGGAGTGAAGATGTTTCTTGTTACAAGAACAAGTCAATAAAATTATTGACTAAAATATTATGTATGTACATGTGTTTATATATGTGTGTGTGTGTGTGTGTGTGTATGCATCTATGTTTGTATATGTATGTGCATGTATACTTATTCATATATCTTTTATATGAGTCAAAGAGCAGTTCAAGGTCATGTTGTCCTTCAGTTTGGTATCTCTAAACCCCAACACAGTTCTGTAGCTGCCGGCCTGGTTAATAATACGCTCCAGTGTATAAAAAGCCAGCACGTGTCTTCCTTTTGTGAGAGCATTCGCCTGTAGTCATCACATGCATCATTTTATACACACAGTACAAAGAAAAAATATACTATTTATTTGAAGACATTGTAAGCTGTAAGATTTTACATTTTAGTTAGAATTTTTTTAAGTTATGCCAAAACACTTTTTAAAAAATTTAGTTGAATTTTGCAATATAATATGAAATAACAGGTCTTATCAATTTACAAGACAAAAGACTAAATTGTTGGGAAGTTCTGCTTGCCTTCAAAAACAATTAATTCAAGTAATGTTGCACCTATCTGCCATTATAGAATAAAATGAAAGCTTCATTTTCAAAATTTAACTGTATTATGTTCCCTAATGTCTGTTAGGGAGAAAGAAATTTTTCTTTACCCTTCTAGGTTTTTCTGGCTGGACTAAAAATTAAATTATATGAGACAGATTAACAGTAGAAAATCAAACGAAAATTTAATAACATGTATACATGGGGAAGACCCAGCAAAACTAAGTAACTTGCCAAAAGGGCTGAAACCCTCACCTTAAATACCATCTGCAGCTAAAAACAAAAGAGGATGTTGGGCATGGGGGTTGTGGGTAGTGGTTATAAAGGCTTGCTGGGTCTTACAGAGACATTGGGACACAGAGTAGACTCTGATCCCTAGGCCCTGCCTAGAGTTTCCCCCAGCACACCTACCCTTTATTCTTTGCTGGTATCCCTGGTGATAGCTTTATGCTGGGAACAGGGCCTCTATCTAAATTCTTTTAGCAGTTTGGGGTCAGGTCAAAGTTTCTTCCTCAGTCTTTTGGGTCGTGATTGTTTTCAGCTTAAAATAATCCTCATGCCGAAGAAATACTTTGGGGTGACAAGTTTTGCTCCCCTACATAACCAACAGTAATAAAAGAGTAACTATGAGGGTCAGAAAATGTGCTTTTGATTTCTATCCACTGTATCTTTTTTCTATTTTGTATGCAAAAAAGTAAAATAGTTAGATGCTATGTTTGATGCTTTACCCTTAGATCCTTTATACACTTTGCAAAGGTGTTGTGAAAACAAGAAGTTGTTTGGGAACGACTTGGGACCTTTAATTATTATCACGAGGAGAAAATATAAAATGATTATTCTGAATCATTTATTTATATTCCACTAACAGACACTGAAGAGAGTAGAAAAGATGGCAATCTACAAAAAAATGGTACACTGTTTAGTATATACACACTAAATAAATAGAAGTCATTTGGCAAAAGTATCATTGAATTAACTGAGGCTTTAATCACTGTTAGTTTCTCGTAAATGAAAAAAATATTAAAAATGCATCAAACAGAACATTTAAGAGAAATAAAAAGAGAAATTCATCTGAATTTATACAAGTAACTTTAATATAATACATGCTCAACATATTATGTATATTGTGTTATATTTACAATTACAATAATTTGGGTGTCTTGTGTAGCAAAAACAATTTGAATTACAATCTCTAAGGAATAAAACAACTAAGAATATTGTGAAAAATAAATTGAACAAATATGATTATTTGTTTGGTCCATTTATCATGTTAGTTTACACAAACTATTTATAGTTGATAAGAACTACTAAATACTAAATATCAGTATTGCTAGGTATTCTGTGTTGAAATAGTCATATGCTCTATATTTTTATTATGCTCTATAAATTTTTTTTAAAAATCACATACTGACTATACTGAACTTTTCAACTGCAGAAGAGTATTCAGATGTAATGACACTGAGTTATGATATATAATAAGCCAGAATAATGGGGAAAAAGTCTTGTTATTAATGTAGGTTTCTAAAAATGTGCTTAGTGTAACAATTTTTAACTGTGTTTCCAAATTAGCAAAATGTTATTAGAATGATTTTCATTCCATCTCAACATTTGTTTTTAAATTTATTTATTTATTTATTTATTTATTGGCTGTGTTGGGTCTTCATTTCTGTGCGAGGGCTTTCTCTAGTTGTGGCAAGTGGGGGCCACTCTTCATCGCGATGCGTGGGCCTCTCACTGTCACGGCCTCTCCTGTTGCGGAGCACAGGCTCCAGATGCACAGGCTCAGTAGTTGTGGCTCACGGGCCCAGTTGCTCCGCGGCATGTGGGATCTTCCCAGACCAGGGCTCGAACCCGTGTCCCCTGC
The DNA here is from genome assembly GCF_009873245.2 of Balaenoptera musculus. Lineage (NCBI taxonomy): Eukaryota > Metazoa > Chordata > Mammalia > Artiodactyla > Balaenopteridae > Balaenoptera > Balaenoptera musculus. The sequence goes on along the minus strand of NC_045791.1, from coordinate 72,543,394 downwards.
ATTGGCAGGCAGACTCTCAACCACTGCGCCACCAGGGAAGCCCCATCTCAACATTTTTTAACTTTAATGATAAATCAACACATATTTGTTAAATAACTGTGTATTCAAAACTAAAATTTGAATGTGTAAGCAGTATAATTTGTGGGACAAAATTGTTAAAAGTGCAGCTATACAATTCATTCACTCTTTTTATCTGGAAGAGTGAGAATAGTGCTCCAGGGAAAGAAAGAATTCTGGAGACCAGTCTTGTCTTCTTAAAAACATACTAATGGCTGACCATCTAGAAAAAAAAAAATCTGGCAGAAAAATGCTCATCAATGGACTACTTACAGCATATAGGATTACTTATGGTAAAAATAGTCGGAATCTATGGTTTATGGTGAATGGCTCCCTGGAAAATGTCACACAAATTATGTAAAAGTCTAAGTATAAAATGACGTTTATAGTTAAATTCATTCATGTGAATGAGGTGACTGCACATCTCTCTTAAAAACATCAGCCTAGGCCTAATGCATCTGATGTGAAAGAATAGAACCTGGAAACCAATCTGAGGATATGGACTTCTCCTTGCCTCTTGATTTTATTAGCGGTCTTGGTAAGAGCTCTGATTGTCTGTCCTTTGTGGTATCTTACTTTGATCTCAGGCATTTATTGTGTAGTTTGGGTTGAAAAGAACAAAATATGTATGCAACATTAATATACCACTATCTGAAAATAGTTAGTCTGCTCAAAATATCATTTGTTTAAATTCCAAAGTGCGGTTCTAAAATTTTTTATTTTAACTTAACATCATATGTAAATTAGACAACACAGTATTGTGGGTAAGGTGAAGATTGTGGTATCAGACAGGTTGAATTCAAATTTAGCTTTCTCACTTAAAGTCATCCACTTTGGGCTTCCCTGGTGGCGCAGTGGTTGAGAGTCTGCCTGCCAATGCAGGGGACACGGGTTCGAGCCCTGGTCTGGGAAGATCCCACATGCCGCGGAGCAACTGGGCCCGTGAGCCACAACTGCTGAGCCTGCGCGACTGGAGCCTGTGCTCCGCAACAAGAGAGGCCGCGATGGTGAGAGGCCCGCGCACCGCGATGAAGAGTGGCCCCCACTCAACGCAACTAGAGGAAGCCCACGCACAGAAACGAAGACCCAACACAGCCAAAAATAAATAAATAAATAAATAATTTAAAAAAAAAAAAAAATAAAAAAAATAAAGTCATCCACTTTGGCTTCACTTTTTATTTTGGTAAAATGGAAATATCATCAGAATCTCATGTGTTTGTTCTAAGATTTTTATAGCATATCATATGTAAAGCACATAAAATAATGTTATAAATATAAGATATTCGATTTTAATTTGTTATCTAAGAATGTTATCAGAGTAACCTGAATTTTTTTGCTTTTCATAATTATTTCATGAATATTAGTTAAGAAAGTTGGCTTTTCAAAACATTTGCATATATATATTTATGTGTAATATATAGTCAATTTTTTGTGCAACCATTAATTTCGCATCAATTCTTTGTGTGATATAGTAAGAATTCAAATACAGAGTTTGTTTTTTTCTTTATACCTACATTTGTATTTGTTGTGTTTTCATGCTATTTTAAGTGCATGTTTATTAGGGACCATAGAAAGTTAAGGGTATACAAGAAGTCATGTTTCCCTTCTCTTTCATAGTATAGATTTTTTGCTAAAAAGCAGATGCCCATACAAGAAATACATTTTCCAGAGCTTTTAGCATGTAAGAGGAGCCATGTAACTAATTATTACTAATGGAAAAGAGGCAGAGCCCCTCCTCATAGGGGCAGAGCCCCTCTGTCCCCTCAGAGCCATAGTTGTAAAGATGATATGCCTTTCCCACTGTCTTTTGCTATGGCCTGACTAGAAGCAGAAAACTCCAATGCCCTTTCATGTTACAGAGTTGCAAAATGGGAGAAATCAGGTACCCAGTATCACAGCATGGAATGCCGAACACCAAACCCTTGCAGTGAACCATTGCACATGGTTAGAATCAACTTTATCTTTCTCCTATTGTGTTATTCTGTGGTATCATATCTGTTTTTATTCTGATAAGCCTCTGACATTTGCTAGGTTATCTGTTATAGCAGTTTGCATCATAGACAATGGTACATACTGAAACTCTATTAGAGTGAAGTAAGACTCTTTGTCTCTTCCAATTGAATTTGCATTTGCTGTTGTGGCCATACAAATACATCATACAGCTGGGATTGGAGTTGAAGGATGCTTGAAAAAGGGATTCAGAAAGTAAGGCCAGATGAGTCAAAAACACACTGTGAATAACTTGGCTCATTGGAGGGACTCCTCTTGGCCTTATTTACCAAGAGTGTTAAGTGGACATGGACCTTTTCCCACAGATCCAGCATTACCACCAATCTACCAAGCTCGATATATTCTTTTGCATTTTCAGGGACATCCAATCTCAATATCTAAGTTTTATGTCCAATAACGTATCCAGATTTAGACCACTCAAATCAGAGATGGTAAGACGACCATTGAGCCATCATAACAATACCTCTTCTGTTCATATCCAGCACTTTGCTAGAGAGATTTACCCATAAAGGGAACAAGTTCTTTGTCTCAATTCCACTTCTGCAATTAACCAGTGCAGCCACAGTATGGAAAAAATGACCCCCATAGATAAAAATTGACGGAAAGAAAAGCTATACACATTGTTCAGATAATCAATGTTTACTTATCTAAAGACATAGAAGAAAGCCCGCCCCAGTGGTAAACCAGCAATCATGTAGTTGATGATGATAATTTTTTGATTAATGAGGGTCATATTTCAACATTTGCAAGCATAGCTGTCTTTCCTATGTGGGAACGGTACTGCATGAAACTTGTTTGGGACACCTATAGGAGTCCACTAAAGAACCCGTAAGAATATCTCATAGCATGACAACAGGCATTCAAAAGCTAAGAGGAATCAACAAACAGCATAATATAAGTAAGAGGGTTGCATCCTTTCCTCCCATCTTTCTGCCTTAAGTATTTCTATAAAAGAAGAAATTTGAGTAAGGGAAGAAGATAGGAAGGATGGAGTGAGAGAGTACTAGAGCCCCTAATAAGTAAGGGAGGGTATGGAGCTAGAGGAATGAGAGAACAGACATTAATTCACTGCTTCACTGCTGGTCTTCAGAATTCTCCAGGTGGCTTAAACTGCTGCTGCTGCTGGTAGTGTGGTCATTGAAATGGATTACAGATTAATACTGTGATTTGAAGTTTTCACATTCAGTTTTGGGAATTAAAATGAGACTGCTCATACCTGAAAGTATATGGGCTCTGTTCAAAATGTCTACCATGTTCATGGTAGAAAGATGTGACAAGAAAAGGGAAAGGCTATACTATGAACACAAATTGAAATCATTTTCTGTTTGAGATCTGTTAAGTACAGTCCATTAAATAAACCAGTAAAAATTATTTTTTCTTTATGTACATTGTCTAGTAATATCTTTTGCTCATTTATTTGTTGGGATTTCCATGCATGAAATGCAAAACAAAACAAAATGATCCACTAATTCTATATGAAGTAGTTAAAATAGTTTAGACATTGTAGAAATACACAAATATTTATATTTGTTAAGCTCTTTAAAAGCTCAGTATACTAAGGAAATGCAACAAAATAAAACTTTCCATCTACGTGTACTGTAACATGTAAAAATTAAATACAAGTTTCATTAGGTTTATGTAAGAATTTGAAGATTCTTTTCATTATTTTAAAAGATTTACAATTTTCTATTCTCTTTTTTAATAAAATTGCTTATATTAGCTAAAAATTAAAAGTGCTTGACTTTTAGAAGAGTTATATAGTATTATGAAATATCTAACTGAATCTAAAATTGCTTTATTTCACACTTCCTGAAGGCCAATTCAAGTATTAAAAGTAACATTGATAGGGCTTCCCTGGTGGCGCAGTGGTTGAGAATCTGCCTGCCAATGCAGGGGACACGGGTTCGAGCCCTGGTCTGGGAAGATCCCACATGCTGCGGAGCGACTAGGCCCGTGCGCCACAACTACTGAGCCTGCGCGTCTGGAGCCTGTGCTCCGCAACAAGAGAGGCCGCGATAGTGAGAGGCCTGCGCACCGCGATGAAGAGTGGCCCCCGCTTGCCGCAGCTAGAGAAAGCTCTCGCATAGAAACGAAGACCCAACACAGCCAAAAATAAATAAATTAATTAATTAAAAAAGAAAAAAAAAAGTCACATTGATAAAACTTGAATTTGATACTTTTTAATATACTTTAAGTTTCTTGATTCCTAAAAGAACATATATTTGACAGATTTTCTGCAAGAAAGTAGAAAAAGTAACTGATTTAAAGTACTACTTGGACAGAACTATCTATATTATCCCAACATATTTTGACATTCTTTAGCTCACTACTTCTGAGTGACATCAGGCTCTTAGGAATCAGTACAAATGGGGTGAGAAATCATTACTCTCTAAGAATGTCCTGTCTTTGCAAACTAAAAGTATATGTTATAAGGAAACATTTGACTGCTGCACTTAAAGCAAGTGAAATACAGTTAATTGATACACGGTAGATGTTTTGAGAAGTCAGTGATCATAACTGTTTTGTACATTCTTATTTAAAATAATTTCTAAGTTAAATGGTATATATATATATAATACATATATATATATTCACATATATATTATTAAATATCCCAAATGCCGGCAAACCATTTTGTTGCAAATTTGCATGTTATACTTAATGACAATTCTTGTTTTTAAAAATTGATTCATTTCAATAGCTCCATCTAAATACTGCCTGAGGGCATTAAGAAGGAAATGAATTACACAGGTCCACTTTGTGCCTGGAAATAGACCAGAAATTTCTGAATAAAATTCAGAGGCTATACAGTTTCATGGACTAAGTTATTGACCTAAACGATAAAACTCTCTATCTAGTTTTACGTACTTGTTGCACTGGGATCATCTTTCAGGCCTACAAAAAAATAATGTTTCACTGGTGAACTCAACTCTATCTGATTATCATTCCTATTCATTAAAAAATATGTACATATTTGTCTCTCTTTCAAAAAAGTCAATAGAATTATGCTTTTTGCTATGCTTTCATCATAAAATTAGCTTTAGTATCTGTATCAGTTTAACAAAATCAACTTAGCTCAGATATTTAATATATCACTTCTCCAACTAATATATAACTATTAATCTCTGTCATGTTTCACACATGTACTCCATTTACATAAATTAGAACACTATTATAACTTCACTTTTACCAGTAAATCTTGCAAAAAAATTGAGACTTCATGATATGCAAATTCTATGATGTCCTTCTTATTCTTCATTTCATCAAATGCACGTATCTTATTTTTCATTGTTTTAAGTGTTAAACCAAATTAATTATTACAGCATAGAAGATATCATTGGAGATCACGAAGCATTATTTTGGGTGACATTATCAAATGTGAATTCTTCACCATGCTTTATTTGTAAGTACTGTGAAGCAGAAAGGAAAATGAAAAGACATATCCTTCAACAAGTACAGAGCAAATAAAAAGTTATAATGTGTGCTAAATTATGCTTAAAATACTATTTTCTTCTTTTTTTTAGAAGATACTTTGAGCACTCCAAGAAAAATGATAAAATATAATAATGCTAGTTGTGGTCTTGTGTCTTAGTAAAGTGATCATAGAAGTGGTAGCGTTCATGAGGAATCCAGCTGGAAGGGAGAAATGAACTTCACTTAGAACAGTGCCTGTGGAAATGAATGGTTACTTGAAAGAACTGTACTTTTTTCAGGAATTGCAATTACTACCATGTTACTGGAGTTTAGTATGGAAACAGAAGGGTGAGTGTGACAGACAAAGATGAGGCATGCACAGAGGGTTATGAAGTAAACCTTCATTTTTAAAACCATTAACAAATAGACTAAACCTTTGTTTGAGTTGCAAACTGTGGTGTATCTAATTTACAATCTTTTAAAGTCTTGCTTTGCCTTATATTGATCCCTTAGGGAGGCTCCATGGCCAAATGACCAGACTAAAACTTTCAGCACCATTTGGATAGGTGAATTGCCAGGAACAGTCTAAAACTGAAAGCTGACATAAAGCAGAAGCTATTTCTGTTGAAACTTGTTTTGTGTAGTCCTTATGTGGCACTACATAATATCAGCACTAAATATTCCAACTGCCTCTGCTAATGTAATCACTTATGTTAGAATATTCTCTCTGATTATTGCCCAGTTTAGCTTATTATATGTCCATTCACACACTGTGCTTCCTTTTGAGAATAGAAGTTTCTGTGTCAGTCTTGTGTCCTGCATTTGCTCTTTATTTTCCATCTTTCAAATTTCTGATCTGATTTCATAAACAGGCATATCAAAGGTTTTTATATTTCTATGCAAAGCATTTGTTACATCCACAAGTCCTTCACTATTCACTATTATTAAGTTAAATTTCTACATTGATATATGCATATTGGCTTTTTCCAAATATTTTATAGCCTATTTTGTGAAATGAGCTACAACTGAAACTGAATACATTTATTTCATTTCTCTGTATCGGTGTTCTCAAACTTGAATGTGTATCAGAATGTCTAGAGGAACCTGTTAAACATGCATCTGTTTAGGACCACTTCCAGATACCCTGTTTTATTAGTTGTAGGATCAGGCCTAGGAATCTGTAACTTTATCAGGCACTTCAAGTGATTCTGTTACATGAGGTCAATAGCAGGCTGTACTTTAAGAAATCTATAGATTTTAGGTAATGATGCTTCAGAAAGAAAAAAGGCCTAGGTTTATTTGGTTTGTTTTTAGAAATCATTATATAAGGTTGGCTAATTGTTAAATAATACAAATAAATAAAATAATTCTCTATAAGACAATAGATTTTATATTTGGTAGTTTATAAGATACAAATTATAATGTTTTTTTAAGTGATAAGTAGCTCTTCCACAGTGCTCTGGGTGACAATACATATTTATGAATGAATAATGGTTGTATAAATGTGTTTGTACTGAGGGGAAAATTGAAAATAATTAGCTTTAATTAGAAGCTGAATTAGAAACTGATTTGGGTAGGGGAGTGACAGTTTAAGCTATGTGTAGTTTTATTGTTGTTGTTGTTGTCATTACTGTTTTTGAACTCCTGAAACTCCCAGATGGAGATCTACTAAATGCATATTATCATGGTTATTATTAGCATTGCTATTTTAGATGACATGACATGTATGATAAGCTGAACTGTGATCCCAGAAACATGGATTCACCCTATATTTTTCTCTTCTAAAATTAACTGTATTCATTTTATTAAAATGGCACAGAAATGGAGATTTATCGTATAATTATAAGGAAACTATAAGGCACAAATCTCTGTTTTAGAACAAGAATTGACTTGTTTTACAGTTTAAGATCCCTCTGACTATCTTCTGCTGATTGCTCACATTATTAACTGCATTTTTCCTGCGGGGAGTTTTGTATCCATCAGGGTTTAGGCAGAAAAACAGACACAATTTTACATTTTTAAAAGAGTGAAAATGTAATACAGGCAATTGATTACACAGTCTTGGAAAAGCTGAGCACACACTTGACATCAGCAAGAGCAGGAAGCCATTAGGCCAGCCCTCTCCCTGGATGAAGAGCAAGGAGGACACAGTGCTCCTGGAGGCCAGGGCCTGGGTCTCGTGGGGAGGAAGGAAGCAGGGTGCGCTCCGCTCTACAGCCAGACCCTGGAGAGACACTGCCCAGGCAAGAGAGGAGTGGGGAGAAAAACCCTGGCTTTGCCTAGGTTCCACCCTCTCATCTTGCTACATGCCTTTGTTGAAAGTAAACAGACAGTGTCTGAGAAAGGGACCAGCTACCCTGAGAGGTACAGCAGACGAAGGAGAACAAGAAGGTCCGGGATATGCACAATGTGCCAGGGCGCTTACACTTTCCCTCTGCGCAGACGCCTCTGATTCTGCTCTGACTCTTCTGTAAAGAAAGGCTCATGTTTCGAATGACATAGAGGAACAGTTCTTTCCACCTTGAAGACAATATTTTTCTAAGAAATTAAAAAATAATAGTCTATGAGCTGAGTACTTAATGTTCTTTCTCCTTAATGACACAACATTAAGCAGAATCATCAGATCACTTCAACAAGAAAGTCCAGGTGACCTAGTTATACTCACAAGATATTTCTGTTCTGTTGCCTACAGATAATAAGTAGATAAAATGATAGGTTTTCTTAAAGCCATTAAGAGAAGTTAAGGAATATGAAGTTTTCTTAAATTCTCTTTGGAACTCAGTGTAAAGGATAAACAAAGCTGGGCACTAGTTTAAGTAGCGAGGATATCCTACACTGATGGTGGGAACGTAAATTGGTGCAGCCACTATGGAAAACAGTATGGAGGTTCCTCAAAAAACTCAAAATAGAGTTGCCATATGATCCAGCAATTCCACTCCTGGGCATATATCCGGAGAAAACTATAAGTCATAAGGATACATGCACCCCAATATTCATTGCAGCACTATTTACAATAGCCGAGACATGGAAGCAACTTAAATGTCCATTGACAGATGAATGGGTAAAGAAGATTTGGTATATATATACAATGGTATATTACTAAGCCATAAAGAATGAAATAATGCCATTTGCAGCAACATGGATGGACCTAGAGATTATCATACTAAGTGAAGTAAGTCATACAGAGAAAGACAAATACCATATGATATCACTTATATGTGGAATCTAAAATATGACACAAATGAACTTATTTACGAAACAGAAACAGACTCACATACATAGAAAATAAACCTATGGTTAACAAAGGGGCAAGGGAGTGTGGGAGGGATAAATTAGGAGTTTGGAATTAACAGATACAAACTACTATATATAAAATAGATAAAAAACTAGGTATAGCACAGGGAAGTATATTTAGTACCCTGTAATAAACCATAATGGAAAAGAATATGAAAAAGAATACGTGTATATATATATGTATAACTGAATCGCTTTGCTATACACCAGAAACTAACATAACATTGTAAATCAACTATACTTCAATAAAAAAAAATGTAGCGAGGATAGATTTTATTCAATAACTTTTGCAACAGGGAACAGGATCCAGCATGCACAAAAATCAATTTTGCTGAAACAAAAGGCTAGAGACTTTTTAAAGGCTGAAATGTGTGAAGGGAAAGGCATTGAGGTGTATTAAGGGGATTGGTCCATGTAATAGACTAAACCATCTGGGTTTGTTAATTGGCACTCATCCAAAGAAGAGAACAAACTTCCCATCTTTAGGACAGGAGGCAGTCCTGTTAAGTTAGAGCAAGGCTCCCACTAATTCAGGCCTTTATCCTCCACAGGGACTGGGAGAGAGAGGGAGAGCTATCTCTCTGAATGTTCACATTTCGAAACACTGTTCTCAAGTCCTTGGGGAAACAGTTAGTGGTGGTAGATTTACATCTCAAAGGGCAGTGAAAGGATTTATAATTACTAGCTTTCTAAAGTAACTGCTCTAAGAAGGGATTCAGAGCCTATCTGCCTATCACCAGATTTTGGCTGGAACAAATGGTAAATCCTCCTGACAGGTATTTTAAGGAGACCTGGGGTCATTCTAAGGATATGAAAGAAATCTTGCTAGAGTTTGGTCATGTCTTTAGTGCAGTGGTCTGGACAAAGTTGAGAGATTTGCAGTTCTCACCAGCTCTTTGGTAATCACACTTGGATGGTTTTCAATGGTTTTAAATTGCTCTGTAAGTTCTCTGCCCTCACACCCCTAGAATTTTGAGCTAATCTCCATCATAGTACATATTAGATGGTTTAGTAATACGTATTTGGAATATCAAAATCTCCACCTATACAAAGTAGACATTCAGAGAGTAGCATCTGTATTTCATTCACTTTTCTAATCTCACTGTTTAGCTTGGGAGCAAGTATAAATAATAAATTTTAAACTGTATTAAGACTTATTGCATGCACCAAGCACTCTGATAAGTATGGCTGTTGTCTCATATTACTTAATCTTCCCAGTGGTCTTATTCAGGAAGGGCCAGGGTTTGTCAAGGATAGTTGGCATTGGAAAATGGAAAATTCAAAGTTAAAGAAAATCCACTTAAATTGAAAGCAACATTTCATATTTAATGTTAAAAATCTATTGGGAATTTATCTTGAAAATAAAAATAATTGCCAGTGAAAATGTTTATTTTGCCTTTCATTTAATGAAAGGTTGGTTGTAATTGCCACTATGCTAATTCCCAGACTGAATAATATTTGGCACAATCTTTAGAGTAGTATACAACAAAACATGACATTCATTACCTCATTTTACTTTCACAGTATAATTACAAAAAAAAATTCCTGTAAGAAATGTTTAAGGGCTTTATCAATTTTGACAAACAAGAATGTATGTTTTCTTGAAACATACATTCTTGTATATTTTATAACTTTCTTTGTAGATTTTCTATTCTTCGTTGCTATTTGTCCAACTCTGTCAGACCTTTATTTTCAATTACGTTACTTTTAATCCTAACGTTTCTGTAACACAAATTTCATCAGAATTCATCACAAATTCCTATATTTTAACTATTTTTCTTAATAACTCTATAATTGATTCATGTTATATTTCTATTTTATTTTGTATTTTAGACATCTTCAGATCAGCAAGGGTCTGTTAGCTAAGTTGATCATATATCCTGGTTTGCCTGGGAGAGTCTTGGTTAATGTTCAGGGATAATTTTAATGGAGCACCCTTTCATCTCAAAAGTGTCATGACTTAGATCATTGATTGCATACGTGCATTAATAATAGCCACCCTCAGAGAACACTTATTAAGCACAAGCATGCTTCTAATGGTCACATAAGTAGACCTGTATTAACACTCACAACAACTCTGCAAGGTAAGTACTACTGGTATTTTCATTCTACAAGTAAGGATACTGAGACAGAGTTATCTTAAGTATCCTGCCTAGATGATACAGTTAATACACATTTCGCCTCTTATCTAAACCCAGGTGGTACAGCTCCAGGGCTAATGCTCTTAACCAAATTCACAATTTACTGTTCTCTTTGCCCCAAACGACATTTTATTTTATTTATTTATGTATTATTAAGGGAATGCTATTTATTTATTTATTTAATTATTTATGGCTGTGTTGGGTCTTCGTTTCTGTGCGAGGGCTTTCTCTAGTTGCGGCAAGCGGGGGCCACTCCTCATCGCGGTGCGCGGGCCTCTCCCCATCGCGGCCTCTCTTGTTGCGGAGCCCAGGCTCCAGACGCGCAGGCTCAGCAATCGTGGCTCACGGGCCCACAAACGACATTTTATTGATGAGCATGTCTAAATGCTAACATGAACAGCAACAAAAAAAGATGATCACAGTTCAAAATATTTGTGGTTTATTTTCAAACTGGTAACATTACTTTTCTATAAAAAGTGTAATTTATAAAGAAACCTATATTATTACATTATTACTACAGATTATAAATCAGAGTCTTGGAGAAACTAAATCTCTTGTCTCATTCAGCAGGTGAGCATGTAGATGAGCTGAAATAGGAGCCCAGGACACATGGCTTTAGAGCTGACTCCCTTTTACACTGGCTCTGCCTTAGTGCCCCAATATTGACAAGAGAAGTCTTCAAATGTTTGTTGCAACAATGAATAAATAAGTATTCAATATATTTAGGAAAGTTTTATAATTTATCTCCAAAAATATTATAGAAAATGTAGCTAGAAACTTGAGTACAAACTAAATATATGGTCATAAACTGGGAATGATTTCTATAAAATAAATTTCAAACTGGGTTAATGCTTAATGTATTGTGATGGTGTGTTAAGACTTTATTTGAAACAAAGTTTTGCTACAAAAAAGGAAAGGTTAAAACTACTAATGTACTATTTAAAATGCCATGTACAAAAGAGGGCTATAATATATAAATTGGAATGTCACACACACACAAATAGAAAAATAATGAAAAGATTTTACCTCTAATAAATAGTTAATTTGGTTTATAGATGGCATAATTCTGAAGATTAATTAATTTTATACCAAAGAAAATTTGATAGATATTTTATTTCCTATACAGTGATAAAAGGTCAAACATATTTAGAATTATTTTCATTTTTATGAATTATTCTGATCTCTTCAAAGAGTATCTAAGACTCAGATAAAAATATCTTTGTTTTAAAATCATGTATTATTGATCTTTGTAAAGATTTATAGGTTTTTGAAAATAACTTTTTTGTATTTTTGAAAAACAATCATGCATCCAATAAGATAACATAGAACTTGGTGCAAAATCCACAGTGTTAATGATATGGTTTAAGAAATAGTGTTTATTGAGAGTGCTTACAAGGCACAGGTAAGAAAGAAAGGACCAGATCCTGCAATCCTTCCATCAGCTTGCAAGGTACCTGCTGTGACCAGGCCCTATCAAACATTCAGGGGGCCTGTGTGCCACACAACAGACCACCATGCTGTTTCTTTCATTTTAAAGTGTGAAAATACTTTTTTACTTGAAGAACTATTTGAGAACCATGCCGTTTAGTTTAGATATATGCTATTTGAATGACCTAGTGCTTAAAGTACCTGAAGAAATTGGAGTCTTTGGTAAATTGCTGTGCCCTCCTATAGGGGTGAGGAAGCCACCCTGATGCAAGGGAGGCTGAGTTCACTCGCAGCCCCTTTCAGCTGGGAGAAAGAAGACACTGCTCCCAGTTAGCACAGGGAATTCAGACTGGGCAAATGCGGCCACTTCTGGACAAGTTTATTCATTAGGCAACGTAAACATTGGTGAGCCTAGTAAAAGAGAAGCTCTGGAAATATTACCTAAACATCCATAAATGCTTCCATTTAATCAGACGTTCAGACCCTTCCAGCTCGTGCGTGTGTGTGTATGTGTGTGTGTGTGTGTGTGTGTGCGCCTTTTCTTATCAGGGTTACCATGAGTGATATGAAAGTGGAATAAACAAAATTCAGAAAAGCTTGCAATTTTGTTATAAGATGGAACCAAATTAAAAAGAGGTACATTTTATTTATTTTCCTAGTGATAGGCTAAAGCTTCACAGGTACCCTTTGGCCCCCCCAAAATTTCTCTACGTTGAATGAAGCACAAATTAAGCCTGAGCTGATAAATCCATTGTTCTGTTTTCTAGTTTCAAAATAGCTTTATGAAATGTGAGGAATAAATGTTGCTGTAAGAAATCAATGTTTCTATGTGTTTGTTGTCCTAGAAATATTTAGGTAGGTATTTTATTACTATTTTAATAAAAATCCAGGAATATTTTAAAAATTATAGTGACAACAGTAATTTATGGGTGTGTTTAAGAACAAGTGCATATGCTACAAAAGATCAAAATAAGATTCAGAGAGTTTATGGGAGAATTGTCCTTGACTAAAGAATTGCATACCTGATTATTTTACTTGAGCTGTGATACCTCTGACCCAAAAAATGTGTTTTGAGAAAACGTATCAAATTTATTAGGAAGAGAAAATGTTTAAAACATGTAGAATTAAATATTCCTGTTTTACAGAGTAAATTTTTAAAGACATTGCTAATATTTTTAGTTTGTGTAAAAGGAAGTTGTAATATAAATCTTTTCTGCCAAACATACAGGATTTGTTTCTTACTTCAACAAATTTAATCTATACATAAATTGAGGTAACTTTCAGTTTCTATAAACGAAATTTAACTAACTAAATAAATAAAATCAGGGATGCTTAGTAAGGTGGCATTTTTATTTAGTTCTGTGTTGCTGAAAAAGTCTGTCGTTGCTGGTGCAGCTACACATACATATCTCAACGTGCTAGACAATAATTACCTAGTCTATCCTCTAATTATTTGGGGAAATACTTGTAATGTTCTGAGAAAAATTAGTGCATCGATTTACAGTATCAATAAAGAGGCAGACTATTGCTTTTTAAAAGCTCACAAAACGCACATACGTCTTTTAGCAGCAAAATGCAATTACGACAAATTTTTATCATTATATCAGAGCATTGTAAAATTTCATGAATGAGAATTATCAGAGCACTCTTTGGGATACCATGGCAGAATTAATGCCAGAATGATCAATTTAACTGATTGTATAATTACTAACAGAAAATCAAAACAGTAAAATGCATGTGCTTTTCGATACTGAGATGATGTTTTGCTCCTTCAAAATGCGACCATGCAAACCAATTGAAAGTAATGTAAATTTAACTGATTTATCATAAAATTTATATCCTATTTAAATTTTGATTTGAATGTAAGATGTGGAAGATTTCTGTGAGTACAGAAATCTAAGTAACGGTAAAATATAATTAGCATTAGAAGTTTTAATGTTTTACAAAATTGTAAAGTGAAGAATGATCTATATCAGTAACCAAGGACCTTCACTTTACAGGTTTGTAGAAGGAAAGCCAGCCAGTGGTTACCCATAATATGTTAAGGAGTTACCAAGTCTTCTCTGAATAATCTTTTTTGTTTTAGTACTATAACTCCAGATTGTTTGATGGTAGTAATTTGAAACAACTGCTTTAAAAAAAAAAATCAAAACAGTCCGTAGTGCTCAAAATAAATGCTAAATTTAGTTCATAGGAAACCTTTAGCACTTTAAAAAATACACAGAAAATCATATGGTCCAACCTTGTAATGTTTTTTAAAATCCCATTATGGCTTCTTTAATATACATTTTAAAACTTGGTTTATTAGACAGCTAGTACCTTAGCTGATCACATCCTAGTAAAAAAACCCTACTCCAAATTACCCCGTAATATAGCAGGAGCAACAGGAACAACGAATGTGACCAAGGAAAACAGAATTTCTTCAGACAAATTTTCAGGCTTTTCCTCACTAATTCTTCACCTCCGTTTCCTCGCTTGTCTCCTTGGTGCCCCCTTCTATATTACTAACTTGGGTTGTGTTGTTCTGATCTTCGGTTTTGGTGATATGTTCAGATGATATGTCCCTTTACCCAATGCCCTTGAACTCAGATGCCCACCGAATAATATCGCATTGTTTTTGTTTGTTTGTTTTAACACCAAAGGGGACACCCTGCATGCCAGAGCCGGGAGTCTGCTCCGGGTGGATGCAGGGTGGGGATTCCCGGAAAGGCCAACAAGGCGCAATTGGAAACCGAAGTGTGTGCTGCGTGCTTCAGGAGCGTGCAGGGAGAAAGTGCAGGTCCTTTTGGAGGGAGATGGGGAGAGGACGGGCTGCGATGCGCTGAATGTCAGGGTGGCTCAGAGAATGGCGGTATCGGGCCCAAGGAGCTATAGCTGCAACCACTCTCCAGAGGAAGTCTGATCTCGCGGGATCTCGCGGGATCTCGCGGGATCTCGCGGGATCTCGCGGGATCTCGCGGGATCTCGTGGGATCTCGAGGGATCTACGGGACCAGCAGTGCAGTCCTGGGATGAGAAACGCTAGGGTGTTGGAGGCCGCCAGTCTGGAAGGCGTCTGGCTCACGCCACCTGTCACACAAATCCCAATCCTCATGTAATCCTGGCCGGGGTACAGGTAAACATCTACCTCGTTTTCCTTATCCATTCACACTCAAAGGACATTTAGGTTGTTTTCATATCTCAGTTATTATGAATAATGCTGCACCAAAGAACATGGGAGTACAGATATTTCTTTGAGATCCTGATTTCAGTTAGATATTTGTTTGGTTGTTTTATAATCAGTGGTAGTGGTGGACTGAACATAATAAAAAATTAGGGAAATTAAGTTATTTCTCCCTAAAGGTGTGAAACACCCAGGTTTCAATCGTCAGTAGGCAAAAAAAAAAAAAAAAAAAAGTCATCTTCTACTTTTACCCTAGTTAGTAGAGCTTGTTTAATGACAAGAGTCATTGTCTTATCTCACTGTCAAGGGTATAAAATGCAACCCTCTTTTTAATTCATCCTTATTTTCACGGCTAGTAATGAGTCATTTGAACAATAAATATTTATTAACATTTGTAAACATATGTTTGAAAATAAACACTCCTGGGGTATAATATAGTTCAATTAAATGCAGTATCAGTGGTTTAGAAGTGTGATGGGTTAGCTTCCAAAGTTATGACTCTTATGAAAAAACATGCTTCCTTTTTTGTTTATCTTTAAAAAATGCTAATACAAGCTGTTTGTGACTATACAATTCCCAGTATAATTTTGTAAGCCTTCATGGATGCATACAGTAAAGAGGAAAGTCAGAGATTATCAGTCATCAACTTAGGATTTTTTGATTTGGTCTTGACTATTCTCAAGAATCAATATTGGCAAAGTTTTTTTCCTAAATTGAAGCACCTTTATTCCTTCAAAGATTTGGGATATATGATAATTTTTTAATCCAGTATTAATGAAATATATTTAGCTTCTGCAAAGTAAAGGAAGAAAAATGAAAAGTACCAAAACTCTGTGTGTGTGTGTGTGTGTGTGTGTGTGTGTGTGTGTAACGCATCTGTTTAAAAAGTAAGATAAGCTAGTTGATGAGTAGCTTACTTCAATATCATCATCATATGCATATTTTGCTACTTCCCTCTGTAAGGGATATTCTCCTAGAATAATATACATTCAAAGACATAAAAATGAACACATGCATACTGTTTTTATATCAGATAAGATTTTCATGCTACGATTTCCCCTTCTATTCCTAATAAATTAGTCATTGAATTCAGACTTTTCCTTGGAAAGTTAGTCATGCAATTAAAAGCATGACTGTACATTTTTTTGGGTAAACTTTAAAATTCTACTTCTAAGAGTTTTATACCTATGAAGGCCACATGAAACGTGCAATTCAATTACTGTGGTGTCAAGAGAAGTCTAAACATTTTTATTCTCTTTGTTCAAAATTGAAATGTCTAAAGCCACAACACCTACATTTTTATTTTACTAGTTATCTGCTTATTACTTAAAATATATCTAAATAAATTAATTTGGTAGATAATATAATTATCAAAGACAAATTAAAGTCTTCACTAATATGTCGAGTTTACATAATGGTCTAGAAATAGGATTTTTATTTTTAATATCACAATATGGTTCTGCTGTTAAAATAAGCACTCTGCTTTTATATTAATGATGTTCTAATTTAAAAGCTTCATTTTACCTAATATTTTTTCCTTTTTTTCTGCTGGTAACATTAACAAATGTACTATTTGTTCCTGTAAAATTTAATATTTAAAATGTAGTTAACTTTCACCAGATTTTCTGCAAGAAACACTCAAGACTAACAGATCAATTTAGATTGAAATACTTAAAAGTGCTCAGACTTTAAAAAAGTGCAAACAGTATAAAGATTTTCAATCTGTATTAATTTAAAATCACTCTTTTCCTGTGGAATTTCTCAGAGCTGTCATACCTTAACATGTCAGATTTGCTTTACCAGTAACTTCCATTTACTTATAGCAGCATACATAGATTTTTGGTAAATATATAAATAACAATGATTTTCAGGGATCTGATTCTGTTTTCTTTAAAATAGTTACAGATGGTAATAAAAGGCCCACTAGAGTGCATTAGGGTTGTTTAATGTGTTTTGGAAAATGATATCCGAAGTACAGAACCCTATTAGCTTACTGCAAAGTGATACCAACACCCTGATGCCCTGTGGTTACCCACAAATAGAACCCTGGCGGAAGCACAGAGCTTGTTTTCCACCCATGCCAACTCCTTACAAGATTCTACCTTCAGGACTGAGTTATGGGAATTTTGGCCCAGTCATAGTCCTATTACCTTGGTGTTTCTGAGTAAATACATTAGTTTTTGACTAAAAGGAAACAGTGAGTCTTTTATTTAAAAAGTGGCAACTGAAAAAAAAAAAAACCAACAAAAAACAAAGAAAAACCCCAAAACTCTACTTAATGCACTGTGGTGACCTAAATGGGAAAGAAATCCAAAAAAAAGGGGATATATGTATATTTACAGCTGATTCATTTTGCTATACAGTAGAAGCTAACACAACACTGTAAAACAACTATACTCCAATAAAAATTAGTTAACAAAAAAAAAAAGTGCCAACCAGCTGGTTTTATCTTTACTTTTCCTGGAGTTTGGGTTTGTAAGTCAACAACTATCTCTTATTTTTGTTGCCTAAGAAAATTTGTGCTATTGATACTTTTCTGTTCTTGTGCATAAACATTCATATTAACATCAAATTATGAAAAGAATGGACATTTTCAAGCTAATTACCTGTTATTTCCCTAAAGCACATTGAAAGACAATAATTTTGTCTTTTCTGTAGGTATATTGTTTAAAAGTACTCAAGGAATTTGATATATATCATATTGGGGGGAAAAAAGGTAAACCAAAGTATTTTTTTTTAAAGCCTCTATCTATTGCTTCTAAATAAACAATAGATTGAGTGTAAGTAAAGAAAAGAGCTCTGAACAGGAACCAAGGTCTGACCTGGGAAACATTGTGATCTTTCACAGGCAAACTGATAAATTCCCTAGATTAAGAGGAGCATCTGAAAGCTTAGACAGGGGATGACCTTTAAGTTTTCTTTTCAATTCTAAGAGTCTACAATGTTCTGTATAAAACTTGAGCCTAAAGAGTGGTTGAGAATAAACTATGGCAGATGATCCTGACATGGACTCTTCAAGGAATTGGAGCCATCCATTTTTGTGAAGGTGATGGAGTATGTAAAGAAAATATAAGGTCAGCAGGCAACCAATGGGTCATTCAAGGCCAGGGCACATGTCATTTTTTTTCTTTTCTAGCAGGCTGGTGTCATCATTAAAAGTATAAGAGAGAAAGTAGGGATGTGTTTTGAGCCCAGGCCAGGAAAGAAGGCTGCCATTTCTGCAGCATTCTTTTGGCTAAAGCAAGTCACAAGGCTAGCCCAACTCAAGAGATGAAGAAAAGTTTGTTGGATGAAGCTGCAAAGTCACATTGAAAAGGCAAAGAATAAAAAGGAATTTCTATTAAATCAACCCAACATCTATGTTAGAGAGTATACTTTATTATATTATTTGTTCACTTTACTTTCCATATTTCATTGATTCCTTTTGGATCTCCCACCTTCACGTTTAAAAAATTCTTGACAAAATTCTAGACCACAGTTAAAGAGACTCTTTGGTAAATTTTAAAAGGCTTCATATTCCAGATAATGTTTTACCTAAGTTTAAAGCATTTAAAAATATTTTTAAACATTTTGAAAATGTGTCCATTTTATTCTATAATATAGCATTTATATTAAATCTGTCATCAATCTGATGTTTGTTCTTTTGTGTTTGACCTGCTTTTTTATTCTACATTTGACATTTTTGGGGTTTGTTGCTAATGGTTTATTTTTCTGTTTCCATACCTAATTGTGAGGTTTTGTTTTGTTTTCCTTATTTATTTGTCTCTTGACTCTCTGCAACCCATCAATCTGATAATTTGTATCTCTTTAATTCTAGGTGACAGCCAGCCATTATTTATTCAACTGTTTCTCCTCATATATTGTTTTTTTCCTCTCCATCTGGAACTCATGTAAGTATTGAACACTACTTTTGTCTTCCATAGATATTACATTTTGTTTTATGTTTTCCACATCTTTATCAATTTTAGGTGGCTTTTGGAATATAACATTTACCGATTTTTTTAGTTCTCTATTTCATTCTTTGTGTTTCATTTGTTGTTCAAGCCAAATATTGTTTTCAGTTGGTTCTTTATAATGGCTTCCCTTTGCTTAAGCTTCCAATATTGTTTTTGTGTTTGTTTTTTCCCCCCGTCTAAGGATATTTATTTTGCATATTTTGAGTTCTTGTTCTGGGAGATTTTTCTTCTGATTCCTCTAAGTTGTTTAGTTTATTATGAGGTTTAGTTTTATTCATTTATTTTTTTCTAGTGCTTGCATTCCTCAAAGATTTCATGCTTTCTTGTTAGCTCATATCACCTGAAAATTATGACACGCTGTGCCAGTGGGGTTTGGACCCCACTGGTGAATTAAGGAGGGTGAATTCCTCAGAGTTAGATGAACTTTCATGTTGCAGTCTGGGTTTATCTTTTCTGATCTTAGGAAGCCTCCCATTACTTAACCCACGTCCTGCTCTTTTCCAAGGACTACCTCCTATTGAGCTAATCTATCCTACTGGGGTAGCAAAGGAAATAGCAGCATCAATAATGGCAAGCTGAACTGCACTTGTTAAAATACCTCTTAACCTAAGCCACATCCCAACTCCTCTAATGTTGCAATGCCTTCAGAGTCTGTGTCTCATACAGCTCCTTTACTGGTGGCAGTGTGCCAGGTATCATTATACCCCCTAGGGTATGAGAGAGAGAGAGAGAGAGAAAGAGAGAGAGAGAGAGAAGCAGAACTGGAAATCTGGCATGCCACTCTCCTACATTTATGGTGCTTTGTCCTTTGCCTAACTAGACTCTCATTTACCCCCCACACACTAGGATCTTGATACATTTTGTCTTCTTGAGGGTTTGCCAAGGTTTCATTATGGTCATTGCCTGTGTGTGTATTTTATACTTGTTATTTGCCACTGGAGTCTATCACACTCCCTCTCACTTCCCTGCCATCTCCAGGGGTTAAGTTTGAGAGGAGCCAGCAGCTCTTTCTCTTGTGACATTCTGTTAGCAGGCAACTTCTAAATAATTGTTTTTGCTCCCACCTTAAAATTAGGGACACTTTCTAACCACAGTTTAAATTTTCTTCTTTGGTTTTGGCGCTGCACTTCTTATAAATGCCTCTTTTTCATGCTAAAAATAATATTTATTGGCTTCTCCAAAGCTTTCTGAAGAGCAGCCCCAATCTGTGGTCCAGTTTCTCAAACTTTGATATTAAGAATTTATATCCTCAGGCCTGGAATAGGGCACAGAGGTATGCAATTTAAAAAGAATTATCCTGGGTAGTTCTCATTTACTTAGTCCACAGCCCATCCTGTAAAATAATGGTAAGGGCAATCTCCACTCACTGAGTAAAGCACAGTAGAAGCCAAAGGATATCTCTTAGGAACCCCCTATCCCCCTTCAAGGAAATAACCTAACTTGTTAGGAAATTGTATGCCCCTTAGGCATGGATGACTAACAGTTTCCAGCATGCTACTTTACAAAGGAATTTCTTAGACATATTTATTCCAGTACTCTCACATAGTACTGATTCTTCATGTTAAATATATTACCAAAAATAGTGCAGAAATAGACTTTAAAAATCCCTGAAGTATTTTATGCCATGCAGCTAGTATAGATTCAGGCTAGCAGTCCACTTGAGGGCTGGTTGAGTTTCTCAGTGCAGACATTTTCCTCCTTTACTCAGAGACAAGATATGAAAAAATACATTTCCTTACTGCCCACTTTTGTGGGGTTGACTTTCATAGAATGCTCATTCCCTGAGTGTGTCCTTTGAGGCACATGGATCTATGCCAGTGTCTCTCATCTATCTTCCTGGCACGTTCCCAAGGCTTTGCCTCAGATACCCAAGATGATGTTAGTATTGTAGCTTGAAGTTACATGAATCTTCAGAACATTCAAGACACTGTGCATATCGTGATTTATGTTTATGTTTTGGGGGGGATTTCCTTTACTTATGAGGAGGTTTTTTTGATTTTTGCTTTGCTTTTGTTTCAATTTTAGATTTTTGAGCTGTGCATTTTGAGCTATATATTTTCTCTGCAGATACTTCCCAGAAATCAGTTTCTGCCTCCTCAATGCCCACATGCAATACCATGGGACCATATATATACATAACCTTACTTAATGATCTTAGCACTTTATAGTTCAACCATTTGTTTTTAGATCCATATTGAACTAATAGAGGGCAATCATTTTCTCTCACTCATTTATTCATTGTACTATCCTAGCAAGGTGGCTGGTATATATTTGACTCTGAGTGTTGCATAAGAAGGAACCACTGAGATGAAACCACTTGAATAGATTTCCTTTCCTCATAATACTACCCCATGGAATAGAATTAGGACCTGATAATATCCAGACTTATTTAGAAAATATATACCAAATCTAAGAAAAAAGAAAAACATTTTTGTTTCATTGAAATCTTCTACCCAGAGTCATACATATTTTTATCATTTTGTTATCTAAATAAGTATGTATGTATATCTGTTTTATGTATATATGCATATATATGTACCTACATGTAGTTATCTATAAATATATACTTATATATATTTATGTATATGTATATATACATATATATTGGTGGTAGGAGCTAACCTTTACAGAATGTACTATAGCACCATGTATATAAAGGTTATTCATTAACAAATAGATTATATTTCAATGTATTAGGGGTGGTAAGTTATCCACAAAACATAAAAGAAGACTAAGTGGAAGAGGCATACACACACTTATCTTGAAAATCCTCCATTAAATCAGCAGAAATAATTTTAAAATTCAGAAATGGTCACAATCACAATATGTATTTTTCAAAGTCAATATTAGTTATGAAATATGATTCATAGTTTTTAAATGAACCTCCATCCTTAAAATGTCCCAGCCCAGTTATCAGGATTCTCTGTGTAGGGTTCTGCAACCAAAGCCAAAGTTAACAAGAAAACATGATCTTTGTTTTCACTGAAACTTTGCAGCTAGTGATACATGTATTCTATAGCAGGATTCCATTATTCTTAGGTCAATTGGCCAAATGTCATCATAGGACAATCCTAGCAAACAATATCATCATGATTTCTATAGAGAGAGAAAAAAAGAAGAATGGCTTAGAACTAAAAATCAATGCTTGTGCAAAGGACATCATAGGAAACTAATTTACTTAATGAGAACTTTGTGGAAGATACAAACAACAGATTTTATTAATCAATGTTGGCTTACACTAAAATGAGCATATATAGCTTTCCAAGTGAAAAAATATTCACGAAAAACTCTGGCATATAAATAGTATTTAAAGTATATGATTATTTGCAAGAACCGTGCTAGTTTTATAATGTCCTCTGAACTAATTTTTTATTGTTATGTAACAAATTTACCACACATTTAGCAGTTTAAAACAACACGTTTATTATCTCACAGTTTCTGTGGTCAGAATTCCAATCAAGGTTTAGATAAGTCTTCTGCTCTTGGCTTCACAAGGCTGAAATCCAGGTGTTGGTCAGACTGTGTTCTCATTTGGAGGCTGTACTGGGGAAGAATCCATTTCAAGTTCATTCCATTGGCAAAATGCATTTCCTTGTGGTTGTATGAGCAAGGGCCCATCTTCCTACTGGCTGTTGGCTGGAGGCCACCCTGAGCTTCTAGATGGCTTGTGCAGTATTTTCCTGACACATACATTGCTCTCTCCTTAAGGCAGTTTACTGTATGACAGTTTGTTTTTTCAAGGCCAGTAGGAGAGATTCTCTAGTGGAGATAGACATATATAGACACACACACACATATACACATATGTAAAGCTAACACTATCACCTTTGCCATATAGCATAACATAATCAAGGCAGTGATATCTCTACACTTTTGTCATATTCAGTTGGTTAGAAGCAAGTTATAAGAACAACCAAAACTCAAAAAGAGGGAATTATACAAGATCATCAATCACTGGGAGTCAGATTGTGATGTTTGTGCCATATCCTCATGTACTAGTATATTTCCCCTAACATGGAGAAAACTGAGTACTGAATGTTGATAGGTTGAAAACAGATTTTCTACAATAAAAATATTTGTATAGTATATTAGCTCTAAAATATCTCAATCTCTCCCATTTAACAAAAATTCCAAAGTCCATCTTTCTCAAACTCTAAAGGAACACGTTTTATCTCATTCTATGTAGGAAAATAAGCTGGAGACATTTTCTGACACTTTATTTACTGGAAAAATAAAAGTGAAGTCTTATTTACCAATTAAATGATTGAGAAAAATGGAAGTCTAAAGTTTTTTTTTTTATTGACTTAAGTAGCACATTTTGTTTGTCCACAAAATCAGGTCATCAGTAAAACACAAAGGATTGTGTTTGGCAATGAAAAATATCAGGACTTTGTGACTTATCTTAAAGTTTAATGGCATATTTTCTAAATGATATGGCTTCCCACGTATTATCAATTTATAACTGGCATCATCTTAATTTATTTCATCATGCTACTTTCAACAAAATCTATCTCCTCATTTGCTTGGATAGTTTTCATTTTTATTCTTTTTTTCTGGCTTTTTATGCTTTTTCTGTTCCCTATGCACTTTCACTATTTCTGCCCCAGTGTAGCAATGTCATGTATTAGCAATTTTCTTGAATAAGGCAGGGCACACCATGAGTTTCAGCTTCTTTTTGGTTGATGTTTATTTCAGTCTCAATACTCATGTGAGGTACAGAAGTGAGAAAAAGAACAGAAAAAAACGATAGTACTTTCCTTCAACTAACAACACAAAGTAGAGATTCAAGATAATTGAAACAGACAGACACAATAAAACAATTAAATTCTTATTTCGTTTTTTAATTTAGCTTCTGGCAGTCAACTAATAACAAATTCATATTACAGACGAGGTAGGATAGGGCCTGAGATAAAGTAGATTGAGAAAGCTTGACAACAATGAAAAAAAGATCTAATTTTATTTTTATTTGACTTGCAACCAAGAGACCAAATGTTGAAATCAAAACAAACCCTAAGGCTTGTACATGCCAGTATCTAATGTACTCAACCAAGCAGCAACTTTCAGTATTATAGTGAATAAACAGCTTCTTGCCTAATGGAGAAAATAAAGCAAAAATTTGAAACAAATTCTGTCCAACTTTGGATTACAAATTTTGATAGTATACAAAGGAAAATGACAGCAACAACAAAATAAAAATGGAAACTAAACTGACAGACCAGTAGAGAAACTAAGCTACTTTTGTTTGTTAGGGTAAATCCTAAATATATACAAATTTATATATGGATTTTGACTTACTGTACAAGTGTATGAACTGGAAGAATGCCTTTTAAAACTAATTTAGCTGGGGTGAACTCAAGACAGTGTACTAGGAGGATGCGGAATTCATGGCTCCTCAAAACTAGGGCACCAACAAGGCACTTCTGGGGGATCATGGACACCAAAGGGGATGGGAGAAACCTCCAGCGACCAGCTTGTGGGATCGTGGATCCCAGGACAGAGGTCAGGCCCAAGCTCTGGTGGTGGGAGCTCTGAGTCCAAACTGCTGGACTAACAGAGAACCTCAGACCCCAGGGAATATCAATCAGAGTGAGGCCTCCTGGAGATCCTCATCTAAGCACCAAGACCCAGCTCTATCCAACTGCCTTCAAACTCCAGTGCTGGACGTCTCAGGCCAAACAACCAATAAGACAGGAATACAGCACCACACATCTAAAAAAAAAAAAAAAAAAAAATGAAATGAGAAATCTGTTACAGATGAAGGAGCAAGGTAAAAACCTATAAGACCAAATAAATGAAGATTAAATAGGCAACCTACCTGAAAAAGAATTCAGAGTAATGATAGTAAAGATGATCCAAAATCTCAGAAAAAGAATGGAGAAAATACAAGAAACATTTAACAAGGATCTAAAAGAACTAAAGAGCAAACAAACAGTGATGAACAACACAACCACTGAAATTTAAAAATGCTCTAGAAGGAATCAATAACAGAATAACTGAGGCAGAAGAACAGATAAGTGAGCTGGAAGATAAAATGGTGGAAATAACTGCCAGGGAGCAGAATAAAGAAAAAAGAATGGAAAGAATTGAGGACAGTTTTAGAGACCTCTGGGACAACATTAAACACACCAACATTCGAATTATAGGGGTCCCAGAAGAAGAAGAGAAAAAGAAAAGGTCTGAGAAATATTTGAAGAGATTATAGTCAAAAACGTCCCTAACATGGGAAAGGAAATAGTCAATCAAGTCCAGGAAGTGCAGCGAGTCCCATACAGGATAAATCCAAGCAGAAGCATGCCAAAACAAATATTAATCAAACTATCAAAAATTAAATACAAAGAAAGAATATTAAAAGCAGCAAGGGGAAAATAACAAATAATTTACAAGGGAATCCCCATAAGGTTAACAGCTGAACTTTCAGCAGAAACTCTGCAAAGCAGAAGGGAGTGGCAGGACATATTTAAAGTGAAGAAAGAGGAAAACCTACAACCAAGATTACTCTACCCAGCAAGGATCTCATTCAGATTCGATGGAGAAATGAAGACCTTTACAGACAGGCAAAAGCTAAGAGAATTCAGCACCACCAAACCAGCATTACAACAAATGCTAAAGGAACTTCTCTAGGCAGGAAATGCAAGAGAAGGAAAAGACCTACAATACCAAACCCAAAACAATTAGGAAAATGGTAATAGGAACATACATATCAATAATTACCTTAAATGTAAATGGCTTAAATGCTCCAACCAAAACACATAGACTGGCTGAATCGATAAAAAAACAAGACCCATACATATGCTGCTACCCACTTCAGACCTAGGGACACATACAGACTGAAAGTGAGGGGATGGAAAAAGATATTCCATGCAAATGGAAATCAAAAGAAAGCTGGAGTAGCAATTCTCATATCACACAAAATAGACTTTAAAATAAAGACTATTACAAGAGACAACGAAGGACACTACATACTGATCAAGGGAACAATCCAAGAAGAAGATATGACAATTGTAAATATTTATGCACCCAACATAGGAGCACCTCATTACATAAGGCAAATGCTAACAGCCATAAAAGGGGAAATCGACAGTAACACAAATATAGTAGGAGACTTTAACACCCCACTTTCACCAAAGGACAGATCAACCAAAACGAAAATAAATAAGGAAACACAAGCTTTAAATGACACATTAAACAAGATGGACTTAACTGACATTTATAGAACATTCCATCCAAAAACAACAGAAACACTTTCTTCTCAAGTGCTCATGGAACATTCTCCAGGATAGACCATATCTTGGGTCACAAATCAAGGCTTGGTAAATTTAAGAAAATTGAAATCGTATCAAGGAACT
This sequence comes from Balaenoptera musculus, assembly GCF_009873245.2. NCBI lineage: Eukaryota > Metazoa > Chordata > Mammalia > Artiodactyla > Balaenopteridae > Balaenoptera > Balaenoptera musculus. The sequence goes on along the minus strand of NC_045791.1, from coordinate 72,516,586 downwards.
TTTGCAACCACAATGCTACAAGACTAGATATCAATTACAGGAAAAAAAAATGTAAAAATTACAAACATATGGAGGCTAAACAATATGAGACTAAATAACCAAGAGAGCACTGAAGAAATCAAAGAGAAAATCAATAAATACCTAGAAACAAATGACATTGAAAACACGAAGACCCAAAACCTATGGGATGCAGCAAAAACAGTTCTAAGAGGGAAGTTTACAGCAATACTGTCATGCCTCAAGAAACAAGAAAAATCTCAAATAAAAAACCTAAACTTACACCTAAAGCAATTAGAGAAAGAAGAACAAAAAAAACCCCAAGGTTAACAGAAGGAAAGAAATCATAAAGATCAGATCAGAAATAAATGAAAAAGAAATAAAAGAAACAATAATAAAGATCAATAAAATTAAAGGTGGTTCTTTGAGAAGATAAACAAAATTGATAAACCATTAGCTAGACTCATCAAGAAAAAAAGGGAGAAGACTCAAATCAAAAGACTTAGAAATGAAAAAGGAGAAGTAACAACCGACACTGCAGAAATAAACAAGGATCATGAGAGATTACTACAAGCAGCTATATGCCAATACAATGGACAACCTGGAAGAAATGGACAAATTCTTAGAAAAGCACAACCTTCCGAGACTGAACCAGGAAGAAATAGAAAATATAAACAGACCAATCACAAGCACTGAAATTAAAACTGTGATTAAAAACCTTCCAACAAACAAAAGCCCAGGGCCAGACAGATTCACAGGTGAATTCCATCAAACATTTAGAGAAGAGCTAACACCTATCCTTCTCAAACTCTTCCAAAATATAGCAGAGGGAGGAACACCCCCAAACTCATTCCATGAAGCCACCATCACACTGATACCAAAACCAGACAAAGATGTCACAAAAAAAGAAAACTAAAGGCCAGTATCTCTGATGAACATAGATGCAAAAATCCTCAACAAAATACTAGCAAAGAGAATCCAACAGCACATTAAAAGGATCATATACCATGATCAAGTGGGGTTTATCCCAGGAATGCAAGGATTCTTCAATATATGCAATCAATCAACATGATACATCATATTAACAAATTGAAGGATAAAAACCATATGATCATCTCAATAGATGCAGAAAAAGCTTGTGACAAAATTCAACACGGATTTATGATAAAACTCTCCAGAAAGTACGAATAGAGGGAACCTATGTCAACATAATAAAGGCCATATTTGACAAACCTACAGCCAACATTGTTCTCAATGATGAAAAACTGAAACCATTTCCTCTAAAAACAGGGAAAAGACAAGGTAGCCCACTCTCACAACTATTAGTCAACATAGTTTTGGAGGTTTTAGCCACAGCAATCAGAGAAGAAAAAGAAATAAAGGGAATCCAAATTGGAAAAGAAGCAGTAAAACTGTCGCTGTTTGCAGATGACATGATACTATACAGAGAATCCTAAAGATGCTACCAGAAAACTACTAGAGCTAATCAATGAATTTGGTAAAGTAGGAGGATACAAAATTAATACAGAGAAATCTCTTGCATTCCTATACACTAATGATGAAAAATCTGAAATAGAAATTAAGGAAACACTCCCATTTACCATTGCAATAAAAAGAATAAAATACCTAGGAATAAACCTACCTAAGGAAACAAAAGACCTGTATGCAGAAAACTATAAGACAGTGATGAAAGAAATTAAAGATGATACAAACAGATGGAGAGATATACCATGTTCTTGTATTGGAAGAATCAACTTTGTGACAATGACTATATGACCCAAAGCAATCTACAGGTTCAGTGCAATCCCTATCAAACTACCAATGGCATTTTTCACAGAACTAGAACAAAAAATTACACAGTTTGTATGGAAACACAAAAGACCCCGAATAGCCAAAACAATCTTGAGAAGGAAAAACGGAGCTGGAGAAATCAGGCTCCCTGACTTCAGACTATACTACAAAGCTACAGTAATCAAGACAGTATGGTACTGGCACAAAAACAGAAATATAGATCAATGGAATAGGATAGAAAGCCCAGAGATAAACCCACGCATCTACGGTCATCTTATCTTTGATAAAGGAGGCAAGAGTATACAATGGAGAAAAGACAGCCTCTTCAAAAAGTGGTGCTGGAAAAACTGGACAGCTACATGTAAAGGAATGAAAGTAGAACACTTCCTGAAACCATACACAGAAATAAACTCAAAGTGGATTAAAGAACTAAATGTAAGGTCAGACACTATAAAACTCTTAGAGGAAAACATAGGCAGAACACTCTATGACATAAATCACAGCAAGATCCTTTTTGATCCATCTCCTACAGAAAGGGAAATAAAAACAAAAATAAACAAATGGGGCCTCGTGAAACTTAAAAGCTTTTGCACAGCAAAGGAAACCATAAAAAAGACAAAAAGACAACCTTCAGAATGGGAGAAAATATTTGCAAACAAAGCAACTGACAAAGGATTAATTTCCAAAATATACAAGCAGTTTATGCAGCTCAATATCAGAAAAACAAACAACCCAATCCAAAAATGGGCAGAAGACCCAAATAGACTTTTCTCCAAAGAAGATATACAGATTGCCAACAAACACATGAAAGGATGGTCAACATCACTAATCATTAGAGAAATGCAAATCAAAACTACAATGGGGTATCACCTCACACCAGTCAGAATGATCATCATCAAAAAATCTACAAACAATAAATCCTGGAGAGGGTTTGGAGAAAAGGGAACCCTCTTGCACTGTTGGTGGGAATGTAAATTGGTACAGCCACTATGGAGATCATTATGGAGGTTCCTTAAAAAACTAAAAATAGAACTACCATATGACCCAGCAATCCCACTACTGGGCATATACCCTGAGAAAACCATAATTCAAAAATAGATATGTACCACAATGTTCACTGCAGCACTATTTACAATAGCCAGGACATGGAAGCAGCCTAAGTGTCCATCAACAGATGAATGGATAAAGAAGTTGTGGTGCATACATACAGTGGAATATTACTCAGCCATAAAAAGAAATGAAATTGAGTTATTTGTAGTGAGGTGGATAGACCTAGAGTCTGTCATACAGAGTGAAGTAAGTCAGAAAGAGAAAAACAAATACCATATGCTAAGACATATATATGGAATCTAAAAAAAAAAAAGCTTCTGAAGAACCTAGTGTCGGGACAGGAATAAAGACACAGACGTAGAGAATGCACTTGAGGACACAGGAAGGGAGAAGGGTTAGCTGGGACGAGGTGAGAAAGTAGCATTGACGTATACAAACTACCAAATGTAAAATAGAGAGCTAGTGGGAAGTAGCTGCATGGCACAGGGAGATCATCTCGGTGCTTTGCGACCACCTAGAGCAGTGGGGTAAGGAGGGTGGGAGAGAGATGCAAGAGGGAGGGGATATTGGGATATACGTATGCATATAGCTGATTCACCTTATACAGCAGAAACTAACACAACACTGTAAAGCAATTATACTTCAATAAAGATGTTAAAAAAAGAACAAACCTGTTTATATGAAATTACATGAAACCTTTTTCAGATAATATTTGCTGGTACAGCTTTCACTTTTCTGCTTTTTTTTTCATGATGTTAGCAAATAAGCATTTTTCCACAGTTTTTTCCCATTAATGTTCTCACAATATTAACCCAAAAATTTGAGGTCCATTATAGATTTGTATAAATCAAAAATGGTTGTCAATATGAACATTATACAGAATATCCATTTTTGTTCAGAAAACGTATCCTCATTTTTGAAGACTATATTTATGTATTTATTTTAATAGATCTTTATTGTAGTATAATTGCTTCACAATACTGTGTTAGTTTCCGTTGTACAACAAAGTGAATCATCCATATGCATACCTATGTCCCCATATCCCTTTCCTCTTGAGCCTCCCTTCCATCCTTCCTATCCCACCCCTCTAGGTCATCGCAGAGCACCGAGGTGATCTCCCTGTGCTATGCTGCTTCTTCCCACTAGCTAACTATTTTACATTTGGTAGTGTGTATATGTCGATACTATTCTCACTTCGCCCCGGTTTCCCCCTCCCCACCATGTCCTCAAGTCCGTTCTCTATGTCTACATCTTTATTCCTGCCCTGCAACTAGGTTCATCAGTACCATTTTTTTTTTTTTTTAGATTCCATATATATGTGTTAGCATATGGTATTTTTTTCTTTCTGACTTACTTCACTCTGTATGACAGACTCTAGGTCCATCCACCTCACTACAAATAACTCAATTTTGTTTTTTTTATGGCTGAGTAATATTCCATTGTATATATATGCCACATCTTCTTTATCCATTTATCTGTCAGTGGACATTTAGGTTGGTTCCATGTCCTGGCTATTATAAATAATGCTGCAGTGAACATTGTGGTACATATCTCTTTTTGAATTATGGTTTTCTCAGGGTATATGCCCAGTAGTGGGATTGCTGGGTCATATGGTAGTTCTATTTTTAGTTTTTTAAGGAACCTCCATACTGTTTTCCATAGTGGTTGTATCAATTTACATTCCCACCAACAGTGCAGGAGGGTTCTCATTTCACCATACCCTTTCCAGCATTTATTGTTTCTAGATTTTTTGATAATGGCCATTTTGACCAACGTGAGGTGTTACCTCATTGTAGTTTTGATTTGCATTTCTCTAATGATTAGTGATGTTGAGAATCCTTTCATGTGTTTGTTGGCAATCTGTATATCTTCTTTGGAGAAATGTCTGTTTAGGTCTTCTGACCATTTTTGGATTGGCTTGCTTGTTTTTTTGGTATTGAGCTGCATGAGCTGCTTGTAAATTTTGGAGATTAATCCTTTGTCTGTTGTTTCATTTGTAAATATTTTCTCCAATTCTGATGGTTGTCTTTTTGTCTTTTTTATGGTTTCCTTTGCTGTGCAAAAGGTTTTATGTTTAATTAAGTCCCATTTTTAAATTTCTGTTTTTATTTCCATTTCTCTAGGAGGTAGGTCAAAAAAGATCTTGCTGTGGTTTATGTCAAAGAGTGTTTTTCCTATGTTTTCCTCTAAGAATTTTAGTGTGTGGTCTTACATTTAGGTCTTTAATCCATTTGGAGTTTTGTTTTTTTTTTAATTTATTTATTTGGCTGTGTCGGGTCTTCGTTACTGCATGGGCTTTCTCTAGTTGCAACGAGCAGGGGCTACTCTTCGTTGCGGTGCACGAGCTTCTCATTGTGGTGGCTTCTCTTGTTGCAGCTTCTCTTGTTACAGATCATGGGCTCTAGGCACACAGGCTTCAGTAGCTGTGGCACATGGGCTTAGTTGGTCCGCGGCATGTGGGATCTTCCCGGACAAGTGGTTGAACCAGTGTCCCCTGTGTTGGCAGGAGGATTCTTAACCACTGCACCACCATGGAAGTCCTTGGAGTTTATTTTTGTGTTAGGTAGTGTTCTAATTTCATTCTTTTACATGTAATTGTCCAGTTTTCCCAACACCACTTATTGAAGAGGCTGTCTTTCCTCCATTGTATGTTCTTGCCTCCGTTGTTGTAAATTAGGTGACTTTATGTGCGTGGGTTTATCTCTGGGCATTCTATCCTGTACTATTGATCTATATTTCTGTTTTTGTGCCAGTACCTTACTGTCTTGATTACTGTAGCTTTGTGGTATAGTTTGAAGTCAGGGAGACTGTTTCCTCCAACTCCGTTTTTCTTTCTCAAGATTGCTTTGGCTATTCGGGGTCTTTTGTGTTTCCATACAAATTGTAAAATTTTTGGTTCTAATTCTGTGAAGAATGCCATTGGTAGTTTGATAGGGATTGCATTGAATCTGTTGATTGCTTTGGGTAGTATAGTCATTTTCACAATTTTGATTCTTCCAATCGAAGAACATGGTATATTTCTCCATCCGTTTATGTCATCTTTGATTTCTTTCATCAGTGTTTCATAGTTTTCTGCGTACAAGTCTTTTGCCTCCTTAGGCAGGTTTATTCCTAGGTATTTTATTCTCTTTGTTGCAACGGTAAATGGGAGTGTTTCCTTAATTTCTCTTTCAGATTTTTCATCATCAGTGTAGAGGAATGCAAGAGATTTCTGTGCATTAATTTTGTATCCTGCAACCTTACCAAATACATTGATTATTTCTAGTAGTTTTCTGGTGGCATCTTTAGGATTTTCTATGTATTGTATCATCTCATCTGCAAACAGTAACAGTTTTATTTCTTCTTCTCCAATTTGTATTCCTTTTATTTCTTTTTCTTTGATTGCCATGGCTAGCACTTCCAAAACTGTGTTGAATAAGAGTGGCAAGAGTGGGAATCCTTGTCTTGTTCCTGATCTTAGTGGAAATGCTTTCAGTTTTTCACCATTGAGTATGATGCTTGCTTTGGGTTTGTCATATATGGCGTTTATTATGTTGAGGTAGGTTCCCTCTATGCCCATTTTCTGATGAGTGTTTATCATAAATGGGTGTGAATTTTGTCAAAAGCTTTTTCTGCATCTTTTGAGATGATCATATGGTTTTTATTCCTTAATTTGTTAATGTGATGTATCACATTGATTGATTTCCATATATTGAAGAATCCTTGCATCCCTGGGATAAACCCCACTTGACCATGGTGTATGATCTTTTTAATGTGTTGTTGGATTCTGTTTGCTAGAATTTTGTTCAGGATTTTTGCATCTATGTTCATCAGGGATATTGGTCTATAATTTTCTTTTTTGTGTGTGATATTTTTCTGGTTTTGGTATCAGGGTGATGGTGGCTTCATAGAATGAATTTGGGAGTGTTTCTCCTCTGCAATTTTTTGGAAGAGTTTGAGAAGGATGGGTGTTTGCTCTTCTCTAAATGTTTGATAGAATTCACCTGTGAAGCCATCTGGTCCTGGACTTTTGTTTGTTGGAAGATTTTAAATTATGGTTTCAATTTCATTACTTGTGATAGGTCTGTTTTTATTTTCTAATTCTTCATGGTTCAGTCTTGGAAAATTGTACCTTTCCAAGAATTTGTCCATTTCTTTGTGGTTGCCCATTTTATTGGCATAGAGTTGTTTGTAGTAGTCTCTTATAATCCTTTGTATTTCTTCAATGTCAGTTGTGATTTCTCCTTTTTCATTTCTAATTTTATTGAGTTGCGTCGTCTCCCTTTTTTTCTTGATGCGTCTGGCTAAAGGTTTATCAATTTTGTTTATCTTCTCAAAGAACCAGCTTTTAGCTTTTTAATCTTTGCTATTGTTTTCTTTGTTTCTATTTCATTTATTTCTGGTCTGATCTTTATTTCTTTCCTTCTACTGCCTTTGAGTTTTCTTTGTTCTTCTTTCTCTAATTGTTTTAAGTGTCGGGTTAGATTGTTTATTTGAGATTTTTCTTGTTTCTTTAGGTGAGATTGAATTGCCATAAACTTTGCTCTTAGAAGTGCTTTTGCTGCATCCCATACGTTTTGGGTCATCGTGTTTTCGTTGTCATTTGTTTCTATGTATTTTTTTATTTCTTCAATGATATCTTGGTTATTTAGGAGCACACTGTTTAGCCTTCATGTATTTGTGTTTTTTACAGTTTTTTTTCCCTATAATTGGCTTCCAGTCTCATAGTGTTGAGGTCAGAAAAGATGCTTGATACTATTTCAGTTTTCTTAAATATTCCAAGGCTTGATTTGTGACCCAAGATATGATCTATCCTGGAGAATGTTCCATGTGCACATGAGAAGAAAGTGTATTCTGCCACTTTTGGGTGGAATGTTCTATAAATATCAAATAAATCTATCTGGTCTAACATGGCACCGGGAGATCAGCTTGGTGCTTTGTGACCACCTAGAGGGGTGGGATAGGGAGAGTGGAAGGGAGAGGCAAGAGGGAGGAGATATGGGGATATATGTATATGTATAGCTGATTCACTTTGTTATAAAGCAGAAACTAACACACCATTGTAAAGCAATTATACTCCAATAAAGATGTTAAAAAAAAATATATATATATATATAGATATATATATATATATATCTGGTCTATTGTGTCAGTTAAAGCTTGTGTTTCCTTATTTATTTTCTGTTTCAATGATCTGTCCATTGGTGTAAGTGTGGTGTTAAAGTCCCCTACTATTGTGTTACTGTTGATTTCTGCTTTCATGGTTGTTAGCATTTGCCTTATGTATTGAGGTGCTCCTATGTTGGGTGTATAAACATTGGTAATTGTTATATCTTCTTCTTGGATTGATCCTTTGATCATTATGTAGTGTCCTTCTTTGTCTCTTGTAACCGTCTTTATTTTAAAGCCTATTTTATCTGATATGAGCATTGCTACTCCAGCTTTCTTTAGATTTCCATTTGCATGGAATATCTTTTTCCATTCCTTCACTTTCAGTCTGTATGTGTCCCTAGGTCTGAAGTGGGTCTCTTGTAGACGGAATGTATAGGGGTCTTGTTTTTGTATCCATTCAGTCAGTCTGTGCCTTTTGGTTGGGGCATTTAATCTATTTACATTCAAGGTTTTTACTGGTATGTATGTTCCTATTACCATTTTCTTAATTGTTTGGGTTTGTTTTTGTGGGTCTTTTTCTTCTCTTGTGTTTCCCGCCTAGAGAAGTTTCTTTATCATTTGTTGTAAAGCTGGTTTGGTGGTATTGAATTCTCTTAGCTTTTGCTTGTCTGAAAAGCTTTTGATTTCTCCATTGAATCTGAATGAGATCCTTGCTGGGTAGAGTAATCTTGGTGGTAGGTTTTTCTCTTTCATCACTTTAAGTATATCCTGCCACTCCTTTCTGGCCTGCAGAGTTTCTGCTGAAAAATCAGCTAATAACCTTATGGGGATTCCTTTGTATGTTGTTTTTTGCTTTTCCCTTGCTGCTTTTAATATTTTTTCTTTGAATTTAATTTTTGTTAGTTTGATTAATATGTGCCTTGGTGTGTTTCTCCTAGAGTTTATCCTGTATGGGACTCTTCCTGGACTTGGGTGCCTTTTTCCTTTCCCATGTTAGGGAGGTTTTCTACTATGATCTCTTCAAATATTTCCTCAGACCCTTTCTTTTTCTCTTCTTTTTCTGGGACCCCCATAATTCAAATGTTGGTGCATTTAGTGTTGTCCCAGAGGTCTCTGAAATTGTCTTCAATTCTTTACATTCTTTTTTCTTTATTCTGCTCCTTGGCAGTTATTTCCACCATTTTGTCTTCCAGCTCACTTATTCGTTCTTCTGCCTCAGTTATTCTGTTATTGATTCCTTCTACTGTATTTTTCATTTCAGTTATTGTGTTGTTCACCTCTGTTTGTTTGCCCTTTATTTCTTTGAGATCTTTGTTAAACATTTCTTTTATTTTCTCATTCCATGCCTCCATTCTATTTCTGAGATTCTGGATCATCTTTACTATCTTTACACTGAATTCTTTTTCATGTAGATTGCCTATTTATCTTCATTTATTTGTTCTTTTAGGTTTTACCTTGCTCCTTCATGTGTGACATATGTTTTTGCCATCTCATTTTTTTTTTTCTTTTTTTATGAGTTGGATTGCATTCCTTTCTTACTAGTTGTTTAGTCTGAGGCTTCCAACACTGGGGATTGTAGACTGTTGGGTAGAGCTGGGTCTTGGTGCTGTGATGAAGACCTCTGTGAGACCTCACTCTGATGAATATTCCCTGGGGTCTGAGGTTCTCTGTTAGTCCAGTGGTTCAGACTCAGAACTCCCACCGCTGGAGCTTTGGCCCAATCCCCGGCTTGTGAATCAAGATCCCACAAGCCACATGGGGGGGCCAAAAATAAATAAATAGAGAACAATAACAAAGTAAAAAATAAAATTAGACTAGGAAACTAACAGATATGTTAGAAAAAATATAAAAATAAAAATATAGATGAATAAACAACTGGAAGGTATAACACTACCATAGTACTAAAAATTAGTAGGAGGGAAAAGAAAAAAAGAAAAAAAAAAACGGAATAGGACTTGGTTTTGGAGAGTGGGGCCTAAGCAAGGGCGAGGTTTGGGTGGTGGGTGGGGCCTATGCTTAGGACCCACAGGGCTGGAAAAGGCCTTGGGTGCTGTGGGAGGTTGGGCTTAGGCTCAATGGAAGAGAAGGGGCCCAGGTGTGCACCCCCCCACCCCCCCGGTCTCAGAGGGTGGGGGACCTCACCTGGGAGCACAGCAGGCTTCCTGGGCTTGAGTGGGTGGGGCAAATGCCCTCCTCTCCTCTCCTGCTCCTCCTGTCCTGGAGGGACCCTCCCGACTGCCTCTCCTAATCTCCCCAGCCACAGGGGTGCCAATCCTGTCTGGCCTCCACTTCTCCAACCCCCTCACTCCCCCCACGTCCTAGGGGTTCACTTGGGGGTTCCTCCTATCTCCTTGGGCATCAGGGTCCCCCACCAGTGGCTGGCAGGTGCCCTAGTTGTGGGGAGATGCTAACTCAGCATCTTCCCACACCACCATCTTGACTCTGCCCCCCAAGACTATATTTTGATACACATCATCTTTTTGATCTGTGAAATTTAGAGAAAATTTCTTTAATTAAAGAAAATGCACATTAAATCACTGGTTGGATAAGGTTAATTTCCCAAAGTTTAGGATATTAAATTAATGAAAAGATACAAAAAGAATGAAGTGCAGCACTGTTGCTGCAAGGCAATATATTTATGAAAACTAGACAAGCAACAGAATTGACAAGATCCAATTAATTTTTCAAATTTAATGTATTCAAAACTGAACTTCTGATCTTCTTCTCTAAATGTGATCCTCCCCTAATGCTCCCAATCACAGAAAATGACATTTTCATTTCTCATGTGGTTCAGACTAGAAATCTGGGTGTCATCATTTACATCTCCCTCACACACACTGTCTATGTCCAACCTATCACCAGCTGTGCTAGTTTCTTTAATTCTGCTTGTATGTCAAGTAGTCTTCTTTTCCCTGTTGTTACTGCTATCGTGTTAGCCCTAGCTGTCATCACTTCTTATCTCTGCTACTTCACTAGCCTGACAATACCTCCTTCAACATCTACTCTTATCTTCCTCAGACCTTACTTCTTATACTAACCAGAGTAATTTTAAAAAATACAAATTGGATCACATTATTCTTGGTTTTAAAATCCCCCAATGGCTTTGTAATAAACTAAGGATAATATTAAGAATCTTAAACATGACTGACAGATTTCTGCATGTCCTTGTCCCTGAATATCTCTCCAACTTTTTCAAGCCACATTCTTTTTGTTCATTCTGCTTCCTTCACACCATCACTACCACATGTATCTTACTATCCCCATACCTTCTCTCTTCCCAGCCTCTTCACATGGTTAATTCTTACCCATCATCTGATCAAATGCTGTTATATTAAATTGCCTATTACAGATTTTTTTTCCTGTTATGACTTTGCATGTCAGACTGTTCTGAGTAAATTTTATTGATACCATTTTTACTTTAGTGTTATTTGTGTAATTATTAGCTTATAGTCATTATTTCTGACTAGATTTTAAGGAATATAAACCCAGAAAATTTATTTGTTCCTTGTTCTATTCCCAGTATTTGGTACTAGGCTAACTCATAATAAGAAAGAAAATTATTGTTGAATAAACTAGTAGGGGGCTAAACATTAGCATGTGTTTAAAGATTTAACATTCAAATATTGTTGCAATTCTCTAGTGTGGTACATTTTGGAGAAATAATAGAGAAACCATGGGAATTTAAAGTTGGAATAAATCTTAAAGTCTCCTAGGTCATCCTTTTATTACCAACCAAGTCTCAGAGAGAATAAAAGGTTAGATATCATGCCATTAGTTAAAGTCAAAACAAGGACAAAAAGTAAGTTTTCTACCTCCCAGTCTAGTGCCTGTGCTATTGGTAGTTTGGGTCTTATTACCATGACTGTGTACGTTTCTTCTACCCTTTTCTCAGTAATGTGGGTATTATGTTTCTATCTGTATGTCTTATAGTTAATCACTTATTTTTGTAGGAAACTACTCTTTGATTTCAAAAATACACTAAATGCTGATTTTTCTACATCTCTGACCACTCAGTTTCTCTGCTTGTTCCTGAAATCTACCCATTATTCAGGCTCTGTTTTTGTTCTCCTGCACTTTTCATATTCTGTAACAATTCAGGTGATTCCATATACTTCAAATCCTTCACCTATTTTATATATGATAGTTGATCCAAAATTTAAATCCCAAGGTGATCTCTTTTCCTTGTCTTCCTGAATCAAATAATCATCTATTAGATATTTCTAGTAATAGAAGTTGGAAGTTAGTAGTAGTAGTTGGAAATCTCATAACATCCTAAACAAAATAAAAATCATCATCTAATCTTCCAAATAGTCTTCCCCAGCCCAAGACTTAATGTACACTATTGTCATTCTTCTGCATGCCAAAGCCTGAAAAGTCACAGGTATCCCATTCTCTGTCACTTCCATTCTCTGCCTCATCACAGTCAACTTGTCAACTTCTGTGGACTCTCTCGCTTAAATATTTCCAGGTTTTGCCTCCTCATCTCTATCCCGACTGTCATTGCCTTACTTCTGTTGCTTTGCTTCTCTCAGCTACATCATTGCATCACATTTAACTGCAAGTTAAATGTCGTCTTTGAGCCACACTTCATGGTACATCTAGGTTCCTTTTTAAGCTAAAAGTTTATTACGGTGTTAATCCTCAATCAGATGCCTTATTAGCAAGTGTTTCACCTGCCTTTAACATAAGATACAAACGTGTTAGTCTGTTCCTTAAGATTTTTGGTCACAAGTGACAAAATCAAATGCAAATTAGTTTGAGCAAACAGAAGAAATTTATTGTCTCATGGGATCTAAGGAAGGAGTCAATGATCAAACTACTGGAGAGGCAAAGGTAAACTGAATGAGGAGACTCAAACACCACTGAGATACTCTCTCCTTTGTTCTCTAAGTTTCCCTAAACATTAGCATGATTCTCTCTTATTTTGTACTTGCTCTTTTGAAATGAGGGAGAACATTATCTGTAAACAGTACCTCAGATTTATATGAAACAACACCTTTTCTTCAAATTGAGGTCATGATAATGTTTAGGTTTCTAAATCACACTTTTTTGTTTCAACAGTAACAGAAAGGAAGACCATCAAGACCAAAGCAAAGGAATAATAGAAAAAGGAATACCTACAAAATTACTGAACTTCAAATTTAAATCCAAAGTTCTTAAGTAAGGACTTAAGCAATTTAACCAGTGTAATATATATATTACTGTCCTAGTTCAGTCATATTACAAAGTTTAAACTTTATTTTCTCTTTAATAGTATGAATTGACTTGCAAGAAAAGCTGCAAACATCTTTCAGGGAAAGAAAATGGATTGTGGTTTCAGAAAATATTTACAGTACAATGTTGTTCCTGCAGTGTTGTTCAGTAGAAGACCACTGTGCTGCTGTTGTTCAAGATGTGAAGCCAGATCTTTCTTACTGTTGTTTTGTTAGCAGAGCCACGCAATTGACAATGGCATCCAAAAGAAAGTAGCGTTTCTCAATATTCCTTAATTTCCATACGTAGCCACAGAACTTAACACAGTATGCATTTGAATCTAATTTGCTTCTTTTCTTATTCATACGTAAAATATATGCTTTCTAAATTGGTTTAATGGAAGCAATTATCAGAACAATATTCATTGGAAGTGCTGTGTGTTAGGAAAATTCATAAAAATAGAAAATACATTTTCTGGATAGACTTGTATAACCATTTTAGCTCAAGAAGTAAGCAGATCAGCACTATGTGACTGACCAGCGTTCTTCTTAATCTATCTTTAATTCAATGTGTTCCATTAGAATCTAAACCCCTTGAGGATTGCTGGGACTTTGGTTTAATACTAAACTCCCATTGCCACAAACAAGGTGGTATTTGCTTAATCATTTCATATACACGTACTTCTAATTTTATTGTCTTTTTCTTTTAAACCACTAATAACCTGGTTTAGAGAGTTGTGAATCTATAACATTTATAGTTAGTACCTACTATGTGGAAATCTTACATGAGAATCTGGTAAACATTTAAGTTATATTAAGAAGGACTCTTCTTTTCCATACATCAAATAACAATTTGGAAAAATAGAAGAATTTATTATTGACCTAGAGGTTTAAAAGGCATGAAGAGTCAACAGTCCACAGCAAGTGGACCATGCATATTTGAATGGCATGCATGGCACAGCCTCTAGGTATAAAGAGTTTGTGTTTCCGGTAATTGCTGAGTGCCTGGAATAAAGAGAACAGCTGATTCTTGAATTTCAGGTCTATGCATATCAGTAACACTAGTTGTTCCCAAATACATGGAATATCTTTCCTGTGCTTTTTTCATGCCAAATTTATACCCCCATTTGTTCCCTTTTAAACTTCAATCTTACACCCATAGCTTTACAGAGTAAAGTAATCATGCTAAATTTTTGTTCTACAAAGATAAGAATAGAGATACTTATAGTAGTTATCAAGAGGAAGTATTAAATATAAATAGGGTGTTGTTGAGAAATAAAGGTCTCTCTTGAAACTGTTATGTTGTTTGAAATATGAAGAAGTGGAATGGAAGGTAAGAGGATTGGTACAGTAAAAGATCAATAGAAAGTAGGTAGAGGGATTCATATATGCCATTCTACTTGTTGATCACACATTTGTACAATTACAGGAATATAATTTCCAACCAATATGTCTCAAAATTATAGCCATCACTACATTTTATGTGAAGCCTTATAAAACCTCAAAATTCAGGTTACTTCTCATAAGCCTAAGTTGAATAAACCTAGAGGGAAAAAGGAAATATGTTCTCTAACATATCATTCCTGGCAAAATGTGGAAAGCTTCAGAAGTTCAAGAGAAATTACAAATATTTCAGGATAAAAGTTGATTAGAAATGTAAGAACCTAGAGGTAGTTTTGAAAAGTACTGTAAAATTTGAAAGTACTTGTTAAAGTAATCAAGTTTAAAGAGGTAGTGATAAAAATGTAATCCAGAATTGCCCCTGGATCTCTTTATTGGATAAAAAAATCTATAGCAAAGGATGAAACTACTTTAACTCATTTCAAACCTGCAGTTTTTTAGTATGAAAATTTGAAAGCAGAGAGTAGAAACTCTCCATGGCATTTTGTAAATTGTTGAACAATGTGTTTCAATATTCCCTGCAAATGATCATGCTTGGAAACACTGCCTATTTGTTGGCAAAGAGCAGACTTTAAAAGTTGTAGGCAGAAGTCGCCCTGCAAGTAAACATGAAATAATTTGTTTCTGTGTATAGGTCACAGAGAGGCTAATGATATGAGGATAATTAAACAAAAAGAATTTTTTATTAAATAAAAACTATCATTTCTCTTCTGCCATGTTTATAGTCCCACAGTCTCTATTAAATAATATTTAGATAGATAAACCCAAGACCACAGTCTAACTGCAAAGTGTCTTTCATGCCATTTCTTTTATCATTATGCATCCATCTATATAGACATTTTCTAGAAAGAACTCAATTCTTCCTGCCTCATTTCTTTCAATTAGATTTTACATTTTTCTGATTTGTTCAAATCTTTGCCTTTTAATCATCAAAAATATAAACTATCCCAAAATCTTCCCTGATTTTCTGACTGGAAGTATTTATCCACTCATATCAATATCTTTAAAATGTTTTTAGTTTGTATACCATTTTTTACATTATGTTTGTTACTAGTAACTTGTATATTGTTGCATAATCTCCACGACTAGATTTTAAGTTGCCTTAGGACAATTAATTGTTTTCTTTTTCCCATTCACACTTAAAAAGTCACCTTGTACCTAGTAATCTTTTTAGTAAATGTTTCCTGAGTATTCTGACTATATAAAAAGAGTATCACATGATTTTGATTACTTTCTAAAAATACACACTAAAAATGTCAAGATGCTTTGATTAAAGTCCCTAATTGATTAATTATCATTAGGAAAATTGATAAGTAACCTTGTTACATAATTGTCACCTTCAGTTACTTTTAATTTACACTTAGAACTCATGTCAAAGGATGACATTCCAGAATTTGGGACTGATCATTAGGAAAGTCATTATAATTAACAGGGTATTTCTCATGAAATGTGTTTTGACTATTGGCAATATTTTGTATGTAATCAAACCAAATTATGATACTTAACATTTAATCAAAATCACTTCTCAAGAGCAAGTTATTTTGTACATTTTTTTTGCTTTCTTATTCACTTATTTACTATAAAATGGTTAGCATTATGAAGTATATTCTATGTTTAGTACTTTATTTTAATTATATATCAAACAATCTTTTATTTTGGACAAATGTTCTTTTTTTTACTTACTTCCTTTTTCCTCGATTTGGTGGAGGGCATCAGCAAAAGTATTTATTGGTCTTTCTTTTTCTTTTTTTAAAATACAGAGAGACACCTGGCACACGTGTGTTATTATATATACAGTAATTCCCGCTATCCGCGATTTTGCTTTGTGCAGTTTGTTACCCATGGTCAATGGCAGTCTGGAAATAGTAAATGGAAAATTCCAGAAATAAACAATTCATAAGTTCTAAATCGCACACCCATTCTGCATAGTGTGATGAAATCTCTCATCGTTCAGCTCTGTCGCGCTCCAGATGTGAATTGTGCCTTTGTCCATTGTATCCCTTCAGTTGCTTAGTAGCCCTCTTGATTATCAGATCGACTGTCACAGTACCGCAGTGCTTGTGTTCAAGTAACCCTTATCTAACTTAAAAATGGCTCCAAAGCACAAGAGTAATAATGCCGGCAATTCGGATATGCCAAAGAGAATCCGTAAAATACTTCCTTTAAATGAAATGGTGAAAGTTCTTGACTTAATAAGGAAAGAAAAAAAATCATATGCCGAGGATGCTAAGGTCTGCATTATGAACGAATCTCATATCCATGAAATTGTGAACAAGGAAAAAGAAATCTGTGCTAGTTTTCTGTGACGCCTCAAACTGCAAAAGCTATGGCCACAGTATGTGATAAGTGCTTAGTTAAGATGGAAAAGGCATTAAACTTGCACAATATGATATTTTGAGAGAGACACCACATTTCCATAATTTTTATTATAGTATTGATATATTGCTTTATCATTCATTATTAATCTCTTACAGTGGCTAATTTATATTCATATGCATTGTATGTATAGGAAAAAAACAATAGTTTGTATAGGGTTCAATACTACCCAAGATTTCAGGCATCCACTGGAGGTGTTGGAATATATCCCCCATAGATAAGAGAGGACTATTGTAGTCTTTTAAGTCTGTGATTTCCAAATCTGTTTGACCAGCAAATACCATTTGGATTTCTGTTAGCTTGATTTCTTATCTTTACTCCAGTCCCATTAAATCAGTTGGAAGTATGAGGCAGGGGACTAGGAATTTTCAATTTAGTAAGATTCCAGTTTAACTCCAGTGATATCCCAGTTTCAATACTAGGGCCTAAGCTATCAAGGTATGATTCATTTTGAAAGAATCAACCCATTATGTTTCAAAAGGGAAAATTTGAGGAAAATTTCTAGCTACAGCTCCTTGACCACTGAAGGAACAGAGGAATGGACTGGACAACTTTTCAGATAAGACATATAGAAATAACATTTTAACACTGTCACATAACTAGTACTAAAAACCAGTAATATTTATAAATGGGTTTGTTATATATCATGTTGAGTGCATTATTTAAATTAGAAATGGAATAATTCTGTTATTCAAATTACATTGGTAGGTATTATATTTAATACTGAGAAAGAGGAATAATCCATAAAAATGATTGATATTATAGGTTTTATAGATTGTCAGTAATTTTTAATTTTATATAGCATTTTATGCCATTCATCAATAGTAGGAAAATCTACAAAATCCAGCATGTTGCATTACTTGTCTGAAATATATTAGTTCTTTAGCTTAATCAACCATCTAAAAGAACTAGAGAGAAATATGTATTCATGTTTGTACTAAAACCATAAAAATTGTTTTATAAAAGCAATTTAATGTGCTTTAATTTGTTTGAGGTTGGCTTGTGAAATATTACTTTAACAAATCTACTACTGAAAAATGTTTTTTTCAAATCTGATTATATCAGTTCTGATATCCTTAAAACCTTTGTCTCAAAATCTTCTACTGTTAGTATGTTAGTACTTGCAAAATCTTGGTTTCATTTCTATTACTGACTCATTTGGATTATGAAAAAAATCAATTTTAATACCAGAATTTTTGATCTCAAGGTAAAATAGGTCTATTAAATGATAACAATTTTATTTATGTGGTAACTTCAAAATCAAAACTTCAATATAACAAATACTAAAAAGCAAAAATTTTGTGCAAAGATTTACCAAATCTGCAATTTCTAATCTTCAATGATTAAGAAGGAAGCGGATGGTAACTAGATTTGTGGTGGTGATCATTGTAGTGAATACAGATGCCAAATTATAATCTATACACCTGAAACTTATATAATAAAAATCAGAAAACAACAAAAATAATAAAAATAAATAAATAAATATGCTAATTGAGTGGAAAATAAAAAAAAAGGAAAGTGGATATTTGTGTTGGCATTGTTTCTGGAATTGGTAGTGTTATATAATTTTATGACTGAAATGATTCCCAAAGATGCTGGTCTGAAACTAATTTTATCTATCTATCTATCTATCTATCTATCTATCTATCTATCTATCTATCTATCTATCTATCACTTACCTATATATTTAGTCAGTTAATATGTATTGAGATTTCTTTGGAGTGTTCTGGGAGCATGGAGTTTCAATGCACTGCTGGATTAAGTATAAATTGGTTTAAACTTCCTGAAAGACAGTGTATCAAAAATTTTGAATATCTTTGATTCAGGAATATAGCATCTAAGAACCTAGTCTTAAAAAAATGATGTATATATACAAAATTTTATTTAGAAGGATGTTCACTGAGGCATTGTTGAGAAAAATGATAAAGCTATTCTTAGGTTGCCTTATCAACAGTGACGTAGGAGCACAAAACCTCTTGCTAACTGAATCTAAATACATTTTTCTTCATTTACTCACATTGTGTAAGCAGATGTGTCCTTCTTCTAAGAATAAGGTCTGTAATTATTCAGCTCACCTTTGTTCACTTTCCAGTGAATATCTGTCGGTTCTTTTGGGGTTTTCCTGTTCTCAGGTCCTTCATTTGTCTTATTAATTTCCTCTGCTGCTTCTGCTCAGATGTTGATACCAGGCAGGTCTTGTAAATCTTTGTGATTTGGCCCTACTTCCTTGTGTTTTGAAGAGATACATTGCAGTCAAGTTTGTTTTAAATATTGCCCATGAATGTGCTATGTGTTTTTATGTACAGATTCAAGAAGATTCAAAATTAATCTTCCGTCACTGCCACCATGTTCCAAAAAGTCCTATACTCATCATTTTAAACATGAGAAAATTTGATTTCTTCTTGTTAAAGATAGAAAAACCAGTGATAACATTTCCTAAAATAAATCTCTAACTAAAAGTATAGAAAATAAAGAGCTTATCATATATCTCTGCACTTTAGTAATACAGAATTTGAATTTGCTAGTTGACTGTCACAATGATTAACATGTAGGTATTTAGTGTAGATGCTCTTCAATTTTTTTTTTTTTCCATTTGATTACTGTGGCATAAACAGTCTTCTTTTGAAGTTAACTACTCCCTGGAATGTGTGTACCTTAGAATCAATAAAAATTGCAAGACCTTTGTGTGAGAGGATGCAAAATTTTCCATAAAAATATAAGCAAATTCTGGAAACAGATTTATAAAATAGCTACCTATAATGAGTACATGGATTTGAGTTAACACAAATTTGCATTTATGACTTTGAGTCATGTATTTCACTCATAGGCTTCTTTTTCTAAAAAAAAAATTAGATCAGTAATTGTAATGCTAATAAATTGTAGGTTACTATTTAACTTTCTTTGTTTTACGCCTACACACTCTCTCTGACTGATGATACAGCAGTTCCAGCCAAGAATTCACAATGGTAAGACTGAATTCATTTTCTAGTACTCTAATATGTCAATCATTGGCTTCAGAAATCAGGAAGGATAGTAGAATAACAAGTACATAATGTTAAATTATTAATAAAAGGAAGATAAAAGAACTTTAAAACCAGTAATGACAGGATTAGGTTAAAAACGTAGTAGAGTCAAGATTCTGTACTTTTGTTTGAATTTTATTTTATTTATTTATTTATTTATACAGCAGGTTCTTATTGGTTATCTATTTTATACATATTAGTGTATATATGTCAATCCCAATCTCCCAATTCATCCCACCACCACCACCACCCACCACCGCCACTTTCCCCCCTTGGTGTCCATAAGTATGTTCTCTACATCTGTGTCTCTATTTCTGCCTTGCAGAGCAGTTCATCTGTACCATTTTTCTAGATTCCACATATATGTGTTAATATATGATATTTGTTTTTCTCTTTCTGACTTACTTCATTCTGTATGACATACTCTATATCCAACCACGTCTCTACAGATGACCCAATTTCGTTCCTTTTTATGGCTGAGTAATATTCCACGGTATATATGTACCACATCTTCTTTACCTATTCATCTGTCGATGGACATTTAGGTTGCTTCCATGACCTGGCTATTGTAAATAGTGCTGCAATGAACATTGGGGCGCATGTGTCTTTTTGAATTATGGTTTTCTCAAGGTATATGCCCAGTAGTGGGATTGCTGGGTCATATGATAATTTGATTTTTAGCTTTTTAAAGAACCTCCATACTGTTCTCTATAGTGGCTGTATCAATTTACATTCCCACCAACAGTGCAAGAGTGTTCCCTTTTCTTCACACCCTCTCCAGCATTTGTTGTTTGTAGATTTTCTGATGATGCCCATTCTAACTGGTGTGAGGTGATACCTCATTGTAGTTTTGATTTGCATTTCCCTAATAATTAGTGATATTGAGCAGCTTTTCATATGCCTCTTGGCCATCTGTATGTCTTCTTTGGAGAGATGTCTATTTAGGTCTTCTGCTCACTTTTGGATTGGGTTGTTTGTTTTTATAATATTGAGCTGTGTGAGCTGTTTATATATTTTGGAGATTAATCCTTTGTCTGTTGATTTGTTTGCAAATATTTTCTCCCATTCTGTCTTTTCGTCTTGTTTGTAGTTTCCTTTGGTGTGCAAAAGCTTGTAAGTTTCATTAGGTCTCATTTGTTTATTTTTGTTTTTATTTCCATTACTATAGGAGGTGGATCAAAAAAGATCTTGCTGTGATTTATGTCAAAGAGTGTTCTTCCTATGTTTTCCTCTAAGAGTTTTATAGTGTCTGGTCTTACATTTAGGTCTTTAATCCATTTTGAGTTTATTTTTGTGAATGGTGTTAGGGAGTGTTCTAATTTCATTCTTCTACATGTAGCTGTCCAATTTTCCCAGCACCACTTATTGAAGAGACTGTCTTTTCTCCATGGTTTATCCTTGCCTCCTTTGTCATACATTAGTTGACCATAGGTGCATGGGTTTATCTCTGGGCTTTCTATCCTGTTCCATTGATCTATATTTCTGTTTTTGTGCCAGTATCATATTGTCTTGATGACTGTAGCTTTGTAGTATAGTCTGAAGTCACGGAGTCTGATTCCTCCAGCTCCGTTTTTTCCTCTCAAGTTTGCTTTGGCTATTCAGGGTCTTTTTTGTCTCCATGCAAATTTTAAGATTTTTTGTTCTAGTTCTGTAAAAAAATGCCACTGGTAATTTGATAGGGATTGCATTCGATCTGTAGATTGCTTTGGGTAGTATAGTCATTTTCACAATGTTGATTCTTCCAATCCAAGAACATGGTATATCTCTCCATCTGTTTGTGTCATCTTTGATTCCTTTTGTCAGTGTCTTATAGTTTTCTGAGTATAGGTCTTTTACTCCTTAGGTAGGTTTATTCCTAGGTATATTATTCTTTTTGTTGAAATGGTGAATGGGATTGTTTCCTTAATTTCTCTTTCTGATCTTTTGTTGTTAGTGTATAGGAATGCAAGAGATTTCTGTGCATTAATTTTGTATCATGCAACTTTACCAAATTCAGTGATTAGCTCTAGTAGTTTTCCGGTGGCATCTTTAGGATTCTGTATGTATAGTATCATGTCATCGGCGAACAGTGACAGTTTTACTTCTTTTTTTCCAATTTGTATTTCTTTTGTTTCTTTTTCTTCTCTGATTGCCATGGCTAAGACTTCCAAAACTATGCTGAATAATAGTGGCAAGAGTGGACATCCTTGTCTTGTTCCTGAGCTTAGGGGAAATCCTTTCAGTTTTTCACCATTGAGAATGATGTTTGCTGTGGGTTTGTCATATATGGCCTTTATTATGTTGAGGTAGGTTCCCTCTATGCCCACTTTCTGGAGAGTTTTTATCATAAATGGGTGTTGAATTTTGTCAAAAGATTTTTCTGCATCTATTGAGATGATCATATGGTTTTTATTCTTCAATTTGTTAATATGGTGTATCACATTGATTGATTTGTATATATTGAAGAATCCTTGCATCCCTGGGATAAATCCCACTTGATCATGGTGTATGACCCTTTTAATGTGTTGTTGGATTCTGTTTGCTAGTATTTTGTTGAGGATTTTTGCATCTATATTCATCAGTGATATTGGTCTGTAATTTTCACTTTTTGCAGTATCTTTGTCTGGTTTTGGTATCAGGGTGATGATGGCCTCATAGAATGAGTTTGGGAGTGTTCCTTCCTCTGCAATATTTTTGGAAGAGTTTGAGAAGGATGGGTGTTAGCTCTTCTTTGAATGTTTGATAGAATTCACCTGTGAAGCCATCTGGTCCTGGACTTTTGTTTGTTGGAAGATTTTTAATCACAGTTTCAATTTCATTACTTTTGATTGGTCTGTTCATATTTTCTATTTCTTCCTGGTTCAGTCTTGGAAGGTTATACCTTTCTGAGAATTTGTCCATTTCTTCCAGGTTGTCCATTTTATTGGCACAGAGTTGCTTGTAGTAGTCTCTTATGATGCTTTGTATTTCTGTGGTGTTCGTTGTAACTTCTCCTTTTTCATTTCTAATTTTATTGATTTGAGTCCTCTCCCTCTTTTTCTTCATGAGTCAGGCTAAAGGTTTATCAATTTTGTTTATCTTCTCAAAGAACCAGCTTTTAGTTTTATTGATCTTTGCTATTGTTTTCTTTGTTTTTATTTCATTTATTTCTGCTCTGATCTTTATGATTTCTTTCCTTCTACCAACTTTGGGTTTTGTTTGTTCTTCTTTCTTTAGTTCCTTTAGGTGTAAGTTCAGATTGTTTATTTGAGATTTTTCTTGTTTCTTGAGGTAGGATTGTATTGCTATAAATGTCCCTCTTAGAACTGCTTTTGCTGTATCCCATAGCTTTTGTATCACTGTGTTTTCATTGTCTGTTGTCTCTAAGTATTTTTTGATTTCCTCTTTTATTGCTTCAGTTATCTCTTGGTTATTTAGTAACGTACTGTTGAGCCTCCATGTGTTTGAGTTTTTTATGTTTTTCTCCCTGTAATTGATTTCTAATCTCATAGCATTGCAGTCAGAAAAGATGCTTGATATGATTTCAGTTTTCTTAAATTTACCAAAGCTTGATTTGTGACCCAAGATGTGATCTATCCTGGGAAATGTTCTGTGTGCACTTGAGAAGAAAGTGTAATCTACTCTTTTTGGATGGAGTGTCCTATAAATATCAAATAAATCTATCTGGTCTGTTTGTCATTTAAAACTTGTGTTCCCTTATTAATTTTCTGTCTGGATGATCTGTCCATTGGTATAAGTGAGGTGTTAAAGTCCCCCACTATTATTGTGTTACTGTCAATTTCCTCTCTTATAGCTACTAGCAGTTGCCTTATGTATTGAGGTGCTCCTATGTTGGATACATATTTATTTATTTATTATTATTATTATTTTTTTAAACTCAGTTTATTCCAAAGTGCAATGAAGACTGATGGTTTAAAAACAAGAGAAAGTTCTTGGTCAGCTGTGGGAATGCTTCAGCACAGGCAGGCGGCGGAGGGGCAGCCGGGGCATGTGGGGGCCACCACCTTCAGCAGCCCCCTCCCTTCTACTGCCAGAGCTCCTCTCTGTAGAAGGTGCTTGTGTGTCCTAGGACCAGGTAGGGAGCTAGGCTTCACAAACAAGTGACAATCACTCCTGTATCTGTAACATCTCCCCCAGGATCCATGATTCAGTCTGGGTTCCCCTAGCCCCCCGCACCCCACTGCGTTAGGCAGCTGAGGTTCAATGAGGAGAAAGATACATTCAGACTATACCCCAAGGTTAACCCCAGCTGTGGTGCAGGGAGTGGGAAGGCAGTACCTCCTGCTGGGACCCAAGGGCCGACAAGCCAGGGCTGGGCACAGGGGTGTCTGGGGAACTACCACTGCCCAACCCTTTCCCCACACCGAGCATAGCCAGGCCAGCACAACCATGTTAATAAAGCTGCTGCGGCCCTCACCCCACCACAAAGCTAAAGTGCTCCCCAACCCTCCAGCCCTGCCACAGAGCTCTAGTTCCCCATCCCAAGACACAGGAAAGCTCCCCTCTTTTCAGCTTCAAACTGGACTTTCAGCCAGGTCGGGCCCGGGGGTAGTGGCAGCAAAAGCAGCAGCCATAATGTCAAACATACAAATGACCTGAGAAATCTCATCTGTACCTCACCCACTCAGAGCTGGCTTGGGGCTATGTACAAGTTAGGAAGGGCGGATCAGGACACTTGCAGGCACAGATACACTCCTGCACACCTGCTTGCCGATGGGGGGACCGAGGGGGCACCTGTCCACCAGCTGGGAACTGATCCCCATGCACTCCATTCTCGTGTCTTCGATTAGACCTCTGTGTTTTATATTCATTGAACCAGTGCCAGAACATCTTTCAGAGGGTCAGGTAGGCCAGGCCAGGGTCCCAGGAGGATGCTGGGGTGGGGTTGGGGTTGGAAATGTGGAGGAAGAGGGACTTGCTTCCTCTCCTGATGTGCAGGGCATGCCCCCTTCTCCTGGAGTCTGGATCACTGGGTAATGGGGCAGCTGACTGACTGTCCATCTGTGTCTCCCTTTCTACCCCTGGAAGCTCGGGGAAGAAGGGTCCTTGGCAGTTGGGGGCTGGGAGGCTGCATCTTCTGAGGGCCCTGCTGGCTCTGGCTCAGTAGCCATGGGCTCCTCAGCTTTATTCCTGTTCCTGCTGGCCTCTTGGAACTGGTGCTGCCGTGCCACCTCGGCTTTCAGATTCTCCAAATCTTTTTGGCTGAGAGGAATGAAGAGGATGCCGTTGATAACGTTCAGCTGTTCCAAGATGCTGGCCATGCTGGGGGCTGTGAACTTGAGGGGCGGGATGTTGGCGCTAGAGCCGTGTGGTAGATCTCGTTCATGGTGTGCTGCAGGCCATGGCTGCTGGGTCAGGCACTTGAGGTACTTGGAGCTCTCCTTGGTCTTCTCATGGTCCTATATTTATAATTGTTATATGTTCTTCTTGGATTGATCCCTTGATCATTATGTAGTGTCCTTCCTTGTCTCTTGTAACATTCTTTATTTTAAAGTCTATTTTATCTGATATGAGTATTGCTACTCCAGCTTTCTTTTGATTTTCACTTGCATGGAATATCTTTTTCCATCCCCTCATTTTCAGTCTGTATGTGTCCCTAGGTCTGAAGTGGGTCTCTTGTAGACAGCATATAGATGGGTCTTCTTTTTGTATCCATTCAACCAGTCTGGGTCTTTTGCTTGGAGCATTTAATCCATTCACGTTTAAGGTAATTATCGATATGTATGTTCCTATTACCATTTTCTTAATTGTTATGGGTTTGTTTTTGTAGGTCCTTTTCTCCTCTTGTGTTTCCCACTTAGAGAAGTTCCTTTAGCAGTTGTTGTAAAGCTGGTTTGGTGGTGCTGAATTCTCTTAGCTTTTGCTTGTCTGTAAAGCTTTTGATTTCTCCATCAAATCTGAATGAGATCCTTGCCGTGTTGAGTAATCTTGGTTGTAGGTTCTTCCCTTTCATCACTTTAAATATATCGTGCCACTCCCTTCTGGCTTGTAGAGTTTCTGCTGAGAAATCAGCTGTTAACCTATGGGAGTTCCTTTGTATGTTATTTGTCATTTTTCCCTTATTGAAGGATTATTTCAATAATTTTTCTTTGTCTAATTTTTGTCAATATGATTACTGTGTCTCAGTGTGTTTCTTGGGTTTATCCTGCGTGGGACTCTCTGCACTTCCTGGACTTGGGTGGCTATTTCCTTTCCCATGTTAGGGAAGTTTTCAACTATAATCTCTTCAAATATTTTCTTGGATCTTTTCTCTCTCTCTTCTCCTTCTGGGACCCCTATAATGCAAATGTTGTTGCATTTAATATTGTCCCAGAGGTCTCTTAGGCTGTCTTCATTTCTTTTCATTCTTTTTTCTTTATTCTGTTCTGCAGCAGTGAATTCCACCATTCTGTCTTCCAGGTCACTTATCCGTTCTTCTGCCTCAGTTATTTTGCTATTGATTCATTGTAGTGTATTTTTCATTTCAGTTATTGTATTGTTTATCTCTATTTGTCTTTTCTTTAATTCTTCTAGGTGTTTGTTTTTTAATTCTTGTAGGTCTTTGTTAAACATTTCTTGCATCTTCTCGATCTTTGCCTCCATTCTTTTTTCGAGGTCCTGGACCATCTTCACTATCATTATTCTGAATTCTTTTCCTGGAAGGTTGCCTATCTCCACTTCATTTAGTTGTTTTTCTGGGGTTTTTATCTTGTTATTTCATCTGGTACATAGCCCTCTGCCTTTTCATTTTGTCTATCTTTCTGTGAATGTGGTTTTCGTTCCACAGGCTGCAGAATTGTAGTTCTTCTTGCTTCTGCTCAAGACTCTGTACTTTTTATGAAAAGTTTTTGTTAATGCTGATTAATGACAACTGCATTGCCTTTCCGTTAGTTGGTTTTAGTGATTAGGATGAATATCTCGCACTACATAACAAATTGAAAGCTTGGTAATCTTAAATTGTAAACTTCTTACTGCAGCATGGAACAAAGGGTTACATTAGTCCTGCAGCGCTTTATGCAGAAAGAAAACTTAATAAATGCTAACTACCTGTATTTATAACTCAAGGGATGATAATCCAAGATTGCTGTATCCCCATTTTTCACATGCTCCCCTTTGTACTCCTTGTGGGCACATGGCAAATATTGCTCATTTGAGATCACTAGGGTTCTTCCTTTCTTCTTCACAAACAAGATAAGGAAGGGAAAGAGAAATTTCAAAAAGCTGGGACCTAAAAATCAAATCTTGAAAAACAATACCCACTGGATTAATCTCAGTAAGACTACATCAGTTATTAGTCTCTATAGAATATCCAGCTCCCCCCAATTTTACTATGGCTCCACATATATTTCCTCATTAATAGAGGTTGCCTATTATGCTGCTTATTCAACTCTTTTACTTTTTTGCTTCTTTCTTCAGCCACTTTCCTTATGATTTTGTTCAATTTGTTAAAATAGAAATAGCAATACCTCCCCCTGCATAGCTCACAATTTTAAATGTATTACACAATGTAAAAACAGTTTGGCAAGCCTTATTACATTGTACAAATGAAAGGTAATATAATGACAATGATTTACTCCCATAAAATATTGAATTTATCCATCTGTAAGTTTTTTCTAGATATTCAATCCTATGAAGTGTTCACTAGATTGAAAGCTATTAGTACAGTTGGAAATTACAACACTTTCGGGGGAAAGTATTGAACAAAACTCATATGTAACTAATTGTACATGCCATTGTGAACATCAGTGTGTTGAGATGGAGGTCACAATTAATGAATGACTTAAATGACAGGACAAATAATGGATTTTGCCTCTTCAAAATTTAATGGCAACTTCACATGGTAATTTATTAGCAGCACTGTTTATGAAGATTATCATTCATATAAGCATACCTTGGTTTTTAATTATTTGATTTTTCTATTCAGAATCTTTAACAAGTATCTCTGAATATATCTGGACACAAAACTATCAGGGTATACTCGTTTATAACTGTGTGTATCTTTAATGCATTATTTTGGATATTAAAACGAATATTCATCATCTAAAACCATTCCAGGAATAATAAATTGTTCCTACTATTTTTAGCAGTTAGGAAAGTTCATTTGAAAGTTAATGCTGGTGACTGTCATAGGTGAAGTGCTAATGAATTAGCCTCAGGAAGGGACATGACTTTCTTAGCTGTTTTACCGGAAGACTTTGTAAATGTGTGTTATGTTCCTATGCTTCCTATGAATTCATCAGAAATTTTAAAATTAAAAATCTTTGCCTAAATCAATTGGAAAATACTATTTTAAAAATCCTTAAATTTGAACTGTTTACCCTTCATGTGTTTCTGTATTATTAGCTATTTTATTGGCTATAAAAGTAAGTAAATTAACCACTATCACTTTCAAGTGCAGTAGCAAAGAATGACAAATTTATATGAAATCTTTTTTATAATTTTGAGCTTATGTGAAGGATCTAACTCAAACATTTTGGCATCTATTGTAGCTTAATGTACACATCCATGCATCAATTACATTGTTTATGAGATACTAGTTTCAAATATATACTGTATCTCAAAATTCAGAAGAAAATTATCACCAGGAATATAAATATTTAAGTGTTTATTTTGCTTTTATAAGGACAACTTGGGAAGGAAGCATTTGAAAACCTCACTTCAGTCCTCCACTAAATTCTGGTGATATACCGAGCATTTTTCCTTCTTAATGTATTCATAAAAGTAATTGGCTCCTGAACAAGCCACTCAGATGTTTTCTGACCTGCTATAACTTTCAGGAATTAGAGTGACACAAGGAGAAAAGAAATTTCAACCATCATTAATCAGTGGATTGCTTTCCCTTAAAAGGCAAAGTAAAAGGCATGTATTTAAATTTACCAATGCTGTTAGGTGCATAAAAGTCATAATGATCCACAGTTCTTTCCTTAATTACATTTTCTCATGTAAAAATAAGGATGTAGAGAATAATCTGATTGTATAAGTTTTCTAAATTTTGTAAGCACTTAAAAATATTTTAAAAATAACAATTCAAAGACGTCAAACATAATTTGATTCACATTATAAAGGTGAATAGATCAGATAATTTAGTTTAAAAGCCTAAGTAAACTGCAGAATTTTCAACTCTAAAAATATGAGTACCAACTACTTGCTTCATGTCTCATGGAACATTTAAAACTGATAAATTTGGGAATCCTATCATTTTTTTTCTATGAACTGTAATAATCCTGTAAAACAAGAAAGGTAACTCTGACATATTTATCTTACTCATTAATTTATAACTTTTTAGTGTTATCATTTTCCTTATTACATGGTCTCACAATCTGATTATGTGTTCCACCCATAGTGTCAAATTGAGGGCAAACAAAAACTCCTTTTAAATAAAGATGTCTCCATATAGGCACAAGCTTATTAATTATAGTACACTAGTGAAAAGAGACCAGACTTTAGGTTTGTAGATAATTTATTTTGGATCCTGGTGGGATACATACTGACTGTGTGATGTTGAGGATGTCACTGAACTTTTACTTGAACTTCAGTTTCCTCATGTAGAAATTTGGGAAAGAAATATATCCAGGAGGTAGGAGTGCAGACAAAATTTATACAGTGTTTAGCATACAGTATGTATGTTTTAATAACTTTTATATTTTAGAATACTTGTAGATTCATAGGGCAGTGAGTATCCATATACTCACATCTCGTTTCTCCTATTATTAACATCTTACATTAGGAAATAACATTTTTTAAAATAAATGAAACAATACTGACATATTATTATTAACTAAAATCCACCCTTTATTTAGATTTCCTTTGTTTTTACCTAATGTCTCTTTTCTGTTCCAGAATCCCATTCAGGACACCCCATTACATTTAGTCATCATATCTCCTTAGGCTTCTCTAGACTGTGACAGTTTCTCAGATTTTCATGACCTCAACTGTTTCGCAGGGTACTGCTGAGATATCTTGTACAATGACCCTCATTGGGTCATGATTTTCTCATGATTAGACTGGGGATAAGGTTTTGGGGAAAAAGATCACAGAGGTAGAGTGCCATTCTCATGTCAAATTATTTCATATCACTGATAAGAATGAGGTAGTGTGTGTCGAGTTTCTTTATCATAAAGTTACTCTTTCGACCCTCACTCTTTCCGTACCATACCCATTGGGAGGAAGTCACTATGCACAATCCACACTTACGAGGTGGAGAGTTATATTCCACCTTTATGAAAGGACAAGATATAAATTTTATTTGGAATTCTGCACTGATCCATGTGGTACTGGATTATAGCTGGAGACAGCATGAACTAATGTGTAGCATGGGTTTTGACTGTTCTCTCCATTTATTTGTTGTGGTCATTTATTTATATCAGTATGGACTCATGGATATTTATTTTATCATTTTGATTATAACCCAGTACTACACTATTTTACTGCTCAAACTGTTCTCTCTTGGCTACTGAGAGTGTCCCTTGGACATGCCTCCATAGTTTTGTTTTCCTTTGTGAAAAGGAAAAGGAGTTATGTCAGCAATGACTGAGACATGATCTGAGGACCACCGGGTTTGTTGCCCGTGCTGGACTTCTGTTGAACACTCTGAAATAAAACTGCTGAATTGTTGCTCAGTTGCCAAAAGGAAAGAATAATGCTGAGAACTGGACTTTTTCTGGAAAAGGAAAGGAAAACAAATTTTTTCCTAGTAACAGAGAAGATACTTTCCATAACCCAATCATATGTATGGAACAATTCTACCCTCCAATCCAAATTCTCGGTAGCCTGCATTAACTGCCTCCCTTTTCTCATAAAAACCTGTGCCCATTTTCCTCCAGTGGGACACTTTTCTGGGTTCCTCCAGAATCTGTGCTCTATCCCTGAATTGTAATTCTAAGACCTCAAATAAGCTGCAATTTTGCCTCTTTATAGTTCATGGTCCTTTTGGTTGACAGCATTTATTTTTTGTTTTTTAACACTTCCTTGCTTTCTGGTACTGCAAGATTCTCTAAACTTATCTTGTGTATTCCCTGTACCAGCCTTAAGCCTTAGTATCAGCTGTTTCCTTTGTCTCCAAGGGGCCCTGGTTCCTTTTATTGAAGAATAGTGTTAGAAATCAAGATCTGAGTGATGAGTGTGCTTGTTGCTACTGCAGTGTCCTTGCTTCTAGGACCTCTCACCTGAGAGAGCAATGAGATAAGGGTGTACATAATAACGTGTGTATAGACACATAGCTATAAACATTTGGACATGTATATAATATAGATCTTGATCTATATTAAGCTACACATGAGTTCATGTTCGTGTCCCCAACTCTTATCTAGTACCAAATGGATCATGCAAGACGTCCCCCTTTGCTTCTCTGTAATCACCACACCAACAATGAAAAACTTGTCTCCTTGCATCTGCCATCCATTAACTTGTTTAATTTCAGTACACAGGAATATTGAGTTCAAATTGTTAACCCATGTCCCCATGGTCAAGAACTTTGCCAACTACAGTACAGTGCTTATGTTCAGTTCCTTTTGCCTTTAGTCTTACAGTCTCCACTTATTTCTAAAATTACTTAGGTCAGCTATTTTCCCCTTAATTCCATTTAATGAGCTTAGTACATTTGTAATACAATTAGATTAGTTTCTCATAGTCTACATTTCATTTTGGTATTCCCTGACATCTTAAATGATTTTTTAAATTGCATACATTAAGGTTCACTCTTTATGCTGTAAAGTTATCTGGGTCTTGACAAATGCAGAGTGCCTTGTGTCCACAATTATATTTTCATTCAGAATAGTTCACTGCCTTTAAAAATCCTTTGTTGGTCATCTGTTCAACCCTCCCTCATCCCTAAAACCCTTGCAGCCAAGGATATATTTATTATCCTTACAGTTTTGTCTTTTCAACAGTGTCATATAAATAGAATCATATAATGTGTAGACTTTTAAGATTAGTTTTTTTTACTTAGTAATTTTGTGGCTTTCATTTACACTTTTATAGTCTTTCCCTAAGCTTAATTGCTGAGAAACTCCTGTTTAGTTTTATCTTTTGTTTGTTTTAGATTTTTTTCTTTTTGTTTTTCTGGTCCATGTATTTTTTCCTTCTGTAACACACCACCCTGGATCATTAGCTTAGTTTTCTTCTGTTCCTAGGTTTATATGCAATCATAGAAAAATATCTAACTGTGTATGATAGCTAATAGCAATTTTGCTATTAAATATTTTAAAAATTATTGGCATAATTTTTCATGCTTATTTTATTTTATAATAGTCCTTACTAATCTTTATTTTGTCCTTTGATTTTTGTTTTTTCTTCCTCTTATTTCAATCTATTCATTTTCTTTTTTAGTTAATGTTTATTCTTTCTTCTTTCTCTTTCATCTTTTCTATTTCTTTTAGAATTATGTTTTAATCTGAACTTTTTAGCTTTTAATTTTTCTACTTAGGTTTCTCCATCACTGAGTTTACCTGCCCACCTTCTGAAACCAAGTGGGACCCTGTGGGACCTTCCCCAGGAACAGACACACACACCCCCACCCCATATCCCTTGCTTCTTGTTTGTAGAAAATCTTTAGCCTCCTAGGCCTTCCCTGAGTTCCAAAGAGCAAATTTAATCAGAGAAGTGAGGAAATACAGAAACAAAGGAAAGCAGTCAAGAAAGACAAAATAATAATAATTTAGCCATAAAACAAAGTCAAGGGCCTTTTAGTTTCATTCCTCCTCAAGGGCTATAAAGAATATCCTGAACCATATCCTTGAGTTTGTTTTGCAAATACTAAAAACCCCACCAGGTGGAGGAAGTTAACTGCATGCTGAAAACCAGTACACAGACCCCAGACCAGTTGAAACCAGAAGGTTGATGATTGACATTCCTGAAACACTACCCTGTTATCTCACCATCAGAGAATTGTGCAGGAACTGATCACATACCCTGTGACCCTCTCCTTCACACCATCTTGAAAAACCCACCCTTGAAAGCCATTAGGGAGTTCAGTTCTTTAGAGCACCAGCTGCCCATTCTCCTTGCTTGATGCCCTGCAATAACCACTGTAACTTCCTTCACCACAACCCACTGTCAGTAGATTGGCTTTGCTGTGCGTTGGGCAAGCAGATCCAAGTTGGGTTCGGTAATACTTCCTCTCCAAATAAATACTTGTATAATCCTTGAATTATTTGATATCCTGATTACAATATGATATTCAGAGTGGTTAATAAGAAGAATTCAATTAGAACACTGTCTCCAAATTGAGTAAAGGGCAAGGAGAGAGAGCAGCTACCAAAACTTAAAGATAGCTCTACAGAAAAGACTGCTTAACATATGGTCACCTTGTTTTTGATAAAGGAGGCAAGAATATACAATGGAGAAAAGACAGCCTCTTCAATAAGTGGTGCTGGGAAAACTGGACAGCTACATGTAAAAGAATGAAATTAGAACACTCCTTAACACCATAGACAAAAATAAACTCAAAATGGATTAAAGACCTAAATGTAAGTCCAGACACTATCAAACTCTTAGAGGAAAACATAGGCAGAACACTGTATGACATAAATCACAGCAAGATCCTTTTTGACCCACCTCCTAGAGAAATGGAAATAGAAACAAAAATAAACAAATGGGACCTCATGAAACTTAAAAGCTTTTGCACAGCAAAGGAAACCATAAACAAGACGAAAAGAAAAGCCTCAGAATGGGAGAAAATATTTGCAAATGAAGCAACTGACAAAGGATTAATCTCCAAAATTTATAAGCAGCGCATGCAGCTTAATTTCAAAAAAACAAACAACCCAATCTAAAAATGGGCAGAAGACCTAAATAGACATTTCTCCAAAGAAGATATACAGATTGCCAACAAACACATGAGAGGATGCTCAACATTACTAATCATTAGAAAAATGCAAATCAAAACTACAATGAGGTATTACCTCACACTGGTCAGAATGACCATCATCAAAAAATCTACAAACAATAAATGCTGGAGAGGGTATGGAGAAAAGGGAACCCTCTTACACTGTTGGTGGGAAAGTAAATTGATACAGCCACTATGGAGAACAGTATGGAGGTTCCTTAAAAAACTAAAAATAGAACTACCATATGACCCAGCAATCCCACTATTGGGCATATACCCTGAGAAAACCATAATTCAAAAAGAGTCATGTACCACAATGTTCATTGCAACACTATTTACAGTAGCCAGGACATGGAAGCAACCTAAGTGTCCATCAAGAGATGAATGGATAAAGAAGATGTGGCACATATATACAATAGAATATTACTCAGCCATAAAAAGAAACGAAATTGAGTTATTTGTGGTGAGGTGGATGTACCTAGAGTCTGTCATGCAAAATGAAGTAAGTCAGAAAGAGAAAAGCAAATACCATATGCTAACACATATATATGGAATCTAAAAAAAAAAAAAGGTTCTGAAGAACCTAGGGGCAGCACAGGAATAAAGACGCAGGCATAGAGAATGGACTTGAGGACATGGGGAGTGGGAAGGGTAAGCTGGGACGAAGTGAGAGAGTGGCATGGACTTATATATACTACCAAATGTAAAATAGATAGCTAGTTGGAAGCAACCGCATAGCACAGGGAGATCAGCTCAGTGCTTTGTGACCATCTAGAGGGGTGGGACAGGGAGGGTGGGAGGGAGAAGCAAGAGGGTGGAGATATGGAGATCTATGTATATGTATAGCTGACTCACTTTGTTATAAAGCAGAAACTAACACACCATTGTAAGCAACTATACTCCAGTAAAGATGTTAAAAAAAAAAAAAGAAAAGACTGCTTAATAGCAACTGTGTTATTAGTAGGTAGAATGGACTCAGTATGGTTTGGAGAGGGCAGAGGGTATATACAATATGACCTCATTCTCTTACCATTTTTAGTGGTTGCCCTAGGGTTTATAATATATATCTTTCATTAGACAGTGTCTATCTTCCAATAATGTTGTATAAATATACATATAATGCAAGGATCTATTTTAAATGTAGTGTAAACATCTTGCCAGTTTACAAAGCATGGAAGTTACAAATATTACAGTGATCATATCAAATGGACTTAGGCTCCCACTTGGAAAATCTCTTCCTAGTCAGAAATAGAAAACATGAACATCAATAAGAATAATATCTGTGATGGATTAAAATGTATCAAATACGTTTAACTACTTGAGTTAAAAGATAATTTAAAATAGGAAAGAATTATTTTTCAATTTTGGCTAATGCTATATGAAGTTACTAAATATTTTGAAAATCATTAACTAAAGGGTAAAAATCCAGAATTTCTTCTGCATCTTTCTATATGAGTTGTACCTTAAGGTAACCAAGTTGTTGATGAGAGAAAATATATTCTTATGGTATTATAAATAAAGGTCGTATATTTTAAAAAGGAATCATAACATTAAAATAATTTGGCAACTTTGAGTAAGATGCTGGTTCTGTGCAATGATCTAATATCATAAATGTAGAAAAAACCTGACATTATGTGCCTTCTGACGGAAGCACACAATAACAACTCTGAAGTACTCATATTGGAAAATTGACCCAGAATCTTACCAGGGTTCGCTAGGTCTAACTGCCCATTTATAGGATATGGAAGGGACAAAGAAATGTGTTCTATTACACCACAGGCAGGTCAACCGCAAAAAATTAGACTGTGGAAAATGCTATTGACATAAACTACTGTTTCCTTAACAAGTAAATTACAAGAAAAAAGAATGGAGAGGGTGAATAGGAACCTATATATTAAATGAGATTTGTCAACCAATTACTATCTATTGGCTATATTGGAACTTAATTCCAACTAGTGGTTCTCAACTAGGGGTAGTTTTATACCCAGGGGACATTTGGAAATATCTGGAGACATTTTTGATTGTCACAACTAGGTGGAGGGAGGGGAGAGGAGCCTGTAAAGGGCATCTACTGGGTACAAGCCAGGGATGCAGCTGCACATTTACAATGCACAGGCCAGTCTCTCCATAACAAATAATTGTCTGACTTAAAATGCCAATAGTGCGGAGGTTGGAAAACCCTGATTCAAACAAATAAGCTTTACAAGAAATTTGTTTTATATGCATTCTAATTCTGTAGTAGAAGGTATAGATATACTTGTACATGAGACAGTTGCATGAATGGTTCAGTGTAAATTGAGGAATAGTTTTGTTTTGTTTGGATAGATATTTTTATTACTATTTAGAGTAAATATTTTTATATTTAATTAACTAGTTCTACTTGATTCTGAAGGCAAAGAAAACAGAAAAGCTCAATGAAAGAAAACACAAAAGACTTAAAATACCAATATCCAAGAAGACTCATGTCTTTGGAGTCAATCCTTCTAAACTTTTGCCCATGTCTATGACATATGTAGATAAATTATATAAAATACGTAATCTATATATACATATACACATACATAATAAACGTGCATAAATGTATCTCAGAAAAGCTATCACTCAGAGCATATATAATTTATAACTAGTTTTTAAAAAATTTTTTTAATTTAAATTATTTATTTTTTTATACAGCAGGTTCTTATTAGTCATCAATTTTATACACATCAGTGTATACATGTCAATCCCAATTGCCCAATTCATCACACCACAATCCCCACCCTGCCGCAGCTTTCCCCCCTTGGTGTCCATACATTTGTTCTCTACATCTGTGTCTCAACTTCTGCCCTGCAAACCGGTTCATCTGTACCATTTTTCTACGTTCCACATACATGTGATAATATACGATATTTGTTTTTCTCCTTCTGACTTACTTCACTCTGTTTGACAGTCTCTAGATCCATCCACATCTCAACAAATGACCCAATTTTGTTCCTTTTTATGGCTGAGTAATATTCCATTGTATATATGTACCACATCTTCTTTATCCATTCGTCTGTCGATGGGCATTTAGGTTGCTTCCATGACCTGGCTATTGTAAGTAGTGCTGCAATGAACATTGGGGTGCACGTGTCTTTTTGAATTATGGTTTTCTCTGGGTATATGCCCAGTAATGGGATTGCTGGATCATATGGTAATTCTATTTTTCGTTTTTACGGAACCTCCATACTGTTCTCCATAGTGGCTGTATCAATTTACATTCCCACCAACAGTGCAAGAGGGTTCCCTTTTCTCCAAACCCACTCCAGCATTTGTTGTTTGTAGAGTTTCTGATGATGCCCATTCTAACTGGTGTGAAGTGATACCTCATTGTAGTTTTTTTTTTTTTTTAATTAACTTATTTATTTATTTATTTTTGGCTGTGTTGGGTCTTCATTTCTGTGCGAGGGCTTTCCCTAGTTGTGGCAAGCGGGGGCCACTCTTCATCGCGGTGCGTGGGCCTCTCAGTATCGCAGCCTCTCTTTTTGTGGAGCACAGGCTCCAGTCGCGCAGGCTCAGCAGTTGTGGCTCATGGGCCTAGTTGCTCCACGGCATGTGGGATCCTCCCAGACCAGGGCTCAAACCCATGCCCCCTGCATTAGCAGGCAGATTCTCAACCACTGCACCACCAGGGAAGCCCCTCATTGTAGTCTTGATTTGCATTTCTCTAATAATTAGTGATGTTGAGCAGCTTTTCATGTACTTCTTGGCCATCTGTATGTCTTCTTTGGAGAAATGTCTATTTAGGTCTTCTGCCCATTTTTGGATTGGGTTGTTTGTTTCTTTAATATTGAGCTGCATGAGCTGTTTATATATTTTGGAGATTAATCTTTTGCCCGTTGATTCGTTTGCAAATATTTTCTCCTATTCTGACGGTTGTCTTTTCATTCTTGTTTATGGTTTCCTTTGCTGTGCAAAAGCTTTTAAATTTCATTAGGTCCCATTTGTTTATTTTTGTTTTTATTTCCATTACTCTAGGAGGTGGATCAAAAAAGATCTTGCTGTGATTGTAGGTCATGCTACCCAATACCAAACCAATTCTGCACAACCTTATTCATAATAATATAAATTTTTGTGCAAATTCTAGATTTGGAGTATTTTGCTCCACAATATTACAGTTTAACATTTCTTTTCTATATTACTCTGAGGGAATTAATGTAAATATTGGATATAAATTTAATGTGAAATAATTTGATGTGAAATATAGAAAAATACTTCTGATACTATGGTTAAATGGATTAATGAAGTCTTGACTAAATTTGACAATGAACTATCTTCTTAAATAGATGTTAACTGGCCTTAATTAATTAATTTTCCTTCCAGTTTTATTGAGATATAATTGACATTGTAGAAGCTTAAGTTGTACAGCATAATGATTTGACTTACATACATCATGAAATGATTACCACAATAGGTTTAGTGAATATTCATCATCTCATATAGATGCAAAATAAAAGAAAAAGAAAAAGAAATATTTTTTCCCCGTAATTAGAACTCTTAGGAATTACTCTCTTAACGACTTTCATATTTAATATGCAACAGTGTTAATTATATTTATCAAGTTGTATATTACATCCCTAGCACTTATTTATATTGTGACTGGAAGGGTATACCATTTGAAAACCTTCATGCAATTCCATTAAGCAATTTTAATAAATGCATTCTTCAATTTTATTAAATTGATATAGAGTATTAACATAAACTGGGTATTTTTATTTTATTTTTATATTTTAATTCCAAATGCTATGAGAAAGAAACGACTTGGTATGCTCATTGAAATCAGTCTTTCTATGTCTAAAGGGCCTGCAGTGATTAGAGGACATGGATTAAAAAGAAGGTGAGAATGTATTGCTGCATGTAAAAAGATCCCTCCCAGGATTTTGCTAAATAATTAATTTTGTTAACATGTTTCTTGAAAGTATTTTTTATTGGTAGGAGAATTAGATGATTTATATATTTTTCCTTAATGAAAATTTATTCTAGAACAAAAGAGACAATTTGATTTGAGTGACAATTTTCTTATTTTTATAATATTTTTCTGGATTGAAAACAGGAATACACATACCATCTTAGTATACTAATAAATACTAATAAAAATATTATTTATCAAGCACTTAATATATTCTAGGCATTCCAGTATGTACTTTGGACTCATTATCTCATTGAATTTTCAGGCATATATTACCATAAATAAACCCATGGGGGGACTGTTATCAACCATATTTTACATGTGAAACAAAGGTTAATAAGGTAAAAGGATATAAATAAATAAATAAATAAATAAATAAGACTTTCCAAAACAAAAACTGAGAGATTTCATCACCATGAGCCCTGCCTGACAAAATTGCTGAAAGGAGTTCTTCAAGGTGAAAATAAAGCACACTAACTGTAACATGAAAATAAAAAGCAACCTGATACAAAACCTAAGTTTCCCTCAATGGATGAATTGATAAAGAAGATCTGGTATGTGTATATAATGGAATATCATTGAGTCATGAGAAAGAATCATGTCCCGCCATTTGTGATAACTTGTATAATACTTGAGAGCATCACGCTAAGTGAAATAACTCAGAGAAAGACAAATACTGTATGATATCACATATATGGAATCTAGAAAAGGTGAACTCATAGAAACAGAGAGTAGAGTGGTGGTTACCAAGATATGAGAGGTAGGGGAAATAGGGAGATGTTGGTCAAAGATTACAAACTTCTAGTATTAAGATGACTAAGTTTTATAGATCTATTTTAAAGCATGGTTATTATAGCTAATAACACTGTATTATATAGTTGAAAGTTGCTGAATAAATAGATCTTAAATACGGCCATGACCAAGAAGTGATAATTATGTGACGTGATGAAGGTATTAGCTAACACTGTGGTGGTAATCATTTTGCAATATATAAGTTTATCAAATACATGTTGTACACCTTAAACTTACACCTTATGTTATACATCTTATGTTGTACACCTTATGTTATAGGCTGATTATATCTCATTAAAGCTGTCAAAAATAAACAACACATTGGTAAAGGCAAAATAATAATAATAATAATAATAAGGTGAAAGGACATTCAGAATTTTTTCCTGTGAAGAGATAAAGCCAAACTCAAATCCAATTCTATCTGATTAAAACCCATTTTATTAACATTTTCTGTACTGATACTGACAGAAACACATAAACAAAATATTAATTTAAAAGAGTCTCCCTGTCCATTTAATTGTAAATGACTTCATAACTGTAGTATCAGGTTGATGAAGTTCATCCATATGTTGTTATTGCCCTGATTTTGGTACCCAGACCATATGGAGTACACTCTATATAGAGTTATGATAGAAACATGTTGAGTCCCAAGAGGTATTTACTATTATTAATTCTTATAATAGTTACATAAAATTTCATCTTTAAACTTTCTAATGCGATCTGAAAATATGAAGGTGGTTTGTGAACATGGTGAATTATATCTCTATAAAATATTTCTTCGCTGCCTTTGGTTCTTATGACAAAGGAAGTTCCTGGGAAGTTGCATTAAAATATATCATTGATCTCAAAGAACTATTATGAATGAATCAATTGTAAGAAACTACTAAGTGATAGCCTCATTTCCATAGAAATGGTCTCATTATGACTAAATACTGAAAATGTATGAGGACAGTATTGTTTAGAGTAAGTCTTGCAGCAGTTCCTTCCCACTAACTCATATAAATATCTTCTCTCATGTTTAAAATTAAATGATTTGAATTCATCATACACACTAGGAGACATTCTTAGATTTTCACTCTGAACCATTAGTTCTGTTATTTTTGTAAGTTTATTTAGGCTTCTAATGACAATGAACTGAGTTGAATAAAATACTTTTTGCATATTTTTAAATAAAATATGCTTCTTTTCAAAGTTGTAAGCAATGTTTATGTTTTCTTCCTT
Organism: Balaenoptera musculus; assembly: GCF_009873245.2. Lineage (NCBI taxonomy): Eukaryota > Metazoa > Chordata > Mammalia > Artiodactyla > Balaenopteridae > Balaenoptera > Balaenoptera musculus. Next base: position 72,475,942 of record NC_045791.1, on the reverse strand, counting down.
CTTTTGAGTTAAGAAATAAATGTGCAAGATGATGACATGTAGCCAAATAGATTGTTATGAAAATAAAAACCTACCCTTTTTCTGTCATTTGGCCATATACTCAAGGCTAATAATTTCTGTTAACACAGACACTCACAGTTACAGGAGCACATACACGTACTGTGTAAGGTCATCTGCAGGTGTACACTTATGTAGTAAACTCTAATAACATCTCTCGCTATCCCCTCTTCATGTTTTTGGAAAGAAACAATGTTTTTACAACTTTGTCTGATGGTGTATGAGAATCACCAATTTATGGTGCCTACAGTTAAAGAACACCTAGTAATTTGTTCTTTCAAAATTTGCTTGTTACCATGAATGTCCTCAATGGAGAAGTAAATATTTTCAAAGTCCTCATAATAAAGGAAATACAGAATATCTGCACAAATCAAAGACTTGTCATTTTGAAAGTAAAAATCCAGAGAAAGATATAGCACCCTAAAAGGAGTATTAGTAAAAATAATTGCATGTACTTACAACAACTTCCATTCACTTGAGACCTACTATTTTCCATGTACTGTACTAAATATTTTATATGTAGTAAATCAGACCTCACAATAACATTCGAAGACAGTAGTCAATAAATTTGCCCAAAGTCTTACACCAAGCTAATGGTAGATCTAGGATTTGAAACAACAAGCTTGGCTTCAGGGTCTAGCTTCTAAGCTTCTTAACTGGAGGGTAGTCTATGGCCACGTCACTTACTCTAATACAAGTGACAAATTGAAACTAAAACAAAGCATCTATCCCAAGGTAGCAAACTATTGACAAGATGTGAGTTGATGCAAGTTGTTCGGTTGTTTTATTGTGCATTGCCAAAAAATGGTTTTAAAAGGCAGTATAATTAGGCATTGCTATTTGCTATAATACAATTATGGCATAAATCTTTTGTCTTACTGAGGATCACTTCATTCGTTTATGTTAAATTACTGCACCTGCAAGGAACTGAATTTCTCCAGACAAGGAAATTAAATAGGCAAAATCCTGTCTGATAAAGCTCATACAAAATAATCATGAAAAAGCTTCTCAGATTCCAGTTGCTTCCATGGATATGAATATGGATTCCTTATCCATCTTACTCTTATTTTACACACAATTCTAACCTCTATGTTTATCATATTTCCTAGCTTACATCAATTTAGGAATAATAAGAGGGAGAAGATGCAAGAGGCATTTATACTCAAAATGATCACAATTGTAATTGCGACTAGCAGTATATGTGCATGTAATGTATATGTATAGTATACATATATGTATTGTCATTAACTTAAAAAAAATTCTGGTGGGTTGCTATCCAAAAAGAGATGACAGTGATCAAAGTACAAATTATGACAGAAAATTTTAACTTTTTTTAAAGTGAAAACTAGTTTTAAGTTATTTTCAAGTAGCTGTTATGCAGAGCAAGAGTAATTTTCACCTTTAATGCCAGAAATGAAAGGATTTACTTATTTCTCTGAAGAAAAAAAATTCCTAACATTTGAATTGTTTGATCCATCTTATTCTCTCTGACATAAATTTTATCTTGTTGAATTTTTTGTGTGGAAACATTGGGCTATAGTGATGTCCAAAGTAAAAACAAACAAAGGAAATGTCTACTTTCCAGCAAATCTATCCTAGCCATTCTAAAGCTATACAGGATCTATATTTTTTAATTGCTTAACATACTGAATGACACATATTAAAAACTCAGTAATTGTGCCTATATTAATATCATTATTATTTTGTCATTAATGTTAATGTTATTAATAATGGTAGGCAGTGGAGGAGCTCCAAAAAAGAGACCTAGGTAAATCATCTTGTGTATTTATACAGAATGCTACCTTTCAAATGATAAATTTGATTTATTAAAGAATTTGTTGATAACTAATATTTAAAGTAAGCATCCTTAGTAGAAACTTCAGGCAAGTCATCTATAGACCTAACCCTTAAATTTAGAACTGCACAAATAATTAGCTTTGCCACTGGCATGAAGAGAGCAGAAAAGACTATATATATATATATATATATATATATATATATATATATATATATATATATATATATATATATATATATATATATATATATATATATATATATATATATATATCTCATGTAACACTTGGCAAGAAAATGCATGTGTCAATATAAATCACAGACAACTTACCAGGGACTGAATCAAAACACTCTGAAAGGACTTCCCTGGTTGCACAGTGATTATGAATCTGCCTGCTAATGCAGGGGACATGGGGGTTCGATCCCTGGCCTGGGAATATCCCACATGCCGTGGAGCAACTAAGCCACACACCACAACTACTGAGCCCTGGTGCCACAACTACTGAAGCTGGAGTCCCTAGAGCCCATGCTCTGCAACAAGAGAAACCACTGCCGTGGGAAGCCTGCGCACCACAACAAAGAGTAGCTCCCGCTCGCCGCAACTAGAGAAAGCCTGCGCGCAGCAACGAAGACCCAATGCAGCCAAAACAAACAAACAAACAAAAAAACACTCTGAAAAATATATTTATTTCTTATGAGACAAGCAGCTTGACAAAATTCCCTCTGCAATTCCTGAAAATAAGTTTAGTGATCATCTCTTGTTTCTTCCAAAGTGTCTTTCCCTGACAACAGGAGAGATGATAGAACTAAGGCCTTGGTTATGAATAACCGTGGGTTCCTCAGGCCAGAGAGGCCTGCCAGCTGTATGGCCTTACAATCTGCTGACATTGCTCATGCATCTAAAACTTCCTGGGATCACGCAGTTGTGCTGATGATGTGTTATCTTCTAGGACATGACAAAACGCTACTGTGTAAAGAAGTCAAATAGCAATCTTAAGATAAAGTTTGCATTTAGTTCCACAAATATATAGGGAAACGATCTACAAATTACTTCTAAGCATTTTTAACATGCAGTATATTTAACAAGTAGTAGTGTTTGAAGCTAATGTGGTCTCTAAGTGATTCACAAGTCTCCTACTTGAAACAATCTATGAACAATTACTACCTTGGAAGTCAGAATGAAAAAAGAAAAAAGAAAAATGTTAGTTTCCTGAACTTATAATAAGGTGGTTAAAAGTATAGACTCTGGAGCAAAACATCCTGGCTTCAAATACAAGATTTTGCACTTACTAGATATCACTTAACTTCTCTGGGGCCATTGTCACATCTGTATACTGGGGTTGGCATAGATGTTACATCAGAGTATTGCTGTTAAGATTAAATATCAGTCCTGTAGAACACTTAGAACAGTGTCTGACACATAGTAAGCTTTGTAGAAGTAGTTAGCTATTCATGTATTTCTCATCTTATAAAAATAGTAACAAAGGTTATAATGAGACATAAAGTTATTTAATAAGTGTAATTTAGCTCAATATATAAAAAAGGAGAATAGTTTGTTAGTGGTAAACAAGGAACATTTTCATTTTTTGAATTTATTTCCTTAATAAATAGAAAAATAATTGAGCAATTAGTAGTCAGACTTTTACTTTTTAAATTTTAGTTTATGAGGATTTAGACAATATGATATAAATCCTCATAGGTCGAGAGTAACTGTACAACAAACACATTTCTTGTTCTTCTTGGAACACGGCTGCATTTTCCCCATCTCCTTTGTAGTCATTGGGAGCCATGTGAAATAGAATGCACCATATCCAGCTGTGGTCTTGTAAAAATAAATCTCCCACTTACAATCCTCCATGCTCTTTCCTTCTTGCATTGGCTTACTGCAGACAAACTGAGATTTTGGAATTCATATGCTGACAATGATAGCAGTGGCCAAATTCCCAGAATCACCACTTGTAAGAGAGTACGAGAGCCACCCACCAATAAAGAATACTGAATATGCCTTTTTCTTAAGTGAGAATTAAACATCTATCCTTTGTCACTATTTTTGTTGTAGGGAATTATTTTAAAATATATCTGCCCTGGCTTCTGATGTAGTGAGAGGGGCCTGTGAAAAATATATTTTTTCTCTGAATGACAGTAGCTTTGATTTATCAAGTTTCAGAATTTTCAAATCCCATCAAATTCCCAACCCTCACACACAATCACCACCAGTGACAGATTAAAACTGCCACATCTTAATCGATGAAACCCTAGTATCCAATCCTTGTCTTCTATTGATGAAAAGAGGATTATATATTTTTAGTCATCTAGTGTAATAGATGTTATTAAGATTTGATTTTTTCCAAAATGTCTTATCTTGCCCACTCTTTTATAAGTCTTGTGGAAGGAATCAAAATGCAGTTCAAGTCCTTAGGCTGAATTCATTTGGTTTTTGTAGTTTAAAGATTCTTGCTCATTCACATTTAAATAAAACATCATTTTGCAATAATGAGTCACTGAGTAACCTACTTTAATTAACTACTTGAGGGAAGTAATAAAGTGTAATTTAGTCTACTCACTTTCACAGGATAAATTGAAATCACTGAATGATTTTCTCTCTTATTCAAAAAAAAAAAGAAAAAAGAAGCAACCCACACAGATTATAGGGAAGTAGTTGTTTATTTCCTTTTTTTAATTTGAGATCATTATTCATGATATTAACCTTTTTAAAAAAGTTCTGTATCTGTGTACTTGTATAACTAAATATTTTTGAATAAAATGCTGCAGATATTGCCTTACAGATCATTAAGGAGAATATTAAATTAAACACAAGCTGAAGGTGATGAAGTTGTAGTGGTGAGATAATAGCTTTCCTTTTAGGAAAGAGCAAAATAGACATGTGACTGGGCCATTTTATCAGGGACATAATAAAGGTACTTGCCTTGAGTACGTACTTAAAATATGCTTAGTTTTTCTAAATTCTAGTTATCCACTGTAGCAGGCAAGAGAATAGGAAAATAGGAATATTCTGAGTGTTAGTTTTCTTGTGTTCCCTGTTGCTTTATTTGATAAAACAATAAAGATTAAAATAGAAACAAAAGTTTGTAAAAAAGAGGGTCATGTTATGTAATCATTCATGCTATCTTAAGATGTCTTCATTTTATACTGATATTAAGTATGTCACACCAAAATATATTTTCAAAAAGTGATCAAAGTACAAATGAATATTCATTCTTAATATCAAAGAGGCATATATGCCAGCTATCTATTTATTTCTTATCAGCTCCAAATTCACTGTTTTAGACTACGCTGTGGAAGTTGACATACTTTATTCCCTTACACTTAAATTCAAATATATAAGTATAAAATATATAAATAATAATTGGCCTCTATAAAGAATTCTAAATATTCATTAAATTATTTGGGGTTGGATGTTATCTTTGAAAATACAACATAACAGCAATGAAAAGGTATCAAAGATAAAAGTAAAAATAAGGTAGTTTTCATACACACTTTTAGAAATTGCAATTATCTATCTATATCTATGTATCCTTCTATCTCTTTATATATTACAATATATTGTGATAACAGCAGAGTAAGTGCAACTTATCTTTAAGTAACGAGGTTCTCAGTCATATTTTCCCTTTTTAATAATAGTGATGTTAATATTAGATTATGTGATATTCAGTAGTTTGTATTCCCTTCAAAGTATACTAAATTGCTGTTTATCATCATAAATTAATCATTATCTAGTGGCAAATCTGTTTGTAAGCAAGCATACTAGAAAGGATACAATTAAATAAAACAGAAGTTAGTGCTACCACATATTAAAAAATAGAATAATATTTTTACAGTGTATGGTAAACAAAACTTTCTACCACATGCCATGGTAATTCAGATTGCTGTTTTAGCATTTAAAAATTTTATAAAGTTGACTCTAAAGATGAATAAATAAAATATCAGTTAGCAATATTTTATATAGAGCTTTAATTAAACAAAAATATCCTTGCCACTGGGGAGTTAATTTTCAGTCTGTTAGTAGTATTCCAATGCCTCAGAGAAGTAGCCAATAATCTCAGTTTTATTGATTATTTAATCAAAAATGTCTGGGGACATGCAATTTACTTTCCTTTAATAAGGATAGTATCAATGGAGTTATCTGTGGAAAAAAATTCAAAAAAGTTCTAACTTACCTTTCCTTGGCTTCTACATTTGGTTAAAAATATGAACAGCTCTTGTATTAATTTTAAAACTATCCAGCCCATCCTTTCTCATTTCTAATAAGAAAGACTTTCTTTTCCCTCTATCATCCTGTTACTGAAGAAAATTTTATTAGTTTTTTTTTCATGCCAATTTAGCACCATTTCATCATAGAGAACACAGGATTTCTAAAGAAATACTCCTTTATCCAAATGTCACTCTGTTGATGACTTTCATGCTTGACAATGTTTATTTTTGTTTTTGTTTTTATATGTCTTTATTGGAGTATAATTGCTTCACAATGTTGTATTAGTTTCTGTTGTACAACAAAGTGCATCAGCCACATCCATACATATATCCCCATATCCCCTCCCTCTTGAGCCTCCCTCCCACTCTCCCCATCCCACCCCTCTAGGTCAGCTTGACAATGTTTGAATGCACATTCGCACAAGGGCCACAAAATCAATTTATGACCCATATCCCTATTGAGAGAAATATTCATGATTAAGGGCAGCAATTATGAACTGCAGGAAAGTGTTTTCTTTGCTGAAGATTTGTCTGCATAGGTAGTTCCACAAAATTGTTGCATGTCAGCATGCTGTATTGATTTGCCATTGGAATATTTTCTAAAAGTTCTATTTTCTAGAACTATTCTATTTTCTAGAATATTTTCTAAAGTAACTATTTTCCAAATAGTTATTATTTGGAAAAAATTCCATTCTATAATTTTTATATAATTTCTAGACCTATCCTTTTGGCTACTCAAGCAGCATTTACTTATATATGTCATAGTACAGAATTTTGTTCCATTAACCATCCTTTTAGTTTGGTATATGTAAAATATTAGTTATTATTGCCCTCCTTACAAAATATTAACTATGCTTACAAACAATATTAAGCTAACATTATATATTTATTTCACATGCATTTCCCAAATGCCCACTGCCTTAGGAGTAACAAGTTAAGCACTAAGTAGATATTCTGAGAAGAGTAAGATTTGATTCTTTCCCTCAAGGAGTATATAAATTCAGAAATGGTTAAGACAATGCATATTATGCTGGGTCAAATCTTTTTATGAAATAGTCTTTGTAGGAATTCAAGTTTTCTAGGCCAATTAAAGGTAAAAGGCAGGAATATTCAGGGACGTTAGAAAACTGACTTTTCCTTTTATCCTTTTCCTTGGATAATGATGTGCTTTTGCTGATGTTAAATTTGGCCCAAGAACAAGAAAGGCCTAATATCAAACATTTCCTTATACCATAGCTTATTTGTTAGTGTGTCTTTCGTGACTGAAAATGTAAGCTTGAGAACTAAAAGCAACAGCAAGGAATAATTTTTTTTTTATCAGCTTCCCAACACCTTACCTGTAAATAGAGTGTCTTTAGCAGCAGCAAATTTCATAGGAAATTCAGAGGCATAGGAAAATGCCACATAAAGATACATTACATCTGGACCTGCTTATGTGAGGCCTCCTTTTAGGACTGATTTTCAAATCTTTATTTAAAAAATGGGTGACTTATAATAGAGATATGTGTGTTTTCTCTTTTTCTGAAACCATATCCCAAAGGATTTGGGATAAATACATTGATCATACACAAACAGATGAAAATAGGTAAGTCATACAGAATATATTATTTATCATAACCACAAACAGATTGTTCTAATGCTTAAATAAAATGAAACATGTCCATATGCAATTTTATTAGCCAGCTTTTCTATGGGATCAAAAAAACTCTTCAAATTTCAGTGGTTTACAACAACACACATTTATTTCTTGACACATTGTATGTGAGGGGCTGTGGATCAGCTAATATAGATTTGCTCCATGAGTTTTCTCATTCTAAGACCCAGGATAAGAAGCATCCCCTATTTAAGACATGATTTTCACTGAACAGAGGGAAAGAGAGCAAAAGCCAACCATATAGTAGCTCCAAGTATCTGCTAAAACATGGCTTACATCAGGTCTGCTCATATCCTATTGGCCAAAGCAAATAGCTAAACCCAAGGGGAATAAGGAGTGGAAGTATACTCCCACATGTGCGTCACTGCAAATCACAGGGTCCCAGGCAAAAATGTATAATGTTCTTACAAGGAACAGGAGAGCAAAATAAGGGCAATACACAGGAATAATCTAACACAAGTAGGGTTAAGAAAGTTTGAGTACAGAGAGTCATCTTTGAGCTCAGTTTTGATTTGACCAAGGAAGCTGGGTGAGGTTGTAAGGGAGGAATGGAATGTCAGATATGTTTTTCTGGCAGAAGGAAATCAAGAAGCAACAGTTAGAGGTAGAAAAACGGGGGTTTTATCATAAGAAAAATCAGGCAGGACTAATATTACTGAACCTGTTCAAGTTTACAATATAATTGTGATTAGTATACTGGGGATTCAATAAAGCATTTCAGTGTTCAATTTATTATGAAGTCTTAGCTGTTGTAAAACTATAATTTGATTAGAACTCTCATTTCTCTACCGACTTCCAAATTTACTTTTTTTTTTTTTTTTACCATTTTTAATTGAAGTATAGTTAATTTATAATGTGTTAGTTTCAGGTGTACAGCAAAGTGATTCAGATTATATATATATTCTTTTCAGATTATTTTCCATTATAGGTTATTACAAGATATTGAATATAGTTCCCTGTGCTATATAGTAGGTCCTTGTTGTTTATCTATTCTATATATAGTAGTGTGTATATGTTAATCCCAAACTCCTAATTTATCTCTCCCCCCAATATACTTTTACTCAAATTTTGATAGTCTTTAATAAAATATGAAATATACAGCTTTGCCAAAACCAGTCCTGGGGATGACAAGAGGCAGAATATCATCTATGTGATATCAGGTTTCCATATGTGGGACACTGAATTAGAAGTTCCTTATCTTTTTTCTCACCTCTGCACTGGATGAAGATTAGCATATATAATTGGTTGTTCTCATAGAAATGATCAGGAAAGACTAAGGTCCTCTGGTCTCTCTTTTATTCTTAAGTTCAGCCTATAGATAAAGAGGGCTCATTCTAGACTTTTCTCTGCTACAAAATTAAAAGCTTGCACCTGAGGGGAATTTTGTGCTTGTCCAGTTGCTCCTGAGACTTAGTGGATGAGTCTTTCTAAATCAGGGAATGTTAGCAAACCCTTTGTCTGCGTATCCTCCAGTCAGCTAATCATGACTAATGCTGATATTTTTATCTCCAGCTGACTATCTCTTCTTCTGTAGATAACCTTATGACTAACAAAACTGCAACCTTCAGGGAAATCAGATTTTCTGAGTCTCAGAGAGGTGCATTTTTTAATTGTTTTTAGCAAGTGACATGTTCTAGTATGTTGTAGTCTGTTCTAGGAATTCAAGATGCAGAAATGAAAAAAAAAAACCTGGAAAAATCACTGATCTTGTGAAATCATTCTTCATTGAAAGAAGACTAATATAAGCAAATAAGATATAAACAGGGGGATTTCAATTAATGAAAAGTTTTATTTGAAAAAAGCACTAAATGTGAAGGAGAGAAAGGGAGACTTAGGAGTCCTTCTCTAGATGGAAAGGTCAGGAAATGTGTCCTTGCGTGGTTGACATTTGGATTGAGAACAAAGTGGATGGAGTCAGGCAAAAGACTGGGGGAAAAGATTTCAGTCATCTGTTAGAAATGTCCTGAAATCTAAGTTACATGGTATGTTCACTAAGAGATACCTACAGGCCATCTGGAACAGTTTTCATTAAGGGAATTTGTGATATAAGCACTTGGCTTCACTAATTTCTGATTTTGAACATCCAGTATGACAATATAGGTCTAACGCACTAGCCAGGTTCAGGCTACCTGAAGACTGTATGACAAATCAGGACCAAAATTTGGTTTTAAGAGTTACAGAGTTATAAACAGTACTGAAGGTACAAACTTAGATGGTCTTCTGTGCTAAACGAAGGCCTTGGGAAAAGGAGTGGGTCCCAGAGAAAGAGGTTAAGGCATTTGGATAGATGTACCTGATAAACTTGAGACCCCAGATTATTGTTCCCTCCAGACCAGTAAAAGTTGCTGCTTCCATCTCATAAGATTTTAACAGCCTCCCATTATTTGGAGAAGATTCAAAGGCTTTGTGAGATAAAAGCCTCACAAGATGATGTTTGTTTCCCTCAAGTTCCACTCATGCTTACATTTATTGCCTCTAATAACTATAGTTGTCACAATATAATGTGAGTAGAGAAGTCCAGTCCCTCTACAGAAATAACTTATTCAAGAAGAGAGCTGCAGTACCTGGCTAATATATATAGTGAGAACAAGGGAAACAATAAGAGGGTTGATCTTGAGGGTGATACACTGGGGAGAAACAAAATATAGGCTAGATACGGTTGCTATGGCAAGGGGACTCTTTCCCATGAGTCGGTGGGTATGGTACCTTGAAGCTTGGACATAATAGTGGCTTAGAGGAAATAAGAAAGACTTGTCAGAACCACTTTGACAAAGTCTTGAAAAAGAAGTCTGGTGCCTGTGAGAGGTGGATGTGAATGTATTAGAGTAGATTATTATTATTTTTTTTTTGACTGGTTCCTAGAAATGACCCAAGGATACTACTTTAAGTAAAGCATTAAGGTATATACTACTGAAGAATTAATGGCATCATTGAGAATCTCAGTGATGACTATCTTTTCTGTCAGGGTTGAATTTAGGTGTTGTTGCCATGAAAAGTGTTCTTTAAATTTAATAATGGTACTAGGAATCTGAAAGAGCAAAAGCCAGTAGGCATGATTTAAACTTGAGTGAGAAAGTGACATATTTACCCTAATAGCTAGTAAGGCCAGAATGGCAACCAGAGATCATTGACCTGCAGAAATCTGTAACAATGGTTTATAGACCATGATGTTCAAAAGACAGGATATGTTAACAGCAAATAATGTTATTCCTTGATTTATATGACTAAAATCTATCAAAATCTGGTGAACAGAAGGCTGGTGTCAGCCACCAAAATGGAAAATTTCTCACCTCATTTTCTAGATCTGAGCCATTTTTTAGACCTGGAGGCCATCAAATGAAGAGAAACCCCTTTACCTTTGAGCAAGGACTCTGGAAAGTTGCTGCATTTCTCTCTCATTTCTCAAATGGACCCATGGCAATTTGCTAGAGTAACTGTATACAGGGAAAGAAAAAGGATATTCAGACCCTTTCAGAGCTATTGGATACAGAGTCTTAGATAATAAGATACTAAATTGATTTCTGGTTTAAAAAAATTTACTAATGGTCCAATGGAGCTAAGGACCACCCTATGATTATTTTCCTGGTCCTGAGAGCATAATCAGAATGGATATGTAGAACACTCACATTAGTTTTCTGGTCTATAGAGCAAAAGCCACCTTGGTAGAAAGGTCAAATGCAAGCTCTGGAAAATATTCACAATCCCCCTCTCATGTCCACCATTAGCCAAGTTAAGTCAAAAGTAACACTGCATCCTGGTTGGGATTGCAGAGATAACTGACACCCTACCAAGTGCTGTGGTCCTCATAATAGTCTGTTTAGTTCACCAGGATGACCACTGGAAAACCTAGATGGTTAATAGAGAATGACTGTTGACTCCTAAAAATGTAATCAAGTGATAATTCTAATCATAGTTGCTGTGCTGATGTAATTTCTACACTGGAACAAACTGTCACAGCCTTTGGAACTTGGTATGTGACTGCTGATCTGGTGAACACATTTTGTTAATCCCCATCAGGAAAGATCAATATAGTTTGCATTCACATGGGAAAGGGAACAGTTCATATTCCCTAGGTTATCCCAGAGCTATGTTAATTCTGCTATTACAGTAATGTCTAAACGGACCTTGATTGACTTGATTGACATTCTGCAAACATCACTCTTTTGATGACATTGTGCTTGCTGGACCTAATGTGCAGAAAAGGGCAGGTACTTTGGATGTCCTTGTAAGAGAAATGAATCAAAAAATCTTTGCTGTAAGCCTGAGAAAGATTCTGGGGTGCAAATTGATACACTTTTTAGAAGTTCAATGATCTTTGTTACACCAGAATGTCCCCTCTAAGGTAAAGGCAAACACCAATGAAACTTTTTAGATTTTGGAGACACCATATTCCACACTTTGAAGTACAGCGTATATCACTATTAGAAATATCATTTTTAAGTATATATTTTATGGCCTACAAGGCTTGCAGTTTTGAGTTGTGCCCTTAGGAGAGAGGGCTCTGTAGCAGGTTGGGACTCTCCCACAAGCTGCTTTGCCACTCAGGCCACGCTGATCCCAGGATTCTAGATACAGATGTTTATGGGGTTCATGACAAATTCGTTGAACAGCAGTGAACTACTTAGAACTAGAAAAGTTTCTCCTGGGATACTAGGCCCAGACAGAGCAAGTAGCTAATCATGAAACATCGGGTGACCACATAATAGGAACTAACAGTCGTGAGCTGGATTTTTTAAATCAGTCAAGTCATAATATGATGGCAAAGGCGTATTCAGGATTTGGCCTGAGCATGTCCAGAGGGTTTAAGTAAATTATACAAACAGGTGGTTCCAATATCATGCCATTTGCTTCTATTGCACTAACCCCTTTTACTCAGCTCAAACCTATGACCTCGTGGAGAATTTTCCTATGGCACACTGGTAGAAGAAGACGAAAATCAAACCCAGTTCATGGACTCACCTTGATATGATGCTGAGTTGAATATAGACTGTTGCCTCACTTCAGTCTAATCCAAGAGTGGACCAAAATAACAGTGGAGTAATACATGTGGTTATCTCCTTGGTATGGAGGAAATTGTGGTCTGCTTGGGAATTGGCTGATAGATGTGTGTCAAGGGTCTAAAGGAAATATGATTAGGTGATTGGAAGAAAAGGAGATCTGAGGGAAAGTCACATTGTATTAGTTTTCTGTTGTTGCTCTATCAAAGTACACAAACTGTGGCTTAATACAACACAAAAGTATCACATTTTTTGGAGGTCAGATGTCTGAAATGGATATGACTGGTCTAAAATCAAAATATTAGCAGGGCTACCTTCCCTTCTAGAGGCTTTAAAGGAGAATTGTTTTTCTTGACTCTTCTGCTGCTAGAGACTGCCTCCATTCCTTGGCTTGTTGCCCCCTTCCTTCTTCAATACCAGCAACAGCCATTCCAGTCTTTCCCACATTGCTTCACTCTGACACTCTCTCCTGCCTTCTTCTTCCACTTATATATGGACCCTGTGATTACATTGGGCCCACCCAGATAATCCAAGATAATCTCCCCACCTCAAGGTCTTCTGAAGAGCAACCTTAATTCTCCTTTGATATATAACCTGACATATTCACAGGATCTAGGAATTAGAACTTGAACCTCTTTGGGGGAGCTATTATTCTGTCTACCATCCGTATGGCTATTACTATTTTACTGAGCACAGAGTGTTTAGATAATTGGAGACTCATATCAATGTTCATCAGAAAGCCTCCCCTACAGAGGGGGTAGTTGTATACTGGATGACTTGTCCCTTGCATATCGACTAAGCCACCTCGTGCTTACATATGTGCCCAGAAAGTCCTCCGCAGGTTTAATCTCATTTGCCTAAAGCAGTACTCTTTGTTGTCTTTTTTAAATCCTCATTCCAACTTTCCTCACTTCTTTATAATTTTAAAAAGTGTATATCGTTAATCATTCCATTATTTTGCTAAAATATAGTGATCAACATATTCGTTTTGGGAGTTGAAGAGATATTGGTTTGAATCTTGACTACTATATTAAATAATTCTGTGCCCTATGATAATTTGCTTAAATTTTCTGATCATTAGCTTATCTGTAAAATGAGGTAAACAATACCTAACTGTAGTATTGTTTGGAAGTTTTAAGAAGTAAATATATAGAAAACTGTGAAAAGTGCCAGACATACAAAATTTCTCATTAAATGATAGATATAGTTATTATAGTACTAGTATTGGCTAATTTTTATCATTTCCCTTAAAAGTAAAAAACAAAAATATCCAGAAGGATCATCTTTGCCTACTTTTTATACTTTCCTAAATGTCATATGTTTAAAACACATATTATACCATAATTAGAAATAAATCATTAAAGACCCTTCATAATCAAAATAGTCTACCTTAACTTTTGTTTAGTGAGTCTCACAGTGTTCATGGTTATTGAGTTACATGAAAAAAATGCAGTGACAGTATGTAATTGCTGTATAAATAATTATGATGGCCCTGGGTAAACTCACATGGAGTACTGAGGTCAGGATCATAGATGATCCAGGCCAAGACTGAGGTCATTAGGACAATAACAAATAGATTTGAGTGAAAATAACACAAAAAATTTGATGTAGTCTTAAAATATGACCATGGGGGAATGTTGGAAGGGTATAGTTTTTAACAATACAAATGGAATGTGATTATGGAGACAATGAGCTGCCCTAATCATTATATACTATTATGACATTTAACCCAGGCATAAGACTTTTATTGTACTTAACGATGCAATTACTAGGTGTAATACTTAGTGCTTTGAATATCAAGCATGAAATGCTATTTAAATGACTTGAGAGAACATAATTGTGTGAATGGGTTTTGCTAATAAGCTTTGCTCCTCAACTCTGCCCTTGTAGGGCAAATCTGCCAAATCTGATGTGGCCAGTTCAAAAATTAAGGTTTGGAGTGAAAGCCAAATTTAAGAATCATCAGAGCTAAACAAGAGGAATCAAGGGAGAAAAGCAGAGCTGAGTAACTTAATCACTGAGTTCCATCACAAAACATGTTGCTGGTTTAAGACTTCTTTGCAAAGTCTAGGACCGTGCCTTGACACGGTTACAGTGCATCTCAATAAGAGTATTTCCAGTCTCACACTAATAATAATTCTGTCTCAAATAAAATATATATTATATTTATACACACAAGTATAGGTGTGTGTTAGTAAAGACATTGAGCTGCCTCATTATGAGCATGTATCTTACAGTTTAAAATAGTTTTATTTTCAAGATAGTTCTCATGATGAGTTAGAGATATCAATTGCTTGCATCAATATCCTTGACTAGGGATATCACAAGTGGGAAACCATACATACAAACCTGGAGAGGCCCAAAATATATAAATATAATCAACACTCTGCTAATTGCACCAAGAGGTTGACTAACTTGATTTCCAAAATTAGTTGGCTTGAGGAAGAGCCATCCTGTTAGGATTCTGTATGGCCAGGTCAAAGCTTAATCTGTGTATTGTGCTTTTATAAATGAGAATTAAGAATCAAAGTGAATTTTTTTTATTTACAGATTTTAAGTGGTGTAGAGTTTATAAACCAGCAAATCTACAAATCTTCTAACAGTCTTATTGTGACAGGTGTTATTTTCCACTTCCTTGCTCCTCCTTTCTCAAAAGTTTCCTGGAGTTTTGTTTGTTTGTTTTAACAGAATGTGTATGGTATAAGAATTATTTTAGATTAAATGAACCCTGATTATTACAAATGAATTGCATGACATTATATACATGTATATGTGTATATATATGTGTGTGTGTGTATATATACATTCAATCCATAATGGAAATATATTTATATTTAGTCTTCCAAGTTCTGCCCATAATCCTAATGACCATTGTGCAATCTAGATAAACTTCTGGACAAAATTTTAATCTGGTCCCTATCTCATTCTTATGGAAAACTCTCTTTTTCTCTTATTCACTTTAAAGAAGATTTAAATTGTTTCTATTTTTATTATCTTTTATACACCAAAATGAAAAACAGAATGAAACTAAAATATTTAATTAAAAACATGTCCAGCTTTATTTAGATGACATTCAAAAATTTACTGATTATATAATAGACTGCAAATATCAATGTTATTTAACCAGAATCTCTTCTGTCTTCATAATTTAGCAGTTAGAAAGGAAAATTTTAAATGTCAAATAGTATTTATTTTAAATCACAATAATTTCCATGAGTTTTTTTAATATGACATTTTGTTGAAACAGGTAGTTTCTGCACTGAAGGACAAATGAACACTACTCAAAAGATAATCTGTCCTTTTCCAAAACCCAGTTTACTTATGAAAATAAAAATTCTAAAACATTTTCCTAATGAACCAAGAATAAGAAATATACTCAGAAAAGAATATATAAACATTTATACATATGTATAACTGAATCACTTTCCTGTACACCTGAAGCTAACACAACATTGTAAATCAACTATATTTCAATAAAATTTTTAAAAATAAAATAAAATAAGAAAGAAATATACTCAGTATTTAGGTTAAAACTGAGCACAAATACCTCATAGTTCTTCCCACCAAAAGGTGTAGATTTGTTTTCCTGCCCTTTGAGATGGGGTTTGTGAATTGCCTTGACTGATAGAACTTAGCAGAAGTGCTGCTGTGTTACTTCTTAGCAAGACCTCAGAGGACCTCACAGTTTCCTCTCCTACCCTATTAGTTCTTTACCACTTCCACATAATAATCTGAATATTCTGATGAGAAGACACATGGAAGAAAAGGGATGCAGTCTGGCCCACAGTCAGAACTGGTTTCCTACTACGTGAGGGATGTGCATGAGAATGAGACCATGGTCTCATTCTGCACCTGCAGGGAACCATCACAAGACAGCAACAAGATGAGTGACCTCTGAGAAACCACCAGAAGAACCATGTCACTGAGCTCAGCGAAACTGCAGAATTATAAGCACATTCGTATTTATTATTTTAGGCTTCTAAGTACTGGGAGAGTAAAAACTGCAAAATACTTTCATATACTCAAAAACATTAATAATAATGTATTATTATTTTTATATTAAAATTTCTTTTAAAATCTCCTTCTTTCTTTACCAGCCTTTCTTTTTTCTTTGTTCTTATACAGACAAACAACCTGGGTATAAACATTAATCAATTTCAATAATACAAGTACAAATGTTAACAATCAATATTCTTACTCATATATTCTGGGGTTACAAGTAAAAATACATTCATGGATTGACTACCCTGAAATATCAACCTGCTCTCGATTACTCTTAAATTATTCTTTTTAACTTGAGTCCCTGAAAAGTAGTCTATACCATAAGCTTTGCATTTTACTTTTGGATAAAGCCTTTACCCGAAGAAAGACCCATTTAAAGGGTAAATTATATCTGGATTACTAATACTGATATCATCCCTAAACACATTACGTGATATAGTGGCAAAATACTCTTAGAATAATTTATACAAACAAAAGTTGGAAATTTTGATTTAGAAAGGTCTGTACAAGAAGAAACAATTTCCAGGCAGACCAAAATGAGGCATTAAATGTGAAAATAAACTTCATTTTTACAATTTGGTCTAAGAATAACCTTGATTGTAATGATTGATTTGGGCACCACTTATTTCTCCATTCTAAAAACAATGTGCAAACAATACCTCTCCCGAAGTGTGAAAAAATGAAAGATTGCACGGATTTTCAATTAATTTAATTTTTATACTTTAAATATTATGTAGTTAATATGTACGTAGTTAATTCCAATTAGAAATCTGGAAAGTTAAACTATTTTCAAACTTTCATCATTTGATATATTTAGAGTTATAAAACTAATTCTATGGTTTTTGGAACTCTCTCTTAACTATGCAATAGCCTATAACCTTATAAAATAGAAACTTGAATTATAAATAAAATAAAAACATTTAGTATTTCTCTAAGTTATATTTTAGATTGAATAAATCCAAGTGAAAATTTTCGTACCCAATTCCTCCTGTAAACAGTAGATTTTTAAAAGTTTTTTACAGCTTTACTCTGAAGAATAACTATAGAACAAAACAATAAAAATCTAAAATATTTATCTCTGCTTCACGTTATGTATCAATTTACAGAAAACAATTCTGGAGAATATTTTCAGTTCCAGACTTCTTATTCAATAAATATTTGCTGAAGTGGAGTACCGAATTTTCTCAGAACCCTTATACTTTTCATAAGAACTAGAAAACTCAATCAGTGTTAGACTCATGCAATGTTGAGCAAATCATGCATGACCAAACAGCTTTCTATGATCGAATATATGTTTATAATTATTTATACTTAAGTTTGGTATCAGTTCCTGTTATTTTATTCCAAGCTTTTCTTAATTAATTGTGTGCATTTGCAGTTGGAGAAAAAGATTTGAAGTGACAGCCACATATTTGAGGAAATACAGTGTTACAGTTAAAAGTGACCTTAGAATTTTAAAAGCTAAATCTGATCCCTAAATATTTTATACTTATGCTCTGTGTGGGTGCTAGTGCTTTTGTACTTTATGCATTAATCATATTTCCCTAATGAGGGATTGTTTTTTGAAGAAATTCCTTCATTAAATTTGAAATACTTTGTGACTAAACAGAAATTTTAAAAATTCTCTATGTAGGATTAGACATTCTTTCTCCGTGGGCTTTATAAGAATATAATGCCTTCTGAGCCATCTAGGGTGATTTGAATGCTTCATTTTCAGAAAGCATGGTCAAATCAAAATGACACATAAACAGTAAACAAGATATTTATCTCATATTTCTTCACATTTTTAGATAAATTCATTCACTCAACAAGCTTTTACTAACAACCTCTACTGATGAGGTTCTAGAATAAAGAGATGAATGGAATAAATACTAGGTGGAAAAAGGTGAACGAGATACTTTATGATTCTATGGTGCCCTCATTTTACAAGTTGATACTTGGGTCATGCATGGTTTGCTCAATATTGGGCAAATTATTTTGGAAAATAATTATGACAAAATGTGTTGTGGACAATAGAATTATTGTCAACATGCTAAGAGAAAGGAGGGACTGACCCTATTTTAGTGTTGAAGGATAAAGAATCAAGAGTGGAATGAAGAATGTACTCTTTAGAAAACAAGGGTAGGATAGAGCCTTGAAATTAACAGCATATTCCAGAAATGGTCATTCCTTGAAGGCGATAATAGCTTAGAATATATGAATCTATATATGGAGAAGCTGGGAGTGGGAAGGTTGGAGAAAATTAATAAAATATCAGATAACTGCATCATGAAATCTGAAGAGTATAGAGAATGCAATATTTTTGCCTAAGGCATGGAGACAAACAGAAGTCCATGAAAATC
Source organism: Balaenoptera musculus (assembly GCF_009873245.2). Taxonomy (NCBI): domain Eukaryota; kingdom Metazoa; phylum Chordata; class Mammalia; order Artiodactyla; family Balaenopteridae; genus Balaenoptera; species Balaenoptera musculus. Next base: position 72,456,881 of record NC_045791.1, on the reverse strand, counting down.
TGTCCCAAAATACTGACTTTTGAGATGCTTCTTGTAAGAATAATAATTTTTATGGACATAAGAAATACAGAGTTTAACTTTTATATGACACAATTGGAGATATTCAGAGAGAATTTTCACAAATTAAAGAAATTTTAAATTCATTCTATCAAAACGATTAATTTGTTATGTGACATTTTTTAAAAGTCCTTGAGATGAAAAACAGTCCCCACTCTACTGTTTCCTGACCTAGACTTTCACATTCACTTCTGCAGAGGTCACTCCTCACTATTTTTCACATGACTGACTCCTACTCAACCTTTATGTTTTGGTATATTCTCACCTATTTAGGCAGGCTTTTCTGACCACCCTCTGTCAGTAGGGCCTAATGCCTGTCCCCTTTCATTATCCACTTATTCTCTATCACTGATCATTTTGTTTCCTTCATAACATTTAACAGTTATAAGTATTCTCGTATTTTATCTTCAGGTATATTGTTTCTTTAGCCAACATTATTAGCTCCACAATTTCAAGGAAATGGTCCAAAAAAAATTAAATATACAATTAATCTATCACTTCTCATTCAAACTCTGTGGTGTCTTCTAGATCAAAGATAATTCAGATTCAAAATGTCTTAAATTATTGGGCTGGCCAAAACGTTCCTTTGGTTTTTAAGTAAAAATAAAAGACACATTTTTCATTTCCATCAAGAACTTTATTGAAGAACGTATTCACCCTTTTGTTCCAGTACCTTCTGCCATTTTTCAGGCAACTTCCCAAAACGTTTTATCTTTTTGAGCAAAGAACTCTTCCAGATGCCTTTTACAGTCTTCCAAGGAATTGAATTTTTTTTTTTTCCATTAAGAGAATTTGTAAAGACTGAAATAAATGGAAATCCGAAGCTGCAATGTCCGGTGAATACGGCGGATGAATCAGAACTTCCCAGCCAAGCTGTAACAGCTTTTGCCTGGTCATCAAAGAAACAGGTGGTCTCGCGTTATCCTGATGGAAGATTGTGCATTTTCTGTTGACTAATTCTGAACGCTTTTTGTCAAGTACTGCTTTCAGTTGGTCTAACTGGGAGCAGCACTTGTTGGAGTTAATCGTTTGCTTTTCTGGAAGGAGCTCATAATAGAGGACTCCCTTCCAGTCCCACCATAGACACAACATCACCTTCTTTGGATGAAGACCGGCCTTTGGTGTGGTTGGTGGTGGTTCATTTCACTTGCCCCGCGACCTCTTCCATTCCACATTATTGAACAGTATCCGCTTTTCATCGCCCATCACAATTTGTTTTAAAAATGGAACGTTTTTGTTATATTTAAATAGAGAATCGCATGAGGAAATACGGTCAAGAAGGTTTTTCTCACTTAATTTATGTGGAACCCAAACATCAAAGCAATTAATGTAACCAAACTGGTGCAAACGGTTTTCAACGCTTGATTTGGTTATTTTGATTATGTCGGCTATTACCCGCATGGTATAACATTGATTGTTATCAATTAATGTCTCGATTTGATTGCTATCCACTTCAATGGGTCTACCCGACTGTGGAGCATCGTCCAGTGAGAAATCTCCAGCATGAAACTTCACAAACCACTTTTGACACGTTCGATCAGTCACAGCACCTTCTCCGTACACTGCACAAATCATTTTTGCGTTTTTACCTTTCTTGAAATAATAAAGCATAATATGCCAAATATGTTGCTTTTTTTCTTCCATCGTCAAGATTGAAATGGCTACACAAAAATTCACCAATTTTGATGTGTTTTTTAAATGTATGCTGATATGACAGCTGTCACAATACAATCTAACAAAATTGTTTGAAGTTAAAGACAACTAAGCACTACTAGAGCCATCTTATGGAAAAAAAATGAACGAACTTTTTGGCCAAACCAGTAATTGTCTTTCTTGAGTCCCCTGACACAGCATCTGACACACAGTAGCTTTTCAGAAATAGTGGCTGAATAAAAAAAATTTCAAATTGTTCTAGGGAGCTCTCTACACAGTTAAACTGCTGTAGTTCAGCAAATTCATGAGTCTAGATTTGTTTTTGAGCAATCTGGATCATCTATAACCTAGTCTTTGTGAAAATTCTTTCTTTCCATTAAGTATAAGATCAGATACATAGCAAATGAAGCAATTGATTGCTTTGTGACAGTAATATCACAGTGGGTTTCGGCTTGTTTGGTTTGCTTTTAATGAAGGACTCTTATATGAGAAGAGCTGAAATAGATGGCAGATCAAGAAAAGTTGTATTTATCTTTATTTTTATAATGAAATTTGGAATTAATGAAGAAAGTTGAAGTAAATGCTTCAAGGTTTTATAAATATATATGAAACAATAAATTAATAAGTGGCATGGGGATAAAGTACAAGGATGATAAAAACAGATCAAGAAGTTGGTTATGTCCTAACGTCATGAAGTTATTGTGAACAAACCAGGGCTAAATAAAATGTATATTTGGAGAGGTGAAGTGAAATACTTTTGAGAGTACATAAAGTCATGTATACCTAATGAGTCTGGAGAATATTTACATTGGAAGGGACCTCCACTATTGTTTATTCTAAATCCATTATTTTTCCATTAAGGACACGAAGGCTCAGGGAGGATAAGCTATTTGCCCAAGTCAAAAAGCTATTTAAAAGCCATTGCTATGACATGAATCCACGTATCTCATTCCCAAGTTTAAAAAATATTGTGATATCCAAAGCACAGAAAAGTTTTTTTGAGAATTTTTCTGCAAAAAAAAGAGCTAATGATATTTTATATGCACTCCCCCCGCAAGAAAAAACCCTCCCAGAACACAACCAACCCCTTAGCATTTTGTAGATAGTTCCTTTCTTAGACATAAAAAATTTTAAAAACTGTGGAAAAGACCCTTTAACCCAATAACATATATAAATTTAATGTTCAGGTAAAGTATTAAAACCCTTAAGGACCTCTTTGAAGAAGAATAGAAAAGTAACCTTGAGTCTCAGGAAAGAGAAAAAAAAATACTAAACATACTCAGTTACATGCACAGCTATTTTTCAAGGTGGGTCAGCTCGATAAAAATTATGACCTTTCTCTGTACCTTATTTTATTTTCTAGACCTAAAAATATTGACAGTGCCTGAGGCGTAAGTCAGAGCGAACCTCCATTATCACTCCAGAGACTTGGCACTTTCCTCATTAGGCTCCATAGTATCTGACTGAGTGACCTTGTTTGGTGAGAAGACACAGATGGAGTCTGTCAGTAAATCTTGCTAATATAACAAGTATCCCTACTGTTAGATGAGTGTTGCACATGATACTGGCATTTCTTCCCTTAGTAAACAGCCCCTATTCCCTTTCCAACATGGGTCTCTTCCCTCATGCCTTCAGGTTTTTCAGCATTAGCTTGTTCTAAGGATTATCTAAAAGAATGTCTCTTGCTGTGAAGGGGAGATGCTCTCTCTTTCCTAGTAACAAGCTCTTGCTGGCTTTTGAAAGATGTAAAGATGACATTAAGTGTGTCAAACAAACCTAAATCAAGTGGACTCTCTCCATGCTAGAAAGCCCTTTAGGTGAAAAATAAGATTTATTATCAGTTAACCACTGCTCTAATTTGTCATTTCTCCCTGTTATCCTGTTTTGCAATGTAAAAGATAAAGCTTGAAGAAAATAGGTAGTTTCAATATTGGAGAAGAAAGATTGGGATATGCTTTGGTACATATGATTATAATGGAGTAGTACAGTGGCAGGTGGTATCATAAACTTTAGAAAAGGCATTTAATTCCTAACGTTGATATCCTTACAAATAAAATTGGTTAATAATTACTAAAAATTATAACTGTCTCAGTCCATTTGGGCTGCTGTAACAAAACAACAAAAACTGGGTAGTTTATAAGCAATTTATAAATGAAATAAATGAAAATTTATTTCTCACAGTTCTGGAGACTGAAAGTTCGAGATCAGGGTGCCAGCATGGTCAGGTGAGGGACCTCTTCTGGTTTGCTGACTTCTCCTTGTATCCTCATGTGGTGGAGGGAGCTGGGGATTTCTCTGGTGACTCCTTTATAGGGTATTAATCCCTTTCAAGGGAGTTCTACTCTAATGACTTAAACACTGCCCAAAGGCCTCACCTACTAATACCATCACCTTGGGGGGTAAGGATTGCAACATATGTATTTTGGGAGGACACAAATATTTAGACCATAACAATAACCCTTCAGGTCTAGTGCAGGATCAAAGGAGGTTGTTTAAAATAAATTTATTTATAAATTAGAAAACTCTATACTTATATAGTTGACAATTGAACAACATGGGTTTGAACTGCATGGATCCACTTATAAGCAGATATTTTTCAAGAATAAATACATTACTACACAGTCAATGGTTGGTTAAATCTGCAGATGCAGAGGAACCAGGGATCAGCTTGAACAACCAAAAAGAAAGGAATTATGTTTCCATAACTTTTCAGTATCTGATCTCCTGTACTGAAGGAAAAGTACTGCACTAAAATAAGCACCGAGAGCCGTTAGGCACTCTGTGTATAGAAGGGTTTGGTGGAGAGAATAAGGTTTGTTTTGTTTGTTTGTTTGCTTTTAGCACCTACAATGACCCAAACACTGAGGTCGAAGGAAGAGTTATAGAGTTGGAAGATTAAAATGTTCTTGACTATAGTCTAGTAATGAGACACAAAATGAATCAAAGATTTTGATAAACTATGAAAAGTGATGGAGCTATTCCTCAATAGCATAATGTAAAATCTCAGAGGAGAGAAAGTTAATCAGATGGTGATAGACTGGAAGTCTTAGTCAGGCTTCCAGGAAGTTTATACTTATGCTGAAGTCTGAAAGTTGATGGGGATTAAAGGTACATAGAGGATATGCATGCCAGGCAATGGAATGAAATCTCCAGAAGCACTAAGCTATGAAAAATTGCACATACATTCAAAAAAGAAAGCTAGGGGCTAAAAATGCCACTGAAGATACAGGCCTGGACCAGAGATCATTTACAATTATATTCTAAACCAAGAAGTATGAACTTTACAAGAAAGCTGGGAAAGCCAGTGGATTATAGAGGAGGAGAACGAAGTGATTTAATTCTAGTAAAATCTCTGTTCAGGAAATAGTGTAATTATCATCTTTGTTGATCAAATAATGAATGTTCAAAGAAACTAACTCACTATTCAAGGTCAAATGCTGTTCCAATAGTGTAACTCGGTAGATCCATAATGTTGGCCTACCTGTAAAAGAAGGCATACATTAATGAAAGATTTAGATAATTATGCAAAGAAATGGATAATGATATCATAAAAAGAAGTGGCATACAAGGAGGGAGAGACTCTGAATGGTGATGTGATGAACTTCCTGGATCTTCTCCCCAGAAAACAATCATAACAGATGAAAAATTTAAACATACACACAACACACATACACACACACCCTTCTGGAAATTGTCTTAAGATCATGCAATAAATGGAGAAATATTTATTCCAGAAATGATGCAGGAAGAGCATTTGACAAAATTCAACACCCTTTCATGATAAAAACACTAAGAAAAACTAGGAATAGAAAGAAACTTCTTCATCCTGATAAGGAACTTCTATTAAAAACCAATAGCTAACATCATACTTAATAGTGAAAGACTGACTGCTTTTCCCCTAAGGTTGGAAACAGACAAAGGTACCTGCTCTTGCCATTTATGCTTACTCTTGTACTGAAAGTTCCAGCAAGGGTAATTAGGCAAGGAAAAAGAAATAAAAAATCACCCAGATTGTAAAGGAAGAAATAAAATTATATTTGTTTGCAGATGAAATATTCTCATATAGAGAAAAACTTTAAAATACAAAAAAAACCCCTCAGAACTAGTAAATGAATTCAATAAAATTGCATGATAAAGGGTCAGTATAAAAATGTATTTTACACACTTAATAAAAATTTCAAAATGAATAAAATAATTGGGAGCAAATTTAACAAGAAAAAGTGCAGATTTTGTACTCTGAAAATTATAAAGCAATATTGAAAGAAAACAAAGGCCTAAATAAATTAAATAATATCCCATGTCCATGGATAGGAAGACTAAATGTTGTTAAAAGGGCAATAATCCCCCAAACGGTCCATAGATTCTACAGAATTTCTATTAAAGAAAGTGACAAACTGATCCTAAAATTTATGTGGGAATGCCAACTACTGAGATTTGCCAAAAACAATCTAGAAAAGAAGAACAAAGTTGAACAGCTCACGCTTTCCAATTTCAATATTTAGTACAAAGCCACAGTAATCAAGATAGTGTGCGACTCGCATAAGTATAGGTGTATAGTCAATTCTATGGAACATTTAATTAAAATATTTATTAAACTTTTTAATTAAAATACACTTATAGCTAAATATATTTATTAAAATATAATTATTAAACTATGATTTAGGTCCTGTGTTAAGAGCACTGAATTCCAAAGATTAAAATACAGGATGGAAAGCACAAAACATTTAGGGAGCATATATCAACCTTAAAATATTTTGAAAATTTTATCTATTTTATATATTTTTCCTTCTAATGAAAACATATATTCACATTTACCCTGACTTTAGCCCTTTAGATTTATAGATAAATTCATATTTGAGAAATTGTGTGTTGTGATAGCCATAACATCCTCCCATGACCATGAGTGAATTGCATATTTTCATCAATCTTCTGGATGGCAGGTCCAATAGTAACTTGTCCTTCCTTCCTTATTGTCATCCAGACTGTGATGACATTGGACTTTCTTAAAAACATATTTTGAAACTGGAAAAGAGTTAGAGTTTGAGTTGAGCTCTCTCAACCAGAACGTTAAGTTCTTCTGGGAGCTGGAAATTGAGAAGTTGATTTTAAGTAAGTGAAAATCAGCTTGACAGGGAAATAAAAAGACAAGTGAAGTCATGTTTGAAATACTTCAGACAAGGAAAATTTTCAATCAATATATTTTCCTTAAACTTGTTTCTCTGCTATAAAGGATAATCTACTTTTTGTTTATTTCTAAATCATATTAATATGTAGCAATATTTTGCTTCTTTGTGATCAGCAACAGGCAAGAAATGATGTATAGAGCTCCTTCAATAAAAGAAAAACATGAAATCAGATTTCTATTCTGTTGCAGTTACTCTGATAGAAGATGTTACAATTATATAAATGATAATATATAAAATTCATTTCTAGTTTTAGCAGAATTTTTAGTTTTGATCTTCACTGTTGTTTAGTTCATCCAGGAGCAGTAATTATTACACATAAACATAAGATTATAAAAAATTATTTAACGTGAAAAACAAATTTGAAGTACAGAAGCTTAATTCTATATGTTATATTCATTTAATAAGTTGAAATGCCTGAATAGTCTCATGGTCATTTGTAAGAACTTTTATGCATCAGCTTATTGAAATATTTGTCTAAAAAATGGGGATTCCACTTCTCCAGATAAGCAAGCATCCTTCCACTTACAAGGACAATATCCTAAAAATACACCAAACTTTTGAATCCTCTATCAGTAGTGCTGGATAATTCTGATATCAAGGGCATCAACAACATAGCGCTTCTTGTTTGAAATCACTCACTCCATTTCTCTCTACAGCGGGTCTTCTGCTTTTCAATCTGCCTGTCTTCAGCCTTCCGTAAGACATGCAGTGTCTCTATGAAAGGGAATTTGTGATATCTCTACCTACTCCTTTCTGTACAATTCTTTTGACAAAGACTCTGCTATGGCACTTGGGGCCTTAGTGGTTGTTTCTTTACTGAACATAATGAGTTAGGTTGAACAGACTCAGAGCCCCTGAACAACAAGGAGCTGATGCATTTGCAAAGATGCCTCCTTCCCTGAGAGACACAGTGCTAAAGTGAATTGTCCTCTGACTAACTGAAAAAGTAAAGTGTTTATTACCAGCAATCTGATCATGTTCTTAAGTTCATTCCTAGATTATTTTTTTCTAATGCATACTTAATAATAATTAATAATGGGAACTAACATTTACTGAATGTTTACTATGTCCTGAGTAAGTATTCACTCTTACCTTGTGGCTCAATGGTTTTCCTTAGTGCTATGTTTAGGTTCAGTTCTCATTTTCTTCTGTGTATTTACTATAAGGTTTTGCTTTGTGGTTACCCTGAGGTTCACATATAACATCCTGTGTATTTATTTTTTATTTTATTTTTTTTTTTAGTTGTTTTGTTTGTTTTTTTATACTGCAGGTTCTTATTAGGCATCAGTTTCATACACATCAGTGTATACATGTCAATCCCAATTGCCCAATCCAGCACACCACCATCCCCACCTCACCGCAGTTTTCCCCCCTTGGTGTCCATATGACCATTCTCTACATTTGTGTCTCAACTTCTGCCCTGCAAACTGGCTCATCTGTACCATTTTTCTAGGTTCCGCATACATGCATTAATATACGATATTTGTTTTTCTCTTTCTGACTTACTTCACTCTGTATGACAGTCTCTAGATCCATCCATGTCTCAACAAATGACTCAATTTCGTTCCTTTTTATGGCTGAGTAATATTCCATTGTATATATGTACCACAACTTCTTTATCCATTCGTCTGTTGATGGGCATTTAGGTTGCTTCCATGACCTGGCTATTGTAAATAGTGCTGCAATGAACATTCGGGTGCATGTGTCTTTTTGAATTACGGTTTTCTCTGGGTATATGCCCAGTAGTGGGATTGCTGGGTCATATGGTAATTCTATTTTTAGTTTTTTAAGGAACCTCCATACTGTTCTCCATAGTGGCTGTATCAATTTACATTCCCACCAACAGTGCAAGAGGGTTCCCTTTTCTCCACACCCTCTCCAGCATTTGTTGTTTGTAGATTTTCTGATGATGCCCATTCTAACAGGAGTGAGGTGATACCTCATTGTAGTTTTGATTTGCATTTCTCTAATAATTAGTGATGTTGAGCATCTTTTCATGTGCTTCGTGGCCATCTGTATGTCTTCTTTGGAGAAATGTCTATTTAGGTCTTCTGCCCATTTTTGGATTGGGGTGTTTGTTTCTTTGATATTGAGCTGAATGAGCTGTTTATATATTTTGGAGATTAATCCTTTGTCCGTTGATTCATTTGCAAATATTTTCTCCCATTCTGAGGGTTGTCTTTTCGTCTTGTTTATGGTTTCCTTTGCTGTGCAAAAGCTTTGAAGTTTCATTAGGTCCCATTTGTTTATTTTTGTTTTTATTTCCATTACTCTAGGAGGTGGATCAAAAAAGATCTTGCTGTGATTTATGTCAAAGAGTGTTCTTCCTATGTTTTCCTCTAAGAGTTTTATAGTGTCCAGTCTTATATTTAGGTCTCTAATCCATTTTGAGTTTATTTTTGTGTATGGTGTTAGGGAGTATTCTAATTTCATTCTTTTACATGTAGCTGTCCAGTTTTCCCAGCACCACTTATTGAAGAGACTGTCTTTTCTCCATTGTATATCTTTGCCTCCTTTGTCATAGATTAGTTGACCATAGGTGCGTGGGTTAATCTCTGGGCTTTCTATCTTGTTCCATTGATCTATGTTTCTGTTTTTGTGCCAGTACCATACTGTCTTGATTACTGTAGCTTTGTAGTATAGTCTGAAGTCTGGGAGTCTGATTCCTCCAGCTCCATTTTTTTCCCTCAAGACTGCTTTGGCTATTCGGGGTCTTTTGTGTCTCCATACAAATTTTAAGATGATTTGTTCTAGCTCCGTAAAAAATGCCATTGGTAATTTGATAGGGATTGCATTGAATCTGTAGATTGCTTTGGGTAGTATACTCATTTTCACAATGTTGATTCTTCCAATCCAAGAACATGGTATATCTCTCCATCTGTTGGTATCATCTTTAATTTCTTTCATCAGTGTCTTATAGTTTTCTGCATACAGGTCTTTCGTCTCCCTAGGTAGGTTTATTCCTAGGTATTTTATTCTTTTTGTTGCAATGGTAAATGGGAGTGTTTCCATAATTTCTCTTTCAGATTTTTCATCATTAGTGTATAGGAATGCAAGAGATTTCTGTGCATTAATTTTGTATCCTGCAACTTTACCATATTCATTAATCAGCTCTAGCAGTTTTCTGGTGGCAGTTTTAGGATTCTCTATGTATAGTATCATGTCATCCGCAAACAGTGACAGTTTTACTTCTTCTTTTCCAATTTGTATTCCTTTTATTTCTTTTTCTTCTCTGATTGCCGTGGCTAGGACTTCCAGAACTATGTTGAATAATAGTGGTGAGAGTGGACATCCTTGTCTCGTTCCTGATCTTAGAGGAAATGCTTTCAGTTTTTCACCATTGAGAATGATGTTTGCTGTGGGTTTGTCATATATGGCCTTTATTATGTTGAGGTAGGTTCCCTCTATGCCCACTTTCTGGAGAGTTTTTATCAGAAATGGGTGTTGAATTTTGTCAAAAGCTTTTTCTGCGTCTATTGAGATGATCATATGGTTTTTATTCTTCAATTTGTTAATATGGTGTATCACATTGATTGATTTGCGTATATTGAAGAATCCTTGCATCCCTGGGATAAATCCCACTTGATCGTGGTGTATGATCCTTTTAATGTGTTGCTGGATTCTGTTTGCTAGTATTTTGTTGAGGATTTTTGCATCTATATTCATCAGTGATATTGGTCTGTAATTTTCTTTTTTTGTAGTGTCTTTGTCTGGTTTTGGTATCAGGGTGATGGTGGCCTCATAGAATGAGTTTGGGAGTGTTCCTTCCTCTGCAATTTTTTGGAAGAGTTTGAGAAGGATGGGTGTTAGCTCTTCTCTAAATGTTTGATAGAATTCACCTGTGAAGCCATCTGGTCCTGGACTTTTGTTTGTTGGAAGATTTTTAATCACAGTTTCAATTTCATTACTTGTGATTGGTCTGTTCATATTTTCTGTTTCTTCCTGATTCAGTCTGGGAAGGTTATACCTTTCTAAGAATTTGTCCATTTCTTCCAGGTTGTCCATTTTATTGGCATAAAGTTGCTTGTAGTAGTCTCTTAGGATGCTTTGTATTTCTGTGGTGTCTGTTGTAACTTCTCCTTTTTCATTTCTGATTTTATTGATTTGAGTCCTCTCCCTCTTTTTCTTGATGAGTCTGGCTAATGGCTTATCAATTTTGTTTATCTTCTCAAAGAACCAACTTTTAGTTTTATTGATCTTTGCTATTGTTTTCTTTGTTTCTATTTCATTTATTTCTGCTCTGATCTTTATGATTTCTTTCCTTCTGCTAACTTTGGGTTTTGTTTGTTCTTCTTTCTCTAGTTTCTTTAGGTGTAAGGTTAGATTGTTTACTTGAGATTTTTCTTGTTTCTTTAGGTAGGCTTGTATAGCTATAAACTTCCCTCTTAGAACCGCTTTTGCTGCATCCCATAGGTTTTGGGTCGTCGTGTTTTCATTGTCATTTGTCTCTAGGTATTTTTTGATTTCCTCTTTGATTTCTTCAGTGATCTCTTGGTTATTTAGTAACGTATTGTTTAGCCTCCATGTGTTTGTCCTTTTTACGTTTTTTTCCCTGTAATTCATTTCTAATCTCATAGCGTTGTGGTCAGAAAAGATGCTTGATATGATTTCAATTTTCTTAAATTTACTGAGGCTTGATTTGTGACCCAAGATGTGATCTATCCTGGAGAATGTTCCGTGCGCACTTGAGAAGAACGTGTAATCTGCTGTTTTTGGATGGAATGTCCTATATATATCAATTAAATCTATCTGGTCTATTGTGTCATTTAAAGCTTCTGTTTCCTTATTTATTTTCATTTTGGATGATCTGTCCATTGGTGTAAGTGAGGTGTTAAAGTCCCCCACTATTATTGTGTTACTGTCGATTTCCTCTTTTATAGCTGTTAGCAGTTGCCTTATGTATTGAGGTGCTCCTATGTTGGGTGCATATATATTTATAATTGTTATATCTTCTTCTTGGATTGATCCCTGGATCATTATGTAGTGTCCTTCCTTGTCTCTTGTAACATTCTTTATTTTAAAGTCTATTTTATCTGATATGAGTATAGCTACTCCAGCTTTCTTTTGATTTCCATTTGCATGGAATATCTTTTTCCATCCCCTCACTTTCAGTCTGTATGTGTCCCTAGGTCTAAAGTGGGTCTCTTGTAGACAGCATATATATGGGTCTTGTTTTTGTATCCATTCAGCCAGTCTATGTCTTTTGGTTGGGGCATTTAATCCATTCACGTTTAAGGTAATTATCGATATGTATGTTCCTATGACCATTTTCTTAATTGTTTTGGGTTTGTCTTTGTAGGTCCTTTTCTTCTCTTGTGTTTCCCACTTAGAGAAGTTCCTTTAGCATTTGTTGTAGAGCTGGTTTGGTGGTGCTGAATTCTCTTAGCTTTTGCTTGTCTGCAAAGCTTTTGATTTCTCCATCAAATCTAAATGAGATCCTTGCCGGGTAGAGTAATCTTGGTTGTAGGTTCTTCCCTTTCATCACTTTAAGTATATCATGCCACTCCCTTCTGGCTTGCAGAGTTTCTGCTGAGAAATCAGCTGTTAACCTTATGGGAGTTCCCTTGTATGTTATTTGTTGTTTTTCCCTTGCTGCTTTCAATAATTTTTCTTTGTCTTTAATTTTTGCCACTTTGATTACTATGTGTCTCGGCGTGTTTCTCCTTGGGTTTATTCTGTATGGGACTCTCTGCGCTTCCTGGACTTGGGTGGCTATTTCCTTTCCCATGTTAGGGAAGTTTTCGACTATAATCTCTTCAAATATTTTCTCTGGTCCTTTCTCTCTCTCTTCTCCTTCTGGGACCCCTATAATGCGAATGTTGTTGCGTTTAATGTTGTCCCAGAGGTCTCTTAGGCTGTCTTCATTTCTTTTCATTCTTTTTTCTTTAGTCTGTTCTGCAGCAGTGAATTCCACCATTCTGTCTTCCAGGTCACTTATCCGTTCTTCTGCCTCAGTTATTCTGCTATTGATTCCTTCTAGTGTAGTTTTCATTTCAGTTATTGTATTGGTGATCTCTGTTTGTTTGTTCTTTAATTCTTCTAGGTCTTTGTTAATCATTTCTTGCATCTTCTCAATCTTTGCCTCCATTCTTATTCCGAGGTCCTGGATCATCTTCACTATCATTATTCTGAATTCTTTTTCTGGAAGGTTGCCTATCTCCACTTCATTTAGTTGTTTTTCTGGGGTTTTTTCTTGTTCCTTCATCTGGTGCATAGCCCTCTGCCTTTTCATCTTCTCTATCTTTCTGTAACTGTGGTTTTTGGTCCACAGGCTGCAGGATCGTAGTTTTTCTTGCTTCTGTTGTCTGCCCTCTGGTGGTTGAGGCTATCTAAGAGGCTTGATGGGAGGCTCTGGTGGTGGGTAGAGCTGACTGTTGCTGTGGCGGTCAGAGCTCAGTAAAATCTTAATCCACTTGACTGTTGATGGGTGGGGCTGGGTTCCCTCCCTGTTGCTGTGGCGGTCAGAGCTCAGTAAAACCTTAATCCACTTGATTGTTGATGGGTGGGGCTGGGTTCCCTCCCTGTTGGTTGTTTTGCCTGAGGCAACCCAACACTGGAGCCTACCGGTGCTCTTTGGTGGGGTCAATGGCAGACTCTGGGAGGGCTCATGCCAAGGAGAACTTCCCAGAGCCTCTGCTGCCAGTGTCCTTATCCCCACGGTGAAACAGAGCCACCACTCGCCTCTGCAGGAGACCACCCAACACCAGCAGGTAGGTCCGGTTCAGTCTCCCCCAGGGTCACTGCTCCTTCCCCTGGGATCCGATGCACACATTACTTTGTGTGTGCCCTCCAAGAGTGGGGTCTCTGTTTCCCCCAGTCCTGTCAAAGTCCTGCAATCAATTCCCTCTAGGCTTCAAAGTCTGATTCTCTAGGAATTCCTCCTCCCGTTGCCGGACCCCCAGGTTGGGAAGCCTGACGTGGGGCTCAGAACCTTCACTCCAGTGGGTGGAATTCTGTGGTATAAGTGTTCGCCAGTCTGTGAGTCACCCACCCAGCAGTTATGGGATTTGATTTTACTCTGATTGCGCCCCTCCTACCGTCTCACTGTGGCTTCTCCTCTGTCCTTGGACGCGGGGTATCCTCTTTGGTGAAGTCCAGGGTCTTCCTGTCAATGATTGTCCAGCAGCCAGTGGTGATTCTGGTGCTCTCGCAAGAGGGAGTGAGAGCACGTCCTTCTACTCCGCCATCTTGGTTAATCTGTCCATCCTGTGTATTTAAATGTCTGTTTTTAAGTTGGTAGCAACTTTAATTTGAACACATTCCCCAACTTTACATTTTTATTCACCCCACCATATTTTATATTTTTATGTCACCATTTACATCTTTTTAATTTAGGCATCCCTTAACTAATTATTATAGTTTTAGTTAATTTTACAACTTTTATCTTTTAACCATCATACATGTTTTATAAGTGATTTGTCCATTACCTTTACTATATATTTATCTTTTCCAGTGAGATTTTTACTTCGGTAGGTTTTCTTGTTATTAATTATTGCCCTTTCTTTTGCACTTAAAGAGTTTATTTAACATTTCTTGTAAGGCCAGTTTAGTGGTGATAAACTCCTTTAGCTTTTGCTTATCTGGAAAACTCTTAATCTTTCCTTCAATTCTTTTTTTTTAATTATTATTTATTTATTTATTTATTTTTGGCTGTGTTGGGTCTTCGTTTCTGCGCGAGGGCTCTCTCCAGTTGTGGCAAGCGGGGGCCACTCTTCATCGTGCTGCGCGGGCCTCTCACTATCGCGGCCTCTCTTGTTGCGGAGCACAGGCTCCAGATGCGCAGGCTCAGCAGTTGTGGCTCACGGGCCTAGTTGCTCCGCGGCATGTGGGATCTTCCCAGACCAGGGCTTGAACCCGTGTCCCCTGCATTGGCAGGCAGATTCTCAACCACTGCGCCACCAAGGAAGCCCTTTCCTTCAATTCTGAATGACAGCCTTGCCAGGTAGAGAATTCTTGGTTGGAATTTCTTTTCCTTTCAGCACGTTGAATATGTCATGCCACTCCCTTCTGACCTGAAAAGTTTCTTCTGAAAAATCTGCTGATAGCCATGTGGGGATTCCCTTGTACACAACAAATTGTTTTTCTCTTATTCCTTTTAAGACGCTCTCTTTAACTTTCACCATTTTAATTATAATGTGTCTTGGTGTAGATCACTTTGGGTTCCTCTTATTTGGAACCCTCTGGGCTTTCTGGACCTAGATGTCTGTTTCTTTCCCCAGATTAGGGAAGTTTTTCTTCCCATTATTTCTTCAAGTAAGTTTTCTGGCCCTTTCTCTGTCTCTTCTCCTTCTGGAACCCCTATAATGCAAATGTTGTTATTCTGCTTGACGCTGTCGCAAAGGTCCCTTAGGGTACCTACACTTTTTAAAATACTTTTTTTCTTTTTGCTGCTCCATCTATGTGAATTCCATTGCTTTGTCTTCCAGCTTGCTGATCCATTTTTCTGCTTTACTTCATCCAGTCTGCATTGAACCCCTTTAGTTTTTTCAGTTTAGTTATTGTATCCTTTGGCTCTATAACATCTGTATGATACTTTCTTATATTCTCTATCTCTTTGTTAAAGTTCTCACTGTGTTCATCCATTCTTCTGAATCTGGTTCGCATCTTTATGACCATTACTTTGAACTCTATTAGGTGGATTGCTTATCTCCATTTCATTAAGGTCTTTTACTGAAGCTTTGTTTTGTTCTTTTGTTTGGAAGGTATTCTTCTGTCTCCTCATTTTGCCTGACTCTCTGTGTTTGTTTCTATGCATTAGGCCAATCAGCTACCTTTCCCAATCTCGAAGGAGTGGCCTGTGTAAGAGATGACCCATGGGACCCAGAAGCATAATCCGCCCCCCTGCAACCAGGCATTAAAGATAGGTGCTCAAGGGGTGTCCCCTATTTGGGCTGGGCACACCTACCTGCTGTGGCACAGGGGTGGGTGGGGCTCTTGCCTGACCCAGCTGTGGCATGAAACTGCAGCATGGGGATGGGCAGGGATCTCAGTGGGGCATGTCTCCTGGTACTAGCAGGTTAGAGGAAGAGTTCCACAATGGTACCCGCCAGTGCTAACACTAGCAAGGTAGAATGAGATTGCAAAAATGGCACCCTCCACTGCCTCCATCCCCAGACGGAGTCCCAGCAGGTTCCTGTATCTCTGACATACACTTCAAGATTAGTAAGTGGTCTCCTTCGTGTGTGGTCTGAGCCATGCTGGTGTTTTTCAAACTGGTTTTTTTGAAACACCAGGATGAGTGAGCCTGGGCATGAGCCCTTTAAGAGTGGAGCGAGTTCTTTATTCCCTATAGTTTTATGGTTTTTCAGGATGTAATCGCTGTTGATTTTCAAAGCCAGGCATTTTGGGGGCTTGTCTCTCCTGAGCAGGATCTAAGGGTTGGGATGCCTGAGGAGGAACACAAACCTCTTGCTGCTTAAGAAAAATTGTGTATTTTTGAGCTCTCTCCCTATTGTGGATCACCATATGTGGAAAGAGGGTATTTGAGGGCAAGATTGTACCTCTGCCTCTCCTGCCCATCTCGATGTTGCCCTTTTCCCCCTTGTTCATCTAGTTTTCAGGTCTTTTTCAGAGGCAACTA
Source organism: Balaenoptera musculus (assembly GCF_009873245.2). Classification (NCBI taxonomy): domain Eukaryota; kingdom Metazoa; phylum Chordata; class Mammalia; order Artiodactyla; family Balaenopteridae; genus Balaenoptera; species Balaenoptera musculus. The sequence continues at coordinate 72,440,405 of NC_045791.1, read as the reverse complement.
TTCCATCTGTAGTTGTAGATTTGTTGTGTTCATGGGAAGAAATGAGTTCAGGACCTTTCCATGTTGCCATCTTCAACTCCCCCCCCCCCAATAAGTATTCAAAGTATTTTATAGGGAGCAAAGTATTCATCCTAAATTACCCCTATTTCAGATGAGGAAATTAAAATACAGATAAGTTAAGAAAGTTATACAAGGTTACTGGTAAAGGCAGGAGCCAGGATGAAAACCTAGGTCGTCAGGATCCAGAGTATACATCCACAACCATCTGCTATATTCCAAAGGTCCTGTGTCCTATGAATTGTATCCTGGTTGTTTTGTTCCTCAAGTAGAACAGAAGAGAAGGGTGTACCCATTAAACTAAAAAATACAGGTTAGTATACACACACATATACACACATTTATATTTGAGTGGATGTGAGCATTGTTGTAATGGCTGCAACTTTTGCAAGGCAATCAAGGCAGATAATTTGGAAGGAGAGTGGGTTTGTGGCAACACAATTTTTATTTAAAGTGTCTATTTATATTCTGACAGAAGTGATAACGATTTCCAAATGAAATAAATTGCTAGGTGTTTGCATATGCCAGTGAGGATAGGAAATTATGTAAAATGACTTAGGATGTTTAGAAAATGAGAAGTTCATAAATTCAAATATAAAGATATGACTTCCTGAAATCTAAAAACAGAAGATACTAAGTAAAAGGGAGAAAACTGTAAAATAAAACTCGGGGAAATATTTTTAAAGGACGAAGTCCACAGCTCTGTGTGTGTGTGAATGTGTGTGTCTATGTCTCGTTTTGAATGAATATATTGAAATCCGTGTCAGCCATTAGTTTTTAAATTACTCATTTTGAGAGAGATTCATGAAAGAATTTCAGAGTACCAGTACAGAAAAAATAATTTCAACATAACCTGTCGAATATTTCAAACTGGTAACCTAAAAAAATCAAGTTATTAAAGAGATTACATAGGTAGAGATATTTTAATACTAAAATTTATTTTGGAAGGAATTAGTTTATGTCAGATAACTAATTCCCAACAGAACTAGACAAATTGTCATTATGCTATGAGGGGGGGAAAAAAGGGATGCATTCCTGTAACCTTTATATAAAGAAAAAATGAGGTCTCCATCTTTTACAGACAGTAACAATGTCAATTTCTAACAATTCCATAAGAATGTATTTACTAGCTTTCTTATTCCACGAGAAAATCTTTTTCTTTCTTTCTTAGGGCACATAATCTAAACCTGTTAGCGGTTGCAGCTGTTTCCCTGAATCTATTCTTCCCTTTACTCTTTTTATTTTTCCTTTACAAAACCATATGTGTCCAATATTTTTCTTTAAACCAGATCCAAAAGATTTTTAGAGCATTTTATCCCTGATGACAGGCCTGCTGCAGTTCCCATTTTATGACAGAAAAATTCATGTGTGTACGAAACTCTGTGATTAGAGAGAAGAGGGGCTGGATGCAGAGCACAGCAGGGGGAAATTGGCGTGCAGACTCCATGGAGTCTCAACACGGGCCGCTCAACTCTGAGTACCACCTTAGTGTTTTTGAAAACACCTCAGTCTTATTGCTTCTCATTTTCTAAATCACTATATTCACCGTAAGCGAGCTTGGTTCTCTAAAATGCCGAAACCAAATGTTGCTCATAATTTTATGTGACATTTGAAAACTATCTTTTTGTGAGCATTTTTTAACTCTTATTTATATATTTTTAAAATTAATAAACTTCTCTTAGAGAAGTCTTAGGTTCACAGCGAAATTGAACAGAAAGTACAGAGTTCCCATGGAGCCTTTGTCCTCACACAGGTATTACCTCTCCCTTTGTGAGTATCCCTCACCAAAGCAGTACATTTGTTACAATCAATGAAAATGGGTTGACACATCTTGATTACTAAGTCCACTAAAGTTCATCCTTGGTGTTGTATATTTTATAGGGTTGACAAATGTACACTGACACGTATCCACCATTACAGTGTGATACAGGATAGTTTCATTCTCCTAAACATCCTCTGGCTACAGCCTATTCATCCCTTCCTCCTCTCTAACACCTGGAAACCACTAATCTTTCTACTGTCTCCAATGTTTTGCTTTTTCCAGAATGTCATATAGTTGGAACCATACATTATATCGACTTTTCAGGTTGCCTTCTTTCATTTAGTAATACGCATTTAAAGTTCTTCCATGTCTTTTTGTGGCTTGGTAGTTCATTTATTTTTAGTGCTGAATAATGTTCCATTCTCTGGATGAACCACAGTTTATTTGTCCATTCATCAACTGAAAGGCGTCTTGGGTACTTCCAAGTTTTAGCAGTTTTGAATCAGTTGTGAAGGTTTTCGTGTAGACGTTAAATTTTCAGTTCATTTGGGTGGATACCAAGGAGTACAGTTCCTCATAAGAGTATGTGTAGTTTTGTAAGAAACTGCCTGTCTGTGACTGTAGTCCCAGATAGTGACTGTTCCATTGGGTGTTTCCACCAGCAATGAATGAGAGTTCCTGTTGCTCCACATCCTCACCAGCATTTGAAGATGGTCCAAACACTGTGGTCAGCGTTTTGGACTTTGGCCATTCTAATAGGTGTGTAGGGGTATCTTGTTATTTTAATTAGAAATTCCTTAACGACATATGATATTGAACATCTTTTCATATGTTTATCTGTATATCTTCTTTCATGTGGTAGATGCCTGTTTAGATCTTTTGCCCATCTTTTGATTGGTGGACTGTGAAGGAAAGGACAAGATGAGGTCAGGCAGCTGCCCAGGGGAGTCAGCTGCTTATTTACCAAGGTATCTTACATGTTGGTTTTTGCTTTGAAGAATTAGCCACGGTTCATGTGTGATTCAAGGTTTTTAGTCCAAGAAACTTAATATATGATAGATATTGTGTGTGTGTGTGTCTCAGAATGCCAGTTTCAGTGGCTGCCTAGCATGATGTAGATATTTTTTTAACACTCCCCTTTCTCAGTACAGCAAAATTATCTTCAGAAAAATCTTATAATAATAAATATGCTCTTGATTCATTATTTTAAAACAATTATTTAAAAGAGTAGATTTTGCTTTTAAAACTATTATTTAATATTCACAAACAGACTAAAATCTGCCAATACTAAAAACAAAGATTAAACCTTGTAGTTCATACATTGTTTCAGCTTTAAATTAGAAACACAAGTAAAAAATTTGAGTGGCTCCACACTATGACAGCATTTAAGTGAATCAAGTTCTTTTCTCTGCATTTACAACCACTGGGCTATCATTGTTTATTTGGAAACTACTGCTTAAAATCAAGAATATGAAGAACCATGAGAGCCTGGAGATCCACATTTCTCTAAGAGCAAGCTCAACAATTCTCAACCTCTTTGAACTTAATCTCAAAACAAATACATGTCGCTGAGTTTGGGTGCATTTGGCGTTAGCTGTATAACTGACAGTTATTAGAATTTAATTCCATGTAGAATACAATATTTATGAAAGAAAAAGTAATAAAATGTACCAACTTGATACTTATGTAAGTGTTATTAAAAATTAATAGTAACCACAAAGATTGTTTAGAACAGAGAACAATAAAAACATTTTCCGAGAGAAATATTTTACGAGTGACATTGATTAGAATTGCAGGCACATAATGATAATAAAAAGCAGGCCATATTTTAGTTAGCTTATCATTATTTTAAAATTCTATACACACAGTATAATGCCATTTTTTTTCTCGCAGAACTACTCCTAGCCAGATCATTTTGATTGAAGGCTTTTAGTGGGCTAAGATTATTATTTCATACATTAATCTCTTGGCTTAGTCCCACATCTGCCTAATAATACATTTGTGGAGCTTTAATTTACCACTGATAGAGCAATATTGTTCCCCTTATGTTTCACCAATGAAAATGTCATCATCTTATAATGTATTATATTGAATGGATGCTTTAAAATTGTATTTTATTTATTGTGTTTTTTAATTGACAGCAGATTTTGCATCAACAATAATAGTGGTGAAAAGACAACAACGAAAACAGCCAGAAGAAGTACATAATTTTGAATATAGAATTTTACACCTAATTTTTTCAAATGCAGTGGTAAAATGAACACCAAGATCAATAATTTGTCACTGTAGAAATTAAGTGAAATAAATGCTAGAGAATATTTACCATCAAGGAGGGAGCCCAGAAGAAGTGGAGTGGAAGAAGAAATTGTGTCCAAAAATATTACTAAACTAGTTTGCAAGTTTATTATCTATCAGTAGTATAAAAATGGCAATAGTAACCATACTAGTAATAATAATAATATAGCTAGTTTTATTTTGGCTAGACAGTGATTTAAAATTTTAAATAATAAAATATGAGGTAGGAAAATATTTTAGATGATGGACATAATGAATAGGATAATATTTTGTAAGAAATTTAAAAACTTGATGTATAGGTTTAACAATTAAAATTATCTGAAATACAACATAAATAAAAGCTATTAATTCCAAACTAGGAGAAAACAGAAAAATGAGCTAACCTTATGATCACAAAATAAGGCAAGAATGGAGTAAAAAGGAGACATAAGAGAAATATGCTAAAAATAAAACACAAAATGAATTAGAAGAAATAATTTGAAATGTATCTAAATAGTAAAACAAGCAACAAACTGGTACACATTTAAATCAAAAACTACTCTGTGATATTCCATGCTTCCCTCATTTGTTTTTAGTCACCTGCTGTCCTAGTGTCTTAAGAATTGCTCATAGGAAACAGATGTTTACCAGACTCCCTAACTTACTGCCCAAGTCTGCTCCAGGACTTTGGGGTTATATGCTCTATAAACTGGCAGCATCTTCCTCTATGAATGCAAAATTTCACTGTAAACTTCAGGTTACTGATTCATTGCTTTGGATGCTTAAATACAAATCTTTTAAGGGAATGACTGCTTTGTTAAAAGTCTCTATGTCAATTTCCTTGCTTATTTCAACTGAGACTATCCTTTGATTTCTTGTAATAGGTTGGCTCAGTTATTAAGCTCTGTGCATTGTGGTCCTAACTCCACAGTCTGGAGAGAGCCCAAATACAATAAGACCTATTCCCTAAAACATCATATACACTTCCAATTTATTCCAAACATAATGCATCTTCTTTTGTATCTGTCATGAGTTTGTCTACTTCTAAGCCTCAAATTTTCCTAAAAGAATTCCTGCCTTTTACATGTTTCCTCACTATAATCTAAATAGATGTGCCTATTTTTGTAAATGACAAAGTTCTGCAAAGAATGACTTAGAATTGCATTGGTCCCTACAGATATTGTGTAATATTACTAAATTAGTACATTTAAGGTGAGCTGTGATGATTAATTTTATGTCTAAACTTGGCTATGCTATGGTGCACAGTTGTTTAGTCAAACATCAATCAGGATATTGCTATGAATGTATTTTTTAGGTGAGATTAACATTTAAATCAGTAAGTGTGTGTATGTGTGTGTGTGTTTCTATACAGTAACAATAAACGATCTGAAAGAGACATTAAGAAAGGTATCTCATGCACAATAGCATCAAAAACAATAAAATACTTTGGAATAAATTTAACAAAGGCGATGAAAAACCTGTACAGTGAAAACTAAAAGACATTGAAAAAGACAAAAATACATGGAAAGACATCCTCTGTTCTTGGATTGGAAGAATTAATATTTGAAAATGTTCATACTACCCAAAAACCCTACAAATTCAGTGTTATTCCTATCAAATTTTCAATGGCTTTAACAAAGCACATTATCCTCTATAACATAGGTGGGTCTCAACCAGTCAGCCGAAGATCTTAAGAGCAAAGATTGAGGTTTCCTGAAAAAGGAATTCCACTTCCAGATTGCAACATAGAAATTCTGCCTGAGTTTTCAACCTTTGGAGTCAAGACTGCAACATCAACTCTTACCTGAAGCTGCAGCCGGCCAGCTTGCCCTGTGGATTTCTGGATTTCTGACTTGCCAGCCCAACAATCCCATGAGAGTCAATCCTTGCTACATAGATAGATGATAGCTAGCTAGCTAGATAGTTAGATAAGATCTTCCCTATCTATATCTTCCTATATCTCTATCTCTATCATCTCTATCTCCATCTCTATCTCCTATTGATTCTCTTTCTTTGAAAAATCCTGACCAATACAAGAGCCTTATAAAACAAAAGAGGAAAAATTCCAAACATTCAATGATCTGCTTTCTTTGATCGTTATATTGAAACCTCCAAGAAAAACACATAATCAACTTTGAACTTCTTAAAAGATATCCTTGACAAGGATATCTCCATCCTTGTCTCCCTACATTCCCAATACATAACTCAACTGCAGATCTACTTAAAAGGACTTCCCCTCAATTCACTTTAAAAAAGTGTTAAAATTTTCAGAGGTGTGAATAGTTCATTGAAGAATTGGTACAGTTAAGGACTTTTAACACCTAAGGAAGACTAGCAGGAATTCATTGAATATTTAAAATTTTATTAGACATCAATCAAACCTCTACCAATTTATTGCAATATCTGCATGCTGGTCAGTCCATCAGAAGGTGACACATGGACAAAGGCTGCCAAAGTAGGATTGGCTGGATGATTGTAAGGAATCTAAAATGACTACTACAAAAGAGGACTTTGAATAGCCAAACATGTAGGAGAGAATTATATGCAACTCCTTTTGAATCAGTTTAAGATCTGTGTCTGTGCCTAGAGCTCAATCAGATGAAGTTTGCTTCCTTGTTTTGCTGCTGCAAATTCTCCATTAGCTGCCCTGGAAAGAGTGCACAGAGATAAGTGTTTCTTTTTTAAAAAGATTTGTATGTCTGAAAACATCTTTATTGAACTCACACTCTCAATTGAAAGTTTGCTTCAGTAGAATATTCTATTTTTGAAATCATTTTTCCTAAGTATTTTGTATTTCAAAATTTTCTTCACTATTTCTAATGTTTAATATTGCTATTACAAAATACTATGCCATTCTATTTTTTGACTCTGCATTTGACTGAATTTTTACATTATAGAAACTTCTATATCATCTTATTTTTCTATGTTCTGTGGTTTCAGGATGCATGTGAGTCTTTTGCTATAGGAAGTTTTTGGTACTTGGTGTGTTTAAATCTGGAAGTTTATGGCATTGGGTACTGGAGAATATTTCACAATGTCTTTTTCATAATTCCTTGTGCCACATTCTCTTCCTTCATTTCTTCTTTCTCTCTCGCTCACTCCCTCTCCCTCTCTTTCTTAGAATACTTATTACGACATTTCCCCTCCTGAACAAATCCACTAATGTTCCTAGTATTTCTCTCTGATTTCTGTCTCTATGCTTGTTTTTTCCTCTTAAATTCCTGGGGGAAATTCTTTACCATATATTTCAATAGCTATATTGAGATTTTTATTTCTAATATCATAATTTTAATTTCCAAAGGATCTTTTTGCTTTGCTTTCTTAATGCTCCTTTAATCATTTTTTTTGTTTCATACAGGTGATATATAATTTTTATCTTTCAGGATATCAATGAAATATTTTTGGAAGTTTATTCTTCCTTGTTTTTTCCCATTTTCTCCAAGTTTATATTTTGTTTTCTTTTTTTCTTCCTTCCTTCCTTCCTTCCTTCCCCTTTCTTCTTTCCTTTCTCCTTCCTTCCTTCCTCCCTTTCTTTCTTTCTTTCTTTCTTTCTTTCTTTCTTTCTTTCTTTCTTTCTTTCTTTCTTTCTTTCTTTCTTTCTTTCCCTTTTCCTCTTTTCCTTCCTCCCTCCCTCCCTCCCTTCCACTCTCCCTTCCTTTCTTCTTTTTGCAACTTAATTTTATCTTGAGCTTTCCCTCAAACGTTTATTGAAAATCTTTAGCTTTCTCTTCATACATAAAAGTGTGGCACTAAAATACCAATTGGAAGCACTGTATGTAAATATGGTTATTAGCTGCTGACCTTCTGCAAGAATTACATGATATTGTAATTTAATTGGAAATCTTCAAGTTGTACTATCCTCCTAGTCTTCTTTCTCTTGAAGATCATATTCTTCAAAGAAATTTTACAATCTCTTACCTCCTTCTGCCTGACAGCATTCTGGGCACTTGACATGGAAGAACGCTCAGAAGTATCATGATTGATGTGGTGGATTTATAATTTATCCAATAAATTATAAAATATATTGAAGAAACTGAGCTCTACTAAATAGAAAGGTATGCTTTTTTTTCAAGAAACATACACAAGGACCAGAATTATTACTTGTAAAAATGACAAAGTGGTAATACACTAAATTTCTACTAATAAGGGAATAGAAAATAAGTTATTCAATAAAAATATGATAAAAATACTATGCAGTAGTTAGAGAAAAATCAACTAATTCTTCATGCATAAACATAGATCTCTAAAACAAAAGGCAGTTTTAAAGTAGTGTGCACAGTACAATTTATATAATTTTCCCAACATAAATAATTTTATGATTATTTAGGGAAACATAGATACATATTTGTATTCATAGTATGTATGTGTAAATATATATCCATACATATATTTGTCTATCAACAATACATAAGACGCATGTATACATGTCTCCATGAACTATGTGCATATATGTATACAACTGCGAATACTTATATGGTTGAGACCATAAAAACTGAAATAGAAAAACTTACACCAAATGTACAGTAAGAGTTTCCTATAGAAAGGAAATTGTACTGAGGAAGGAAAGCAAAGAGACCTCAAATTTATCTGTAATAATGTTTTGCTTTTTAAAAAAATGTCCTTATGCAAAAATTAATGTTTATTACCTCAGAATGGTAGATGCACAGGTTTCTCTTTAATATTATTTGTTTTGATTTTCTTTAAAAAATTTTCTTCAGAATCATAATGATAAACTCTTTACAAGAGAAGCATAGTGTAGTGGAATAATGGGGACCACTGGATATGGTAACTCAGGGCATGAAAGCTCTAGATAGGTGGGCAGTTGGGGACTGAAATCCAGTCTACAGCACAGAGTTGCATCAGCTCTGAAAAATTTCCTCCCCCCACCAAAAAAAATTTTAGTTATAATTTTTCACTCAGAGGAGGCAACTTTTTACAATTTTCATTAAAAAAAAAAAAATCTTACAGGTAGGTGGCAGCCCTGTCAAACAACATGGGCAAAACACTAAATCCATACTCAACTATTCAGTGTCAGATTTGGGGAAAATAACATATTCTGAACTTACATTTTTCCCCCTTCATCTAGGTATAATAACATATCCCTCTTAGGTTATTACAAAGATTACCTTAATATTGTCACATTCTCTTTATTACTTTCAAAAAGATTTTCTTATTTCAATCTAATCACCTTTGAGCATACACAGTAAAATGAAATATCATGAAAAATTGTGTTTACTTGGTTAATTTTTCTGACTTTATTCCATTAAGGAAATTTTCATGAGAAATACAGCATTGATTAAGTTAAATTTTTGAACCAGGCAAAGGAAATTAAAGCTCTTAATTTCATTGGTATTAAAGTAAATATAACTCCCATGATTTTGGAATACATAGTAAGACAAAATATTACTGAAAATTAATAGTGATTCCATTATTTCATTATTTTTACTTATTGTCCCTCCATACTCTCATACTTAACCTTATTTTAAATTTGCATATTTTTATAAAAAGACAGATGAGCTTCCTCAGTTTAGTCCTGTACAAGATGCATGTCTCCCAGTGGCTAGATGCTTCCCTAAGTAAAACATGGAGGGAATTTTGGACTCATTAGAGTAAGCAACAAACTCTAGGAGTTGGAGTCTTGTGGAATCAGCAATATGCTCTGACTCTTCACTAGATCTTTGAAATATCTAAGTCATAAATCTGAAGTGCATATGGTAAATTAATGCACTGGTTTGGTTGATGGTTTTTAGAAATCCTGTAAAAACAGAAAAAATCTGATTCCTCTGTTTTTCTAAGGAACAGTGTGATAGTTATTGTGCTAAATTTCTCTACATTTAAACTTTGAGATTTTTCTAACATATTTTATGTTACTAGTTAGGAAGACATCAGATCATGCTTTCTTCTTCAAATCTATTTTCAAATCAGTACCATGAACAACCAAAACCATGTACTTTGAATGGTGTCTTCCTAGTCACATGCTGTACTATAAAATCTCTTCCAGTAAGTTTTAATGTAGTTAAAAGAATACACATAATTCAGTACAATGTATATATCTCAATTACTTGATTCAATAGTATTATATTTTTAATAAAATATATCATACAATCCCTGTCTGTACTTTATATTTTAAGTTAATGTTCCTAGCCATTTAAGATAGGTCAGGGTAAATCCAAGGCTGTCTTAATTAAAAGTGCCAGTTTTATATGTTACAGTATTTTTGCAAGAACTACTAATATTTAACAGTGATGATATTTTATCAGTTTTATTATCTAAAATTATAGAACATTCTGAAAAGTATCTTTCTTATTATGTATGTATGTCTCATGTGTCTCTTAAAAGAATCATAATGCACTACTAGTCCCTCAATAAGTTTTAAGTTGTTAGTTATCCATAACCCAGGTGATTAAGTCATGTATTAAAAGCATTACTGGGTCAAGAAACAAACAAAAACATGTAAATTTAGAAACAGTTATAGCTGATTCACCTTGTTATACAGCAGAAACTAACACAATAATGTAATGCAATTATACTCCAATAAAGATGTAAAAAAAAAAAAAAAGGAACATATAAAGTGTACATTTTAGAAATGTATATAGATGCATTTCTCTTTTGACCCTCAGATCCTCCATTTATTTCAGTAATAACATTTATGTAACATAGTGAACTGTTGTTTGGGTTAGAAATAGCCATATAGTGGGACACTTCTATTCTATTATGAAGAAATCCATTATTGCCTTACTGTCTCATCAGGCATTAGTTTTCCTATGGTAATATATATCAGCATAAACTGGTTAGATTGGGTAACCTAACCAGTAAAAAAAAAAAAAAAAAAGATTGTTTTTTTTAAAACAACTTATTCAACATATTGGGTAAACTGTTTGTCTAAATGTCTTCAAATTATCTGTACATTGTTCAAATTATATTGAAAATATAGAGTTTTCTGTGGTTTGTACTCTTGAGGTTTATGTTCACATGCTCAGACTATTCCTAATGTCCAAATTTGCTAAGGTAACTGGGACTGGGGAGGCTCCAAGCTTCAGGACCTAATGTAATGGTGCTAGTCTTACTTGGTGAAACTTCGGGCCATGACCTAACTCCCATCTTCTCTCATGATGTTACCTTTTTATGTCTCCATGTGTTTTCCTATCAGTGATTCTTTATACCATCATTGGTCCATCACTAACTTTCTATTAATATTGATCCCAACAGAAGCAAGATTCAAAAGCTATCCCATTTTCCTCAAAAGAAGCTCTTTGGTTCTTATGTAAATTTATTCATCTCTTCCAAAATGACTAGCTCTCAGCTTTAAAAAGAAGGTGAATTATGACTCTTTATCAAGCCATTGGTCTAATGGCATTGGTCTCCTCCTGGCTTAAAAACAAAAGATGTTCAGAGGATTTTTGCCCCACAATAGTAAAAAAAAGTGCTGCAAAGTGATTTGCTCCCTTCATCCTTTATATAGAAGTGGCTGGGAAACATTATTTTTTGTATGACCTCACTGGGCGTCATTTTATACATGCTGCTTAGTACGATGTTATAATTTTCTAGAGGAAACCAGATGTGATGGACTAATAATCATTTCCATACTTCTAATTGTGCCATCTGCTGAGTGAATAAACTAATGACTGGCTAAATGAAATGATTTTCATCTGTTACTTAACATTTCACATCTAAAGGCCATGACCTCAAATTGTAGTCAAGGACCTTGACTACACACTTGTGTGTAGTCAACACTACTTGTGTTTATTTAAAAAGAGAGTTCTCCAGGCTATTCAAATTTCTATTTAGTAAAAACAAACAGTCCATATATTGTTGATTACTTGACAAAGCAAGTTTATGTATGTGACCCTTGTATAATTTTGGGAGACACTTTTTAAATATTTCATATTATATTATTCACATTAAGTCTTTAGACATTTAACAATGAAATTACTTTCTTATCAAAATTATTCACATTAAGTCTTTAGACATTAAATGTTAATGTTTTTTTAAGTAAGTATCTGCAAATATGAGTTTAGAGGATGCCCATGACACAGCATTTTTTCTGAAAATTGGGTGCATATATGTATTGCTTTTTATTTGTGAGTGCATTGCTCAGTCATTTGTCCCAGCTTTGAAGGTTTTGTTTTCTTTCATATTTGATTATGTAATATAGTTATAGGAGTTTTAAGCACTACTGAGTTGAGTGTACAGGAATCCCTTTGGGAATTTTTTAAAAACTTTTTATGTTGAGTGACATTGTTATAATTGTAACAAACTAAATATATAGACGATGGTGGATCAGGACATCAAACCACGGACTAGACTCTTCTCATGTTCATTGGCTAGTCTTAGTCAAATGGCACTAAGATCCTAATTACAAAGAGTAGAAAATTTGCTGGCCAAGTCACAGATGCAGCCAATTTGGGATTGCTGACTTACCAGAATTCTGATTCAGTACAATTCCTGAGCACTTGAATTGTGTTCTTTTTTGTAGTACTTCTCCTGACTTGGCTCTCCAAGCTCAGAGCTATTGGTGTCTATACCCCTCCACCATCAACTGCATTGTTAAATTTCTGTTTACATGTATGTCTCATGACTGCATGATCCTCAATGACAGAGTTGATATTTTGTTTACCATTGTGGTTGCAGGATTCAACACAGAGCATAAAACACAACGCAGTGCAGAAGACTTGTTAATAAATGATTAAATGGAAGGAGGACTTAAAGTCTCATGGTTTGAAAGTGATTCAGGAGTTAAGAAAGTGGACTTACAGAATATTTGATGATGATGATGATGATGATGATGTTGATGATGATGATGTAATCCTAGCTATGACAGAATGAAAAAGGAATTAGGCTGTTTTCTGGTAGATGTTTATAAAGAACTGAATCTATTTGAGCATTAAGTGATAATATTATGTATTTGGAATTTACGTGGCTTTTTTTTTCATTATATGAAAGATTGGGATTTGATAATACAAGGGATCTGGAGATTAGTAAAAAAGTTATTATTTCAACTGTGATAAAATATAATAAGAACTTCAAATGGAACAAAAGAAGTAGGAACTGACTGGGGAAGGAGAGATAGATATTTCACTAGTGGAATCAAGGAAACTTTATGACTGATTGAATGTGATGAGAGAGTAATCAAGTATGATTCAAGGTTTAAGAAGGAACATGAACACTGTGTATAAAAGTCCATTATGTTCCAAAAATATCACATGTGGAATGTGGAGGAAGATGTTAATTTTATCTCCTTTCCACATTTTTAATAACAATTCAGGGACAGTATGATCATGTACAAGATCTCTTTTCATTGTGGACAGTATTTTTATAAACATATTGTATTTCTTTTTCTTGACTACAATATTCAACCCCTTAGTTACTTTCATTGAGAGAGTCACTGGGGTCAATTCATTAGTGCTCACTCATTTGGGTGACTATATGTTTATTTTTCCTAGGAGGTAATATTTGCATGATCTGCTTCTTTTCTGATGCTTTGGAGAGAAAAAGTTTAAATATTTCCTAGCAAGGAAATCAGTATTCTTCACTAATATAAAATTCCTCTATTTGTGGAAGTAAATATGTGAAGAAGAAAAATTAAAAGTAGAAAGCAAAAACATTTAAAATTAAAAGAATTTTAAATTTGGTAAACATATGTGCATTTGCTTCATTGTTCAAATCAAAAAATAATGTACATTTCATACAGGCAAAATATAAGGTAAAAGTAAGCCAAACTTGTCTTTAAATATAGTTATGCAAAGAAGAAAGCTGCAAAGGGAAATTGTTTTACAATATATTTTAAACTATTATGTACATTTTATTATAAATTATAATTTATATTTTTGTTCATATGTAGGTTATTAAGAATATCAGATAAAAAAGAAAACAAAAGTCATGGGGTTAAATAGGTCAAATACTGAAACTAAATATATGAATAATTTAACTGGAAACTTCCTAGAGCTAAGAATTAAGGGAGGAAATAACTTACACCTCCAATCCACATGAAACAAATCTTCCAGCTTTGGAATAATTTTTATTATCCAAAAGTATGCCCCATATTATAACTTTGGGAAGTCTCAAAAAATATTCCTTCACAATTCTAGGAGAGTTTTACTCTGCTGGTCAGGATTTCCCTTTTATTCTAAGGGATTTCTGTTCTCTTGTCACATATATTGCAGCCTATTTTCTCACTGTCATCTATTTTCAGTTCCTGTGTCCTGTGTCCATTTTCTCTTTTTGGCCACTTTTGCACTGGACTACCTCATTCCTTTTATTAGCTTACAATACAGAACCCGAGGAATTGTTGTTTTTATTGGACATTTATTGAAATGGCATTAATAAAACAACATATTACCAAAAAGCTTACATTTTAGTATTAGATAAAACCATAGTCTTTGCACACCGCAGGTAAAACACCACTGACTCAGCCTTTCTGTAGAGTTTATTTTCTGCCTCTCCCTCCTCTCTCTCTCTCCCCATATATATTTTTTTCTCTAATATTACTATCCGTCAGTTTTTATGTTGCCTCAGAAATTCAACATCTATTTTAACTATTAAGTAAAGAGATTCAGCTCACTCTTTGTTTCAGTTTCCTTTGAGAACATTATCTCTGGAAGGCAGTAGCCTACTCACCTTTTATCACTCAAGGTCCATTGTCAACTCCTTATAAACTATCATCTTCACTACTAAGTGTTTATTGCTCTATCTCCTAATATGCAAAAGAGATGGCAGCAAGTTATTCTTTAAGTGGCCTTTTTTTTTCTTTCCAATAAATATAATTGTCATAAGTGATTAAAATAAAACTAATCAAAAACTCCAGAGAAACAACTTTGCTCTTGATAACAAACGTTGGTTGAGTTTTGTTGTGCGACTACTTATGAACAGGGCTGAGCAAAAGATCTAAACGAGACCTCACTAAATAAGATATAAAGATGGCAAATAAGCATGAAAAGATGTTCAACATCATATATCATTAGGGAATCTCAAGTTAAGCATTGAGATACCACTACACACCTATTAAAACAGTAAAAACCCAAACGCCAACAACCCGCTAGTGAGGATGTGGAGAGACAAGAACTCTCATTCATTGCTGTTGGGAATGCAGAATGGAATAGTCATTTTGGAATACAGTTCAGCGGGTTTTTTACAAAACTATACACACTCTTACCATACGATCAGCAACCACGTTCCTAGGTATCTACCAAAATGAGTAGAAAATTTATGCCCACACCAAAACCTACACACATGGAGGTTTCTCAAAATATTAAAATTAGAATTACCATATGATTTAGCAATCTCACTTCTGAGTATTTATCCAAAAGACTTAAAATCAGGATCTCGAAGAGATATATGCACCCATGTTTGTTGCAGCATTATTCACAATAGTCAAGATGTGGAAACAGTCTAAATGTCCGTCACTGGAAAATGAATTTAAAATGTAATAAATATATACACACACACACACACACACACGTATATATATACACAATGGAATATTACTCAGCCATAAACAAATAGGAAATCCTGCCATACGTGACATGGATAGACCTTGAGAACATTATGCAAAGTAAAATAAGCCAATGGCAGAAGGACAAATACTGCATGATTCCACTTACATAAGGTATCTAAAATAGTCAAACTCATAGAAGTAGAAAGTAAATTGGTTGTTGACAGGGCCTATTGGTAAGGGAAAATAGGTGTTGCTCTGCAATGGGTATAAAATTTCAATTATGCAAGATTAATAAGTTTTATAGATCTGCTGTACATTGTGCCTATATTAACAATATCGTACTGTACACTTAAAATTTTGTTAAGAGAGAAGATCTCATGTTACCTGTTCTTAACACCAAAAATAATAATAATAATAATAATAAACCTGCACATGGATGTTTATAGCAGCTTTATTTATAATTTCCAAAACTTGGTGGTTGCCAGAGGTTTGTAGTGAGGAAAGTGTGCATAGGTAGAACACAGATGATTTTCAAGGCAGTGAAAATATTCTGCATCGTACTGTAATGGTGGATACCTTTCATGGTACATTTGTCGAACCCATGGAATGTGCAACAACAAGGGTGAACTCCAATGTAAACTATGGACTTTGGGTGATAAAGTGTGTCAATATAGGTTCATTGATTGTAATAAATGTACTGCTCTGGTGAGGGATGTTGATAGTGGGGGAGACTGCATGGGATTGGGGGAAGAAGGTACATGAAAACTCTCTTTAACCTTCTACTCAATTTTGCTGTGAACCTAAAACTACTCTAAATAATGTTTATTATTTTAAGTACATTGAATGGCCTAGTGATAATATTATTAAAATATTAAATATTAATTCTTTATTATTATCAAAACTAAAGAAAAAACCTTTGTTTATTCATATTTTGTGAAACAACAATAGTTGTTCAAGAGATCACTAAAGATGGAATAAGCACACATTTTTTATCTTTGGCCAAAACCTAGTTTTAAGATCTTTGCTATTGTAATAAGGAGGGCAGTGTAGAAGGAAAACAAAACAAAACAAAAACAGAGAAATGTATAAAGCATCCAACAGTTTTCTACTTTAATAGTGATCGAAACTTTTTTAATTTGAGGAAACTGGTGCCCTGAAAAACAATAATTAGTTCTTCCAGACATGAAAAAAAACAAACAAACTGAAATGAAAATGTCTCAGGACTGGGTTCAGGGATTTAAACTACTGCTTTGGAGATGAGGAAAACAAACAAAACTAAAACTACCACCATCACCACACAGGAACACATGCATACATGTATGCAAGCACATGTACAAACACATAAGCATACACATGTACACTCACACACAGATTTTGAAGACATGGCAAGTTTAATCCCAACAAATGTTTTTACTCTTGAGATAAACAGAACAAAACTGAAGGGCAAGGAGGTCAATAGAGTTGGGCAGTTTGGTATTGGTTCTGCATTCAATTTCTTACCTCTGAAGAATCAAGTTCCAGAAGCTGGTGACATTTTGTAAGATGCTGGTAATAAGCAAAGCTACCTTGGTGACTAGTGACAAAGTGTGTCTTAGTTATGGAAGTGACTAAGTTGCCTGCTTTTTTATGGATCTAAGTTCTTTTATGGCACCCTGGTGGCTCTATGAACATCTGGATTGCAATCCTTGCATGGACTTTGCATTTTTGATGATGATAGCCTTTGAAAGTTGCAGTTACAATGTCTTCAAGGAGATTTATCAACAGGAATTATTAACATGTGACAACTAGAGGAGGATAAAAAACATGATAAATTGATTATTAAAAATGATAGATTGTTTTCTGGGGATTACACACACACACACACGAATAAAATCTGTAGGACGATTGAGAGGGACATGATTCTGTTTCGGGCTGGAGGGAGAGGAGGTGCTCAGATTTCCTGAAATTGGGACATTCTTGTCAGAGTAAGTTCATAACAAAATATTTTACTTATATTTAAACAAGGTTGATGAAGTTTTTCAATGTAAGTTAAATTTATATTGACTTTGAAAAAAATACCAGTGCAAATCCCTGACTCAAGTAGAGGTATTTTGTGGCTTCCTGTGTTAGTGTTTGGTGTATTTCTAACTGTGTAGATATTTAATAATGGTGCTTAAAAGTAAATTAACATAAACTTTATGAAGGAACAAATTAATTCATGAATAAACTATTATCATTTGATATTATTTCTTCTCTCAGTAATTTGTCCAGGGCTATAAAACAGTAAGTTTAGGGTTTCACACCAGTGAGCGTAGGGAAGCGGGAATTAAGTATTGCTAATTTAAAGACTACATACCTTGGATACCAGATTTTAATGGATACTCTTCTAGGACACCATTTTTTTAATTAATAAAAAACTGCTTCTAATTGTCCTGGATCTAATCAATACAAAGAAAATAACCCACAAATGATGTAAACGAGAAAATAAAATCATATTCAAATTATTACTTTCAAGTTCTTTCTTTGCCAGTTTTCAAAAAATTAGTCTCTTCTCTTTTGGATAATGTGTTGGGAGACTCTAGAGGGCGTAAATGATCAAAAGTCAGATTATAGAAAAAGAATAAAAATCAAGAGGAATATAAACAAATAAAAGGGTGAAAAAATGCTTATAGACCTTAAATAATATATCATGGGAAATGAGGTTAAAAATGGGAATATAGTGAGTGCAAAATTTGCCTCCATTAAAAGTCAGATGTTCAGAAAATTGTTATTCAAAACGAGTTTTCTACGATTTATTTGGCCGTCCTCCTGCACCCTCATCCATCTAGTGGTTCACAAGGTGACAAATAATGTTGGATCCCACAAGTTATAAATTATCTTTGAATTAATAATTCAATTAATCCTTTTTTGCAAACAGTGTCTAATTGGGATAAAAATCCTTAGTCGTTTGGATAGTTTTCCCTTCCCCTGCTGACTTGGTGTCACCTTGGTTCCTTGCTGGAGACCCCCTGACTCTTGTGGAGCTCTGCAGTCTCTCCATATTACAAAAGAATCAGAGGCAACCTGAGAGGGCTAAACCTTAGAGCCTACCTCTTCCTGATCATGCTTTGCTGAAATAATGCTGTGACCCAGCGTGGATAGCTGTTGGTTGTGAAGGGAGGGGTCTCTTTTCCGATCCTAAATGGACAGTAGGGCCCATGGCACCTCTCTTTGCTCTGAGAAGTTCTTTTACTCAGTGAAGGTGTCACTCTCCTTTCAAAAAAAGTGTGATGCCAGCTAAAAGTTGTCACTTGCTATCTGTCTCTACAAGGATTAAGTCACTAGCCGCTGTAGTTGCTGACCTTCAACACACCCTGAAAGGAGTTCAGGGTGGAGATCAGGAATGAGGCACTCTGTGCTCTGGGAAAAACTAGCAGGACAGGCTGTCAGATAGTTAGATATTTTCAGAAGAGTTTATGAGCCCAAATTCTTGCATCTTCTTATATCTAGAAAAGCACTTAAAGTCATTACTGGATATATCTGCTCCTCGTGACTACCGGCAGCCTTCTACCAAAATGTGTGCTTGATTGCACATATTCCCCTACACCAAAATCACATATACTGACTTCCCCGCTACTTCTTCTGAGTGGTTCCTCAGAGCTATCTGAGAGGCTGTAGTCCTCATTTTGCCCCAGATAAAACTTAACTCACAACTCTCACATTGTGCTTTTTTTTGTTTTGTTTTTTAGTCAACAGTGAAATTAGTATCTACTTTAGATAGTCACTTATCTCTCTGCCTATTCCCCAATATCTTCAAGCTGGGAAAGCAATTGAATTTGCTTTCACTCTTCCCCTGTTCCTTTTGCTTAGCTGATACAGGTGAATCCTGAATCCTCTCCTCACCACAAGGAAATTCAAGTTTTTGAGTTCTCTGGAGTACAGTTGTTGATATGAGACAGAAGAATAAAGGAATTTGGAAAATCCATTCCCAAGATAATAGACTGTCTTGCAAAGCTATTGTCTTGTGCATAATCCAATTTGAATCTCAAAAAATTAATATTGCTTGGGCATTTCTCCTTTCATCCCAGCTGTAACAAATTTTAATCTTCTTCTAAGTAGATGGATGCATAGGGTAGTCCAGGGCAAAGGCCAGATACTCAGGAAGGCAAAAGGATGAAAACATGTAATTTTAAAATCAATTACTCCTATTAGAGTGGTTTATTTAAAGGCTCACCATATCTGCCTACAAAACTTTATTCTTCTTGTTTAATTTACTTTAATACTACACTTTGTACATATCTGTTCATCTTTTTTAATTAAAAATATTAAATATTTTGGGCTTCCCTTGTGGCGCAGTGGTTGAGAATCTGCCTGCTAATGCAGGGGACACGGGTTCGCGCCCTGGTCTGGGAAGATCCCACATGCCGCGGAGCGGCTGGGCCCGTGAGCCACAACTACTGAGCCTGCGCGTCTGGAGCCTGTGCTCCGCAACAAGAGAGGCCACGATAGTGAGAGGCCCGCGCACCGCAATGAAGAGTGGCCCCCGCTTGCCGCAACTAGAGAAAGCCCTCGCACAGAAACGAAGACCCAACATAGCAAATAGTCAATCAATAAATAAATCTTTAAAAAAAAAAAAAAAAAATTAAATATTTTACAAATAAGAGTAATAAAAGATTTATTAAATTAAGTCATTTATAAAATGCAACGCTTCTCTCCTCTAACCTAAACAATTCTAAAAACACTTTTCCAAGAAGTACCTACTTTTTCTGTCTTTAAATAATTATGATAAATGTATCGATCTTAAGTTCATTTGAGTGAGTTTTGACAAATGCACACACCCATTAAACCCACTCCTTGGTCATGATGTAGAATATTTCATCAATCTGAGAGAATTCCCTTACATCTCTTTACAGTTGAACAGGAGCAGAATTTGCCACTCCAAAATCTGCCTTTTTAGCATGAGGATTATTTTTAAGAAACAGCAGACATTGGATAAGTTTTGAAAACTGAGTAGAAGATACCCTTTTGTAAGAGACAGTTGCATTTATAAGGGAAATCTCCATGTGTAAGTGTGTCTCCCTCTTTGTACTAGGAAGAAAAGAATGACTAAATCTGTAGAAACTCTTATCAAAGGAAAAGGCAGTGACCTAAATCTGATTAACAACCTTAACCTTTTTTTACTGTGTTTTATCTAATAACCTCCTGTAACTGGTTCCCCCATCCACTTACATCTCCTTTTGCCTTTTGAGGGAGATAGTATTTAAAGGGTTGGCTTAGGCCATTTTGGTTAGTAACTCAGTTTTCCTGGGTACCTTGCATGTATACAGGAGGTATACATGTTATTAAACTGCTTGTTTTTCTCCTGTTAATCATTCTTTTATTACAGGATGGTCTCAGCCAAGAACCTAGAAGGGTAAAGGGAAAATTATTTTTCCTCCCTTACACAGTTGATTACCTACATTCTAGAAGCAAACACTGCTCTGATTTCTATGACAACATACTTCTGCCTCTGTTCTTAAAATTCATCTGAGTTTAATCATAAATTATGTTATTCCTTTCACTCAGTATAATGCTTTTGAGATTAATTCTTGTTGCCGTATGTGTTGGTATTTCACTACTTTTTAATGGTGTGTAGTATTTTATTGTAAGTATATAATTTGGCTAGTTTCTAACTTGGGGCTGTTATAGATAAAGATGCTATGAAAAGGTGTTGTTTGGTTTTGTATTTAAGTGGTTTTTGAGGACATATGTTTTTGTTTCTCTGGGTTAAATACCTAGGTGTGGAAAAACTGCCAATGTTCCAAAGAAGTTGTACCTTTTATACCTGCATCAGCAGTGAATTAGATTTCCAGTAGCTCCACATCTTCATCATCATTTGGTTGTTGTCAGCTTTTAAATTTAGCCAAATGTGTGAGTTGGTAGTGGTATCACATTATGGTTTCAAAGTTGTATGTTTCTTTTCATGAATAATATTGAAAATATTATCATGTGTATATTGACCATTAAATGTCCTCTTTGTTATAGTGTTCATTTTTTATTGGTTTGTCTTTTTATTATTGAATTATAGGAGTTTTATGTTCTGAATGAGAGTTCTTTGTCTGATGTTATACACATAAAAAGGTATGTAGTGATTATCTTATCCCTGTCTGTAACTTACCTATTCATATTCTTATTGATGTCTTTCAATGAGCAGATTTTTTTTAATGTGAAATTTATCCATCTGTGTTTCTTTTACGGTTAGTACTTATATTAGTTTCCTATCGCTGCTATAACAAATTACTACAAATTTACTGGCTTAAAGCAGCACTAATTTATTATTTTACGTGTTTGTAAGTCATAATTAAAATGTGTGGGCAGAACTACTTTCCTTCTGAGGTTCTATGAGGAGATCCGTTTCCTTGACTTTTCCAGCTTCTAGAGGTTACCTGCATTCTATAACTGGTGACATCTTCCTTGAATCACTCTAACCTTGCATTTTTCACATCTCCTACTCTGACTCAGACCTTTCCCCATCCCTTTCATTAGGACCCTTGTGATTACTTTGGGGCCAGCCAGATAAGCCAGCAAGATCTTTAATCACATCTGCAGAATCCCCTTTTCCATGTAAAGTAACATATTCACAGTTTGAGGGATTAGTGCATATACATCTTTGAGGGGCCATTGTTCCATCTACCAGAGTACTTATTCTGTCCAGAGAAACATTTGCTTTCCCAAAGATTAGGGTGATTATTTTCTTTTGTTTATGCTATAAATTATATGATTATATCTATTACAACTTGTGTCTATTTTCCACCTGAAAATGATATTTGTGTAAGGAGTTAATTTTTTATTTACACAGTTACCCAGTTTTTCCAAAATCCTTTGGTGAAAAGAAGTTTCCTATTTTTACTGAATCTTTTTTTTTTGAACCTTGTTTATTCAATACCCTTTTCCTTTATATATAAAATATATAATTTGGCTACTCAATTTAAAAAATCACTTGGAATTTTGTTTGGGATTGCAATTTGGGGTAAATTGTATGTTAACAGTATTATATTTCTAATCCTCGAAAATAACACATCTCAAAATTTTAAAAATCTTCAATTTCTTTCACCTAAATTTTATAGTTTTTGAGGGTAGAAGTCTTGCATATCATTGGTTAAATTTACTCTTAGTTATAGTACATTTTTGGAGGCTCTAGTAAAGGGTATTTTAACTGTATTGATATTTTCCAATTTTTTATTTCAAGTGTATAAAAACAAAACTGATATTTTATTTTATTTTATTTATTTTTATTTATTTATTTATTTTTTTAAACATCTTTATTGGAGTATAATTGCTTTACAATGGTGTGTAAGTTTCTGCTTTATAACGAAGTGAATCAGTTATACATATACATATGTTCCCATATCTCTTCCCTCTTGCGTCTCGCTCCCTCCCACCCTCCCTATTCCACCCCTCTAGGTGGTCACAAAGCACCGAGCTGATCTCCCTGTGCTATGCAGCTGCTTCCCACTAGCTATCTATTTTACATTTGGTAGTGTATATATGTCCATGCCACTCTCTCACCCTGTCACATCTTACCCCTCCCCCTCCCCATATCCTCAAGTCCATTCTCTAGTAGGTCTGTGTCTTTATTCCTGTCTTGCCACTAGGTTCTTCATGACCTTTATTTTCCCTTAGATTCCATATATATGTGTTAGCATACTGTATTTGTTTTTCTCTTTCTGACTTACTTCACTCTGTATGACACACTCTTAACTCCATCCACCTCACTACAAATACCTCCATTTCATTTCATTTTATGGCTGAGTAATATTCCATTGTATATATGTGCCACATCTTCTTTATCCATTCATCCGATGATGGACACTTAGGTTGCTTCCATGTCCTGGATATTGTAAATAGAGCTGCAATGAACATTTTGGTACATGACTCTTTTTGAACTATGGTTTTCTCAGGGTATATGCCCAGTAGTGGGATTGCTGGGTCGTATGGTAGTTCTATTTTTAGTTTTTGAAGGAACCTCCATACTGTTCTCCATAGTGGCTGTATCAATTTACATTCCCACCAACAGTGCAAGAGTGTTCCCTTTTCTCCACACCTTCTCCAGCATTTATTGTTTCTAGATTTTTTGATGATGGCCATTCTGACCGGTGTGAGACGATATCTCATTGTAGTTTTGATTTGCACTTCTCTAATGATTAATGATGTTGAGCATTCTTTCATGTGTCTGTTGGCCATCTGTATATCTTCTTTGGAGAAATGTCTATTTAGGTCTTCTGCCCATTTTTGGATTGGGTTGTTTGTTTTTTTTGTTATTGAGCTGCATGAGCTGCTTGTAAATCTTGGAGATTAATCCTTTGTCAGTTACTTCATTTGCAAATATTTTCTCCCATTCTGAGGGTTGTCTTTTTGTCTTGTTTATGGTTTCCTTTGCTGTGCAAAAGCTTTTAAGTTTCATTAGGTCCCATTTGTTTCTTTGTGTTTTTATTTCCATTTCTCTAGGATCTGGGCCAAAAAGGATCTTGCTGTGATTTATGTCATAGAGTGTTCTGCCTATGTTTTCCTCTAAGAGTTTGATAGTGTCTGGCCTTACACTTAGGTCTTTAATCCATTTTGAGTTTATTTTTGTGTATGGTGTCAGAGTGTGTTCTAATTTCATACTTTTACATGTACCTGTCCAGTTTTCCCATCACCACTTATTAAAGAGGCTGTCTTTTCTCCACTGTATATGCTTGCCTCCTTTATCAAAGATAAGGTGACCATATGTGCATGGGTTTATCTCTGGGCTTTCTATCCTGTTCCATTGATCTATGTTTCTGTTTTTGTGCCAGTACCAAACTGTCTTGATTACTGTAGCTTTGTAATATAGTCTGAAGTCAGGGAGCCTGATTCCTCCAGCTCCATTTTTCGTTCTCAAGATTGCTTTAGCTATTAGGGGTCTTTTGTGTTTCCATACAAATTGTGAAATTTTTTGTTCTAGTTCTGTGAAAAATGCCAGTGGTAGTTTGATAGGGATTGCATTGAATCTGTAGATTGCTTTGGGTAGTAGAGTCATTTTCACAATGGTGATTCTTCCAATCCAAGAACATGGTATATCTCTCCATCTATTTGTATCATCTTTAATTTCTTTCATCAGTGTCTTATAATTTTCTGCATACAGGTCTTTTGTCTCCTTAGGTAGGTTTATTCCTAGATATTTTATTCTTTTTGTTGCAGTGGTAAACTGGAGTGTTTTCTTAATTTCATTTTCAGATTTTTCATCATTAGTGTATAGGAATGCAAGAGATTTCTGTGCATTAATTTTGTATCCTGCTACTTTACCAAATTCATTGATTAGCTCTAGTAGTTTTCTGGTAGCATCTTTAGGATTCTCTATGTATAGTATCATGTCATCTGCAAACACTGACAGCTTTACTTCTTCTTTTCCGATTTGGATTCCTTTTATTTCTTTTTCTTCTCTGATTGCTGTGGCTAACACTTCCAAAACTATGTTGAATCTTAGTGGTGAGAGTAGGCAACCTTGTCTTGTTCCTGATCTTAGTGGAAATGGTTTCAGTTTTTCACCATTGAGGACAATGTTGGCTGTGGGTTTGTCATATATGGCCTTTATTATGTTGAGGAAAGTTCCCTCTATGCCTACTTTCTGCAGGGCTTTTATCATAAATGGGTGTTGAATTTTGTCAAAAGCTTTCTCTGCATCTATTGAGATGATCATATGGTTTTTCTCCTTCAATTTGTTAATATGATGTATCATTTTGATTGATTTGTGTATATTGAAGAATCCTTGCATTCCTGGAATAAACCCCACTTGATCATGGTGTATGATCCTTTTAATGTGCTGTTGGATTCTGTTTGCTAGTATTTTGTTGAGGATTTTTGCATCTATGTTCATCGGTGATATTGGCCTGTAGTTTTCTTTCTTTGTGACATCTTTGTCTGGTTTTGGTATCAGGGTGATGGTGGCCTCATGGAATGAGTTTGGGAGTGTTCCTCTCTCTGCAATATTTTGGAAGGGTTTGAGAAGGATAGGTGTTAGCTCTTCTCTAAATGTTTGATAGAATTCGCCTGTGAAGCCATCTGGTCCTGAGCTTTTGTTTGTTGGAAGATTTTTAATCACAGTTTCAATTTCAGTGCTTGTGATTGGTCTGTTCATATTTTCTATTTCTTAAAAAGCTAAAAATAGAACTACCATACAACCCAGCAATCCCACTACCGGGCATATATCCTGAGAAAACCATAATTTAAAAAGAGTCATGTACCACAGTGTTCACTGCAGCTCTACTTACAATAGCCAGGACATGGAAGCAACCTAAGTGTCCATTGACAGATGGATGGCTAAAGAAGATGTGGCACATATATACAATGGAATATTACTCAGCCATAAAAAGAAATGAAATTGAGTTATTTGTAGTGATGTGGATGTACCTAGAGTCTGTCATACAGAGTGAAGTAAGTCAGAAAGAGAAAAAGAAATGCCATATGCTAACACATATATATGGAATCTAAAAAGAAAAAAATGTTTCTGAAGAAACTAATGGCAGGACAGGAATAAAGATGCAGATGTAGAGAATGGACTTAAGGACACGGAAAGGGGGAAGGGTAAGCTGGGACAAAGTGAGAGAGTGGCATGTACTTATATATACTACCAAATATAAAATAGATAGCTAGTGGGAAGCAGCCACATAGCACAGGGAGATCAGCTCGGTGCTTTGTGACCACCTGGAAGGGTGGGATATGGAGAGTGGGAGGGATATATAAGAGGGAGGAGATATGGGGGTATATGCATATGTATAACTGATACACTTTGTTATAAAGCAGAAAGTAACACACCATTGTAAAGCAATTATACTCCAATAAAGATGTTAAAAAAACAAAAATTCATGGTTTACCACAAAAGAATTCCATCCATCTTTTTTTCTGATAGTAACATTAATTATTTGAGATTCCTCTAGAGTCTATTTTCAACCCCATCCCAGAGTTATACTTTTAAAGTGTAACATTGTTCTTTTGCTCAAAATCCTCAATGACATCTCGCTTTTCTTAAAGTAAGAACTAATGTCCTTAAAATATTTCATAAGAATAAATATGATCTGACCTCCAGTTGGTTCTAATGCATAAATGTAGTAGAGTATTTGTGATGCTGTCTCTACTGGTGCAATATGCAGTTATTCCCTTTTGCTCGTCTCATGGTTTTCTTTCCTTCTGACTTAGTTACACACATCTCTTAATTGTTCCTTGAACATGGTAAGTGGGCTTTTACCTTAGATATTTTATGCATGCTGATCCCTCTGTCTGAGAGGTCTTTCCCAGCGATCCTCATATATCATTCCTACACTTTTTCCAGGTGTCTGCTCACATACCTTCTACCTGGTGAGAAATTCGCTGATAAAGCTGTACCAGTTTTTGTGTTTATCTCACATGATTACCTTGGAGAATATGGTGTTAGTTCAGTGAAAGCATGCAAGTTAATATTTGTCCCTTATGCATTTTCTTTTCAAATTTAATTTGCCTACTTTATTTAATTATCTTATAGCAAAAGACTAGATGCCATCTATAATTAGCTATTGAATGCTTAAGTTCATAATACATCTCTCACTTTTCCCAGATATTGGGTCTGAGATTACATAAGTATAGATTTGGAATAAATCAAAACTTTAAGTGAATAAAATCATGCTTAAGTGGTTGAAAAAAACTTTCTAAGCATATAAAGTAACAATATTAACAGCAAAAATATATATTCAATTTTATTTTTATTTTTTCATTTACATTTTATCCACAACTCCAGTTGAAAGTAATTCAGAACTAAATTAGAAAATTAGTAACTTTAACTAATTTATCTTTAACTTAGATAAATGTGGCTGGGATTCTGTAGCCCATCATTATTATCACACTTTTATAAAGCCCCTCAGCTCTCTGACCCTGTCACTTTTGTCTTCTCCCCTAAACTCCTTCCCATGGGTCACCAAACCTGACATATGCTGGCCCCAGTCTATCACTGTGATCCATCTTTTACTCTCTTCTCTCCCTCCTAGACTCTCTAGACTTTAGATCCCTTTAGATTTGAGGACAGTCTCTGGGTATTTGCACCACCTGCTCCGTCTGCTTCCACAGATATCAGCCATCACTGACATTGCTTCATCTTTTAGAGAGCAGTTAAAATATCTCCTACTCAGAGAGGTCTTTTCTGCTTATCCAATCAGTTTTTGTCATTTACAACATTTTATTTCTCTCCTTAGCAGTAAACACTTTTTTTGACAACACTGTTCGTTGAGGTGAATTTACACTGTAAATAATGAAGCTTAAGTTTCATTTACCCTCTTTTACTTATTTTTGTGTCCCATACCATTTTTGTAAAGACCTGGGTGGGATCATAAAAATGTGTCCATGTGTTAGTTTTTGTAAATTTAATGAAATGGCTTGGTTAGAGTGCTGTCCCTTTCCATCCTGACTTCTGTCACATTTCCTTTTTGTATCAGATATGGTTGAAGTGGCCACCCTCACTTGATATGTGTAGGTAGATCTGGGGTTTTGAATATGTTTAGTTGATTTAACAAGGTATATTGGTGTGGTTCCCAATACCTTCCATGTATATTTGGTTTACTGGTAAGCATCCTGAGTAGGAATGACTTATAAATACTTTGCACACAATACAGACTCATCCAGCCTCACCAGCATCCTGACACAAGCAGGGCCTTTGATCTTTTCTCAATATTACATGTCTTATGGCACCTAGTATGGGAAATATGCAGATGGTGGAGGAGAAAGAAGAGAATAATCCTAGTGTGTGGAAAATGCTTTTCATCAACAGACATATAAAATTGTAAGCAGATGCTGTACACTTAATTAAAATAGAGGTTTTCTCCTCACAGGAATATACTTAATAATGTAATATATAGTATCATATACAAATATCTTAAAATTTTGTTGGGATCATGCAAAGGAGAATTTATCAATACCCTGGTGTCTATGAAAGGAAAATATGCAGTGGTATATAATTGGGAATTAAGTCTGTCTGTGGAGGTTCGTTTTATGTATCCCAGCATACTAGATTGGTCTTTAGTATCTGATGAATCCTCTTTTAAAGTAATCTGGGGTTCTAGATGAAACAATCCACAAAACTGTGATAAACACAATAAAAATAACCTAAAGAAACAATTGTCACATTTGAAAAACTGCACATATTCATTAGTGAGCTGATATACATACATATGTAGTGTCAATTTTTTAAATTCACTTAAATTGCCTATGTGTATGACTAAATTTTAGTTTACTTTTTATTATGACAGAACAATCTCAATGGAAGATATAAGAATGTAAACTTAAAAAAGACTAATAGGCCCTGAAAATGTCAAAAACCATTATTTATCACAATTGACTATAAATGCTAAATTAATGAAGATAAAAAATATAAAGAAATACACATAATGTAAATGATAATAGAAGAAATTTTCAAATATTTGTAAGAATGAGGATACTCTCTAAGACTAGATTAAAAAATTTAAAAAATAGTAAAGAAAAGCACAATTGATAGTCAATAGAGAATGTACAAATGTTAGTTATAGCCTCATTTTGATAAGTGTGATGACTGAAAAATAGCATGTTCTTTCATGATGGCCTATTATGATGAATAATAATTTATACAACACCATCTAATGAAAGATATCTTGTTTAAAATTTGTGGTTATAATAAGGATCATAATAAGGATCCTCAAACAGAATATTCAATGAAAACAATAGATGCTTTTCAAACACATAAAGTTAAAAAATAATAAAATAAAAAATACAATTTCCAAACTTTAATGAGCTTGTAAACTGATTTTAACAAAACAGAAAATATTTCAGGTGATTTTTCAGACTGAATAAGTGTGGTAAGAACCTTCAAAAAGCATGAAGATTCCTTAGAGCAGAGAATGTTGTGCTAATTTGGATTTTAGGTTAATCAGATAGAGTTCAGTAGATCAATATCTTTAAAGACAAATAAAACAAAATATTCAATATTATTTTGAAAGCCTGAAAAAAATGGTTGTTGAGATGATTATTTTTTCACTTCTAATAGTGAGATTTTCCCAAAAGTGGTAGTTTTCAAATTAATAGAAATTTAATCTAAATAAAGGCCAAAGCTGATGCATTGTTGCATGAATATTTCAAAAACTATTAAAATGAAAAACAGTGACTTGTTTTCCTGAAAATAGTGAAGAAGTAATCAAATTAATGGAAACTATAAAATAAATTAATATAGAAGATAAAATAGACAATAAAATAAACTTGTACACAAAATACTGACCAGTTAGAGAATATTGTGCCCTTTTATTATAACAGAAATTTCTATGAGTGGTTTTAAAATTTTTCATTAAAGAAAACAATCTATCTGTGACTTGATTCAATCAAGTGAAAGTAGTTCTGGATGACTGTATCCTGCTTTTGAACAATATTCAATGCCAGTCAAGTGACAACAAAGCTGTTTTGAAAGGTGAGGTAAAAGGGTTGATGCACTTTTTAAAACCTTAATTATGCATAATGTGTTGTGCACAGCTCATGGCTTTAACCGTACTGAAGAAAATGCACAGCTCCTGAAGTTGTTGACTAGTTGGTATTTTGAAATAATTATGTGTTATTTTCACTTCAGTGATAGATGGAGTATTTTAAACACACTTGAAGTTGAATTTTTAGCAGGTAATTGTAATGATATAGTTTGCACATTAGAACATTCTCTAAATCTTACAATATGCATAAAGCAACGGTTTAAAGACTCTAACTTTAATTTTTAAAGATTTGGAAGAGCAACTCAAATTCAAATGAGATACAAAATGTTTATTCAAGATGCTGATTAAACTCAAAGAATTTTTAAATCGATTTGTTAAGAACTTTGGAATATTTCAATAAAATAAGTGAGAAATTAAATTCTGATTTGTGTATTTATAAATGGTAGCATTTTCATTTATTATTACACTTATTTGTGAAAGAACTGAGAGAAAATTTCAAATAAAAATGTAATGAAAAAAATGTAATGGGAAAATATGAAACAAGTGATAAAAATCAGCAAAAATATAAACAGGGATTATTTTGACTTCGAGGAGCAAATGGAAACAAATCATTTTTAAGTTAGACAAAAAGTAGTAATTCGTTAAAGACAAGAGATACATTTGCAGAATGAATATTGGATTATATGTAAACATTAGAAAAATATTAAGTTTCTTGCTAATTTGACACAAAATACTAACATCAATGAACATAACATTAAAAACAAACTGGTTAAAGAGAGTTGCCAATTCCTGAAAGATTTAAGTTACTACCCCCAAAAATCTGAGATACAGAATGCAGTTTATATATTAAAAATAACTGGATAGAGGCAGTCTTAGTCCCTCAGGCTGCTATAACAAAGTACCACAGACTGGGTGACTTATAAACAACAGAAATTTATTTTCACAGTTCTGGAAGCTGGAAATCCAAGATCAAGGTGCCAGCATGGTCAGGATGTGGTGAAAGCCCTCTTCCTTTTTCATAGCCAGCAGCTTTGTTGTGTCCTCAGATGGTGGAAAGGGATGAAAGATCTCTCTTGGGCCTCTTTTAAAAGGGCATTAAATTTATTTATGAGGACTCTGCCCTCACGACCTAAGCACCTCCCAAAGTCCCCACCTCCAGTACCATCACATTGGGCATTAGGATTTTAACATATAAATTTGATGAGGGACACAAATAGCAAAGGTTTCCTGGACGAATTCCAATATGTGTGTGGAAGCTTCCCCAAACCGACAAGCAATTCTCAGCCCCCAGCAGAGTGTCAGAGAATTCACCTCAGTGCTGACACTATCTACCTGGAGATAGAATCAGATTCAACAGATAAAGGGCTCAGTCCCACAAGAAGTCCCTCCACCTCAGCCTACATTCACAAGGTTGTTACCTGTGCTTCTGACCGACTGGCTATAAATCAAAGGCTCACACAACCCCCTCCTTAGTTTCAGTTAATTTGCTGGAATGGCTCACAGAACTCAGGCAAATCCATTTGTTCACGAGATTAAAGATTTCTTGTAAAATGATGTTGAAGGATAGGAATCAACAACGAGATGAAGAGATACATAGAGTGAGATCCCAAAGAAAGAAGCTTCTGTCCTCCTGGATCATGGGGCCTGGAATGGTGGCCCTTGGAAGCTAATGGTTCCCCAAAACGGAAGCTCTTTGAAAAAGGGCCATAAAAGCTGTCCTTTTTGGGTTTTATGGAGGCTTCAGTACATAGTCATGATTGACTAAATCATTAGTCAACGGTGATTAATTCAATCTCCAGCCCCTCTCCACGCCCCCCACAAATCAGGGGTGGGACTGAAAGTTCCAATCTTTTAATCACATGGTTGGTTCTCCTGGCAACCAGCTCCCACCCTTGGGTGGGATCCAAAAGTTTCTTTCCCTGAAGCATTTTCAGAAACTAAGGACAAGAGACCAAATATTAACCCATTGCTTTTATTGCTCAGGAAATTCCAAGTGTTTTGGGAGCTGTGAGGCAGGAACTGTGGATGAAGACCAAACATATATTTCTCATATATCATCTGAATGACCAAATATATATTTTTTTCCTATAAATCACAATTTTCACAACTTTTTGTGTGAAACAAAAAATTGCACAAATTTCAGCCTATAGCACCTATAGAGACTTTCCAAAATTATAGCACAATCATAGGCTAATATTTATGATAATGAGTTTTAAAGTTGAAAGAAATTTTTCTAAAGTAATAATGATAATAATGATAAAATAATATTCTATTGACTATGCAAGAATAAAGATTGATTATTTTCTAGTCTCTATTTTGAAAATAATATTAGAAAATTGTTGGTATACATAGAGACATTAAAAAAATATGTAGCCAAAAACATAGGAATAAGAAACAAAAAACGTTGTTGTTGTTATTGATGATGTTGCACTGTCTGTGGCCATAAAAGCAAAGTTGACTAACTGATCTATTTTGATTTTTGAATCTAAAACTGTGGATCCTCTTTTAAAAATAAAGTATCCTCTAATTTTTAAAAAATGTGTTGAGCTGGTAAAATATCTATATTCTTTATCTTAGACCATGGACATTTTAGAATAAGAAGTAAAGACATAGAAAAGCTTAGAACGGTGGGTAGAGAAGTAGATTTACCTTGAGTGGATATGTGAGAAATTATTTTGTGATTGAACATTTGATGCTGGATGAAAAGAAAATTTTACCAGAAAATAAAATGAAATGGGACTCATTTAATTCCTTGATAAATCTAATCATCAAAACCAGTTTAACTGATAAAGTGTTAAAACTTTTATTTTCATTTTGATAATTGTTATGAATGTAATCGTGCCCCCCCCCATAATTCATATAATGAAGACCTGCTCCCGAACGTGACTGTATTTGGAGGCCAGCCACCAGCAAGTCAAGGAGAATGGTCTCAGGAGAAACCAAACTTGCTGACTCCTTGATCTTGGATTTCTCCAGAATCATGAGAAAATAAATTTCTGTTGTATAAGCCACCCAGTCTGCGGTGTTTTGTTAAGGCAGCGCTAGTAAACTAATACAATAACAATAAATTTTTTAAATTAAATTTTGATCTGCTTTATGTGATATTTTCTGCTGTAAATTAAACTTGCATACTAAAATCTATTGTGTCTTGAGAACTAAAAGTTAGCTTCTGTTACTTTCTAAGAAAAATAGTCTAATAATTGCAGAGTGCTAATAACTATCTGAAAAGTGGCCTGATTCCTCATAAAAATATATTCAGGTTATATGGTAATTTTTTAGAAGGAAGGCATACCCAGAGGTTTATTTAAGTGAAACAACAACAGAAATATCATGCCACATTTATACTTTTGACAAAAGCAGTTGCATTAGGTGTAGAAGCAATTAGATTTATCTTTAGCTATTTTTAAAGCCTCATTTTAAAAATTCTTTCAGTAAATCATATTTTAATTACAGTGATGATTAATTTTAACAAAGTATTAAATAAAATTTTATTGTTAATTTCTTTTTACTTAACTTGCAGAAACAATCCTGAATGCTAAGCTTACCTAAGGCACTGATTAAAGTTTTAGTCTGGAAATACTATAGGCTTGAGAGGAAAAAGCTGATTGGATACAGAAAGTGAAATATGCTGATGTCTTAAGAATTAACTATATTGATAGTAACCACCAACCAATAAGAAAAAAATATACCTTGATAAATATTTCAATACATTAAGAAAAATGATTTTATAGTATTTAACATATGTATCATTTTAAAATTTACTGTCCTACATTGTGTCGATTCATGCTGATACGATTTGACTTAAAAGTTAACAATCCCATGATATTTTTTATGATTAGAAAAACTGAGCAGATAGTGTAGTCAATTCCTGTATATACCTCTGAAATCCATTTGCCCTATTATTAATATCTCATATTAGTATGGTACGTTTCCTATAATTAATGAAGCAATATTGATATATTATTACCTAAACTGCAGAGTTTATTCATATTGCCTTAGTTTTATCCATGTTCTGTCCCAGGATCTTACTCATATTTAGTTGTCATGACTTTTTAGGCTCCAAATGGCTGTAACAGTTTCTCAGACTTTCCTTGTTTATGTTAACTTTGACAGTTTTGAGAAGTACTGGTCAGGTATGTTGTAGGACTTCATTTTATTATAATTTATCTGATGTTTTTCTTATTGATAGACTGGGATATGAGTTTGGGGGAGGAAAATGATAGGGTTAAAGTGCTTTTTCATCACATTGTATCAAGGGTACTTATTATCAATGTCTTTTCTGACTGTTAATATTGGTCTTAAATATCTGGCTAAAACGGTGTTTTGTCAGGTTTTTCTCACAAAGTTACTCTTGTTTTTTCTGCTTTCCGTGCTGTGCTTTAGAATGAAGTCACATCCCACATTTAAGATGTGAGGAATTATGCCCTCCCTCTTTAGCATGGAGTGTCTACATAATTTGTTTGCAATTCTTCTGCATGGGAGGTTTTACCCCATTCATTTATTTATTTATTTATTTATTTATTTATTTTTTTTTTTAAACATGTCTTTCTGAAACAGCTTTTACAACAACTCTGATTCTGTGATTGGAGTACATATTGTTTCCTGTAGGGTCACTGAGAGCTTTTTTTTTTTTTTTTTTTTTTTTTAATTTTTATTTATTTATTGATTGATTGATTTATGGCTGTGTTGGGTCCTCATTTCCGCGCGAGGGCTCTCTCCAGCCGCGGCAAGCGGGGTCCACCCCTCATCGCGGTGCGCGGGCCTCTCACCGTCGCGGCCTCTCCCGCCGCGGAGCACAGGCTCCAGACGCGCAGGCTCAGCAATTGTGGCTCACGGGCCCAGCCGCTCCGCGGCATGCGGGATCCCCCCAGACCAGGGCTCGAACCCGCGTCCCCTGCATTGGCAGGCAGACTCCCAACCACTGCGCCACCAGGGAAGCCCTCATTTATTTTTATATATCATTTAATTATATAAATATGTATTCATGAATATGTATTTTATAATTTGGGTTATAATTCAATACTATATAATTTATTTTGTTTGCCCAAATTATTCTAGCTTTGAACCTTGGAAACTCTTTTAGTTGGCTCCTGCGTCCCTTTGACATACCCCAACAATGTTTGTTTTTGTTTGTTTTTGGTTTTGGTTTTTGGTGCACTTTCTTACTTTCTCTGGCACTGCTAGATGCTCTAGGCTCATCTTATATATATTTCCTGCAACACTCTTAGAATTGTCCATTTCTCCAAGGAGCTCTGGTTTCTTTTATTGGAGATTGGTATTAGAAACAAATATCTGGGTGCTAGGTGTTCTTATTGGTAATGGAGGATCATATTTTAGTGCTCTCAGCTAACAGAGGAAATAAATATATGTGCATATATTAACCCATGTGTATACACATACCTATAACTATTTGTATATGCAGCCATCATATATATATATATATATACACATATATATCAATATGTATATTAAATTAAACATGAGTTCTTACTGATGTTTCCAACTCTGATCTATTACCACATGGATCATTCTAGCCTCCTCCCTTTACTGATCTATAAATTTCCACTCCAACAGTGAGAAATAGTGAGAAATCTGATCCACTATCCATCTAGTCAATTTTTAAATTCCTGTATACATGTACAGCAGCATCAGAATTGCTGGCACTAAACCCTGTGGGAAAACTTTACCTACTAGTATACTCTATTTATAAACTGTTCCTTTTCACTGTACAGACTCCAGTCTCCATTCATTTCCCAAATCACTTAAGTCAGCACATTTTTCCCTACCACCTTTAGTGAGATTATTTCATACATTTTTAATACAATTAGAATCTCTTGTCACAGTCTGTATTCTTAACTATTTTTTACAAGGCCAGAATAATCTTAATACTAAAGCCAGATTGAGGTGTTACAAGAAAGAAAAACTTCAGACCACTATGTCTCATGAACATAGGTGCAAATATCCTCAACAAAATATTAGCAATGGAGCCCAAGGATGTATGAAAAGAATTATATACTGGACCAAGGGGGATTTATTTAAAAATTTGTTAAAATTGTTTAACATTCAAAAATGAATCAATGTAATCATCACATGAACCAGCTAAAGAAGAAAACTAATATGATCATATCAACTGATGCAGAAAAATTATTTAACCAAATCCAACACTGATTCATACTAAAAACTCATAGCAAACTAGGAACAGAGGGAAACTTTCTTAACTTGATAAAGAACATACACAAATTACCTACACAAAGGTCATAATTAATGATGAAAGACAGAATGCTTTCTCCCCAAGATCAGAAGCAAGACAAGTATGTCCTCTCTCACAACTCCTTTTTAGCATTGTCCTAGGAGTTTTAGCCAGCTTAATAAGTTAAGAAAAGGAAATGGAGAGCATACAGAGTACTTAGACTTGACACCAAAAACACATCCATAAAATTAAAATAAAAAGATAGAGTTCATTAAATTAAAAATTAAGATGATCTTTTAAAAGATAAACATTTATGTGCAGAATATATAAAGAGATCTTATATCTTAACAGTAGAATGACAAACAATTCAATAAAATTGGGCAGAGCAATTGAAAATCAGACAATTCACAAAAATTATGTATGAACTGAAAGTAATTAGAATAAGCTCAACATTATCAGTATCAGTAAAATGAAAATAAAAGCAAAAATAGGATAATATTACACACCAACTAAATAGGTAAAATTTTAAAAGACTGTTAGTACAACTATTGGTTAAGATGTGAAGTAATTGGGATTCTCACATATTGCTGGCAGGGATGTTAAATGGTAAAACCACTCTGGAGAACAGTTTGTCAGTTTTTATAAAGCTAAACATATCTTTGAGTGGAATTGACCCACCAAATCCACTTCTAGGTATTGACCCCCAAAAATAAAAATATATACATATGTGCATTAAGATTGTATAGGAATTTTCCCATAACAGCTTTATTTATAATTGGCTTCTAGTGCCAAACAGCTAGCCAATTAATGAATGTGGCTACACTAAACAACAGATTTCCTATGTGGACAAAACAGCCTCTTATATTGGAAGAAGATGCCATCTAGGACTTTCACAGCTAGAGAGAAGTCAATGACTGGCTTCAAATCTTTGAAGGACAGGCTGACTCTCTTGTTAGGGACTAATGCAGCTGGTGACTTGAAGTTGAAGCCAGTGTTCATTTACCATTCTGAAAATCCTAGAGTCCTTAAGAATTATGATAAATCTACCTTGCCTGTGCTCTATAAATGGAACAACAAAGCCTGGATGACAGCACATGTGTTTACAACATGGTTTACTGAATATTTTCCTCCCACTGTTGAAACCCACTACTCAGAAAAAAAGATTCCATTCAAAATATTGCTGCTCATTG
Organism: Balaenoptera musculus; assembly: GCF_009873245.2. NCBI lineage: Eukaryota > Metazoa > Chordata > Mammalia > Artiodactyla > Balaenopteridae > Balaenoptera > Balaenoptera musculus. Next base: position 72,403,072 of record NC_045791.1, on the reverse strand, counting down.
ACAGTGCACCTGGTCAACCAAGAGCTCTGATGGAGATGTACAAAGAGATTAATGGTATTTTCATGCCTGCTAACACCACATCCATTCTGCAGCCCATGGATCAAGGAATAATTTTGGGTTTCAAGTCTTGTTATTTAAGATATACGTTTCATAAGGCTATAGCTGCCATGGATAGTGATTCCCCTGATGGATCCGGACAAAGTAAATTGGAAACCTTCTGGAAAGGATTCGCTATTTTAGATGCCATTAAGAACATTTGTGATTCATAGGAAGAGGTCAAAGTATCAACCTTAACAGGAGTTTGGAAGAAGTTGATTCCAGCTCTCATGGATGACTTTGAAGGGCTCGAGTTCAGTGGAGGAAGTAACTGCAGATGCAGTGGAAATAGCAAGAGAACTAACATTGCAGGTGGAGCCTGAAGATGGGACTGAATTGCTGCAATCTTAAGATAAAACTTGTACAGATGAGGAGTTGTTTCTTATGGATGAGAAAAGAGAGTTGTTTCTTGACAAGGAATCTTCTCCTGGTGGAGATGCTGTGCAGATTGTTGAAACGACAACAAAGAATTTAGAATATTACAGAAACTTAGTTGATAAAGCAGCAGCAGGGTTTGAGAGGACTGACTCCAGTTTTGAAAGAAGTTCTCTGTAGGCAAAATATTATCAAACAGCATTGCATGCTACAGAGAAATCGTTTGTGAAAGGAAGAGTTAGCGTATGCGACAAACTTCATTGCTTTATTTTAATAAATTGCCACAGCTGCTCCAAGCTTCAGCAACCACTACCCTGGTCAGTCAGCAGCCATTGACATCGAGGCAAGACCCTCCAGCAGCAAGAGGATTATGACTCCCTGATGGCTTGGACAATAGTTAGCATTTTTTAGCAATAAAGTATTTTTTAATTAAGGTATGTACATAGTTACTTTAGACATAATTCTATTACATACTTAATTGACTACAGTATAGTGTAAACATAACCTTTATATGCACTGAGAAACCAAAAATTTCTTGTGACTCATTTTATCTCGGTGGTCTGGAACCAAACCCACAATATCTCTGAGGCATGCCTGTGATTTTCCTGTCAATCTTAACTCTGCTCCTTTAGAAATCATGAGGTTTTTTTTTTTTCTTTTTCACTAAAAGTTTGCTACTAACGTACCCCAAAGATCTGTAATGCCCAGGAGTTTCAAAAACAATTTTGCTTCTGATGAAGTTTGAAGTTTTGTAAATCTTAGCTCTAGGAATGAAACTTTTAAAGGGCATATAAATAAATATTTATAATAAATATGAACTATTTATATCATGCATAGTAAGATTTTATTAACATATAAAGTGGTTTCATCCTAAAGTCAATGACATCAACAAGAGGAAAATTCTTCAGATAAATGTGAAAGAAAGTCTCAAAAAAAAAAGATTACAAGCAGTTCTGGTCAGGTTCATCAACGATGAGTTTCTCATAGGCGGCAGGTCCTACCAGATTGAAACTGAAGTTTATAAAAATTATTTATTTAGCTTCTCCTTGCTGAACTAAAGGAAACTTAGGTCGGTTTGCTGATGTATGGGTGGGAAAGGATTTATTGTTAAGCACTTATAGTGTTGTAAGATAAAGTGCTCTGTTAGGCTATATGTACACCATCCTGCCACTTTGCCTTTTATGAAAGACCATTCTGACAGTCCAGTCAGAGTTTCCTGAGGTTTGGAGAAGTGAAAAATGCTCTTCACCCTGCCTTCACTTGCAGAGGGCACAGACAATCGGGCACCACATTAGCCCAGCTATACTCTCAGGATTGCCAACTTTCTTGAGGCAAAAACTATCAACTATTTTATTAAGCATGAAGTTCAGAATTTTTTAGAGAGTTAAAGTATGTGGGCTTTTCATGCACACATATATTAAAATTAATATCAGAGTATGTCTAGAGAGATTCCTTAAAGTGTCTTCTTTGGTTATCATTTATGGTCAAACCAAACATGCAATGAGTATTTACTATATACCAGTCATTGTGCTAAGCATTGTATCTACATTATCTCATTTAACTTATCAACCATATAAGAAATTAACTCCAAATTTGGATGAAAACATGCCAGGATAAACTATCTCCCGAGTCATTTCTTAGAACTCAGATAAAGGATACTTCAAAACAACAAAGCTATATATAATTCAGGCAAGTGTAATGATGCGAAATTTTAAAATATTTAGTTTTGAATACATTATTGAGTTAAGAAAGTAGATCTAAAAATGCTCATTATTGGTTTTCAGTCTTCTATTTATTGTTAGTAAAACAATATAAAGCAGTAGTTGATACAAAATAGTCCCCTGCTTAAAGTGAGTTAGGTTTATATGTAAAAACATCAGTCAAAAGTGACCCCCTGGTTCTGATAGAGCAACCTCTCCCTCCCATCAAGTAGAAGCTGAAAGAAGGCCATTTCTGAGGATAGAAAGGTAAAAAGGCTATAAAACTGTGGAGACACAATCACATCTTTCTTATCCAAATGACGCTGTTAGACCCCATTCACTTGCATTCCCCCTCAAATGAGCTATGAAGTTGAGAGTCCAGAAATGTCTGAGCTTGAACTGTTGATCTGTCACTCCCATCACAACTTTAGCCAGCCACCCCCACCCTTACAGGGGATCCCCACAATGTGAGGGCCATCTTGAGACCAACAGGGTCTCTGTGCCTGGGAGGTAGCAGGTGATTAGTGCCATTACCTCCTATTTAATCTGCCAGGGTCCTACTAATAGGTGGTTGCTTTCGAGCCTGAATGTTTGGTTGCTTAATTTGTGTTTTTTAAACTGAGTGGCTGGAGGTATACGTGGAAGGTGGGGGAGAACATTCTGCTAACAATTAGGCATCACCCTTCCCGTGATCCCATTTGATCAAGCAGGTAAAGTGCAAGTCAGAAACCCAGAAACCAAGGCCAGAGTCTTCAAACCATGTGGAAACTAGGCTCCCCTTGAGTGCTTACGAACAAGACCAGAGGGGGCTAGGTCTGAGAGAAGACAGCACTAGTTGGTCAGGGTCCATGTGACTGGTCTACGAATTTGGGAATTGTCCTAAGTCAAAAACAATTTTATTGGCTCTTTATCTCACAAGCCTGTAAACACTCTTATTCCACTAGTTAGCTTGAGACAACCTAGAAAAATAGGAAGCACTTGCTAAATGCTGCTGGATAATTGCAAATTGCTAAATGAATAAATCAATAACAGTGTTTTCTTCATGTCTCTTCAGATTCAATTTTTAAATTATTCAAAATCCAAATTGACCTTTAACAGAAAGTATGTTTTACTGTGAAAGTATGCAGTATTTCATAAATTCTGCTTTATAAGTTTGCTGCTCTTTTCATCTTACACTGCTATTTTTTCTCTTTCTAAATTATTGCATTATGTCTGATAAAATTTCAGAGAGAGAAAATATGCATTTGCATGATTATATTTTACAATGTAAACAGATGATTTAAGAAAAACTCATCCACTTTATTATTTGCTTTATTACATTAGTAACTGAAATACTCAATTTAAGCCTCAAACTAGGAAAGACAAGACTATTCCCAGAGAGAATACTTTATCAAAAACTATGTAAAGAACACACTCCTGAGAAGTAGACCCAATACTAATAATTTTTAGATGCACAGTAATTTATACAGTACTGAGGTCTGGGCAAAATTTGCTGAACAATGGACCTGTCTTTGAATATACTATCAGTCTGCGTAATACGTAAGTTGCAATAGTACCATATGATGGTTACTCCATGAAAGACACATATTTGAGAGCTCTTGCCAAAAGGAGAAATGATTTTGTTATGTATGCAGTATATGACCCTGGTAGAAGTAAAATGATTTTTAAGCCAGCCACATAGAAACCTGAGAGCAATTAATAAATCCTCTCCAAATGCATTCTTTTCCTCTGTTTCAAGTTCTACCTCTTGACCATGTATTCGTCCTATTCCTTCCTTACTGCCACATGTAGGAATATTGTTGGCATGCTAACATTATATCAGACTACAATCTATTAGAATTCTAAATGCAGTTAGCCATCTCTTTCAGGGTCAAGAATGCATGCTAACTTTTAAACTTCAAAGTCCTTATTGATTACTATGTTTCCCTGTGGATATTCAAAACGTGTTAATCCTAATGATGTGCTGTGGGGTAATTAGATAGGAACTATAGGGAAACAAAAGAAACTGTGGAACAATCTCCATGAAAAATGACTTAATATTTGGAAATTTTGAGTTTTGGAGGAAAATATATACTTGTGAAATTTTCTTTTTGTAGAAAGCAAATTTTTGTGTAAAATAAAAGGCTTTTGTATAAAAAACATTAACTTTTAAGTTAAAAAGTTGGAAAAGATCAACGTGAAATTCAGAAAAAAATAAAAATTTTTCATAGAATTTTAGCTATATGCATGAGAGAGGGTATTTAAAAATAAATGTTAGAATCAACCATCATTTCAGGGCATATTTTTGGGTAATACACTGTCTGTAAGATGGGAGAGAGGACATTCCATAAATAATCCTGCAATCTTAATCTCAAGAACTTCACATTCTTGTTCAATTAGAAATAACAATGAATAAAACTAAGCCAACATCCTTTTCAATTCCAATGATTATTTTTGTACAATCATAAGACTAAACAATATTCTTTTTCTATTTGTGTCTTTAGTCAGTATATTTTTCATGATTTCGAAAGTAATTTTTTTACTAATATTTAGATTGCTAATTTACAATGTATTTTTTTCCTTTTTAAAAAATGTTTGTGTATGTGTATTTCTGCTTTTAATACAAAAAACAGAAAGTTAGGTCAACATCTTTGTCAGTAAAACTGAAAAAACTCCAAATATTGTCAAACTGCTCTTTCACATAATCAGTCAACAAACATTATACCCACTTATTTTTTCATGACTTTATGTACATTGTTGTCAAATTGACTGACAGTAACAATAATAAAACAACAAAGCATAGATAAATAGCAGAGAACAGAAACTGAAACAGGAAACCCATATTTTCCTGGGGCTCTCACAGGCCATTCACTAACAATAAGAATGATGAATATGATAACATGCATATCAGTGAATCTCCAACAACACTTTGCGTTTTATTCACACTCATATTTATCTAGTTGATTAAGGCAATTTGCATAATTTAGAGGTAATTTCTTTCTGAAAGCCATGATAAAATGCTCTGATTGCAGTGTCGAGCTCTTCACATGTGCAAGTTTTTTCTAGGAAGCCTAGAAATAAGCAGAGAAAAAAGGTGAAAATATCTCTAGACCCCAAAAGCAGTGTTTTTAAAAATCTATCTTTTTTCTCCTTAAGTCTTCAAAACATCAAAGCCCATCTATCAAAGGTATGATTTAAATAATAGCCCAGCAGCTCATTCTGTGTTATTGTGTGTGAGTATTGTAGGCAGATTCTAAGATAGCCCTCAATGATCTCCCTTTCCTGATATTTATGCCCTTGTGTTATCTCCTCCTCCTGAGTTTGAGTTGGATCTGGGTTTAGTAACTCATTTCTAATGAATAGAATATGGCAGATATTATGGAACGTTAATTCTCAGATTAGGTTATACAAAAGGCTGTGGCTTCTGCCTCGAGGGATATCTTTTTCTGTCTCTCTGAATTCTTCATTCTTGGGGAAGCAAACTGCCATATTATGTGCAGCCCTTTGGAGAGACTGATTTGGCAAAGAGTTGATGTCTACGGCCAATACCAGGGACCTCCCAACTTCCATGTGAGTGAGTTGGAAAGTGGATCGCCCCGAGCTGAGCTTTCAGGTTAGACTACAGCCCCAACCTATGGCTTGGATGCAATTCATAAGAGTTCTTGAACCAGAAGCTCCCAGCTAATCCATGCCATAGGAGAATTCTTGACTCACAGAAACTGTGATATAATAAATATTTGTTGTTTTTAGTTGCTAAATTTGGGGATCATTTTTTGCTCAGCAATAGATAGCTAAATATCTATTATCTATACAGATACAGATAGATTATTGATAGCTAGCTAGATAGATGATAGATAGAATAGACTGATTTTATTCTTTTATTTTCTTTTATTATTTTTTCTTTTCTTTTTATTGCCATTTTCAAGGCCATGAAGTGATAAGGCAATTGATTACCTCAAGATCTTCTATGGGTGACTTTGGAGAAGGCTGTTCACATAATTGTGACTAAAGATACACAAAATGGCCTTGAATCTTCCACTCTGGGCTTAGGCAAATTTCTCACCTTTAGAGATTCCCAGGAAGAATTATTCCAGAGCAGATTCTGTTTAGATAAGATATATGCAGAGACTTGGATTGCAATGCCTACCCATAGAATTCTTCATTTTCGGAATCTATCAAATTACTTTTCTATTATGAATTTTTCTGAAATTTATCACTGAGCTGGAACTTTTGGGATTATTTTTTGTAGAGATTGGTCTCCAAATACTTGTGGATGGTAAATATTAGCTCATGTTAAAATTTATAAGTACCTAAATTTATCTTAGTATTAATCTATTTGTTTTTAACCCCCTTCCTTTACTTTTGAAAATGTCAATCCTTCTTATTCATACTCCAAGCTTGAAAAGACTCCTTGTTCCCACCATTATTCTAGACTTTCAGTTCCTTTAATCTACCCACCTTCTCCCAGAAAATCATGACAGTCTGATATATAATTTCTTCTCCTAGATATCTGATAAAGTCTCTTGAATTGAATTAATAATCAATAGTATAATAATGTGTTGCCTGATTCATTCACTCAACTTTTAATGACTAGCCACTAGATATCTGTGCCAATTATAAATCTAAGTAAATCTTTATGGATTTCAGGGGCAAAAGAAACACTTTGGAAAAATAATTTGTGAGAAATGGCAAACTTTTCTAACATTACTCAAATCATATCAACCATGACCTAGCTAACTACTAGGACTAAGAACAAAACAATATCATAGGCATTGTACATGCTAGTTTTGTAGATGAAATTTCTTAATATTCTGCTTTTTAAAGAGATATGTTTTCATGTATTTCTTATTTAGTTGCTATTATTCAAGAAAATCTTCTTCAAAGAAAAAAAATTGATAAATGCTAAAGAAGGAGCAGCCTATGAATCTGAAAGAATGTTGCCCCAGAGTCTTTAACTTGATTGCCTAAAATCTCACTTCTAGGTCATAGTGGATTAAGGAGTACTTGGACATCTTGAAGTTTAACCAGTGTTCTTGATTAAGCCGCTGTGCCTATAAACATTGTAACCACAAACACCCAAGGGGCACAAGGAAAAAAACTCATGTTATAGAAAATTAAAGAAAATAACCCAACCTGAAGGACTCTAGTTTTGTCTGATTTATCTAGATATTGCTGCTTGTTTTTTCAAAAATTTACATTTCCTTTCAAAGACTCAGTGGCCTTATAACACACCCCTTTTACTGCACATCTTCACCCCAGTACCTGGACTTGCACAGCTCTGTTAAAACTGAGACCAAGGTTGGAATTCTTTTGTATATCTTTTATTTTTCTCTCTGGTACAAGTTTGGAATTTAAACTCAACATGAAAAAACAGCTTTTTATGCTTAAGAGCCATATAAGAAATTAAGTTTCAATAAAGAGTTTTGATCAGAAGGACAAACATAATATGATAACTGGTATTAACTATAGAATATTGTACTTTATCCTAACAGTAGGATAAAGTAGCTAATGACTATTTTTTATCATTGGATCACTACAGAGAGATCCACTAGTCAACAGATACTATATTAGAGACTCCTAGACAAAAGATAAAACTGCTTTGGTTTGATTGTGTCATTTACCAAGCTACATTAACTTGGGCAAATTACTAAACTTTTTGTGTCTCAACTTCTTCACAGGTAAAATGGGACTAAATATACACCAAGCTCATTGGGCCGTTGTAAATGAAAAATAGAAAAATAACAATTTCTATTGTAGACCTTATAGTCTGGTAGCAATTAAACCAATAATTTAAAAAAGTACTGTGTCTCTGAAGAAGACATTTAAGTCACTGTGGAAATATAAAAAATGACAACTGATTATATCTACTGTGAAATTTTTCAACGTAAATGAAAATTCTTTCTGGCCCTTAAATATTTTCCTTCTCATAATGTAGTTATAAAATTCTTAAATACAGTGTAAAATTTCATCTAATAATGCTGTATATTGACTCTCTAATATATACCATGTATTTATTCCCTAATATTTCCATCGTTGGGCAAAAAAGGGAATTACTTCACAAGCAAAAAATACTTATTGCTAAATAAATCAAAATTTAATTTCTTTTACATGCTGTTCTTTAAAAAAAAATACATTCAAAATTTACTTCATGTTTTAAAATTTTTCATTACCACAGTACTTCTATTTCAAATTAGCAACTATATTTTCTTGATATGCTATAAAACTTTGAGTTTCACTATTTTTCTAACTAAAGGTTAATTGGAAATTGCTTTGAATTCTACTCCTTAAGAAATCACTCTCATAAAGGAGTCGTGTTTGCATACAAATCATTTTGTGCATACAAATGAGTACTTGAGATTGCATTATTTCATTCACAGGGTCTATGCTAATACAAGTAGAAGCAGAATATTGACTGAACCCTATTATTTTAAAAGGCTTTTTATTATTTCCTTTTAAAATATATATTTTAAGCATGAACAAATTGTGGTGTTTGGGATAATATTTAATTTCAATTTGCTCTTTGGAAATAGAAATAACTTAAGTGTTGCTCATCATTCAACTCCATTATCAAGAAATAACAACTATATTAGACATTTAAATGGAAATTTTAAAATAATCTGTTTTATCTAGAATGGCTAGATATAATTAGGTTTTTTGCATATACACATTAAAAAAATTAGAGGGGGCATGTTTTGTCAGTTCAAAATATTTCCAAGACTTATTTGGAAAAATAACTTAGTTCATTAGAGAAATATGAGGGGAAAATAACAATTTAGGAAAAAAAAAAAACAGTTGCCAAAAAAAAAACAGAGAGAGAGAGAGAGATGAGCTCCAACTTCTTTCTAAAGCATGGTTGTGTTTAAAATATTTAATGCATTATTAAATATGTACAAATAAATATTTTTGAGTTACCTATAGTTACTCTTTACCTATGTAAAATATAGCATAAGTTTTGAATGATTTTAACCTCATTTTGATTACTGCTAATGTGTAGCAGAAGCTATGAATCAAGAATACTGTTTTAAGATTATTGTAGTAATGTAACAGGGAAGAGCCAATTTTGACTCCATAGTGGATCTGTCTCTTTGACTTTAGCCTTTGCTTTTCATTGCTTTTGTTATTATAATCATACATAATGGCCTGCCTCAGGGAACCCTGCCCTTCTGCCTGAATGTTGAAGTGCCTTTGTTCAGCTCACAGGGAAACAATCTGACCCTGCCTACCTGTGAATGGCTGCAGAAAAGAAGAAATTAACACATCCCCTCCCTGATGCTGGCCAAACCAGGCAAAACTAATGGTCTTTTTACTCTATTTTCTCACCTCCTCCCCCTCTCTGTTCTAGAAAAGAAACTGGCATCCAGACCCCAATAAGATGGTTATTTTGAGACATTAGTCTGCCATCTTCTTCGTCTGCTGGCTTTCCGAATAAAGTCTCTATTCCTTGCCTCAACACCTCATCTCCTGATTTATTGGCCTGTGGTGCGGCAAGCAGAGCAAGTTTGGACTCGGTAACAGTAAGATTATTAAATTTCAGTAACTAATGAATTTAATATATTTTTAAAAATATCCTATGGCTTGCTTTCAAAAATACAATCCAAATATCAACTCCTGTCACAGTTTATCTCAAATCATCACAAATTACCTTAAAAAAAAAAAAAAAGAATAAAATTCTCATCATCACAAAAAATAAACAGGTAATGAAGCTGAATCCGGCCTCTGTACCCCAACACTGAATTAAATCTTGGAGACAGAGTTTTGGGTGAGGTAGAAAAGAATAGCTTTATTGCTTTGCCAGGCAAAGGGGGCTACAGTGGCTAATGCCCTCAAAAACTGTGTGTCCTGACCTGGAGGTGGTAGTGAAAAGTTTTATAGTAATGGTTCAAAGAGGGCGTGATCAGCTCGTGGACTTTCTTCTGATTGGTTGGTGGTGAGGTAAATGGGAGTCAGCATCATCAATTTTCTGCTTCCAGTTGGTCTGGGGGCTATGTGCTTGTGGGCACCATACCTGGTGGGGGTTTCAGTACCTGCACAACAGTTCAAAGATACTGTTATGTATGTCCCTTGAAGGAGAACCAGGACCCTGCTCCAAAGCTGTGTTGTTTCTTTTGACTGTTCCTCCCTTGTCTCCTCATCCTTTCCCTTCCCTAATTAGCATCTGTTTGAACCTGTCCGTTGGAACTCACATAGGGTCATGGAGGCTGAATGAAGCCTATTTCCTGTAATCAAGAAATGGGGGACACAGAAAGGCTTGCCCAGGAACCCCACAGGGTCCTGCTTGGTATCAGTAATATATTGAAAGGAATATCTGACAACTTGGAGGGTGATAAGACTTGAAGGAAAAAATATATTTTATCTCCATAAAATAATTTTGAGCTCCTGAAAAAGTGAAAAGTACCACATCTTTCTTCCATTATCTGTAGAAATACAGATATTCTTCTCCATCTCTCAGTGTGTTTGTTTTTTTATTGAGCCAAATACTGTATTATCTAACTTAAGTTCTTGTTTTCTAGATTTAGAGACTTTATCAGAGGGAAAGCTAGAAGAAATCAGGTATGAGAAGGCAGATAGTAATATAGTTCTGTGGGAGGCATAGCTTCTGAAATTTAATTGCTAAGTATTGAAACAAAGGTAAGAGTAATGCTAGATGTATTTGTGGGGATACAAATTTCCTCTGTGACTTAGCAGAGCTGCTCCAATTGAAATTTAGTCTATGTATTAAAAATTATCAAATATGACTATGTTTTACTTTGAACTAACATTCAAAAGGTTAATGTGAGGTGAACTAACATTAGTTCTAGGTGAAAATAAACAAATAAGCAATATAAAATAAACATGAATATGATCCTGAGAGCTAAAATAGTGTAACATTTCTGAAATATGTATTTGTTACAGAAGCAGAAAATCAACCAAATAATGTATTTTGAGACACTTAGAAAGGATTAAGAAGATAAAAAGGAGTAGGAAAGGGTGAGATAAAATAACATGATGAGTATACATGGCAACATCATGTAATGCAGAAAACAAGCTGAAATAAGAAAAAAAATGAGTAAAGAAAAATTTTAGGGAAATTGAAATAGTAGCTGTATGTTGGGCAAGAAAAGCCAGACAAAATACAGAACTTACTATACAATTCATTTACATAAAAATTGCAGAATAGGAAGAGCTAATCAAAAGTGCCAGAAGCATATCAACAATTACATTGGCCTCAGGTGGCAGGGATTGACAGCAGATAGGTATGAGAGAACTATTTGGTGGTGAAAAAATATTCCATATTTTCACTGTGTAATGTTTACACAGGTATATATATTTGGCACAATTTTTTGAACTCATTGTAGGGGTACTTTTTTTTTTTTTAAATTAATTAATTATTTATTTATTTATTTTTGGCTGTGTTGGGTCTTCATTTCTGTGCAAGGGCTTTCTCCAGTTGCGGCAAGTGGGGACCACTCTTCATTGCGGTGCGCGGGCCTCTCACTATCGCGGCCTCTCTTGTTGAGGAGCACAGGCTTCAGACGCGCAGGCTCAGTAGTTGTGGCTCACGGGCCTAGTTGCTCCGCGGCATGTGGGATCTTCCCAGACCAGGGCACGAACCCGTGCCCCTTGTATTGGCAGGCAGACTCTCAACCACTGCACCACCAGGGAAGCCCCTGTAGGGGTACTTTTAATTGTACATAAGTTATATCTCAGTAGTATTGATGAAAATGATGAGATAAATAATAATATATGGAGATCAAATTTAAAATGTATAGGAAAATAAAAACAGTAGAAATAAAGATATAATTAAAGAGGAGGAAAACATTTAGGTGCTAAAATAATTGGAATATATGTCAATTAGAATTTGCTACATTCCATATAAGATGAATGAGATCAGTCTCGTGTAAAATTTCATCCTAGTAAAATGGAAAAAATAAAAGCATAATATTTAAAAAACCTAAGAATCAGCGAGGAGTGATTAGTACCCTATCACTTCAAAAGAAGCCACACTGACTTCCTATAGTCAATGCTTAAAGAAATGGAACAATATCTTAGTTTTGAAAAGAAGCAGCTTATTTACTATTCTCATATTATTACCACATTTTTAGCTAGTAAAAGAGAAGAAAATAACCAGTTTTAATGCCCTTGATGGAATATTTGAAAACATTTTCTGAGTACATAAAAATGGATTATAATTTATGAATCAGGAAATTATAGAATAGGAAATTTCACAGAGATTATTAAAATGAGTTAAATGATTTCTATAATTGTGATTACAAAAATAAATGCAAATATTAAAATAAATTCTTAGAATGAAAGCTCTATAATAGTATCTGAATTAATATAATCTGTTCTTAAATTCCAGATAGTAATAAACTATAATTTTTATCAAATTGTCATTTTATTCATGATTTAATGTTATAATAACCACTGCTAAGGACCAAATATATATTGTTTCTAAGATACAAAACTAAGAAAAAATGGTATATATATGTTAAAGCTGAAAGGCAGGAAAGTTGGCAGGTGAGAGGTACATGTTTATGACTACGTCTCCCTATCAACTATCCACAGGAATAATGAACAATGCCAAATCTCACTCTATCTTGATGCGTAACTAGAAGTAATGATAGAGTCACTAGCCAGTGGAAGGACAACTTCTCTATTCTTTGGGGGAAGTCTGTGGAAAAAACCACCAGTTTCATGGCTGCTTTTAGAGGGACCTAATGAAATAAAATGGATTGAATCCCACAGAACATGGGGAAGACTTGTTCCCACAATCTTAAAACACAATAATCCCATTGACATGGAGCATCGCAGAGCATGACCTTCCTTAATTTATACATGGTGCCCACAGATGTAAGGACTTCGTTTAAATAAATCCATAATTGAGCACAAGCATGCTCAATGCTAGTCTATGGGGGAAGAAAATTATCCTTCTCACACCTGCTGAACTACAAACACCCAGAAAAATCCAACAGCTTGGTCACTAGCTTTATGTGATGGTAGTTTTCAGGAGGAGAGAATAAGTAAATATGTGGTCAAAGAAAGATTACTAACCATTTAGCACAGTGGTTCTCTACTTTACTGAGCACTGAATCATCCAGTAGAATTAAAGAAATAGTGGCACCTGGGACCCACACACAGAGATTCTAACTCAATTAGTCAGAGCACAGCCAGGCCCTGAATTGTTGAAAACACTTCTGTTGATTCCAGTAAACAGCCAATGTTGCAAACCACTCTGATTTAAAGTGATGGAAAGATACTTAGCAAAACTGTTATGAAAAAGGAAACATATTGAAGCAAATTTCATTTTCAAAACAGCAACACACACACAGACACACACATTTAATGACATTTAAGATGCTACTCATATAAATGAAATGTTCTAAGCACATGATCAAATTTTGAAAAAAAGGATGTTTTGAAATTAAAAGTGCATTGAGAAGATAAAGAATAGAATGGACACTGGTGAAACTGGGGATAACAGTCTTGAAGAATTAAATAATGTCACAGAGCAAAAGTACAAACTATGGAAGAGTAGACAGTGAAGTTAGATTAGCAGGACAAATTCCTGTATGGCACAGGTCCCGGTTGAGCAAGGAAGAAAGAAATATTAGCATACAATATTTCATTTTGTTTTATTGTTTTTCAGGCTTTCTTCACAGCTTGGAAGTAATTCTAAGTGTCAGGTCAGATAAAAAGGTAGATAAATTCTTGTTAAATTTGTAAACCATAGGGCTAATAAAGGAAATATTCTACCAGGCTTTAGAAAAAAATAACCCTATTAGCTTTGTTTTCAAAAACAAATCTCTTCTGTTGATTTCAAGGTAACTATAGCAGCATTAACTTTATATTTCGATTCAGGCCTTGTGATTAAAAGAATATACATTTCCAAATAGCGTTTTCGAAAGTAGTAAAATGGGATTCCTTGGCTTTTTTTGGACTGATCAGCCACTCTCTGACCTAATCATTACCTCCAGAAAAATAACATAAACTGATTGCTTTCCACTAGATTACACGACCATACCTTGTGCTAAGGGTGATGTTAGTTTTTTCCAAAGTAGATGGTGTGAGAATGAGTAATTAGTGACCCCTAAAAGCAAAACCATGATACAATAAATTTTTACCATTAAGAACACAAAGTTGTTGAAAAGTTTTATGTGACAACATGGTATTAAAATATACAAAAAAAAAAAACAAACAAACCCATAACCAAAAATATCTATGCATAGGGATATAGAAAACCTGTGGAAACCATACTTTGTATCCTGAGATTGTGGACAGTCGTGGGAAAGAGCCATATTAGTCTCTGCCTCAAAGGAGGGTATTCAAATTAGCTAAGTGAGAGTTGGCAAACCTGGAGGGAACTGGGGGCCAGGATCAATATGGAAGGGATATGAACAAACTGTGCACCTTTGTGAACACTGAAGGATATCTAAAGAGACATGTCACCTTGGTTGTCACCTTGTTGCTAGAAATAGCTATCATAGAATAAATGTTGAAAGATAGATCATGTAACAAAATTAAATTGGCCTAAGTAGCATCAATCATAAGATTGTTTAGTGTTTTGGCTGAAGATCACATTAGGAAGACTTCCTTTGCAATTGACCATTCTATCAGTGAAAAATAAAATATTTCATAAGCAAAACAACTTTTAAAAATGTTACTGAGTTTTTTACCATTTGATTAAGTAATTCTAATTCTTGGTAGTTATCTTTGAAAATAATCAGACAGGAATAATGCTTTCTATGAGATGTATTTATCCTAAAAAAGAATACAGTAATTAGAGTGTTAAGATTTAGCTACATGATGGAAGTATTGTGGAACCATAAAGTGTGAATCTAATTACAAGAAAAATGTTCTCAATACAATGTATTTTCAACAGTCAGGATATAAAACTATGTACACAAGGTGATCCCAGTTTTGAAAGAATATATATGGAAAATAAAACTACCTGTCTACCTATATGTCTATCTATCTGTCTACCTAGCCATCTATCATTTTTCTTTCTGTCTCTCATTATGGGAGACTTTTATTTAATTCTTTATATTTTAAATATTTCATCTTTTTAAATATGAGCAACTCTCTTTTATGTATTTTAAAGAATAACAATATCAAACAAATAATATTAGAATCTTTATACAGAAAAAGATTGGACTAGTTAAATCATAGATTTTATTTTCACTGTGGAACTGTTAACCCTAAGGTGAGCAATTATATCTCAACTACCAGAAGACAGTAATTTGGCAGTAGAAAATCCTTATGACAATGGTGAACATAATAGATATTTAATATGTTGCAGAAGTGACAAGTCAACAACAGGCATCAAGCAGAAAAGTAATAAGGACATGGTATATCAGGTATATCAGGCAATTGTATTTGTTTTCTAGGGCTGCCCTAACACAATTACACAAATTACAACAAACTGGGTTGTTTAAAATAATACAGATATATCCTTTCACAGTTCAGGAAGCCAGAAGTCCAAAATCAAGGTGAAATCAAGGTTGGTTCCTTCTGGAAGCTCTGGGGGAGAATCTGTTCCATTATTCTCTCCTAGCTTCTGGTAGCTGCCGGCAATCTTTGGTGTTCCTTGCTTTGTAGATGCATCACTCCAGCCTCTGCCTGTATCCTCACATTATTTTCTTCTCTGTGTTCTCTGTGTCTCTGTTTCTAAAGTTCCCCCTCTTTTCTCCTATAAGACAGCAATCATATGATTTCATCTCAATATCTCTTTAACTATTTACATGTGCAAAGACCCTATTTCCAAATAAGGTCACATTCTTAGGTGTCAGGTGGGTATGAATTTAGGGGGAAATCATTTACTACAGTAATAGATTATTAAAACCATGAAAACTAGCATTAACAAGTATTTTTTTAGTTTTTAAAACTTTAATATTTTTAATTTTTTAATGCTTAGATTCAAGACATGACAAAAGTAAAAATCTATCTGTGCTTCTGATTTTTTAATGACCACTTAAGTGTTGATATTGCAAAAATGTGTAGAAAAGTCTGAGTTCATGAATATTTGTGTTTACTTATTTATTTTTTGAAATATAACATTTATCTCTATAATATTGAATGATTTGCTTTTACTTGTCAACACTTTTTAATTCTAAAAGTTTTGCAATCTTGTAATAAAAATGATATGAAAAGTTATTTTCATCTCAATAAATATTTCATGAAGTTTAACATTACTTATTTAATCACATACATTTATAATAAATTAATCAAACAAAGAAAGTAAAGCCAGTTGAATTCAAAGATCTTCAAAACATGGCATTACTAATCAGCAAATTAATATGAAATGCATTGCAACTTACAAGCTTTAAGCAATTCACGTTGTGTTGGTTCTCAAATTTAAGTAACGGTTTGTAAGATTTAAATCATGTTCTTATCTGAGCACACTATAGAGGTTTAGACTGAAGGAATTAGAAGATAAATTTATAAACCCCCAAATGTACAATGCAGTTTGATGTAAAATCAAGGAGATAAAGTTGTCTATAAAACTTCCTGTCACTCCTAATTAAAGAAACCTTAGACTATCCTGTAAATTGCTAAAATTGTCTTCATAGCATTGGTAATCGTTAGCTGGAACATGGAAGGAGAAGCCACTTCCAACTGGATTCCTGGAGTTTAAATTTAAGATAGCAGCATTAGGAGGATAGTTCTAGTTATTTAAGAGCAGCTGTTTTAAGAGAGACATACCCTGAAGGCTCAATCTCATTAAATCAAGTGAAAAACAGGATGAGGCCTCACTGTGCCCAGGAAGCTCCCCTTTTTAACCAGGGTGTTTTCTTGACCAAAAAGGTTTATCCTTCTGATACATAGTCAACCTTCAACCTTCTTTGTAACAACTATGGGAGATTCATGGGGCAGGCACCCTCTTCTAAAGCCCATTCCAAGATGCATACATTTTGATATGTGTGGACCGAGCAACCTTCTCTGAGATAATAAGTGCTGGAGCATCATATGTGCTCTGCTACTCACTGTATGAGTTTTTTTCCTCCAATAATGGCACTTTTACTTTTATAATACATGTTTTCAGTGAGGTGATGTCTGAGTCTATGCACTTGGCACTATACTGGTATTAAAATCACTAACATATAATAAGCTAAACAGAAATTTGCCAACATAAATAGTTATGGCATTGTTAGAATCTGTCCTATCTTTTATCTATCTTCAGATATGCAAATCGTATTATTTCAGTTTGTATTTAATACTGTTCAAACCAGAAGAGCACAGCATTTCTTAAGAAACACATCTACCTATCTTGCTGTACCTATAATTGGTAGAAGGAAAAGTTCTAAGAGCACCAAAAACATTCCACAGAACACAGAAAAGTTTGTCCATTTGGCCATTTTTAATTCCAATGGGAATTAAACATGAGGACTACAAAAAGATTATTTTCACCACTAGAGATAATGCAAGAAAACACAATCTGGCATTGCAAAAAGCAACTTCACCAAAGTTTAATAATTTGTTAAATAGGATTCAAAGTGAGAAGGGGCTCCAACATTGATGTTAGATAATCTCTAAATGTTAGCCTGCAGTTTAGCCATTTTCCTTGCTATATTTAATTTATATGGCAAGGAGGTCAAGTGTAAAAATGCTCATTTGTAGACAGGTTTACTATTCTTCAGAACATGCCTCTCATTCCAGCCCTGGAGCAATCTACTTTGCATTCTTCTTGTCAGCAGTTTGACCAGATTCAGGCAGGTATATTTTGGTGTTTGTTTTCTGTGTGCATATGCATGTGTGTGTGTGGTGTTATTGTTCTCTTTTCATAAATGATTTCCTCAGTCATTTTTGAAATAAATTTCTATTAACACAAAGAAATTTGGCAATTAATTTCAATTTACTTTACAATGGACTTCTATGCAGGACCTCACAAATACTCCCAAAGTTTGTGTTTGCTTATACTAAGTGATCTTTACAATTTTATTATTCACAGTAAAATAAAATATTAGCACACACTCACAGTATACATACATTTATTTATTATAACTTATATGCAGTTATCTACTAATATAAAGGTATTATAAGACAAACATTGAAAAGAGAAAACTTAACAGAATACAAACACATATACACATAAAGATATGGTGTGGCTTATTTTCCTGTCCTACCATTTAAAGTGTGGCATTAAATGTGTGTACCTCATTGCTTACTATTAAAGTGATGTTTCCTTATAATTATGTCTGGGACTGGTTTTCTTCATTGCACATAGCTAAGTTTCACAAGACATGAACAAGTCACATCACAAGACGTGAACAACAGGTCACTTGAAAATGCAATTCAGGAAAGAAACTCACCTTGATTGAAAACCTATTGTGTGCCAGTTATGTAATTGGTGCTCTCACATGTCACTTAATCCTTACAAATTCTATCAAGATATTGTATTTCTTCATATTTTACAGTTTAGGCAAAAGTAACTTAGAAATTTCTCCAATGACATAGAAGTGTTATGTTGAAGATGGCTACAAAATGAGGTTCTTATTGGTGATAAGGCATATTACCTTAACCTTCACTGTTTGGACACCCACGTAATTGAAGCATTAGTTCCAATTATATGGAGAAATACTCTTACATAGCCTACTGAGGATAAATATTTTCCAAATTGCCCTCTATATACTTACCTGTTCTCAATATTTCTCCACAAGGCTACTTTTTGGATACTTTGGTCTTTGAATAAGGGAAGGGGATATATGATTAACTTATGTCAAGTTGTTAAGACAGCTCTGTGCTTATTTATGTGTCCTTGGGTGACTTTAGCTGTCATCCCTTTCTAGGTGATGAAATGCTGGTCCCTTTGCAGTGTTTTCCAATCCACCCTAGCCAGGAGAATGCTGTCTCAAAGGAGGTAAATTAGAATTGATAGGTTGAATGTTGACATTTGTCAACCTTCCCTTTCAGGGGCACAAACTGAGTGATTTACCCGAACACATCATAGTTGTTTAAACCAAGTAATAATCACGTGGTGGGAATCCACAAATGCTCAAATTGTACACACATTTAATTGAATGCTATTGCTCATTTTTGTTCCAAATAGTCTTTCAGAAAAAAAAAAAGAAAAGAAAAGGAGATACAGCAAAAATTCAATTGATAATGTTGTTTTAAATAAAAAGTGGATTGTGTATATTTTATTATGGAAGGATTTGGAAATATTTGAGTGAATGAAAGATAAAGGTTAGTCTAAGATACAAGTCTTGGACAACTTCCCATCATTGGTTGTGGCTTATTTTTCTCCATATCTATACTTTTTTCTCAAAAACAATATGAAGTAAAATCACATTATAATGTAACTGACAATTAATAGTTTCTAGAATCATTCTTTATGTCTCAGTGCATTTTAGAAAAAGCAGAGATCTAAAACAATGGGATGAAGAAATATCCAGAAACCCAGTGGACAATATATCTTGGGTACAAACCATTTCCTTCTCTTTTTTCGTTTTAATTCACTACAGTACACCTATCAGTGTATATATTATCCAATTCCTTTCTATATTATGTGGCAACAGAAAATCATTTTATCGCCACTTCCTTTACAATAACCTCCTCCTTTTCATAAATATATGAACTTGATTTTTCTTTAATTTGCCATTAGTATTTCTTATATACTCATTGAAAATTATTCCTCCCATTATTTGCCTAACTTGCATGCAAGAGATAAAGGGGAAGCTGCTCTCTACAGCTAATTTCAAACCACTTTCATGCATCATGATTTATAAATAACTTATTTTTGAAGCTAAAATTTTATATTTAAATTTAATATTATTGAATCCCTAGACACTTTTCTACTTTTACAAATTATTTTTGGACCTGGATCACAGTTCTTATATACCATGAAGACTAATTATAAAATTCACCAGGGATATTAGCTGAAACCATAGACATAATCAAAGAATGTAGAAAATAAGAATAAAAAGACCCAAGAAAATGTAGGATATTTAAAAAATGTTTAGCATTAAGATTTTAATATATAACCAGGCAAAGAAGTCCAACATAAGTATAATTGAAATGTCTGAAGAAAAACTGTAAAGCAATGCAACAAAATTGTCATTCTGATATCTTAAAACATCAAATTCAATAATTCTACCTGAAATAAAAGAAGATATATATTGATACATGAAAAAGATACATTGTATATATAGGGAAGTCAACTTAGAACAGACCTCTCTGAGACATAAATAATCAAATGTTAAAAAATGAAGGTAGCCAAATGAGCAGTAAATACATGAAAAGGCACTCAGCCTAACAAACCATAAAGGAAGTGAAAATTGAAACCACAATGTGATATCCACCATACTAATAAAAATGAAAATGGCTAAGTGCAAATGCTGGCTGACATACATCTGTTTCAATTACCCTATTACAATTGCCTTTTAGATATTTGGTGAGAACATTCCAAAGAACTTGAAAAAATAATAAACATGAAGCTATTATATTTTATAAATTATTTTTCAGATCGTGAGATTTTTCATGAACACATAAAAGGTGTTAATAGCAGAAGCAACCGTAATTGATTAAGGCACAAAGAATCAATAGATGTTACAATCATTCTGTGAAAGATTTTGAAAAATATAAGATATTCCAACATTGCCAAAATATTACCCCCAGGTACTTGCTAATTTTAAAGGGAAACCATATCTTTACAATGAAGAGAGTCTCTTGTCATTATCTCAAGCAAATGATCATTATTATTAATGGTAAATCATGACCTTATGCACCCACTGATGTGATGGGGTATAAAATGTGGAATACTTTATGAAGTGTTCATGCCAAAAAACTGTTAACCTGAATCTAATTATGCTTTTGGACATAACTTTCGGTTTATATAGCAAAATCTAGATGAGGGGAACAATTTAAATTATATAATAGACACTATCAGTCAAGTTATTTTAAAAAGCCAGGGTCATAAAAAATAAAGTGGTATTGTTCTCTATTAAAAGAGAGCTAAGAGTCTCAGAAAACAAATGCAGTGCATCCACTATGATAGAATCCTGTTTGAAAAGCACGGCTAAAAACAATATCTTGTGACTATGAAAAAGAAAGTCCCTCTTTTTAGAAGATGCATACTGAATTAAGGATGAATTGTCCTGATGTCTACAATGTAATTTTTATTAATTAAAATGTATATATATAAAGCAAATATGGAAAAATGTTAATAATCTTGATTTAGTTAGCACATATATAGTTTCATAGTATCAATTTTACTCTGTTTGAAAAATTTTATAATAAAAATATTAGAAAAATAAAACTAAACTGTTATTTGGATTTGGAAAAACATGATGCTGTATAAGTTTTACTTTAAATTTCAGTCTATCAACCTCAACCCCCTTATGGCCTGATTCATTGCAAAAACACCTAACTTTGGATGATTCTACACTTCCCATAATAGTTAACTTTGGACAATTCAATTCTCTCTAAATATGACTTGTACCATTTTACTCCCATGACTTTTTTCATCCTGTTCTATCAAACAAACACAAAAACAAAAAATCCAATCCTTGTTATATTCTCTGTGGATGTATACATTTTCTTCATTGATCTTCAAGCTTTTTAAAAATGTTTACCTCTCCAATGTGTGTTCTGTATTGCAATATAGTTTTTAGATGTATTTAGTTGCTTATATTTTTAT
Source organism: Balaenoptera musculus (assembly GCF_009873245.2). Taxonomy (NCBI): domain Eukaryota; kingdom Metazoa; phylum Chordata; class Mammalia; order Artiodactyla; family Balaenopteridae; genus Balaenoptera; species Balaenoptera musculus. The sequence continues at coordinate 72,381,310 of NC_045791.1, read as the reverse complement.
TTGTTTTGTATTGTGAAGTTCTTATAAATCAGAAAATGTGTTATTTTTCTCTCACTCTGTCTTATATGTATGACACTGTATGTACATATTTTAAAAAAAATAATACCAAATTTTGGTGATTTAAAATCAAATCAATTATTTCATGTACTGCTGGTGCGTTCCAAAGTTGCTCAGAATCATATGGTAATACAACACTTTGTACCACAATTCTGGGCATTTCCTTAAAACAATAATTCAAAAGAAGGAAAAGCTAAATGCAGGAAAATTTTATTGCAGTATCATTTCTAATAATAAAAATATTAAATTTCTAAATATTTAACCTTAAGAGAAGCCTTAAGAAAAGTTATAGTCATTGAATATTAGTTTATATATAATAATCCTAAATAACAACAGTGAAAAACATAGTATTAAAATAGGCTAAACACATGATAAAGTGTTAACATAACAAAATATAAAATTGAGTCTACACTATTATAGTAAAGGGTTCAAGTTTAAGCCTAAGTGGTGAATTTCAGAACAATAATCATTTTATTCTGTTTATAGGAATATGCAGTTGATGGTTCTTAACACCAATTTGTATGGAGGGATGATATGTATATATATTCTTCTAAGTGTGAAAATTGTTATCAGTTAAGAACCCCTGATAGAGTGCAAAGTCAGAAAGTGGAGGACAAAATCTTAAAAATACACTAAATGCTGAAAATATTTAAAAGATAAGGTAAACTATTACTTCTGGCAGATATAGTATATTAGTCAGCTTGAGCTGATGTAACAAAATACCATAGACTAAGTGACTTAAACAATAGATATTTATTTCTCACAATTCTAGAAGCTGAGAGTTGTAAGATTAGAGTGCCAGCAAGGTAGTTTTCATTCTGAGGCCTCTTCTCATGGCTTGTAGGTGGCTGCCAACAAGCTGTGTTCTCACATGACCTCACATGCAGAGACAGAGAGCAAGCTCTCTGAGGTGTGTCTTCTTATTGATATAAGGACACTAATCCCATAAGATCAGAGCCCCACCCTTACAACCTCATTTAGCCTTACAACACAACACAGCCACACTGGGGGGTTAGGACTTCAACATATGGATTGGGGAGGGGTGGGGCACAAAAATTTACATATAGCAACACTTTAGACTTTCACTCCTCAAGAAAACATCTTTAATTGACTTTATTATGACATTTAATTCTGATAAAGAATTTTAGTCTGGTGCGATGCTTCTGCAATTTTATAATGGAGGTCAATAGTAAGATTATATTAAAATCATGGGGACTTAATTTGCAGCCAAATATAATTGGCTAATAAAAATAGTAAACTCAACTTTTATCCTATCATTTTATTTTATTATTTATTTATTTTTAAAATATTTATTTATTTATTTATTTATTTTTGGCTGCGTTGGGTCTTTGTTGCTGCGTACAGGCTATCTCTAGTTCCAATCAGCAGGGGCTACTCTTCATCGAGGTGCATGGGCTTCTCACTGCAGTGGCTTATCTTGTTGTGGAGCACAGGCTCTAGGCACGCAGGCTTCAGTAGTTGTGGCACGCAGGCTCAGTAGTTGTGGCTTGCAGAGTCTAGAGCTCAGGCTCAGTAGTTGAGGTGCATGGGCTTAGTTGCTCTGCGGCATGTGGGATCTTCCCGAACCAGGGCTCAAACCCGTGTCCCCTGCATTGGCAGGTGGATTCTTAAACACTGTGCCACCAGGGAAGTCCCAATATCCTAGCATTTTAACATTTATTATTTTTACAAGTACTAAATCTAGACAAAATATATTTTTAAAAACTATATTTTACTTATTTTTTCTGTTCTTTTTAGAAATTCAACTTTTTTTCATTGATCTTACAACTATAACCACACATCTTATTGAATATAAAACAGCAGAAATAGCCAAACACCTAAAAGTAACAAAAGAACTCATGAAGTTTTAACAGCTTAATGTATTAGCATAACACAGACTGAAACTGTAGAATGCAAAGAATATCCCAGGATTGGCTTTCAGATGCTGCATCTGAGATAAGTGTGTCCTTATTTTTCTTCCTAAGTTACTGTACATCAGTCTCACCTACTGAGAGGTTGAATTTTATGAGGGCTTGTTGAATAAACCCTGAAGTCTTTAAGGCAAGAGCTTTAGGGATTGTTATATTTCCATTCTTTAGTTGTGTCAAAAGCATAATAAAGACAAATATCCACAGTACGGTAGACACACACTGGGCGGTGAAATGCTATTGGGATCTGTTTATCTTTACAATGAGTATATGAAGCATTTGCAGCTCAGCTATATATCATTCCTAGTGTTTTTAAAATATACACAAAATGGCTAGAAATGCAGTACAGGTTCCCCCTGCTATCTGAAAGCAGAGCATTCCCTAGGAAATTGTATAAAATGGAGAAGCAATTACCTTATATACATCTTGCTAACAAATGCACAAAATAAATCGAGATAAAGCACAGATGCTCAGACACAGTTCAAAGTTATGGTGGCTTAATACTGAGTTGCTGAGTATAGCTCCTGGGGAAGGGGCTTGGTGGTGCCACTCACTCTCCTCAAGGTACCTGCTACCTCTGTAACAACTGCTGCAAAACAAGAGCTGAATGCTATTTTAACTTTTCACCTTTTTTGTAAAAGCAAAAATCCTCTTTCAATTTCTTTCAGTTAGTGAAAAGAGGTACTAATGTAGGTCTTTTGTAAAAGCAAAATAGTGTAAAGCAAACTTTTAAAAAGTGGGAGATACCTGTTCTTGGCATTGAAAGTATTTACTTGCCAGTCATGTGGTTTATTGGCTATGTTTAAATATTTCTTACCAGGAGATAAAAGAGAATGGTGGTAGAATCACTAGCAGTGAAATTAAACAGTCTTGGGTGTGATTGTTGTAGAACTTAATCTTTCATAAAGACGTAGATATACTGTAGTTATAAATAATTGTAAATAGATATAGGTATAGCTTGAGATGTAAGTATAGGCATAGATGCATTTCAAATATTGACGTAGATGTATTTTATGATGGCATATTTCTTTTAATATATACTGATTATATATAATATATATTATAATAGTCTATCATGTATATATATATAGAGAGAGAGAGCTGGAGAGAGAGAAGAGAGAGATTGCACAGTTGTTATGAGCATAATAGGAAACTTAAGCGATAATACTTGTAGAGTGCTGATCCCCAAATTTATAGGTAGTTAATGATCAACATATGACAAGTCCCATTAGAATGTTTTTTGTAAATGCTTCATTTTATATGGAAAGGTATGCATTAAAATTTTTTTTTAATCTAAACAACCATTATTGGTTGTTTTCTTGGAGATTTGACAAAAACAAGAGTAAATGAAAGTTACAAAACGACTGGGCTTGTTCCACACTGTCACAGCATCACCAAACATTCAGGTAAACCTCTTTGGTACAGCCTTCTACTAATATTTTCACAGGCCAGTAAAGTACTTAGTATGTAAGCTATTATAGCATTTAAATTCAAAACTATTTTAAAAAATTTTATTCCTTTGTTTTGAACTTAATTCTTTATGATTTGTCTCTAAATTTTGCTGAAGTTTTGACGGCTTCATTACATCATTAGCTAGTACATGTCTGCCAGAAAACATGTATTGGTTTTAGCATTTTATTTATGCTTACAACATGGAACAATATGTTAGTTATCACATTCTGTATAAAACTAATGCACTTTGGTTTTCATATTTTCAAAATCGCTGCCATCACGGTCCTTCGGTTTACTGCTACTGTCACACTCAGAAATGCATTTCTTTTTTCTTCTTTTTTTTTTTGACAATACAAGTGGATTGTAGTTGGGCTTTTTTTAAGTTAGAATTTAAATTATATAATGTTTTACTTCCCTGAATTATCTATTAAGTTTTTAACTATAAATAGAACTTCTAAATTTAGAATGATTATAAAATAAACAATTATATTAAAAATAAATACATTTTCTCACTTTTCACATGCTTTGGGGAAACATCTAACAGACTACCCTTAAAATAACCAATGCTGTGATGTAATCCTTTTGTTTCTTACTAATATGCAGGTTGCCCCGCATTTGACTCACCATGCAAATTCAACAAACCCAAACTGATCTACACACCAGTCAATGTCCTGGCAATGCCAAATTGCTCTCAAAATGTTATAGCATTTACTTTCAATGCCTAGGCTTCTGTCATCATGGAGAAGTTTTAAAAATAGTTCATGAATCAGCGTCTGTCCACAGCCCACACTTTTTGAGGTGCTGTCCTAGAAGACCCTATGATAAATTTCCTGGCAACTCCCAGGAATCTCTTCTAGGAGAATCGTGGATAATATCCTGGTAATGTCATACTACTATAAAATTTCAAAACACTTATTCTCAATTTGTGAACTTATTTTGTCACAGATATAAGGTAAAAGCAGTTTATGAATCAGCACAAGTACACAGTCCGTACGTTAGTAGTACTCCTCTAGGAAACCTCTGGGTAATTTTTACTTTATAAGGCTGAATTCCTTAATACTAGATATTTAATACAGTATTGTTTATCTTTTATTTTTCTTTAAATTATTTATGATTTTAGCTTGTAAATTTAGATCTATTCAAGTTAATTTTTGAGTATAATGTGAGGGAAAGTCAAGGTTATTTTTTCCTACAGTTATCCAGTTCTTCCAGAAATTTTTTGGAAAGGCTTTCCTTTCTCTATTAGATGGTTTTGACATCATTATCCAAAAGCAAATGGTCTTATAAATTTGGGTGATTTCTGCTCTCTCTCTCCTCTTCCATTGATATTTGTCTACCTTTAATAGGTGAAAATAAATTCCCTTATGTTCTATATCTTATTTTTTAATTCTGAAGAAACTATGAAAAAATTAAGTGCAAGAAAGACCAAATCATTTATGAAGTATGTGCACTCTGAAAAAACAAATGCAAAAAAAAAAAAAAGTATATTTCAGAGAGATGATCTAGGTGTCATATATGTTACATGTTGACTACATTTTCAAATAATGTAATCCTGAGAATATGCTTTAAATGAATAATATAAAGCTTTATAACAGAAAGAAGAGATACCATTATAGAAACTAGTCATTTTCTATCATTCTACCAGTAAGAATTTATAGTATAAGAAAGCATTAGGTTAAATGATTGTCCTATCAAAGATGGATACAATCTAATTTGTACAGCAGTAACTTAACTCTGATAGTCATTGAGAAGTTTACATGTAAAAAATAAAGATGATTTTAGAGTAGGGTGCTAAGAGAGACACAGATTCTTAAATCTCTTCACTAAATATTTATTCCAGGTACTGCAGCATTTTTAAATTAAAAATTTTATTGCAATAATTGTAGATTACTGTGCTGTTGTAAAATGAGATAGAGAAATCTCTTGTATAATTTGCCAAGTTTCCTCCACTGGTAATATTTTGCAAAATTATATTAGTCAATCAGAATAATGATATTGATACAATCCATTAATCTTATTCTGATTTTCTCAGTTTTACTTGTACTTGTGTGCATGTGTGTCTATATTAAGTTTTATACAATTTATCACCTTTGTAGATTTGAGTCTCCAGCACTACAATAAGATACTGTACAGTTCCAACACTACAAGGATTCCTCTGCATTCCTCCTATTGTCCTTTTATAACCACACTCCCTTCTCTCTGGCCTCATTCTACCACTGCCACTGCCACCACCAGCACCACCACCCACCAAAGTTTCCATTAAGTATAATTCCCTGGAGATTCATCCAAGTTTTTGAATATCAACAGTTTGTTTCTTTTTATTGCTGTGAAATACCCCATGGTATGTATGTACCACAGTTTGGTTAACCATTCACTTGTTGAAGGACATCTAGGTTGTTTCCAGTTTTTGGCTATTACAAATAAAGTTTGTATAAATATTATTGTACAGGTCTTTTCACTTTAATTTTTGGGATTTTTTTTGATGTGCTAACACAAGTTTTTATTTCTCTGGGATAAATGTCCAAGGGTGAAACCACTGGGTCATATGCTAATTACATGATAAGTTTTAAAAGAAACTGTCAAACTGTTTTCCATCAACAAGTATGAGCAATCCAAGTTTTCTACATCATTTGGCATTGCTGGTTTTGTTTTTGGTATTAGATATTCCGATAGGTTTGTAGGAATATCTCATGGGGGTTTCAATTTGCATTTCCCTAGTGGCTAGTAATGTTAAACACCTTCTTATGTTCTTATTGTTATCTATGTATCTTCATAAGTAAACTGTCTGTTCATGTCCTTTGCCCATTTTCTAATTTGATTTTTTGTTGTTTTTTGGTTACATTTTGGGAGTTCTTTGTATATTCTACATACTAGTCCTTGGTCATATGTGTGGTTTGTAAATATTTTCTCTCAGTCTCTATCTTGTCTCCTTCCTTTTCACATGGGCTTTTACAGAGCAAGTGTGATGAATTTTCATGGAGTCCAACTTATCAGTGTTTCCTTTTATCTATCATGGTTTTGGTGTCAAATCTAAGAACTCTTTGCTTAGCTATCCTGAAGGTTTTTTCTAAAGTTTTTTTTTTCTTTTTTGCCCTTAGGTTTACAATTTTACATTGAACTCCATCATCGATTTTGAGTCATTTCTGTATAAGACGTGAGGTTCATGTGGTTCTGTTTTTTGTGTTGTTTGTTGCTGTTTTTGCCTATGGATGTTCATTTGTTCCAGTGTCCTTTATTAAAAACACCTCTTCTGTCTCCACTTAATTCCTTTTACACCTTTGTCAAAAATTAGTTGAGCATATTTCAAGGGTCTATTTCTGTATCCTTCATTCTATTCCAGTGTTCTATATTTCTAATCCTCTTCCACAACCACACTGTTATTATGATGATTATAAGCCTTAATATTTGGTAGAGTGATATTTTTCACTATTTTGTTGTTGTTGTTAAGATCGTTTTAGGAATTCTAGGACCGGTGTTTCCCCATATAAATATTAGAGTATGCTTGTCTATTTATAAAATAAAATAAAACTTTCAGGGATTTTAATAGCACTTGCTTTAAAATTATAGATCAGTTTGTGAGAATTAACATCTTTCTTATATGGAGTCTTCAATACATAAACATGGCATGTCTTTCTATTTATTTACACCTTCTTTGATTTCTTTCATGAACATTTTGTAATTTTCAATGTACAGAGTCTGCCCATGTTTTGTTAAGTATATACCTAACTATTTTGTAATCACAAGAGTCCTTATAAGAGGAAGGTACAGGGAAATTAGATACACTTGGAGGAGAAGGTGATGTGAAGATAGAGGCAGAGATTAGAGTGACCTGACCACAACCTAAGGACTGCTGGCAGTCGCCAGAAGCCTTAAGAGTCAAGGAGCCTTCCCTGGAGTCTTCAAAAGGAACTCACCCTGATGACACCTGGATATTGGCCACATAAGACACAGAATTATAAGAGAATAAATCTGTGTGGTTTGAAGCCACCAAATTTATAAAAATTGGTTACAGCATCAATGAGAAAGTAATACATGTTCCTTTCTCTTCTTTTTTCTGGAAGACATTGTGCACAATTGGTGTTAATTGTGCTTTAAATGTTTGATAGGATTTTTTAATGAAATTATCTGGAACTGGAGATTATTTTATGGGAGATTTTGAAAGTTTGAAATAAATTACTAATTTTAGGGCTATTCAGTGGTCCCTTTAAAATTCGTTGAGTTTTAGTTGTCTGGTTTTTGAGGAATTTGTCAATTTCATCTAAGTTGCTTAACTTATTAGTGTAAGATTGCTTGTGGTAGTCCCATATCATTTTAAATGGCTGCAGTCTTTGTGGTGATATGCCCTATCTCACTCCTGATATTGGTGATTTGTGTCTTCTCTCTTCATACTGTTGTCGGTTTTACTAGAGGTTTATCAATTTTATTGATCCTTTCAACAAATCATCTTTTTGTTTCATTGGTTTTTCTCTATTGTATTCCTAATTTCAACAAAAGTGGTTTCTGCTGGTATCTTTATTATGTCCTTCTTTCCAATTGCTTTGGGTGTATTTTGGTCTTCAATTTCTAGTTTCTTGCAATAGGATACTGTAACATTTTGAAAGAAATTTTATTATTTGATATTCTACTTAGGTGTGCTATTCATTTAGTTCAATTAAGAGATGACAAGTGATTGAAGTAAAATGGCCAATGGAATGAAAATTTTTACAGCTAAGATTTTTAAACTTTAATGTTATATTAATAATTATTTAGAGTTGTGAATGCAGAATTTATTCTGTGTAAGTATTGAGATAGATTCAATTATGCAAGTACCAGAACATTTTGAGTTTATAAAACTTTATTTTACATAATTATAAGATTTTAATCACTTAGTGACAAGCTCAAAGTGAAATAGGAATTTATAAATTATTTGTATAGAACAAAAGGTGCATTTAAAATGGCTGAAAATGAGTTTCTTTGAAACACTAGGTAAGTTTGATCATCCTGCAGTCCGTGACCAATGGTACATAATGTACTACCAGGTATATAGATGGCATTGGTCAGATCCATTGGCAAAGAGCTGAGAATAGGCAAAATAAAATAAAAGTAGGGGTTCATGTCTGACAATGAGAGGGGGCCCAGCTGGATTGAGGTCAGGGATCTAAATTTTAAGCAGGAGTGGAGCTCAAAAATTGGACATGTATTCTGCAGTAGTGATAGATATGTGGAGTCTCAAAGCATGAGCCTGTATCTGCCTGAATTTCAGACTATCTAGCAGGACTAACTCAAAGAATAGGGTTCTTTAAGGCCAGGAATTTTTCACTAGAGAACATGAGAGATTTTGAAACCAAAACTTAAAATCAATCAAGGAATGGAGATGGGTTCAAGGTAGGTTAGAATGGAGCTCAAATATAAACGATGCCATCATTTGTCAGTAGAATGGTAAAATTTGAAGAGCTAGGGAATGGATGGATAGCATCGAGGAAAAAGAAACAAATTATTTACCAAAACATAGTAATGTGTTTAAATATCATTAACCTGCTGAAGACATTTAAATGCATATATTCAGTATAGATCCTGAAATCCAAATTTATTTGACTCTTTGATATCTCCACTTGAACAAAAGTAGACCCTTTAAACTCAATCTATCCAAAAATCTGCCCCACATATTGCTTTTCTCATTTCAATTGTTGGAAGTTTCATTTTTCCAGCTACTCAGGCTAACCATCTTTGCAGTCATTCTTAACTCCTGTAGCAGATGCTTTTGGTGTCTTGTGTCACATTCCCTCTGCTCACCTCTGAATACAACTATAGCAGCAGGGAAGCATTATACTCAATTTCAAACTCACCTCATCATGACTGGTCCAACCTCTAGTCTCCATAGGCGAGGATGTCTTTCCAGTTCTGCTTATACTTTTGGAACCATATTTTTTAGTTTTGTAAACTTCTTTATTCACTTAATATAAAAGTGCTATTTTTTTGTATAAATTAATACATTATTTCACTCTCACATTATCCCAGAAATAGACATATACCTTAATTTTAGAATTGACTTTTTAATTGATTTTCATTTGCAATTCTGGTATTTGCCAAGATCTAAAATGTTTTATATTAGACTGATATAGCTCAATTGAGTGATAGGCAGAGTATGGAGAAATGTAATGGTAGAAACTGATATGAAGAGAAGTGATATTTTAAGGGATTAAGTAGGAGCAATATGAATTTTCTAAACCAATTAAAATTTAGTTTTAAAGTTTTTTGACTGTCTTCTAAATTACATTCCCCAACTGAGGGGCTTAGAAACATGCAGATTTTCAACGTTTCTTGTTTTCTGTTCTCTCTTTTTCTCTTTACCTCATTCTTTATCTGCTTACTTTTCTCTTTCCTCCTCTTTTATCCAATTTTGTACTTCTCTCTCACCTTTCCTTTCCACATTCTCACTTGACTTCCTATCATTTATATTTTATTCTATCTGATGCCCTCTGTCATCAGATCAACATTTGTATTTGAAACCAACACATTTTTTAAAAAAGGGACAGAAAGGTAAAAAGATTAATGTTGTACATACTACAAAACACACAAAAACAGCCAACTTGATTTTTTTCTTCAGTCTCTGTGCCTGTGGACGTGTGTTTCTGTTATACGATGTGATGTTTAGTATCAAAGGTATTGTGAAGAACCTGGAGACACAGACTAAAAGTATTTAGGGACCAATGCAGAGAAGATATGTGCTATCCATAATAGAAGGATTTGTAAACTTTACTATTACATTAATTCTTTAGCTTGTTTTCTAAAATCAATTTTGGTATGACTGAAACTTCACAAGCCTTCATAAGAACATTTTCATTCAACCATACCATTTTATCAGACATCGCAGTCTTTTTTTTTCTTTTTTGTCTTCACAGAGGGCAGAAGACAAGTAAATAATCCTTACTTTTATTGTATTTTTTTAAAAAGATTCTTGCCCTATACCAGTATTAATAATTCAGACCTACAGAAAACAAGTCTAACTCTGCAAAGCCAGAAAGACAATCAAGATGAATATTTTTCTTGTTGTCAGTGACAAAAATCCAAGGAAATATTAATTTTTAAACTTGAACCCTCTCATTCTCTGGTGACATAGAAACAGATGATCAACTCGGTCAATATGACAGCTGCCTTCTTAATTGGAGGATGTGCTGTGGAAATGTCAGGCTGAATTTGCTGCCTTAGCAATAACACACAAAAAATGTCTTTTGTTGCGTACATCCTTAGTCATTAATTACCCCAAAAGCAAGATTCTAACAAGCACACTTGCTGCCCTTTCATAAACCAACATGCACCTTTTTATGTAGAGACAAAAAAAGTTTTTAAATCTTTCATTAGAAGAAAGAATGTCATAAATAAGGCAGAAATTACTATCAGTGTATTTACAATTTTCCTCACATTTCAATGATGTCATTGTGTATTTGCTGCTAGAAAGAGTAATCAAAATCTTATATATCAACATACATGGCAGACTCCTCCAACTTTTTTTTTTTTTTCTTGATTAGGTGACATGCCAGCTCATAGAATAATGGCTTAAAAAAGTAACTTTTCTACAAAACAGGATTTGGTAATTTTTCAAAAACGCTAATCATGAAAGTAAACAAATCACTCTCTTCAAAATAGCTTGATTTTATCACTGGGAAGTACACATACTGGATGAGAATAAAAATGTTATATTTGTTATTATTGTTACTGTGGCCATAGGTGAGTGAATTTATTAATCTAAGAAAATTGTATGGAGTATTATTAAATAATAAACTAAAGCAGAAATAATTCTGGCCATAGCACTCCTAAGTAATTAGGATCTAATGTTCTTTTGAATAATAGGAAGTAAAAAAACATCACCAGTTTAATTTTAAACAATTGCCAGTGATAGTATTGAGAAGAGAAAGCAAAGGTCTTTTGTTTCCCATTAAAATGATGCATCCAATATTAATAATAAGATTATTTCACTGGGCTTTACTCATGTCTGTGTATCTATAAATTAGTTTCTCTATCACCCCTATATGCAAAGGCGTGGAATAATCCCCACAAAGTAACTTTTTTGGGTACCCTTTTTCATGCAGTGTCTGTACTCCTCCAGTGTGTTCAGTGGTACTTTCCATTACTTCATTACTGGCCGCCTGGCTACATTCCAGCAGCAGTCAAGTCTGTAAAGATGGCTGGGATTTGAGGAGAGTTTGCAAGACTTATTAAATATATATTTCTCAAGATTCTGCAAGCTTTATCCTTTAGTTAAAAAGATCAACAAAAAAGTCACATCCAAAGCTAACAATAATTCTAACATTTAAATCCTATTTTATAAAAGTGTATTTTAAGAAAATTACACAATCAGATTAAGGGTGAAATATGATACAGCCATAAATGGTTCACCTCTGCAAAATTTGTGTGGAGGTTATATCTCCTACTGAGAATATTATTTGTTATGGTATTCAATGTGTCTTCTGGAGTCTTCAAGGAAATTCAGTAAGGAAAATCTTGATTTACTATTCCATCTATATTCATAGTATTAAGGCCATGAGATTCATGTAGTTCTTTCCATTCCTCCTTTTGCCTTATTTTAAATCTCAAATACAGATTTTGTTCTCATTCACTGCTATATTGTTATATATTATATTATTCAGTGTGTCTTCTCTAGTCCTCAAAGAAGTAAAGACATCTAGGTCAGGAAAAAAACATGATTTCCTGTTGAGTGTAAGAGACCACCAGAGTGGATATACATCATTATACATTTGTCAAACCCATAGAATGTACAACACCAAGGGTGAACTGTAATGTGAACTATGGACTTTGGGCGATAATGATGTGTCAGTGTAGACTCATCAGTTGTAACAAACTACTCTGGTGGGATATGCTGATGATGGAGGAGGTCATGCATGTGTGGGGACAGCAGGGCAGAGGGGTGATCTCTATATGTTCCCCTTGATTTTGCTACTACATTTGTCCTAAAATAATGACGTCTTTACAACAAAAGACCACTAGAGTCATTTAGTTCTCTCTTTTCTCGGTTTTAAACCTCAGATATAAAATTAGTGCTCAGTTGATACAGCTTTGCACCACCACTATTTTAAATGTTTTATTGTGAAATATTACAAATGTACAGAAATCTTCGTAAGCATATAATGAACATCCATATACCAATGACCAAGTTTTTAATAAATTGATATTTGACTTTTAAGCTCAAATCTTATTCATTTTAGAGCAAAATATTTTAGGTTTATTTCATCGCCTATGTGTGCCTCTCCAATGACGTGTTCCTTCCACAGAAGTAACCACTTGTCTGAAATGTATGTTTACCATTCTAAATCACACTGTTATACTTTTATTTTTTACTATACATTAACATATCCATGAAGCCTGTAGAATTTGCTTTTGAATTTTTAGATTAATTTCTAGTTAATTTATTTATAGATTTATAGATTTCTATGGGAACATTTTTATAATTTACTGTTTGAACGTTAGTATCCATGCATATCTATTCATGCCTCATTTTTATTCTTCAAAATAATTTGTAATTTTCTTTAGCAATTTTGCATATCTTTTTGTAGATTTATTCCTAGATAATTTATAGAATTGCTCTTGTAATGATATGTATATATTTTTTCCCTATTTTATTTTATAAATGCATAATTATGGTACCATACATAGGATCACTGACATATACTAACTCCACAGTTTAAAAGTGGAGTTAGAGTGTGTACCTAAATAATATTTATTAGGTAAATATCCAGGCAGAGAAGCAACAAAGCACTCACAATTCCACAGACTCTCATTACCCCAAAAGAGTTGTGTTTAGGCCAATCCTATCAAGATGCACCACAGAGACTACGCCAGGAGAGGGACTCACTCTAACAGTTCTGCAAAGGGGAACACATTAGAAACTTCCTCATCTAGGATATGGCCTTCTTAGGAAGAAGGAGCCTACAAAGTTTAGGTGCTGGTACAGCCTAGACATGATTGACACAACTGAAAACTGATGAAGTAGTTTAAATTGGAGAGGAAAGGAGCCTCCAGTGCCATCTGGAGTTACCTTCCCTTGTGAGGAATAAAATTGATATCAATTATTAGTATCATTTTTATCTTACACCCAGGAACATTACTACACTCTTAGTAAATTAAATATTTTGTCTCTATACTTTATATGTTAAACTACTTAAACAACCATATAATCTGCAAATATGGATAGTTTATCTTTCCCTTTCACAATAGCTGACTTACTTGTCCTGTTCCTGTCTCTATGCTGTTTGCCACAACTTTTTGCTGAAGATATTTATCATTTTAAGGAAGTTCCCTTAAAATTTTAGGTTGCTGAAATTTTAGATTGCTAAAATTTGTTTTATTTTAAATATGTGAACTAAGGTACAATTTTATCAAATATTTTTTTTTCTGTACACATCAATATTACCTTTACTATCATATAGATATTAAAGTGATTCTGCATTCTGATATAAGTCATACTTATTCACTATTTACTTTTAAAAAAAAAACTGCTATATTTGATTTGCTAATGTGTTATTTAAAATGTTTGCATCTCTGTTTATATGTGAGATTAGTCTGAAATTTAATTCTCTTGTACTTCCTCCCCATGCTGAGTTTTGATATCAAAATTTACACATCCTCAAGAGAAATAAGATGTATAACCTTCCTTGTGGCATGGAATTTTATTTTATATTTAATGTTCATTAATATATTCAGATTTTATCTTTCCCTCAGTCTTTATAAATTTATATTTTTTATTTATTTCACTTTAAAAAGTACTAGCATACATTTGTTCAATGTACTATTTAACAATCACCTTTACCTGTCTTAGGATTGTTTATCTAATTATTCTTTAAATATTTTTTCTTGATAAGCTCTATTAAGGGTTTGAAAGGATGCACAAGAATGATGGTAAGTGAGGAAAGAAAGACTGAAAGTTACCCTATTGTAGGTAAAGTGTGCAATTTAACTGTTTGAAGGAGGACACTCAAGACTTAGCAACAATTTCTGCTACAGAGTAACAATCACGTCTTGTTAAAACCCCCATGAAGACTCCTGGTAGCTTGATCCTGGTGAGGATCACATATATTCATTTTCTTGAGGTTTGTCTTATCCTTTTGATCCATCCAATTACTTCTGAAGTTTTTGGCTACATCTTTATTGCCAAGGGCAGGCAAGAAACTCAGCACGTTCCTGAGGGGTTAGGAAGAGATGGGAGTAGGGAAGAACAACAATTTTCCATAATAATCCTTACAGCAGGTTCAAAGTCATACCTGCCTAAGATATATTTTAGAGTTTGCCATTCTTATTGATCTTCTTAAAAAAAGCTTATGTATTATTGAACTCTTTTCCTGCGTTTTTTCTATTTATTAATTTCTACTTTTTTATTTTAATATTACTTTCTCTTTAAATTCTTTAGTTTTAATCTATTTTATGTCTACTTCTTAAATTTAACTGTAAATGCAATTATTTTCAGTATTTTCTGTTTTGAAAATATATAATCTGCAAATGGAAGTCATTTAAATTCTCCTTTTCAGTTCTTGTGCCTGTAACTGCTTTCTATCATTTAACTGAATTGGTTAATAATGCCAATACAATGTTAAGTGGTCATAGAAATAGTGGGCATTCTTATCTTGTTTCTGATCCTATTGAATATGGCAAAGGGACACGGGAGCTAAATTTAAGGGAATTCACTGGCCAAATTTGGTATAATTTGAACATCAACATAATAGTGATGATAATGAATTATATTGAATAATAAAAAAGAATTTGGTGGTACATAATGACATGAAAAAATAGAAGGTGGGGAAAAGTCTTCTTTGCAACCAAAGTTCATATAATAAATGTAGGAAAAATAATAAAATTAGAAAAACATCATTTTTCAATTCCTAAGGGAATTATTAACTCAAACAAATATTACCAATACGTGTCAAAGCAATTGAATAAAGGCTATCAGTGTACGGGATAGTGTATCCTCAAATTATCAGCCTTCAGTGTGGTCTGTGCATTGGAATTTT
Organism: Balaenoptera musculus; assembly: GCF_009873245.2. NCBI lineage: Eukaryota > Metazoa > Chordata > Mammalia > Artiodactyla > Balaenopteridae > Balaenoptera > Balaenoptera musculus. The sequence goes on along the minus strand of NC_045791.1, from coordinate 72,365,874 downwards.
AAATATTTCCTCAAAATATTCTAATGGTGTCCAGGACTGAGAAACACTGCTAGACCCTTTTGAGTTAATGTACATATTGTAAAAACAAGAGCAAAGTACAAGGGAAAGGAATCTTGTAGTAGATGTCTCAGCTCTGCTGCTGTTGCCTTAAGAAAGAATGTTCCTTCTGGATCTTTCTTTCAGTGCACCTTTCTTTGAGTTTATTTTTCTTAGCTCTCTTTGTGAGAAAGATAGCAATATTTAGAGAATCAATACAAGCTCTGGACATGGGATGAAAGGTTAATTTGCTTTGAGTTAGAGTGTGGTTGGCCTTAGACATGCTTCAGTTAAGGTATAAGGAATTTTCAAGACCCAGCCTAGATCACCAGCAGACAAAAATGAGGACACAAACAACATCCAGGTAGTGCTTTTGTTGGCCTTGTCCTTCTAAAAGTCTCTCTCTAGAACTTGTAGACTTATGCCTTCAGTGAGTGACTAGATGTAGATATCCATACAGCTAATGTTTAACATAAATATCCATGTAGAGTTGCTGTTATAGTTGTTATTGTAATAGTCTTCCATTCAAATTGCATATATTCCTTAGGCAATCTCTGTGTTGCCTTCTTTAGAAATATAGAAACAAAAAGGAAACTGACCTCTTTGTAGAATCAATAAGGAAATCAGTATAAAGCTCTTTACACTGTTCTGTAAAGGCAATTATGCTTTTAAATTTCACCTATGTTGTAGTTGATAAATTATATATTAGGAGTGTTAAAATTACTGATATATGTAATGACTTATAGTAGAAAAAGCATTTTCATAAAAATTTACTAAGAATCTTATTTTCGGAGATGTCTTGAGTTACCCAATGGAAAATACAGTACTCCATTTTACTAAATTTTTTGCTGAATAATAAATCATGCGCTTGATTGATAGATGGACCAAATAACTTGTTCTTCATCTGGTCTACAGATGTTATAATTATACAATTTTCTTTGTATCTGCTTTGAAACATGGGCTATGCATGTAAAAGAATATAAGCAAATTCTATACAGTCACAAATTTTAAAAACAAAAATGAACTCAAAGTTATGTCCCTCCTCCATCAAGGGACAGCTAGCCTAACAAATGGATAAAATGAACTACTGAAAGAACGCTGAAGCATTGGCTTCATAGTCAGTACCCCACAAGGATGGAGTGCCAACCTGCAGACACAGTACAGGCACTGAATCAGATATCTCTTTATGAGCTTTGTCCCTAATAGGAAGAATACTTGGGACTGGGAACCAAGGATGAAAATAAGAATGACCTCCTTCATTATTTTGACCTACATTATTATAATTACCTAGATTACTTTCCAATGACCCACTAGAGACCTTTGTGCTTCCTGTCCCTGCAATTTTGCACTCTGCCTAGTTGGAGGTCAGGATGCCCAAATGTGGTGTCCTCTTGTCAGGAAATACAGTAATTGTCCTATGGACCTACAAGCTACATCTGCCACCAGGCCATGTTGGACTCTGTGTCCAGAGACCACCATGACATAAGTATAATCACCAAGATCTCAGCGCCTTCAAGAATAATGTTTTGGGTCATACCATCAGGACCTGCCAAGTTGACAGCTGAGGAGAGTTTCAAATGGATTTTTCAGGAAGGAGAGATAAGTACAAGTTGTAACCCTGAGGCTGATTTCAGTTATGTGGGTTGTGGTTAGTCTTACTAACCTCCTTTTTCTAAATTCTAGTACAAGCCAGTTGAGAATTTTTCAGAACTAAACTGTGATCTGAGTATCTTTCTACTAGTTCTTCACTCCTTTTCTCCTTTTTCTGTTATCAAGCCTCCTTATGGTGTAAAAGTTCTCCTTACCCACACCTATTCCCTCCCATTTTATCCTTTACCTTTACTCCTTCCAATAAGTCTCCCACATGTCTCACTGTATTTTGGCATCTGCTTCTCATAGGACTAAAACTTACTTTGGGGCTTTTACCAAATTTTACACCTTTTTCTCTCATCCTTGCATGCAAATGTTATTTGTCCCACTAAATGCCCTTTATTCTGTCTTCTCTCTTCACACAGATATTGACTTTGTGCATGTGATTCTTGAATTAACCTGGAGCTTTCAGATAGTGTCATGAGTTCATTACAGAATTATTACAGAATAATGTCTCTATCACATTTCCTGATACATAGGGTCATTTGCTTTTGAGGTTTATTTTTCATTTTAATCAGCCTGACTTTGTCACCATGCTGAGCTTTTCTGTCTTTTCAAGACAAACTAAGCATTTTTGTGCTTTTGTGACTTTGCCCATTTTGTTTTTTGTTCCTACAATTCAACCAAATGGAGGGTCATACTTCCCTCTGTCAGAACTATGGCTCCTCCTGCCCCTTTTAATGGCCACCACCATGGAATGTGAGGGTTGCCTGTGATGAGTTGTAAGACAATAGAGAAAATAAGAGAAGAAATTAGAAAGAGGAGTCGATTTCCACACTTTCTCTCTGAACTTTAAGAGCTCCCTTTTCTGCTCCTCGAGCCAGAACTAAAAACCCCCTGTCCATGAGCTCTCCCTGTCGGCACCACATTGCTCACTTCAGAGTTTCCTCAGATAAGCTTCTTCCCACACTTTCTGTCCTGGTTTTATAGGGTTTTTTTTTTTTTTTTTTTCCAGCGGGAAACATAGGTGAAATATGCTTATTGCCTCTTACTGGGACATTGTGAATAGTTGTTTTGAGACTCTGGGTTCTGTTAGAATCCTCTGGGGATGTTACTAGTTTCATTTTAGCGGGCAGGCAGGCTGATCATTTTCTGAATGCAAGTACCATCTGACTTTCTGTGGTGGTGGTGATTCCAACAGTGATTGAGTTTTGAAAGTGTTTGCAGGTGCTATTTGAATTTGCCCCTCCATGCTCCACTCAAGGGTCCATTTAGGAGTCTGCAGTGTTTCTACTGCAATTCAATTCTCAAAGCCTTTGCTACAGTTCTTTGGGTTACTTCTGCACACGTGCAAGCTTGGGACTGATCCCAATATATGTTTTCATTCATACACAGACCAGGGGACCTCCTTTTCCAGGGTCCTCCTCTGTGGGATTTCCTCCACACTCTGCACATGCAAGGGATATCTTTCACCAGTTGCTATGGCCGGAAATACTGATATTTCTTAGAGTTTTAAGTTTTAGCATTTAACGCTATCCCACAGTTCCTCATGATTGAGGCTATATTTAGGGCAAAACAGTGAGAGAAAGATATTCATCCAACCACTAAATCAATCAACCAATAACAGGACTATTTCCTCATATTTTTTACACAACCAGGGCCCTTTTTCTGATTCTTTGATCCAGAGGCACAGATTTTCTCTAAGGTGCTTGCACCCACAGGATGGCAATGGCAGTGCAGATCTGGGACTGAAACAGATGTCAGAGCTGGCTCAGGACAGAAAAAAAGAAAAAATAATAATAACAATAATGTGATTCTCTCTTCACACTCTGGCTCATGGGCATCTTTTCTCCTTGCCCATGGTCCAGAAAGACTGGCCTCCTTTGGGGCACTGCTGGAAAATAAAAGAAGGCCAAAAAAGAAATAAAAATAAAGAAAACTCACCTCCTTCACTTTCTTTATCTTTCTTCAAATTTTTACTTTCCTTCCTGATTTCCCTGCTATTATTTACTTTTCAGACTCTTCAGAAATTGTGTGTGTGTGTGTGTGTGTGTGTGTGTGTGTGTGTGTGTAGTGGGTTTCATTTGGCCAGAAGTTTTAATCACTGGGAGAGAAAGGCTGCAGAGAGCTTAATTCATCTTTCCCAGAACTGGAATCTTCACCTTAGGGTTATGGGTTTTTATTAAACTTCATATTAACTGTTTGTGTGAATTTCACAATAAAATAAAAGAATGTTACTGTGTAGATTTTGATCTAATTATTTTATGGAACACTTACCTTCTAGGCCGTGGGTTAATATTTTCTCTTTATGAATTTTTGAAAAACCCACTATATGCTGTTTATAAGAGATGTACATTAAATATAAAGATACAAAGATATTGAAGGTAAGAAGTATGAAAAGATGATATATTACTATAAGTCTACACTTATCAAAAAAGGGTAATAAAGTCCTTAAGTCAAGAAATATGACTAGCTGTTAAGAATATTTGTAATTATAAAGAGTCAATTCAAGAGGAATATATTTAAAAATTATACACTTAATAACACAGCTTCAATAAATATGCAAGATATAATAATAATAATATAATTAAAAAAATAATAAAATATAATAATAATAATAATAATATAATTTTAGTAAATAAATAAATAAATAAATATGCAAGACACATTAAAATCCATACATATTGTTGAAGATTTTATAGCTTCTCTCAGTAAATAATCAACAAGTAGACTATGGTAAAACACAGACTTTTCAAATTTATATAAAACATTTACCATGTTCAAATACTGGGCCAACAAATATCTAAAAAATAATAACAAATACATTTTCTGATCATTGTGGAATTAGGATAGCTAGGAGAACCACAAAATGCCAAATGCTAGAAAATTCCTGAAAAATTACAACAGAAATTTCAAAATATTTTGAAGTGAATGTTAATAAAGGAATGTCCCTAGGAAATCTTGTTAAAGCTGTCCTTAAAAGGAAATACATAGTCTTATGGAAATATAAAAGAAAAATGCTGAAATCAATGAAGTTTGTATCTATTCCAAGAAGTTAGAAAATGGAGCAGATTAAAATTATAGAAGATAAAAGGAAGGAAAAACAAGAGCAGAAAGTAATGACATTGAAAACATATGTTGTAGAATATAGAAATTCAATGAGAATAATTGATAATTTTTAAATTATCTTAAAAATATGACAACAATTGATATAAAAAAGGGTGGGAGAGAAGGTACAAATCACAATATGAGGAATGAAAAACAGAATTCTACCACACTTACAGACATTAAATAGATGATAATGTATATGAACAGCTTCATGTCAGCATATTTAAAAATTAACATGACATAAAAAAATTCCTTAAAAAAACCTAACAAAATAAAGACACAGAAAGAAAAAAAACCTGAACACCAATTCATCTATGTTTTAAAAATCAGCAATTTAAAACCTTACAAAATGAAATCTTCAAACCAGTATGACTTTGTTGATGACATCACCAGACATTAAGAGGGAAATAACAGAAGCTTATACAAACACTTGCAGAAGTTGGGAAAAGATGGAAAATATGGCAACTTGCATTTTGAGGCCAGAGTAACCTTGAAACCAACAGGGATGTTTCAAGAAAGCAATTTTGGGCCAATTTCTCTCAAACATAGAAATAAATATCTTAAATAGAATATTAATCAAACCCAGTGATATATAAAATGGATTATATCTTATGACCAAGTTGCCATTATTCCAGAAATACAAGGTGTTTAACTGTGCATTTGTGTACTTAATATTTATTTTAAAGTTCAATAAAACATTAATTTTATTAGCATATATTTAATAATATGATGAAAATTAATAGACTATGTTTGGTTAAGCTTACTGTTCCCAGGAAATTCACCTGGAGGGTTTATTTCCCCTCATAAATACAAAGCACTGAGTAACAACAATTGGTTACCTCAATAATCTATTATTTTCATAGACTTACAAAGGGACAGAATGTCAAATGTGGCGTTATAGTTCTGTATAGCTGTCAGGAGCGTAAAAGGCATTATTTTTATTCTAATATTTTTGCATTTTAATCAGTTTTAATATTCTATAAATAAGACATGAATTTATATTTACTGTAAAAAGGATATAAAAGTATATAATGCATAATGTGAATTCCTCTGTAACTTTCTATCCAAATACTGTACATACAATCATATGTCTTTAATCACCAAAACAAATGGGATTTTTGGCTTGTATTTTTTTTTTCTAAATGAAGTTCTGCATTTTTTAAAACCCAAATGAAGTTCTAAATTTACTTTAATTGCTTTTAGAACATCACCGTTTTTCTTGGCGATTTTCCATGTCAAAGTCATATAGATCTCTCTCATTATTATGAACAGCTGCATGCTTAGTTTTCCAAAGTATGATACTTATAATCATACACCTATTAATAGCTATATAATTTATAATTTAATTTTTTATCAATATTACATAATGATTCAATAACCACATATAACATATATACACACACACACGAATACACATGCCTATTTTAGGTTATGGTCTTGGATTTGTCTCTGTAAATATGATATGTGCTGACAGATTCTTCCAAAAATGCTTTAATATTTTGTGTCCTCACAAATAAGTATGTCCGTTTTACCATATGCTTCCTGACATAATTGTTAACAAACTTTTGGGCAAAAATATATATTTTTTGCATTTTCATATCCTTTATTTCTTCTGAGATTGAATATATTTCCATAAATGTACTAGCTATTTATAATTGTTTTGTAATTTTTCCATTTCATAAGTTTCTAAGCCTCAAAGAAGAATTATGGCTGTACCCACCACCCCCTTCAGGCTTTGTAAGGAAAAAGAAAAGCTGATTTTCTTATTTAGCTGTAAATTTGGGGGGATCTGTTTTATTGGGCTATCAAGGTCTAATTAAGTTAAAGTCAAAGAGTAGAGTCTGATATTTGTGTGGACAGATAAGTAAGAAGATGGAATGTAGTCAGGATTTAGGTGGATGAATTGAAAAGTGGATTATTGCAAGGCAGATTAATACCAGATGCTGAAAGTTGATCCTGTTAGTAGTTGTCTGGGAGCACTGTGTCTTGGGTCTACACTGCATGCAAGATGAAAATCTGTGTGTCTTAATAGTTGACTGTTCCCCAGTAGACCTGTAGACAGATAGGTTGTATTCCTTTCTCTACTTTTCCTTTGTTGGAGGACTACCCTATCCTTTTTCCTTTCTTGGACGGCTGTACCTACTGTATGATATTCAGTAATTACTACCACAGATGCGTGCATGTCACTTGCTTTGTGGCTTGACGTGGCCCAAGAACAGCTTTTGTGCATTATTCTCATTGTAGCAGAGCCAATCATGTGCTGCTGCGCTTGCCCTCTGTCCCCTGGCTCCACCAGTTGCTACCTGGAGAGTCCAGGTGATACAATCTGGAAGTGTGGGGAGCAGATGTCTGTAGAGTAAATTTGAACCCATGGGAGGCAGGGAAAGGTAGGACACTGGTAGGTTGTTTTCTCCCTTCTTCCATCCAGAAGGACTTTGCAGCAGTTCGTAAAATCTATCTCTATGTAGCCCCCCAAAACTAAGCAATCCACTGTACCTACAGCAGAAGCAGGAAAATGCCCCATCACATTTGCTCTCCTGCTTTTCCTGCCTCAATCCCCCCCCCCAACCTTTTAGCTCTACTTCCTTAAGAGTGCAGTACACAGTAGAGGTGGTAGAAGTGTGTTTGTAATTTACTTGTGCTTTGAACACAAGCTGAATCAGTGTTTAAATAATGTCTCCATTATATCTGTCTTTAGTCTGTGTATGTTAATGTCCATTTCACTATTTCTTTTTAATTTAGGTTTTAAAATTGACTACTTCCATTAATCTTAATTTTAAGACACATCCCAGGAGATAGTGAGACAACTTCCATTTGAGAAGGAGTGTAATGTCCTTCTATTATATATTGTATGCTGTCTTCAGAATTCTTTCAGAGAGATTAAAAGCCTCTCCCTCCCCCCAATACTTTGGAAATCTAAAGGTTGTAGTCACAGAAGGGTAGAATAAATGAATAGCAGATAACAGAAAAGGGAACAATTAGACATTCAATAGGCAGCAGGGGATAAACCTGCTCCACGAACTTTTGGACTGCTACATTCTGCCCAATATCCTTGAATCTAAGGATTCTCAACTCCAAAACTGAGCTTTGGTGATTCATAAATCCAATAATGCATGTGCCAAACTCACTTGGGCATTTCTTTTGCAATTTATAAGCCACCTTTTAACTTTTCACATGACTCCTGGAAATTGATGTATTCTTGGGGTCTTCAACAAAAGCCAGAGTCTCTATGACTGCCAAGACTACAACTAAAATGTTATAAATTACTCTCCATCCACTAATATGAAATGGGGTTGGGGGTGGGCGGTGCTAAAGGATTGCTCTTTCTGTCAGACCACACATTGGCATTTTAACACTATTTCTAAAAGGCCAGTGTCTACCACTGCTTAAATGTTAGGGAGAGATTAGAAACTAAAAGCAGTGTATTTTGAACTGGGACTTCCTAAATTAGAATCTCACTTAAACATTGAGTAGCTGTGTGCCATAGGGGTGTTACTAAACTTTCCTGTGCCTCAGTCTCCTCATTTGTAAAATGAGCATCATAATAGTTGTGGGGTGTCTGTGAGGATGAGATGATATGCAAACCTTTAGAACTCTGCCTGGTTCAGAGTAAGTACTATATATGTTATAATTATTAGTAATATTTGTTATAATGATTATTATAAGGCTTTATGGCTATAAGACTAATCGTGGGCATTCAAAGGGTTGTTTAGGCCTAAATAAAACTACTTGAATTAAGATTACAGCCAAAAATATATTTAATTTTCTCAAATTCTGGCACTAATCTCAGTACAGAATTAAATGAAAGCACAGAACAAGAATATTACTGCTCCCATTCTCATAGCCTTTCTCTTGAAAAATTGTTTGTATGATGGCTATTAAATGCAATTATTGCAACAGCTGTAGAGAATTGAAGTGGTCTAAAAATAAATTACAACAATTGTTTAGATAAATACATTATTCAGATAATTATAGCATATACAAGACATACAACACATGGGTGGATTGCTTTCTCAGTCGAAGTTTATTGATGCATCTTTGGAACTGGACAGAGGAAAGCTACTACTTTTTAAAAAATCTTAGTTGTATTATGATGACTTCATTTATCAAGCCATGTCAAAACTCAAAAAAAAAAATGCCAAGTATATTTATTTATCACTTATTTTCCATTTTTTAAATCGGGGAAATGACTTTAAATTCTATAAGAATAGATATATTGTAAAATAGAAAATATGATATTAAGAGGTTTCAAAATTTCCTCAAATTATTAGCAAATGGTTGAAATATGGATTACATATGAAATTAAATTCTGTTAGTGAAAAGAACTGGATATGTCAAAATTAAAAAATGAAATGCAAATAAGATTGTGTAATTCAAAACCAAGCAAAAATATGCATGAATGAAAATTAATATAATACACAAAGTATTTTTTCTGTAGTTTTATTGAAGTATCAAATATGTTAAGAAAATTGTACAAATTAAAAATAAACTATGGATTATTGCAAGATGCAATTCTCCATTTTACTCATACACTTGACCAATCATTGTCTTTTATTTCACCACTAAGATAACCATTATCTTTTATTATTTTTTCCCTTTTTTGAGCTTTATGTGAATGAATTCCACATCATATTATTTTGTATCTGATTTTTATTTCTAAATATCATCATTAATTATGGTTTAGTCATGTATATTTTTGAATACTGTACTATTATATGAATATAATAGAAAATGTATGTTCATTCTGTTGTTGACGAACATCTAAATTGTTTTCAGTTGACTACAAATAATGGTACATTGAACATTATAAAAATATGATATATCAAAATTTAATGTTATCAAACTAAAAATATGATATATCAAATATTGTGCTTTACACATCAAGCTGTGCTTACAAGAATAAATGTATGCTTGTCTCTCTTTTTATTATCTTAGGGACTTTTAATGGCCAATGCCAAGGTTCATTATTTTATTAGGGATTACAAATTGGTAATTTTCTAATGCCTTCACTTTTTAGCTGAAATTATTTTATAAAGAGAAACTTACTGTCATTTACACTTTCATTACAAAATAGAATTTTTCTTAAAGAAAAGTAGAAAGATACTTAACACTTCCATCTTTCTGTTTTTAAAATATTGATCTATTTCAGTAGTTCAGTGACACTCTCCAATAATGCCTAATTAGTGTTTTTAATGTCAGAGATTTTTAAAACAAATTTGAAGTGTTTCAATTCATTATATCTATGATCCTTATGATCATTATTTGTTAATGGTTTATTTTTACGATGACAGTTTCTTCAGTGCTCTCTAAATCATTTTTCCATTTGCTTAGTGCTTTTGGTTTCCTGTTTAAGAAATACTTGCTATGCAAAATTCCTGAAGTTATTATCTTTTATTGTCTTCTAGAAGCCCCAGGAGTTATTTAACAATGTACTTCTTAGTCTTAACATATTCAGGGGACCCTAGTTCTCTTTTATGCTATTAATTTTAGCTTAATTATATGGTCAGAAAACATATACTTTATGATAATAATCACTTCAATTTAGTGAAACTTGCTTTGTGGCCCAGGGTATCATCATTTTACATTTTGAATTGGTTTTACATAAATCAAAAAATAATGCAGGTGGGGAGACCTTCAAGATGGCAGAGGACTAAGACTTGGAGATCAACTTCCTCCCCACAAATACATCAGAAATACATCCACATGTAGAACAACTCCTACAGAACACCTAATGAACGCTGACAGAAAACCTCAGACTTCCCAAAAGGTAAGAAACTCCCCACGTACCTGGGGAGGGCAAAAGAAAAAAGAAAAAACAGAGACAAAAGAATAGGGATGGGACCTGCACGTCTGGGAGGGAGCTGTGAAGGAGGAAAAGTTTCCATACACTAGGAAGACCCTTCATGGGCGGAGACTGTGGGTGGCGGAGGGGGGGAAGCTTCAGAGCCATGGAGGAGAGCGCAGCAACAGGGGTGCGGAGGGCAAAGCGGAGAGATTGCCACACAGAGGATCTGTGCCGACCAGCACTCACCAGCCCAAGAGGCTTGTCTGCTCACCCACCAGGGTGGGTGGGGGCTGGGAGCTGAGTCTCCGGCTTCAGAGGTCAGATCCCAGGGAGAGGACTGGGGTTAGCTGTGTGAACACAGCCTGAAGGGGGCTAGTATGCCACAGCTAGCTGGGAGGGAGTCCAGGAAAAAGTCTGGAACTGCCTAAGAGGCAAGAGACCACTGTTTCAGGGTGTGCGATGAGAGGGGATTCAGAGCACCGCCTAAATGAGTTCCAGAGATGGGCGCGAGCTGCGGCTATCAGTGCGGACACCAGAGACGGGTATGAAATGCTAATGCTGCTGCTAGAGCCACCAAGAAGCCTGTGTGCAAGCACAGGTCACTATCCACACCTTCCCTCCTGGGAGCCTGTGCAGCCCACCACTCCCAGGGTCCCGTGATCCAGGGACAACTTCCCTGGGAAAACACATGGTGTGCCTCAGGCTGTTGCAATGTTATGCTGGACTCTGCTGCCTCAGGCTCACCCCGCATTCTGTACCCCTCCCTCCCCCCGGCCTGAGTGAGCCAGAGCCCCCGAAGCAGCTGCTCCTTTAACCCCATCCTGTCTGAGCGAAGAACAGACGACCTCAGGGAACCTACATGCAGAGGTGGGGCCAAATCCAAAGCTGAACCCCAGGAGCTGGGCGAACAAAGAAGAAAAAGGAGAATTTCTCCCAGCAGCCTCAGGAGCAGTGGATTGAACCTCCACAATCAACTTGATGTGCCTGCATCTGTGGAATACTTGAATAGACAACGAATCATCCCAAAATTGAGGCGGTGGACTTTGGGAGCAACTGTAGACCTGGGGTTTGCTTTCTGCATCTAATTTGTTTCTGGTCTTATGTTTATCATACTTTAGTATTTAGAGTTTATTATCATTGGTAGATTTGTTTATTGATTGGTTGCTCTCTTCCTTTTTTAAAAAAATATATATAGATATATATCTATTTTTCCTTTTTCTCTTTTTGTGATGGTGTATGTGTATGCTGCTTTGTGTGATTTTTGTCTGTATAGCTTTGCTTTTACCATTTGTCCTAGGGTTCTGTCTGTCTTTTTTTTTTTTTTAGTATAGTTATTAGTGCTTCTTATCATTGGTGGATTTGTTTTTTGGTTTGGCTGCTCTCTTCTTTCTTTCTTTCTTTTTTTGATTATTTTTAATTTTTAAATTCTTAATAATTTCTTTTATTTTTTATTTTAATAACTATTTTCTTTTCTTTTCTTCTTTCTTTCCTTGTTTCTTTCTTCCTTCCATCCTTCCTTCCTTCCTTCCTTCCTTCCTTCCTTCCTTCCTTTCTTTCTTTCTCTCTCTCTTTCTCTCTCTCTCTCTCTTTCTCTTTTTCTCTCTTTCTCTCTTTTTTTCTCCCTTTTCTTCTGAGCTGAGTGACTGACAGTGTCTTCGTGCTCCAGCCAGGTGTCAGGCCTCTGCCTCTGAGTTCGAAGACCTGAATTCAGGATATTGGTCCACCATAGACCTCCCGGCTCCACGTAATATCAAAAGACGAAAGTCTCCCAGAGATCTCCATCTCAAAGCTAAGACCAAGCTCCACTCAATGACCAGCAAGCTACAGTGCTGAACACCCGATGCCGAACAACTAGCAAGACAGGAACACAACCATAGCCATTAGCAGAGAGGCTGCCTAAAATCATAATAAGGTCACAGAAACCACAAAAGAGACCACCTGACGTGGTCCTGTCCACCAGAAAGACAAGATCCAGCCCCATCCACCGGAACAGATGCAACAGTCTCCTCCACCAGGAAGCCTACACAACCCACTGAACCAACCTTAGCCACAGGGGGCACACACAAAAAACAATGGGAACTATGAGCCTGCAGCCTGTGAAAGGAGACCCCAAACACAGTAAGTCAAGCAAAATGAGATGACAGATAAACACACAGCAGATGAAGGAGCAAGGTGAAAACCCACCAGACCAAAAAAATGAATAGGAAATAGGCAGTCTCCCTGAAAAAGAATTCAGAGTAATGATAGTAAAGATGATCCAAAATCTTGGCAATAGAATGGAGAAAATACAAGAAACGTTTAAGAAGTACCTAGAAGACCTAAAGAGCAAACAAACAATTATGAACAACACAATAAATGAAATTAAAAGTTCTCTAGAAGGAATCAATAGCAGAATAACTGAGACAGCAGAACGGATAAGTGACCTGGAAGATAAAATAGAAGAAATAATTACTGCAGAGCAGAATAAAGAAAAAAGAATGAAAAGAATTGAGGACAGTCTCAGAGACCTCTGGGACAACATTAAATGCACCAACATTCTAATTATAGGGGTCCCAGAAGAAGAAGAGAAAAAGAAAGGGACTGAGAAAATATTTGAAGAGATTATAGTTGAAACATTCCCTAATATGGGAAAGGAAATAGTCAATCAAGTCGAGGAAGCACAGAGAGTCCCATACAGGATAAATCCAAGGAGAAACACACCAAGACACATAGTAATCAAACTATCAAAAATTAAATACAAAGAAAGAATATTAAAAGCAGCAAGGGAAAACAACAAATAATATACCAGGGAATCCGCATAATGTTAACAGCTGATCTTTCAGCAGAAACTCTGCAAGAGAGAAGGGAGTGGTAGGACATATTTAAAGTGATGAAAGGGAAAAACCTACAACCAAGATTACTCTACCCATCAAGGATCTCATTCAGATTTGACGGAGAAATTAAAAGCTTTACAGACAAGCAGAAGCTAACAGAAGTCAGCACCACCAAACCAGCTTTACAACGAATGCTAAAGGAACTTCTCTAGGCAGGAAACACAAGAGGCAGAAAAGACCTACAATAACAAACTGAAAACAATTAAAAATATGGTAATGGGAACATACATATTGATAACTACCTTAACTGTAAATGGATTAAATGCTCCAACCAAAAGACATAGACTGGCTGAATGGATACAAAAACAAGACCCATCTATGTGCTGTCTACAAGAGACCCACTTCAGACCTAGGGACACATACAGACTGAAAGTGAGGGGATGGAAAAAGATATTCCATGCAAGTGGAAATCAAAAGAAAGCTGGAGAAGCAATTCTCATAGCAGACAAAATAGACTTTAAAATAAAGACTATTACAAGAGACAAAGAAGGACACTACATAATGATCAAGGGATCAATCCAAGAAGAAGATATAACAATTGTAAATACTAATGCACCCAACAGAGGAGCACCCCAATACATACGGGAAATGCTAACAGCCATAAAAGGTGAAATTGACAGTAACACAATTATAGTAGGGGACTTTAACACCCCAGTTTCACCAATGGACAGATCATCCAAAATGAAAATAAATACGGAAACACAAGCTTTAAATGACACGTTAAACAACATGGACTTAATTAATATTTATAGGACATTCCATCCAATAACAACACAATACACTTTCCTCTGAAGTGCTCCTGGAACATTATGCAAGATAGATCATATCTTGGGTCACAAATCAAGCCTTGGTAATTTAAAGAAAATTGAAATCTTATCAAGTATCTTTTCCGAACACAACGCTATGAGACTAGATATCAGTTACAGGAAAAAATCTGTAAAAAATACAAACACATGGAGGCTAAACAATACACTACTGAGTAACCAAGAGATCACTGAAGAAAGAAAGAGGAAGTCAAAAAATACCAAAACCTATGGGATGCAGCAAAAGCAGTTCTAAGAAGGAAGTTTATAGCAATGCAATCCTACCTCAAGAAACAAGGAACATCTCAAATAAACAACTGAACCTTATACCTAAAACAATTAGAGAAAGAAGAACAAAAACTCCCCAAGGTTAGCAGAAGGAAAGAAATCATAAAGGTCAGATCAGAAATAAATGAAAAAGAAATGAAGGAAACAATAGCAATGATCAATAAAACTAAAAGCTGGTTCTTTGAGAAGATAAACAAAATTGATACACCATTAGACAGACTCAACAAGAAAAAAAGGGAGAAGACTCAAATCAATAGACTTAGAAGTGAAAAAGGAGAAGCAACAACTGACACTGCAGAAATACAAAGGATCATGAGAGATTACTATAAGCAACTATATGCCAATAAATTGGGCAACCTGGGAGAAATGGACAAATTGTTAGAAAAGCACAACCTTCCGAGACTGACCCAGAAAGAAACAGAAAATATAAACAGACCAATCACAAGAACTGAAACTGAGACTGTGATTAAAAATCTTCTAACACAAAAAAGCCCAGGACCAGAGGGCATCACAGGCGAATTCTCTCAAACATTTAGAGAGGAGCTAACACCTATCCTTCTCAAACTCTTCCAAAAGATAGCAGAGGGAGGAACACCCCCAAACTCATTCCATGAGGCCACCCTCACCCTGATACCAAAACCAGACAAAGATGTCACAAAGAAAGAAAACTACAGGCCAATATCATTGATGAACATAGATGCAAAAATCCTCAACAAAATACTAGGAAACAGAATCCAACAGCACATTAAAAGGGTCATACACCATGATCAAGTGGGGTTTACCCCAGGAATGCATGGATTCTTCAATATATGCAAATCAATCAATGTGATATAATATATTAACAAATTGAAGGAGAAAAACCATATGATCATCTAAATAGATGCAGAAAAAGCTTTTGACAAAGTTCAACACCGATTTATGATAAAAAACCCTCCAGAAAGTAGGCATAGCGGGTACTTGCACAATTTGTATGGAAACACAAAAAACCCTGAATAGCCAAAGCAATCTTGAGAAAGAAATATGGAGCTGCAGGAATCAGGGTCCCAGACATCAGACTATACTACAAAGCTACAGTAATCAAAACAGTATGGTACTGGCACAAAAACAGAAATATCGATCAATGGAACAGGATAGAAAGCCCAGAGATAAACCCACGCACATATGGTCACCTTATTTTTGATAAAGGCGGCAAGAACATACAATGGAGAAAAGACAGTCTCTTCAATAAGTGGTGCTGGGGAAACTGGACAGCTAGATGTAAAAGAATGAAATTAGAACACTCCCTAACACCACACACAAAAATAAACTCAAAATGGATTAAAGACCTAAATGTAAGGCGAGGCACTTTAAAACTCTTAGAGGAAAACATAGGCAGAACACTCTATGACATAAATCACAGAAAGATCCTTTTTCACGCACCTCCTAGAGAAATGGAAATAAAAACAAAAATAAACAAATGGGACCTAATGAAACTTAAAAGCTTTTGCAGAGCAAAGGAAACCATAAACAAGATGAAAAGGCAACCCTCATAATGGGAGAAAATTTTTGCCAATGAAGCAACTGACAAAGGATTAATCTCTAAAATATACAAGCAGCTTATGCAGCTCAATATCAAAACAACAAACAACCCAATCCAAAAATGGGCCAAAAACCTAAATAGACATTTTTCCAAAGAAGATATACAGATTGCCAAAAAACACATGAAAGGATGCTCAACATCACTAATCATTAGAGAAATGCAAATCAAAACTACAGTGAAGTATTACCACACAGGTCAGAATGGCCATCATCAAAAAATCTACGAACAATAAATGCTGGAGAGGGTGTGGAGAAAAGGGAACCCTCTTGCACTGTTGGTGGGAAGGTAAATTGATACAGCCACTCTGGAGAACAGTATGGCGGTTCCTTAAAAAACTAAAAATAGAACTACCATACGACCCAGCAATCCCACTGCTGGGTATATACCCTGAGAAAACCATAATTCAAAAGGAGTTATGTACCACAATGTTCATTGCAGCTCTGTTTACAATAACCAGGACATGGAAGCAACCTAAGTGTCCTTCAGGAGATGAATGGGTAAAGAAGATGTGGCACATATATACATTGGAATATTACTCAGCCATAAAAAGAAACGAAATTGAGTTATTTGTAGTGAGGTGGATGGACATAGAGACTGTCATACAGAATGAAGTAAGTCAGAAGGAGAAAAACAAATACCGTACGCTAACACATATATATGGAATCTAAAAAAAAAAAAGTTTCTGCAGAACCTAGGGTCAGGGCCAGAATAAAGACAGAGATGTAGAGAGTGGACTCGAGGACATGGGGAGGGGGAAGGGTAAGCTGGAACGAAGTGAGAGAGTGGCATGGACTTATATACACTACCAAATGTAAAATAGATAGGTAGTGGGGAACAACTGCATAGCACAGGGATATCAGCTCGGTGCTTTGTGACCACCTAGAGGTGTGGGATCGGGAGGATGGGAGGGAGACGCAAGAGGGAGGAAATATGGGGATATATGTTTATGTAGAGCTGATTCACTTTGTTATAAAGCAGAAACTAACACACCATTGTAAAGTAAAAAAAATAAAAAATAAAAATAGAGACACCAGCAAATTAAATATATATTTATAATGCACGTTCTTTAGTTTTTGAATGAGGTGTTATATAATATTGTCTTCTTTTATTAGGTATTGATGGGGCCATGTTAAAAATCTTTCTGTATAATTGTCTCTAACTTTTCAGTTCTGTCCACTTTTGCTTCATGTTAATTAGACTATATTATTGTATATATATAAGTTGGAAGTATTACATATTTCTGGTGGATTGCTTCCTTCTTGTATCAAAGTTTCCTTTAAATCTTTCTGTACTTATGAAACTTTCTGAATATGTTATATTTAACATTATTTGAAAGTGTAACTTAATTTTTAAGCCAGTCTGAATGTCTTCATCCTTTACTTGGAGCATCCAATCTATTACATAATATATATTTGAATTTAAACTTCCATATTACTATTTGCTTTCTATATATCCCAGCTGCTTTGTTTTCCTTTAGCTCTATTTTCTTGCCTTCATTCAACTGATTTATTTTATATTGTTATATCTTCCCTTTCCTTATATTTGTTTACTATTCTTTCAGTTATACTAACTTTTGCCATTTTTAGAGAGTACTGAGTAATTTACATAATGCATTCTTGTTAATATAAATTATTCTCTCATAAATTCCCATTTAGTGATAGACCTCAGAACACATAGATTCTATTTATGCCACTCTGGTTTATGTCATCTTATATTTTAACTCTACATTTTTTAGACATCAAAAACATCATAACTTTTTCATACTATAAATATACATTAAAATTTCTCACAAATTTTTTCTTTCCATTACTATTATTTTCTTCATTCCTGAGCTTTCTTCTAGTATCTTTTCTTCTGTCAACAATCTTTTTTTTTCAGTATTTTATTTAACATGATTCTAATGGTGATGAATTAATTTAGTTTTGTTTGCTAGAAAATGTTCTTATTTTTCCTATTTTGGCAATTCTATTTTTCATGAAAAAAATTCCATTTTTTTTCCCCTGGACTTCATTGTTTCTACTAAGTCATCTGTCATTGTTGTTTCTTTGATGATTATACATATACATAATCTTTCTCCACTAAGAGCTATATATGATCTTTAGAGTTCCTAGTGCTTTTAAATATGTAGTTTGATGACTTTTTCATTTTATAAAAATTGCAGCCATTATCTCTCACTTTTTAAAAATTGAGATAACATTGGTTTATAACATTATAAGTTTCACATGTACATTACTCTTCTGTATACACTACCTCATGCTCAACACCAAAAGTCTAATTGCCATCCATCATCATACAATTGACCTTCTTTACCCATTTTGTCCTCCCTCCACTCCCTTTTCTCTCTAATAACCACAAATCTCTTCTCTGTATCTATGTGTGGTTTTGTTTTGCTCTGTTTGTTTATTTTGTATCTGTATTTTATATTCCACATGAGTGAAGTCATACTGTATTTGTCTTTCTCCATCTGACTTACTTCACTTAGCATATATAGCATATAAAACATCCAAGGTCCACCCATATGTCACAAATGGCAAGATTTCATTGTTTTTATGGCTGAGTAATATTCCACTGCATATGTATACCACATTTTCTTTATTCATTCATCTGTCAATGGGCACTTAAGTTGTTTCCATATCTTGATTATCATAAATAATGCTGCAATGAACATAGGGGTGCACATATATTTTTGAATTAGTGTTTTTGTATTCACTGGATAAATAACCAGAATTGAAATAGCTAGATACTATGGTAATTCTATTCTTAACTTTTTGAGGAATCTCCATACTGTTTTCCATAGTGACTGCACCAGTTTATATTCCCACCAACAGCTGGTTCCTTTTTCCCCACATTCTCACCTATACTTGTTCTTTTTTGTTTTTTTTGTTTTTGTCTTTTTGATGATAGCCATTCTACTGGGTATGAGATGATATCACATGTGGTTTTGATTTGCATTTTCCTTGTGTTTCTATCTGCTATTTTAGTTTCATGGTCTTCTGTTATGTTTTACTCAATCTCCTCTTTTTTGTTTTGTGTCTGCTCTAGATTATTGCTTTGTGGTGACCATGATGTTTATATAAAACATTCACAGATGAAGTAGTCCTTTTCTGCTGATAACATCTTGGCTTCATTTACCTGTATAGTTTCTGTCCTTTTCCTCTTCCTCTTTAATGTTTTTGTTGTATCTTTTTATGTTGTGAGTTTGTTACCAATTGAAGTAGCTGTCATTATTTTTAATGCTTTTTCCCTTTAACCTTTATGCTTTAATTAAATGTTTAAAAATCTATTCTAATATACAATTTCAATTTTTTGATTCTGTCTATCATCTTACTCAAAGTTTTTTGTAACTCTGCCTTTTCATTTCAGGCTGAAGGGCTCCTTTCAACATTTCTTGTATGGCAGGTATAGTGGTGATGAACTCCTTTAGCTTTTGTTTGTCTGAGAAAGCCTTTATTTCTCTTTTATATCTGAAAAATAACTTTGCTGGATAGAATGTTCTTAGCTGACAGTTTTTATTTTTCAGTGTTTTGAGTATATCATTACACTCTCTCCTGGCTTGCAGAGTTTCAGCTGAGAAATCTGCTGATAGCCTAATGAGGGTAACTTTGTAGGTTAAA
Source organism: Balaenoptera musculus (assembly GCF_009873245.2). NCBI lineage: Eukaryota > Metazoa > Chordata > Mammalia > Artiodactyla > Balaenopteridae > Balaenoptera > Balaenoptera musculus. Next base: position 72,346,198 of record NC_045791.1, on the reverse strand, counting down.
GTTGTTTTTTTTTTTTTCCCCCTGGCTTCCTTTAAAATTCTTTATCTTTGACTTTTGACAGTTTTAGTATAACATGTCTTGTGAAAGATCTCTTTGCCTGGAGATAATTAGGTGTTCTATTACTTTATGGACTTGTATATCCTGTTCCTTTCTAGTTCTCAGGTATTACTTCTTTAAATAAGTTTTCTGCTCCCTTCTACCACTCTTCTTCTTCTGAGATACCCATTATCTTTATGTTGCTTTTTCTAATGGAGTCAAATAGTTCTCAGAGTTTCTTCATTTCTTTAAATCTTAGTTTTCTCTCCTCTTCTACCTGAATCCCTTCTACATTTCTGTCTTTGAGATTGCTCATTCTCTCTTCCATATGCTCTATTTCCAATGCTCTCTAATGCAATCTTAATCTCATGTATTGAGTTCTTCAGCTCCAGAATTTCTGTTTGGTTCTTTTATATAGTTTCAATCTCTTTGGTAAGGTATTGCTTCTGTTCATTAATTTTATTCCTGAATTCATTGAAGTGCCTTTCTGAGTTTTCTTGTAGCTCATAGAGTTTCTTCATGACAGCTATTTTGATTCCTCTATCAGTTAGTTCACAGTCTTCTATGACTTTAAGTTTGATACCATGTTACCATGGTATTTCATGGTACTTGATGAGTTGTTGCTCTGCTGACACATTTGAAGTAACAAACACCTTTCTTACTTAGGTAAAGCTTTGTTTACTTTGATTCTAACAATTCAAAATTGATAATTAGAGGCCTTTCTTTTATTTTTCAGTAGATGGCACTATAGCACAAGTTTTTGTTTGTTTTTGCCTGAGTTGACTGGCTATGGTTGAGAATTGGCACTTTCCTCCCTCACTGCCTCTGTCAGAGCTGTCGCCAGTGCCCTCATCATCACTGCTTGTGATTCCAGGGTCACCGGTGCCTCACTGTTGCCAGTATTGCTGCTGTCACTGGCCTTGCCACCATGAGCACCAGAATGGTGGGCACCTCTGTTGTATCTGAAGTCACCTGGGTTGCAGGTACTGCTGCTGCTGCTGGGGGAGAAAGAGGATAGGGGCAGAGCTGGGGTCATGGATGCCTTCACCACATCTGGGGTTGTTGGGTTCACAGGCACCACCGTCAGAGGTGGGGGGCTGGAGTCACAGGCACTGCCACACCTGGAGGGACCGGTTAGGAGACCTGTTGCCTGGTTCCCTTCAGCCATGGGCACCACCATGACCAGGAGGCTGTGGTTGTGTGCACCCCCTCTGCTGCTACTATCGGGTTCATTGGGACTGTGGGCTCAGCTGTTGCAACTAGGGGGCTGGGATTGTGAGTACTGCTTCTGATGTTCCCTAGGTTCTGCCCCCCCCAATATGTTCCAATCTATCCACCTTCAAATGTACAGATGTGTGGATCTCTCTGGCATCCTGATGAGTTGGGCAGAGGGAACTTTCTGAGTTATGGATGTTTTGCTAGTGGTGGATTGAAGGGGAGAGACAAAGAAAGCATCTAATGCCACCATGATGCTGACATCACTGCCTTTATCTCTTTATGATTTCCATCAACCCCCTCCTTTACTCCCTTTCTCTTGGAAATCCAAATAAAATGTATATTGTCTGTTTCATGATATTGCAAAAAACACTTCTATGTTTTTTTCTTTTTGTGTGTGTGTCTGTCCAGGCATTTTCTTCTGATATCATCCAGATCACTAATTTTCTCACAAGCTGTGACTAAAATGCTAAGTCATCCACTGAGTTTAACACATGACTTCTACATTTTAATTATTTTTCTTATTTTATAGTACCCTAATTCTATGCTAAAAATATATATCCTTGTCTTTTAGTTAAATGAACATAAAAAGAATAGTTATATCAAAGTCCTTGTTTGGTAATTGCATCCTCTGGATGCCCTTTAATTGTTTCTGTTGTGTGTTCTTTCCTTTTGGTCAGTACACTGTGTATGACAAATTGCATACAATTTAATGTTCTGAATGGTGAAGTGTCACTCCAGAGAGGATTTAAATTTGCTCTGCAAGATGGATAGTCTAAGATCACAGGATCCCCAAATCCTTTTAATCTTATCAAGGATTGACATGATTTGAACAAGAATTTTAGTCCCTATGAGAGCTGGTCTATTTTCAGTACAGCTTTGTAAGTACATGTCTTGTATAGCCATGTGGTCTCAAGTGGAGGAATGTTTACTTTTCCTCATCTGCCTTGCAGGCCATGACATGCATTTTCTTTTCTTAATCATGTGGTATTTAAAAGTTCAGCTTCTTAGTCTCAAGTAATGGGCTCAAATCTCTAGGTTTCTTCTCCTTTCAGATCTTATACTAATAATTTTTCACTGATTCAGAGAAAATAAAGTTTTGTCAATATTTTAAACATGAATGAATTGCTTTTTGAAGCTTCAAACAGAACTTTGACAAATATTGTAATTTTCAATCACTTTATGTTACTCTTTTAAAATGTGCAATCAATGTTTTTTTAGTATATTCACAGAGTTGTACAACCATCATAACCATTTAATTTTAGAATATATTCATCACCCACTCCAAACCTCCCCAAAACCCCTGTATTTGTTAGCAGTCATTCTTCATTCCCAGCCAACATTCCCACCCCAATGCAATCACTAATCTAATTTCTGTAATTCTAAAAATTACATAAAGATGGATTTATACTACATGTGGTATTTTGTGACTGGCTTCTTTCACGTAGTGTAACATTTTTAGGTTCATCCATGTTATTGAATGTAACAGGACTTCATTTAATCCATTCCTGGATAATAGTCCATGATGTGAATGCACCATATTTTGTTTCCTTATTCATCAGTTGATGAACACTTGGGTTGTTTCTACCTTTGTCTATTATGAATAAGGCTGCTATGGACAATGGTGAATATGTTTGGGCATGGACATATGTTTTCATTTATGTTGAGTATATGTCTAGGAGTGAAATTGTGTGTCAAATAATAATGTTTATTTAAGAGTTTTTTATATTGTAGAATGTTTTCCAAACTGCCTGCACCATTGTACATTCACTATAGTAGTATGTGAGAGTTCTCTACGTCCTTGCCAACTGTGATAGTTTGACAAGCTTTTCATTAAAAAAGTACCACAGGCTGGGTGGTTAAAGCAGTGGAAGTTTATTTTCTCATAGTTCTTGATGCCAGAACCCAAGATCAAAATGCCAGCAGGGTTGATTTCCTCTGAGGCTTCTCTTCTTGGCTTGCTTGCGGACACCCTCTTCTTGTGGTTGCCCCTCTTTACATATGCACCTGGTGTCTCTCAGTCTGTGTTGTCTGTTAATTTTGACTGTTGTCTCAGTCTCTTTTTCTTATAAGAACAACAGTTATACCAAATTAGGGACCATGAGAACGGCCACATTTTAACTCAATTAACTCTTTAAAAACTCTATCTACAAATAAGTCATAGTCGAAGATGCTGGGGATTAGGGCTCCAACTTACAAGTTTAGGAGGGACACATTCATCTCATAATACCAACTATGGTTAGTGTCTATTTTTTTTACAATTCAGTAGATAATATTTGTCTTTTAAGTTTTTTTCTGTTTTTTTCAAAATTTTATTTATTTACTTATTTTTGGCTGCGTTGGGTCTTCATTGCTGCGCGTGGACTTTCTCTAGTCACGGCGAATGGGGACTACTCTTCGTTGCAGTGCACAGGCTTCTCATTGAGGTGGCTTCTCTTTGTTGTGGAGCATGGGCTCTAGAGCGCAGGCTCAGTAGTTGTGGCACACAGGCTTAGTTGCTCTGCGGCATGTGGGAACTTCCCGGACCAGAAGAACCCGTGTCCCCTGCATTGGCAGGCAGATTCTTAACCACTGCGCCACCAGGTAAATCCCTATTGTCTATCTTATTGTAAGAATCTTAGTGGATGTGACTTGGCATCTCATTATGGTTTTGATTTGCATTCCTTAATAACTAATGATATGCAACTTTTAATGTGCTTATTGGACATTTGTATATCTTCTTGGAGAAATGTCTATTTGCACTTTTTGCCCCTCTATAAGTTGGATTATTTGTTCTTTTATTATTGTAAGAATTTTTCTGTATTCTTTATACAATTCCATCGTAACATAAATGATTTGGAAGTGTTTTCTCACTTTTTGTGTTTTAAATTTTTCCTTCTTGATTGTATTATTTTCAGAGCAATTTAAAAATTTTGATGAAGTCCAATTTATCTATTTTGTTTTCTCTTGTCCCTTGTGCTTTTGGTGTTGTATCTAAGAAATCACTGCCTAATGCAAAGTTACAAAGATTTACTCCCATCTCTTCTTGTAAGAGTTTTATAGCTTTGGCTTTAGCTCTTAGATTTCAGTCTAGGATCCATTTGGAGTTAATTTTTATGCGTGATGTGTAGGAGGGACCCAGTTTTATTCTTTTGCATATAGATATCCAATTATCCCCATGTCATTTGTTGAAAATCTTCTTTTCCTTTTTAACTGTGGAAAAAAAGATATGTCCCTGTTGAATGGCTGGTTAATCCATCTAGAGTGTCTCTTCCATTTCAGGGAGCTGAGGGAGAAAGTTATTATCACTTGGCTTCTGAGACCTCTAGAACAGTCCTTCTAAAAGGCACAGGTGTGTTGGCAGGTGGGGTGGGAGGAGGAATGTGTGCAGCCTCTAGCTTGAATGCTACAACCTCTCACTGTTCTTACTAAGTTTCAGTAGTTTTTGTTAAATAAATATTTCCCAAATCTGATTTAAATTTTATTATTAATCTCCAGAGAACTTTAATGATTGTCTTTGTTGTTTCTGACCAGCCTAAAATAGAAAATAGTTCTTTTTTATATACTATTTCCATCAGTCTATCAGCAAATATCTGAGTGTTCAAACATTAAATGTATTGAAATCCAAAAGCATTCCTAATTAGTCATAATAACCAAGCAACTCACATAACTCACTAACCTGACTAATTTAAAATGTTCCCTTTGGCAGTGTATGTTGTTCCTCAAGCTACTATAAAAATAATAAGTTGATTAGTCAGTAGCAATGCCATGATTATAAATTAGTTATAAGGTAATTTGAATAAGTAAAAAATGCATGTGGAAAAGTATACCTAATTTAAATTCTGGGGATTTGCTCCGACAGAGGCAGCTCTCATTAGAAATGGCAAAGGCAGTAGGTAGACAGTGCCAAAACGACACAGCCAGTGCATTCAAATACAGACAGTACGGTTGTATTTAATAAGCACAGCAGGTGAACAATTGAATTTGAAAGAGAAATTAAATGGGCTGACCCAAGTGCTAAGACATTTATTGTGTAGCTCTGCACTTTCTGTTCTATGATTACTGCAAAGCTCTTTTGTAAACCAATATGAAGAAACACTATTAGAGCAATTGTGCATCAATTAAGTATTGTAGCCACAGGAGGAAAGATAAGTCAATTTTTAAAGGAAGTCAAATTCAATCTGCTCTTATGTTCAAGCTGTCGTCCTCTCTAATTTTTTTTCTTTGTGCTGTGAATGTCTATTATGAATTGAGTATTTTCTTGCACTCAGACCATTTCTTGATGGTTGATAATACTGTAGAGTGAAAAATTGCTAGGACTAGATATACTACTTTTCAATGTATCACACTTTTCCAAAAAAATTTTTGACCCTTTTGGTGTCATTTCTATTATTAAGTGTTTATTTATTCTATTCTTCTACGTGTTGCTTAACATGATTAAAACTTCCAAATAAAACCTTTTGGCCACTGTCCTGAATAAGGTATTGATTTCTTTGAGCACTTCTCTTTTCAAATCTGGAAATCACTAACTTACTATACACATGTGAAAAGATAACATGTTATGTTAAAGGAAAGACTGCTGTCTAGTGAGCAAGAAAGAGCTGGAAAATTGGCAGAAGGTGGTAGGTTCATCTGTGACATTTTATTATTGGCATCTAACCATTATACCCAGACATATTTATAGATTTTAATAGAATAATCAAGGAGGTACCCTAAAAGTGTTCTGGCCATAACACATGTAGTAAATAGAATGAAAACAAGTTGGGTTTAAAGCAGGGTTAAATAGTTGATCTAAGAGAACAGTAGAAGATATGAAAGCAGGACACAAGATGTCTCGAGTAATTATAAAGATGCATCTAGTCTCTAGTTACTTTTGACAAAGCTGTTTTTGTGATTTATGGCAGGTGCTTGTTTATAAACCCATTTCTGCACAGACACAGTGAAAAGCATTTATCATTCTGCTTGGCCTTCCTTATTAGATAAATGTCACATAAACATAACCTAAATCTGGAATCTTGCTAGTCTGGCACATAAGCTGGTGGCATCTCTTTGACTACCTTCATTTTTCTATGGACCTCCGGCAGCCAAGGAGTATCTGACAGTGAGTATCCTTAGCCCCTGTGCCTTATTTGCCAAGCAGGAAAAAAAAAAGGCATTCAGAGTGGTGGAGGTCAACAAAGTATTATTTATCAACAGCAGGCAATTCAATATTGATTTTGTTTTAAACATTCTACCCTGCAGATGTTTTCAGATAGTAATTCAGACTAACTGATACAAAAGCTTTTATAGCTTAAGGACATATGTATTTTGACAAAATAAAATTAATAAAGACGTCAGTCAACCTGAATCCAGATAGCAAATAAACTGTCCACTCAAGAGAGTGGGACATTAATTATAGTAATTTTTAAAGTCATGAGAAATCTTATTTTCCATAGATTCCTCCACTACCCCAAGATAATCTTACTTTTAAACTGTCATTCTCTTCTTTGGAAAATTCTATCTATAATTGTTAATTAATTTATTGAAATTTAGGGGTATTAAACATGGCTTTAATTTAATAATTTATAATGTATTATTAACTATGTGAAAGTATTATAAATATTTAACTGTAAATGACTAAGAATATAGTGCAAAATTAGTAACAAAAGAAAGTTAGTAAATCTGTACCATATATGACAAATAATGAAGATGAGTAATATATTAGAAACTTAAGACTGAATTAATTGTGCAAGTGACACTGATATATTAGTATCTTGATTATCCTGTCTTTAAAAAAAAGTATTAAAAACTTGGAGATTAGAAGGTTGAAATAATTGTTAAAAAACTTCATTCTCATTTTCACTTAATGTTCTATGGCTATCCATATGATTTAGTACATTAAACATGATGCATTTTCTAATACAATTGTTAAAATCTAAAATAAAGTATAAATTATGATTTTTTCTTATCCTATTTAAAAAATGGAAGAATATCCTATTATATGCTCTATCATAACTCACCAAAATAGTTTTCAGGAGATATTTTCATCTATTTATTCAAATAGGTAAACATTGCCAATGAAGGCTGAACAAAAAATTAAAGAAAATAAGTTTTAAAAGAAAAATAAAACCTTTGAAATGAAAGAACATTTGGATTTTATGTTTTAGTCACTATATGAAAATCATTTATTGAAGGAGTGATAAAGATATATATAGTAATATATGATATGATATTTATGTAACAGATAATATATATTAATGAAGGTGACAAAAATGTAACAAAACACAAACATATACATATCTATATTCTTAATGCACTTATTATACAAGAGCTACTTATTTCAAAGTCTATTAAGGTTTTTTCACCATTGCAATAAGAAATATATTACCTTTGTTGATTCTTCTCTTTTCTTTTAGGATTTATACTATTAAAAACCATTTTGAGAACCTAAAACCCCATACAAAGGGCACTGAACAAATAAGCAAATAAACGGGATTTAAATTTTGAGCATACATAAATTTAGTTACTCTTCATTTTTATTTATGTATTCATATTTACAGAAACATGTTTATGTACCCCCAAAGAACACTGAGGTCCTGCTCAGTCAAGGATTTAGAAAGAAGATAATCCTCACACCAGTGGCAAATTATACTTTGCTCATAACACATGAGATCTTTGCTATACAAAAATCATTTTCGGGCTTCCCTGGTGACGCAGTGGTTGAGAATCTGCCTGCCAATGCAGGGCACACGGGTTCGAGCCCTGGTCTGGGAAGATCCCACATGCCGCAGAGCGGTTGGGCCAGTGAGCCAGAATTGCTGAGCCTGCGCGTCTGGAGCCTGTGCTCTGCAACAAGAGAGGCCACGATGGTGAGAGGCCCGCGCACCGCGATGAGGAGTGGCCCCCGCTTGCCACAACTGGAGAAAGCCCTCGAACAGAAACGAAGACCCAAACACAGCCATAAATAAATAAATAAACAAATACTTAAAGAAAAAAAAAAAGATAAGGATTCTTATAAAAAAAAATCATTTTCATGAGTATGTCTACTTGTTCATCAAGATTTGACTGTAACCAGATGTAAACTCTTAACATTCCTAAAACCATGTTATTCAGAGTGGGGTTGCTAAATCACAGGTTTAGAGAAAGGGACAAACATTGAGACAAATACATTCAGACAATAACTAGTCTGAGGGAAGAAAAAACTTGCATTAAGGAATCTAGTTCTTTGGTCACTTTCTTCTCAAAAATCCTACTATGAAAATGAATGTTATACTATTTCGATATCACTAGTTATTTGATTAAAATCTCCTCAAAGGCAAGGAGAATTTTTCACACATCATTATATCCACATTATCGAACACAAACTTGGCGTATTACAGTCATTTAATAAATTTGATTTGTGCTGTTATGCCAGGAAGCAATTGCTAGATTACACAAACTTGAAACTCACTGCCTTATAGCAGCAAGCATTTATTTCTTGCTCTCCTACTTTCAAGTTAGATTAGAGTCACTTAATCTAGCTGGGCATGCCTGGGCTTGGCTCAAAAGTTCAGATAAAATTTGGGTTTTCTCTCCATGGCTCTTATCTTCCTTGAAACAAAATCTCCCCAAGTCATCTTCTTGTGGCAAAACCCAGGAGTATAAGAGGGCAACATTGAAGTGAACTTCATGTCCCAGAACCACACACATAGTTTTTTTTTTAAGAGATAGTTTAGTTTTTTACCTCTAGGTTTAATTACGAGTAATTTTGGTACCTGAAGTTCTGTGGCACAATGTCTTTAAGTTTTCTGGGAGCTATTTTGTGAGCCAGAAGGATCCATTAGACACCTTCAGAGGTCTTAGAAAAGACTGTTACAACCACACTCTTGATTCCATCTTTCTATAAAGCTTTCTCTTCATGGCCACAGTTTGATTATTTTCCACCTCTGAAATGTTAAGTCTATCCTTATTTCCTCTAAATCTTGCTTGTAAACTGGACATTCCTTTTGGTGCTCTTCACTTCCTGTTTTCCTGGTAGATAAAACCAGTTTCTGTTTTAATATTTGGCCACAAAATGTATTCACCCAACACTACAGGTTCATTATGTACATGCTCCTTATCCCATTATTTATTTATCTTTTTAAATATGAAGACTACTGTTTGGAGCATTTTTCGTTGAACAGCCAAAACTGAGGGGAAGATATCCCACATACCCCCTGCTTTACCCAAGCACAGCTTCCTCCATTATCAAAATCCTCCCACAGCAGTGGGACATTTGATACAATTCATGAATCTGCTCTGATGGTACAGCTGGTCAGAATCAACAAAGACAATCATGAAAAGTCTCTGCAATGAAATTAAAAGATTTTCTCATACCATATACAAAAATAAACTCAAAATGGTCAAGACATAAATGTAAGACCAGAAACAATAAAACTCCTAGAGGAGAAGATAGGACGAACAGTCTTGATAGAAATCATAGAAACTTGGTTTGCTTTTTGCCTATTATGATATATCTATTGTTCCCAAATAACCTAGAAAGTGTTAAAAATTTATTTAATTGTTTATTGCCATCAATTTCTATTTTTTATTCCAAGAATTGCAGTTATTATGTAGCTAGTTTGGTGCAATTTAAAATTCTTAAGTCTAAGATAGGTGACGTGTAAAAATTATATAAGAACAACAAGTAATGGGGCTTCCCTCGTGGCACAGTGGTTAAGAATCTACTTGCCAAGGCAGGGGACACGGGTTCGAGCCCTGGTCTGGGAAGATCCCACATGCCATGGAGCAACTAAGCCTGTGCGCCACAACTACTGAGCCTGCACTCCAGAGCCCGCATGCCACAACTACTGGAGCCCTCACACCTAGAGCCCATGCTCTGCAATAAGAGAAGCACCGCAACGAGAAGCCCGCGCACCGCAGCAAATAGTAATCCCCGATCGCCGCAACTAGAGAAAGTCTGCGCGCAGCAACAAAGACCCAACACAGCCAAAAATAAATAAATAATAAATAAATAAATTTTAAAAAAAGAGTAATGAAACATCATTTTATCTTTATCCCCTTGATATATATTGCAAATAATATGTAAAAGAAAAGGGGTTAGTCCTGAGAAAAATGGTTGATTAGCTCTAACTTCCAATTATCCATATTACTTTTTATATGTACCACATAAAATTTATCACCATACAGTGATATCCAGTATCCTCATGAATATTTTGAACACTATTTATATAGAATGTTGTATCAGATTTCATAAATTTGGATAAGAATGGATGATTGTGAAAGTTGCTTGTAAAAAACAATAATAGATACATATGAAATATTTCAGCTTGCTCTCTCCTATATTTGAATAGATAGGTCTTAGGACTAGAGCCAATTCACTTGAAGCATGTTCCTCAATTATTCTGTAGCAATTTCACTCCAGGAATTTATTACTTCACAGTTACCGTATCTTTTCCAGGTGACCTAAAATTGACAAGCAAGTCACGATCATTTCTAGCATTTGAAACGGTAAAAAAAAATAGTTCCTTCAAGTTTTCATGGCTGTTGCTCTTGAAATTCCTTTTTCAGAAACCACTCTATAGCTTTATTTGCCTTTTCGTGTGTTTTACAGTCAGTAAATTTATAAGATTAATAATGCAAAGATAATACACCCTCTAGTTTTTCCTCTCTCATATCATTCTAGTTAGTAAAGATTTTCCTACACTGTGATTTTTTTCAAAATATTTTCCTCTACAAAACTATTTGGATGAAATATATTTGTGGTAACATTATAAAAATTTGATTTTACTTTGAAAGATATCAATGATTAGTAATACCTTATATGTAATAAAAATACTTTAAGAACATATTTTTACTTTACCTAGGGTAAATTGATTATAATAATATATGTATAAATCCGAAAACATCAGTAAAATATAAATATGATCTGTGATCCAACTAATAAATTTATATACATTAATTATAAGTTATAACATTAATTATAATTCTAATAACAATAAAAATATTTATCTGATTAATTTTCCAGAAAGGAATCCAAGAGAAGAGATATCTGATATGAAACTAATGGTTCTAAATGATAAAGAAAGACAAGGTAGAGAAATTAATTTTCAACTTGCATTTTTTAAGGCAAAAATAATAATTTTTATAAAGTTATTGATAAAATTAACAATGAATAATAACCAAAGTAACAGAAAATATTCATTAAGTACCTACTATGTATCAGGAACTTTTCTAAATGGTAAGTATATATATATTTATATATACATATATATATATTTGAGAACCAGGTATATAAAGTTGCAGCATTTATGAATCTTACTTTCTAGTGGAAAAGATGCATACACACAAAATAGTAATAAATTAATAAACATGAATATCAGATAGTGATAACTCTTGTAAAGGAAACAAATGTGATGCATTTGGTCATTATGGAATATTAAACTTCATTTGCTTCAATGACATAGAAATGCTAGATGAAATTAATAAAATAGAAGTTCCCAGTAGAACGAGATCAAGGAAATAGAAATCTGCCAATTAACAAATACAAAGATATAGCATCAAAGAAGTGTGTGCTTGCTGAAGTTCATCAGAGAATTAGGGATATGTTTAATACTTATTAGCTGGAAATGGAGTTTTAATGTTTTTTGGGGGAAAAATTATAACTGTGTGCCTTGTGTTCACTGGAGGCAAGACATTACCTACCAAAGAAAGCTGGGAGTCACAAAACATTACTACACCTTAACTGGAGACCAGAAAAACCCTACTAGCTCAGAGGAAGCCAAGAATGTTTACAGTAATTGATTTATAATAGCCCCAAACTGGAAACAGCACAAATATACTGCAATGGGTGAAAGGTTAAACAAATTGTGGTACATCCATACCATTACTCAAATATTTTGAGACAAACAAAAATGAAAACACAACTTTCAAGAACTTATGGGATGGAGCAAAAGCAGTTCTATTAAGGAATTTTATAGCGATAAACGCCTCAATACTAACAACAACAACAAAAAGATTGCAAATAAACAACCTAATTTTACACTTCAAAGGAATTAGAAAATAAAGATAAACTAAGCCTGAAGTGAGCAAAAGAATAAAAATAATAAAGACTAGAGCAGAAATGAATAAAATAGAGACTAGGAAAACAATGGAAAAGATTAACAAAATCAACTCTTAGTTTTTAGAAAAGATAAACAAAATTGACAAACTTTTAGCTAGACAAACCAAGAAAAAAAAAAAAAGAGAGAAACCAAATAAAAATTATAAATGAAAGAGAAGACATTACAATTGATATCACAGAAATACAAAGAACTGTAAGAGAGCACTATGAATAACTGTACAATAACAACTTGGATAGCAAAGAAGAAATGGATAAATTCCTAGAAACATACAACTTACCAAGATCAAATCATGAAGAAATAAAAAATCTGAACAGACCAATAATGTTAACAAGATTGAATCAGTGATCAAACACATACCAAAGAAATTCCCAGGACCAAACTGTTTTACTGTGAATTCTACCAAATATTTAAAAGAATTATCTTCAATCCTTCTCAAATTCTTCCAAAAAATTGAAGAGGAGGGGACTCCTCCAATCATTTATGAGACCAATATTACCTTGATACTAAAGATAGATAAGGATACAAGAAAAGTAAACTACAGACCGACAGCCCTGATGAATATAGACAAAAATTCTCAACAAAAAACTAGCAAACTGAATTCAACAGGACATTGAAAAGATCACGCACAATGATCAAGTTGGATTCACCCCTGAGGTGCAAGCAGGATTCAACATGTACAAATAAATCAGTGTAGCACATCACATTAAGAGAATAAAAGATGAGAATCACATGATCATCTCAATAGATGAAGGAAAAGCTTTGAAAAATATTTCACATCCTTTCATGATAAAATCTCTCAACAAATTGGGTATAAAAGAAATGTACCTCAACATAAAAGCTCATATATGACAAGCTCATATATGACATCTAATACCACACTCAATGTTGAAAGGTTAAAAGTTTTTTCTTTAAGATTAGGACAAGACTAAAGTGCCCACTCTCATCATTCCTGTTCATCAAAATACTGGATGGCCTAGCCAGAGCATTCAGGCCAAAGTATAAAATATAAATTCAATTCAATGCACTTAAAAAATAAAAGACATCCAAATCAGAAAGGAAAAGTAAAATTTTCTATGTTTGCAACGACAGGATCTTAACATTTAGAAAATCCTAAAGACTCTACCAAAAACAAAACAAACAAACAAAAAAACAACGGATCAACAGTTAGACCTAGTAAAGAAATTCAGTAAATTGTAAGATACAAAATCAACATACAAAAATCTGTTGTGTTTGTATACAATAGCAATGAATTATCTGAAAAAGAAATTTTAAAAAATCCCATTATAATATCATCAAAAACTATAAAATATTTAGAAATAAATTTAACCAGGGAGGGAAAAGATCTGTACACTTAAAACAATAAAACTTGCATGAAAGAAACTGAAGAATACACACAGAAATGGAGAGTTATCCTGTGGTCATGGATTGGAAGAATTAACATTGTTAAAATGTCCATACACCCACAGCACCCAAAATCATCTATAGATTCAATGCAGTCCTTATCAAGATTCCAATGGCAATTTTACAGAAAAAGAAAAAAAAATTAAAATTTGTATTGAACTAGAAATAACTGCAAATAGCCAAAGCTATCCTGAGAGAGAAAAATAAAGCTGGAGGCATCATACTTCCTGATTTCAAAATATATTACAAAGCATATTTTGCCGTTTTTGACAACACTGCTCATCCTTGAGACCATTATACTAAGTGAAATAAGTCAGACAGAGAAAGACAAATAATATATGATTTCACTTGTATGTGGAACCTGAAAAACCTGAACTCATGGAAACAGATTGGGGTTGCTGGGGCAGGGTGTGGGGGAAATGCGTGAAGCTGGTTCAATGGTACAAACTTCCAGTTATGAAATGAACCTATTCTGGGGTAGTAATGTATAGTATGGTAACTATAGTTAACACTACTGTATCATATATATTTGAAAGTTGATAATAGAGTAGATTGTAAAAATTCTCATCACATGCAAAAAAATGTAACTACAGGGGGTGATGGATGTATTAACTAACCTGATTGTAGTAATCATTTTGCAATATAAATACATATTTCAAATTATTTCACAGTATATCTTAAACTTACACAATGTAACATGTCAGTGCTATCTCAATAAAACTGTAAAAAATAATAAACTACTCCTGAGATATTTTATTATAAAGCTTTAATATAAAATGAGCTCATAAATATTAGGAAAAATCAATATAATTGTAAAAATACTGCTAGAGTTAATGAATAAGCAATTCAAACTATGATTGTCCATGCACACATATGTTAATGCAAATTTTTATTAGAAATAAATAAAATTTATAATAAAGCAGGTAGATATCTTTCATTCATCCAGTCCACAAATAGTCAACTATGCCAGCACTGGGTGTTGGCAGTGGATTGGGAAACCCACTTTTCTGTACCGCTCCTGGGAGTGCACATCTGTTCAAACTTTCTGGAGGACAATTTGGCAACACTAGAAGCCCTCTTGTCTGACATGATTGGATCAGTGATCAGTAGGTTAATTAAGAATTTGACATTCCTACATTAACAGTTTTAGGCAAAAACAAATAATGTGTTTATTCATCAACTCCTAGTTGTAGGAACAAGACTTTTTTTTTTTTGGTATATAAAATTCTTTGTATGTGACACTCTAATTAGAGCCTACCTCTGCTTTGTTTTCTTTTTTCTCACAAAAATGCACTTATATACATAGGCTACAAAATCTCATACCAAACACTTAAAAGTGTCCTAAAGCTACACTCAGTGAAACCTCAGGACACTTTTCAAATTTTTATCAGTCTTTTATAGATGTCTTGCCTACCAATAGTTACATAGCAATTTCCTATTGATGATTTAATTTACTGTTTCCAAATACTCAACAATATTCTCACAGATAAATCTTTTACACTTATTTCATCAGCTTTGTTAATTGTAAATACAATTATGTAGTAAACATGTATAACTGGAATAACTGATTTGGACACAAATGCGATTAACTCAATTCCTGGAAATGTAAGTACACATGCAGATTAGAGGGTGACCAATTAGCCATAAACATTCAGTTTAAGTACTCAGTATTTAAGATAATTGAAATCACTAATCTATCAAGTTAGGTGAAAGACAATTAGAAAACTTTCTACTATGTGTATCACAATTCTTAAAATATCATTGATATTTGGAGTTAGATAACGGAAGTAAATTTATAATTTTACAAAAAAGTCCTTCATTAAAATAATCCTGCATTAAAATAAATGAAGGGATTGTATAATTAATTTGTTTTACCTTCTTTCTGGAATATCATGCAACCATGTTAATCAACATATGTACAGTATGTAGAAATACTTATATATCACGGTAGTTATTTATAAAAATGTAAGTTTGTGAGTGTTACTTTGTGTTTTCCTTATTTATACCTGCTCTAAAAACATAAGTATGTATTAAGTGATAAAATAGGTGATAAATATGACTCTCTTGTAATGAAAACAATGAACTCACTTATGTTTTTTATTAAATGATAAGAGAAAAATAACTTAGAAAAATATATCTTTTGTTGCTTTCCCTCTTTTATCTATTTAACTCTTTTAGTCCTTTTTTCTATGAAATCAACATACACTCAGAAAGTTCCAAAATTGGAACATGTCTTTTTTTTCCCCATGTAAAGAAAATTAATAAAATCATGGCTCCTTTTTTTTTTTTTTTTTAATGCAAGAACTGATCAGAGAATTATGAGGAAAATAGTTGGCTTCTGTGCATGTGCCAAGGAACTTGTAGAGAAGCACTGCTGACATTTAGCCACAAAAGTGGCTTCAAAACTAGCTCTGTTAAGCAAAACAAAAATGATTCCATGGGAGAAGTACATTAAGCAAGCTCACAGAAACTAGGACATGCACTAGAATGCCAACTTCTTATTTTTCAATATGAAATATTGCTATCAATTAACTGGAATAATAAGGTCAGCTTGACTTATTCTAACTGGACATCCCTGAGAAGTCAAGTTGTATCAGAAGATTAATTGGTAGTAAAATAGAAAACAAAACAAAAAAGTGGAGTATAATTCTTGTTTTTGTGATTATAAGTGGAATTGTACTGAAATGTATTGATGCCTCAACATTTTCAAGAAGTGTATAGTCTTGCATATGAGACTGCAGTTCTTGAAGATGATTGTGCTGTATTTTGTTCTTACTGGAGAATTCTCTAACAATATGTGTTTTGAAATACTTACTTTTCTGTGGTTCTATAGTTTATCAAACATAATTCTAAGTAATAAATTATTTCTATAAAAATATTCTTGCCTTTAATGGAATTTTATCTAAACTAATAAACATTCA
This sequence comes from Balaenoptera musculus, assembly GCF_009873245.2. Lineage (NCBI taxonomy): Eukaryota > Metazoa > Chordata > Mammalia > Artiodactyla > Balaenopteridae > Balaenoptera > Balaenoptera musculus. The sequence goes on along the minus strand of NC_045791.1, from coordinate 72,329,565 downwards.
ATGCAAGTTTGCATACCTTGTTTTTTTGTTTAATTGATTGATGCTCTGTCTTGTATTAGAAAAAAATTGAACTTAAAAAAGTGTTTTATAAAGATTTTGCATATCAATATTGTGGTTTAACATTCAGAGTTACTTCTTTTTTTTCATTATTGCTAAGTTCCTGGAGAGGGAGGGGTACCATATATTTCCCCAAAAGTGAAGTGCTAACAAAAAAGAAAGGATTTCCTTAAAACATCAAATAGAAGTTATAAATCTTAACCTCAGAACATTTCACAAAATAATTATTTTTAGTGAAAACCATGGTTTAAGTTATCCTAAAAAATTATTCCCTTAGAGTTCAATTGTTCTATTTGGTGGAAAAAAGCCACAGACCCTCCATCATTTGCACATATATATGGAAACTGGTACATTTCAAGCTTCTTTCAAATACAAAAACTTATACATTCTGTAATGCCTTCTCAGAGAATGATATCCAAATGCTCTATACATTTGGTCCCTGTAATTAGAATTATTCTTCCTTATTTACCAAACCAAAATTTCTGCTGGAGTTGAGGGATAAAGTACCTATTCAACATCTTTGCCATTTGAGAGCCATGGCACTATTATATGATAATCATAGGAACAACATAAATAGGATTCCTGTAAATTAAGATCAATGAAAAATAATTGAAAGCAAGTCACAAAAATATTCCTTAGATTTACTGCACAATACAACTTAATTTGCAAATACCCACGCAATACACCAAACTTTCTTATACTAGTCAGTTCAGGCTGTCATTGAAAAATGACATAGGCTGGGTGGCTTAAACAAAAACCATTTATTTCTCACAGTTCTGGAGAGGTCAGAGAAGTCTGAGATCAGGGCGCCAACCTTCTCACATGACCTTCCTTATAATGTGCACAGGAAGAGAGAGAGAGTGGGTGAAGTCTCTGGCAGGTCTTTTCATAGGGCACTAATTCTACCATAAGGACCGCACTTTTATGATCTCATGTAACCTTGTCTCCCAAAATTCCCATATCCAAATACAGTTACATTGGAGGTTAGGACTTCAACATACAAAATATGGGGAGATACAAACATTCACTCCATAACAGCACCCCTCAACATATCTAAATAAAATTCCTTGTTTAGTCATTATATACAATTATTGGACCCTAGTCATTTTTTATAGTGAATGTGGTAGAAACAGAGAATTAATGAAATGTGTTATATCATGTACTAGAAACAAATAGTACCAACATCTTATTCTTCCTTCCTATAACTTAAGGATTAGAAGGAGAAAGAAAGAAAACATATTTAAAAGAAGGAAATACCAAAGATAAGCAGTCTCATGCATAATCTGTGGTATGATACCCATTCTTATCTTTCACAGATTATTATGTGTTATCATAATCATAATGATATCCCTAGACCAGCTCATGTGGGTTTATTCTGTAAAGAGCTCTACCTAACTCAAAACTGCATTTGTCAGAGCAGCAGAAAAGTGGTTACTGGGAATATGTCAAAGCCAAGTGGATTCACTGTTGAGTCAGTGAGCATGTGGTATGATTTTGGGACCAGGTAATGTGTGATTTGTTACTGGATCAAAAACCTAAAGCATATGACAGTGACTTTGGGATGGGATGATGGGAAAGAGGTGCAAGGACCTTTAGGAAGCTTTATAAAGGCAATAAGAGCCTTGAGGAGACAAAGAGAAAAATTGTTATTAGAAGCTGGAAAGTATAATAGACATTTGCTATGTAGTAGCAGACAATTTGTAAACACTGTGATTTTCAGTAACATGAAGACTAGAAAAGGTACTTAACTCATGGATTGGCTGTAGAAATTCCCACACAGTATGTACAAAGTGCCAACTGGCTTCTTCTAACTTCCCGTGATAAAATATGAGAAACAAGACCTGTGCTAAGGAAGGAATACTGAGTTGTTGAGCAAAATCTAGAGAAAATATAAGGGAGCCAGAATTTGCCAGATTGTTTAAAATAAAACTGTTCCTAAGTCCCAATCCTTCTAGATGGCAAAAGACTTGCAAAGAAAGAAAGACTCAAGAAAAAGATAAAATCCAGGACACTGCAGTATAGTATAGCATAAAGATAAATATTCCAAGGGTATGGGTCCAAGACACCTTATGGACACCTGAGAAAAAAATAAGAAAATGCCCATTAGGATTTTGAAGAATCTTAAGGTTATTGCCCACAGTATGTAACTCAGATCCAAGCAAAACTGGGCCTGTTTGAAGAGATTTGTGTATATAGCTTTTGTCTAATGTAATAACTCTCAATACCATCCATAGGAAACCCACAGATTCTTAGGAGAATTTTCCTTGCAGAAGTATTATTAGTTTGGTTTGAAAGATCACTCATAATAACCCTGAATGCCTCAACCCTTCCATAGGCAGGAAATAGACTAAGAAAGTACTCAGACCATCCAAAAACACAGACCATCCTTATGCAAAAGGTGGTTCAAAGATTGCAGCCAAGATCACAGAAGATGAACTAAAAGTATTGAAGAACCACTTTACAAAATAGAACAAGGCCCTAATCAAGGAACTGTTATCATGTGCTCTGCTTGATTTCAGAATTGATGTGGACCAATGAATGCTACCTTTCTTCCATTTTCTGAAAGAGAGAAATTGTACTTGAGGAGCCCCAACCAAGGCAATTGATCTGCATCTGAACCTGATTTAGAAGACGATATCTTGGAATTTGCATCAACCCCCTAATGAGATGAATCTTCAAGAGTCTTTGGAATGGCTGAGTATATTTTGCATATGGGAGAAATGTAAATATTTTGTTACTGGATAGTAGACTGTGGTAGATTTTAAAAGTCCAAGTATTCTTTGATACTTCCTCCATCAAAAATTGAGGTCTAATTTCCCTCCCTGTGTATCTGGGCTTGTTCAGAGACTACTTTGAATAAATCTGTTCCAGACCTAGCCCTTTAGAGGACTAGAAACCTCTTCTTTTTCACTTTGGAGTCCACGTAAGAAGTGAGACTATCCTGCTGGATAGACCATTTACAGAGACAATGATACGACAAGGAGATGGAAACAGGTCTAGCTGAGCACGGCCTTCCAGACTTCGCACCATGGCATCAGGCACATGAGTGATGCTATCTTAGACCTTTTACACCACTCAGCTGTTAGCCGAAATCTACTGAGTGACCCCTATAGGTTCCACTGCAGTAGAATAGACCTGGTGAGACCTGCCTGAATTACTCACCTACAAAAGTACAGTTAAAACAAAATTATTATTTTCAACCACCACATTTTGGGATAGCTTGTTGTGAAGCAAGAGATAACCAAAACAAAGCACCAGTTGCAACATTTCTTATATTTGCCTTAGAGATTGGGGTGGGCTTGAACCAACCAAAAAATGTATTGAGTTAATTATCAAAATTAGTAAAATGCATAGGAGGAAGTCACATTTTTTCTTTCTACAGTAGAATCAGATTTTAATAGATAATCTGAAGAACTCCTCCATATTTTATTATTTTTCTTTAAATGATTTGTATTGCTTTAACTACATTTCTAAATTCACTCATGTATTTCTCTATAGGAAACCATCAGTTTCATTCACGTGGTAAGTTTAATGTTGATTTTCATTTCTATTCTGAAATTGGGAGTGTTGCTGATTTAACAACCTGCTCATATAAAAGAGACTATTTTTCAATATGATGGGACCTGCTGGGAACAATTTCTTAGATCACATCACAAATGTTGTCAATGGTAAAATGTGGAGACTGTGACAGATGGAACACACAATTTACTGAAAGATGTTCTTGTGATTTAAAATTGCATGTGTGCATCCCAATATTGAGAAAGTCAAGATTTTTGCCTCTGGATCTTGAGAATAACACATCACACAACTCCATAATATTGATGATTATTTTTTAAAATCTATACCCACATTAGAGTATTGTAATCAAAATATTAAAAAATTAGCTAGTATTATTTATCTTATGGCTCCATCTGGTTTAATATGGACTATAATGACCATACCTATAGAGAACATTTCATGGGAAGTAAAAATATCAGCCTGCCTTCCAACATTTCCCATGGCTATGTCATGTAAAGCAGATGGCCTGAAGTCACTTGATATTATTTACTACCCTTATTAAACTTGTATCAAATTTCAATAGGAATTGAATAGATCATGTTAAAATTTATTTCTATAGGTATACATTTGTTTGATTATCAATTAACCAAATCATTCATTCCAGTGGTTTCCAACTTCTTCTATGCGGAACTAATCTCTGTCAAAAGGGCCATTGAATTTAAAAAATTCTGGTGAACAAAACTGAAGTGAAAATTTAACTTATATATTCTCATAGCTTTTGTTATGTTAATAGCCATTGTGCATTTTCAAAAAGAGCTATAAAATACAGCATATTCCGAGGTTATTTCATCTTGGTAAAACTAACTCATGCAGTACCTTTTGCAACTAGAAACTTTGAATGTTGGTTTACTAATTTATAGCTTTCTGGAATTATTTAAAATAACTTATGATAATTAAACTATAAAAATATAGGATAAATCAAAGAGAGTAGTAAATTCTAGAAAAAATTATAACCTATAATAAATGAGAAAAACTCTGCAATCCTTCTCACCCCCTGCCATTTATCAGTGATATGCTATACGTAACATATGCTTCTCTTGAGATGGAAAGAATAAGGAAGAATGGCTTTATTTGTGAGCTCCCTCACCTTGCCATCAGTTCATGCTTGGCTTTTCTTTTCTACAACAGAGTAATTTATATTATGGATACAACAAGTTACTGCACAGGGAAAAAGTTACACTAAGCTAAAAATGATCAGAGAATTGCCCTCAAGTGGAGACTCACAGCAGTGTAGCTGCCAGATGTCAGGTTCACTGCAGTTAAACTGTAGGAACTACTATATTTCCACATTTGTAATTTGTGGTTCCAACACATGCGGAATTCTATTTCTGCGTGCTACACAAGAAATCATTTGTAGAAAGCATAAAGTCATGAGTGGGGATGATTTTCCTACTCTATTAGAATTATTTTTATAAGGACTTGATAGTAGGATTTTCTATATGAAAAGGAAATTTAAAAAAAATTAATGCCAGAAATTTTGATTATATAAAATAATTCTTTCTGTCTTCTTGAACTGTGACTCCCTGACTCCACAATTGGATGTTATTTTAGTGTTGTTAGAAATAGCTGTTTCTCTTTCACTTTCACTTGTTACACTTTTCAGTGACATTTCAAATAAAACTTAAAGAAAAATTCATCTATAATAAAATGGGAGACATTTAAAATGTCATTTGGGGGCTTCCCTGGGAGCTCAGTGATTAAGAATCGCCTGCCAGTGAGGGGGGCACGGGTTCGAGCCCTGGTCCGGGAAGATCCCACATGCCATGGAGCAACTAAGCCCATGTGCCACAACTACTGAGCCTGCGCTCTAGAGCCCGTGAGTCAAAACTACTGAGCCCACGTGCCACAACTACTGCAGCCTGCGCTCCTAGAGCCTGTGCTCTGCAACAAGAGAAGCCACCTCAATGAGAAGCCCGCACACCGCAACGAAGAGTAGCCCCCGCTTGCCGCAACTAGAGAAAGACCACGCGCAGCAACGATGACCCAACGAAGTCAAAAATAAATAAGTAAAATAAATAAATTTATAAGATGTCATTTGGTGACCCTCTTCTGCTAGTAAGAGTGTAAGAGGACAATCACCAATAATATAATTTCTACAAATCTCACTGACGGTAATAAAATTTGATGGAATTGAGTCTTTTTATGGATAAATAAATTCTAAAATGTAAGGAAAACAATTTGATCTCAAATCTTTGTTTTAATTGTTAAAAAGACAATAACTAATTTCAAAAGGTAATATTTACTTGGAATATATATTACATATATGCAATGAAAACACAGTTTTAGACTCTAGAAGTATAATCAAAAGTTCTATATTCTGAAAGTTAGCTAAGATTTTTATTGTATATTTTTGAAAAAGCTTATGGTTGTTATAATTCAATATCTTAGAATAAATGAGAGATCCTTAACTCTGGTTATCTTGATTTTGTTTCTTTGGGAATGAAAAAATGACTGAAAATAAGCTAAACTTTTGGGTTTCACAAGTAGCACAAAGAAACTCCTTCCATTAAAATAATCACAAGCTCTGAATATATGTCTGAGGCTGGCATTTTACTACACTCTAATTTATCTGTTTGTACTGTGAGGCCACCAATTTTACAGTGGAAATCTCTTAACCCACAGAATAAGACATTTTGAATGTAATTATAAGAAAGTAGCTTATTTCTTTATTTTGGAGGATAAAAACATAAAACATCATCTGGACTAGCAAGAGTGATTTTCTTCTCAAGTCTCAACAATGATAGGTAAGTTGTAACTAAGCCAAGAAACATTAGAAGAATTATATATAACTTTAATTTACTTTTCAGGTTATTATTAAAAGACCACATTGTGTCTTTTATTCCAGGAAAAGAGAAAGACAATTGATATGTGAGGCAATGCTAAGCTGAAATCTGGCAAGTGTCGTTCTCCCTGCCTTTGACATTGCCCAGCCAGTCTCAGTGGCAACCAAACCTCACAAACGCCTTGCGCTGCCGTGTGCCACCCCTGACTTCTAGGTTTTTAACTGAGATAAAGTGAGTAAAGCAAACTTTTTTCCATTTTACTTCACATTATACATTGGGCTTGTGTGAACAGTGATTTCATGATAATTAAATATTATAGCCTAAAACATAGATTTTAATCATTAATTTTATTAAAGAATATTAGTCTACAAAATAATATTTAAAATTAATTTGTATTTCATTGTAAATACCCTACACAATTCGTTTCATTTTGTTTTTTTTTTTTAAGTAAGTCAAGCAAGCAATCACTCACCATAAATAATCCCTTATAAATATCACATAGGTAATGAGCAGAAAGGACAATATTTAAAAATTTAAAAATTTAATTTTACTTTTCTGTAGACAAACGGCTTTAAGGTTTTCATCAGAGGAGTACACTTCTTGGAAAGATTAGCCACCTAACCAAGGAAGTACGATTCTCCCATATATTGATTGGTTAATTCATTCATTGACCGATATTTATTTACTTTCTGCACGAGAGAACATTTTTTGGTACTGAGCGCATAATGAATTATGCTCTGGAAAAAAAAAGAGATGTCCTTAAGAGGCTAATATGGCCCTACTCTTGTAAGTCATAAAAAACTGAAATGTGGACAGAACATGCAGTGATACTCTGAACTAGCAATGCTGGTGCACACAACCCAGAAACTTTGACAAACGTGTCCTGATTATAACACCGGCAAGTTTGAATTGAAAGAAAACCAAACTACTCTCATGGTTCACAAAATAGTAGACTTGTTGGGAGTCAGCGAAATCTTACTAACATTTCCTGATTAAGAAGAAAAGGAGCTAAATGGGAGGGCAGAATGTAGCGATATTGGGGAAAATAGGTTCTTGTTACTAATCTATTAGCAAGCTTCCTTGATGCTTGAATGCGAAGTGACAAGGGAATTTGGGGTTATTAAAAAAAAAATCATGTATTTATTTAATATATACTGAGCAACTATCATATGTCTGTTTTGGTTTCTGATAATATAGTAATGATCAAGTGAAAAAGATCTTTGTTTTCATGCAGCATATTAGTGGAGAAGATTGATAGCTAATATAACAACTTATAATGGACAAAGAAAAAATATGTTATAAATATATACTATACAAAATAATGGTATAAGAGAGACTAGGTTAAGGCAAGACATTAAATAAAGTGGCATTCTTCACACCTTGTACATTACCCATGAATTACAGGCGCTATCAGGCTCAAAACGTATTTCTCAGAAGACTTTGCTTTTTGAGTCCTAAATGAAATTAAGGTTTGGAGAAGGACATAAATCCATAATAGATTCAGAAGGCAGAAGTGAGACAGTGGCCATATTCCTGCTGTGTTGATTGGTGACAGATTCTGACAGACTCAAAATATTTGGTGGCTGGACTCCACACTCCAATGCCTAATCACTACCTTCATGATAGGAGGAAGTCATGGTAGTGTCCAATGCACCACCAGCAGCAGCAACATCCTGGCCACTGGCTTGTGGCAATGGTAATTGATGTCAAAACCAATATTCCAACAGTTTCTTCAACTTCTGCTCCTCTCAGCCTCCTCTAGATTTTTTCATGACCTAATTTCTTGTATTAAGTCCTTTCTTCTTGGAATATCTAGAGACATTTTTATTTCAGTCACTAACTCTGAATGCTATAAGTGGTCAAGAAATGCATGCCTTTCTATTCACCCCACCCTCCCCCAGCTCTGGCAACCACTTCTCTACTATTTCTTGAGTTTGACTTTTTTAAGATTCTAAATACAAATGATATCATTCAGTATTTATCTATCTTTGACTTATTGCACTTAACATGATATCCTCAAGTTTCACCCATGTTGTCACAAAAGGCAGGGTTTCCTTCTTTCTCAAGGTTGAATAATATTCTGAATAATACAGGAGTATGTAAGACTTATTTGCCTATCCCTATATCTCAAATATATTCTCCGATTATTATTATTATTATTATTATTTTGGCTGTGTTGGGTCTTTGTTGCTGCGTGGAGGCTTTCTCTAGTTGGGGTGAGTAGGGGCTACGCTTTGTCACAGTGCACGGGCTTCTCATTGTGGTGGCTTCTCTTGTTGCGGAGCACAGGCTCTAGGCTCACAGGCTTCAGTGGTTGCAGCACGCGGGCTCAGTAGTTGCAGCACGTGGGCCCCAGAGTATGCGGGCTTCAGTACTTGTGGCCGCAGCCTCAGTAGTTGTGGTGCATGGGCTTAGTTGCTCCGCAGCACATGGGATCTTCCCAGACCAGGGATCGAACCCGTGTCCCCTGCATTGGCAGGTGGATTCTTAACCACTGCATCACCAGGGAAGTCCTCTCCTATTATTCTTATAAAAAACTTATAGTTTAGCATTTTACATCTAAGTCCAGGTGTAAAATATATGTAATTTTTGTATGAGGTCTGAGATTTACATTGAGGTACATATTTTTGCCTACAGATGCTCAGTTGCTCCAAAACCATTTGTTGAAAAGATTTGCCTTCTTCCACTGAATTGTTTTAGTACCTGTGTGCCAAAATTTAATTGGATATATTTGTGTGGGTCTATTTTAGAGTTCTCCACCCTGTTCCACTGATGTATGAGTTCATCTTTCCACCAATAGCACACTGTCTTGATTACGGTAGCTCCAGTGTGTGTCTATAAACACATATACATATTCTGATTCTCCTAGTGTTGTCAGAGGGACTCCTGGTTGAATCATAGGAGCAATGATCCTACCTGTGCTGCTTTCTGTTCTAGGTCGGAGGTTGGGGGACAGGAAATGCCAAGTCAGGGTTTCTTTCTCTGCTGTGCAGGGAATGTGAAGACATTCTGGCACCGTTGTTCTTCCTGGAGTGCCCTGCCTTATCACCTTTCAGAGTCCTCCTTTGCTTGTCTTTTGTGTTATTTCTGTGGTTTATAGTTTTACTGAGCACTCTATACCCTCTTGTCCATACCAGAAATAACCACACTTTTTTAAAGATAACTATGAGTTAGCTGGGGTGGCATAATAAACTTCCATCTATCAATTATTTGTCTTTAATCAAACTTTCACATAAAGAATGATGATTGGAGCTACCAAAAATAGAAGGACTTGCCATAAATTGTGCAGTACACATACTTTACTTTTGAGTATTTGAGAGATAGACTGTTTTCCACAAATATACCAGATATAGCTCCATTTGACTATTATTACATTGGCTCACATCAATTACCTTCTTCCTACATTTTTGAATTGAGTAATTTTAAATATAAGTTGCCCTTGGTTTAGTACTACAATCAAAATTGTACTTAAATTTTATATTAGGATAATGGTATTTAATTAATTTTTTATATTTCCTACTATTTAAACTGTGGCTGTACAGATAACTTGAAATAACTGTCCTTCTTAAAGCAAAGTCTAAATTTCAAACACTGGAATTGTTTACCATGATAATGGAGCACAGTAAAATACAACTTGGATGAGCAAAGAAAAATTTCTTCTGTCCTGTGATGATAGTATATTATGAACCTGCTGCTTTTAGATGAAACAATAAAGGTATTTCACAAACTGACTTAAAACAAATGAAACAGGATTGTAAAGTTATTTTCGTTAAAAATACTTTTATTTTTCAATGATTTCAAGTCCACAACTGGAAGAAAAATGAAGTTCTATTAAAGGTGGGGACATTGCAGGCATGAAAATGGCCCTCTTTATTTCAGTAATCTGTTACACTTTTTAAATGTTTATTTAGTATATAAGTGCTGTTAAATTACATCATTTGTGCCCTGCCATTCTCTTCCTACATGGAAAGAGGTATGGTAACACAATTAGTCAAAGGTTCATCAAGAATAGAAGGCAATGTTTGCAAAAAGACAGATATCATGGAATTTACTAACTGAAAATGTTCTCTCCATACTTCTCTTTGAAATTTACCAGGAAGTGCCAAAAATACATGACTGCAAAGTATTCTCATTGAGAACAATTAATTGTATAGTACTGTTGTTTAGTTAATAAAATCCAAGATCCATTTTATTAATTTATCTTTCCGAATTTCATTAATGCAAAATAATTTTGAAACTTTAAATGACTTTTTCTTGGTAAAACGTTTTCTAAGGAACTATGTTGTTAACAAGACTGTGGTTATCATTTTACATTTAACTACATATTTTTCTAGCTAGATTATTTTTCTTCAGTGCAGAATTTTACTAATTTATGCACTGCCCCTTGACACAGTAATAATCACAAACTCACAGCATTTATTATTTCCTTACAAATGTTTTACATACATCAGTGAACACATAGATTAGTCCAAATAATCACAAGTGATTTCAGCTTGGCTAGAACATTTCTGTGATTCAGTATGATTTGATAATATTTTCAGTTACTAGTAATCAACAACAAAAAATTGTTTTACACTAGATTGTAAAATTAACATGAGAAAATAGAAAATAAACAAAATTAAAATGTGGCAATAATTTTAATATCTTTAAATCTCCTTTTAAATTCTCATGCAGTTTCAATGCAAAAGTAGAACATCATAAGGTCTTGGAAAGGTTTAGAGTAATGTTATTAAAGTGCATAGGATCATTTTAAGAATCCCTCTTACCATTTTTAATAGGCATATGAGTTATTTCAAGAGACCAAAGATTAAATGTATAACTAAAAAGAGACAAACACTGAACTATACTCAGATGTTGACAGTGAGGGAGCACAGGATGTCTGAGGAAACAATAACTACTGTAAAATAGGAAATCAGAGCTCCCTTGAAGAATTCCTCTTTCCTATATAAAAATGTCTCAAAATGCAAAAACACCCTTGGCATTGACAAAACAGAATATTCGTGCTCACGTTAACAAGAAAAATTGCCTTAACGTGGCAAACCAATATATGTGTTTCCTATTTCATGTATTAAGGAGGAGATGTAACAAACCAGTTATGTCAAAATGTATATTTTTTTCTTAAATATGGTATGCCCATATTATTCACAGATTATTCTATTTGCCCCAGAAATTGCCTGAATTTGGTTATTACTGTCTAAAGTGTGGTTTTTGTTTGGTTGGTTTTTTTTGTTTGTTTGTTTATTACTAGCAATATGCACAGGAATATGAGACAGAATCCCTGTGTTTGGATCCTAGCTATGTTGCCAGCTATGTGGCCTTAGGCAAGGTATTTATTTAACTCCTGTACCTCAGGTTTCTCATATACATAGAGTGATAATAAGTATTTAATTCATAAGACAGCTATAAGAATTAAAGTAATAAGTTCATATAAAATACTTAGAAGATTGACCGACACCATAAGAGCTCAATAACTATTTTTACTATTATTATTTACTATAATATTTTTAGAACAATATGTAATACATGTAACTCTCAGTTACTGTGTTGAGAAGGGTACCTAAAAGTGTTGTTATGTCAAGCGTTTACACCTTTTTAGGGAATAATCTTAAAGGTTGGTACTTACTAAGAAAGAAACCAAAAATTTCAAAATGAACTACTCTACAAATTGATTTATTAGAAAATTTCCTCAATGCTCCCACATCATATATAATTTGAATTGTATCAAACTGGACTTGTTGGTGAGCTCTAATATATCTGGTTAGGTCTACATGTACTAAGAAAGAACTGGAGTGGAGTCTACTGAACTATATGAAGACATGTATCCAATGACACAAATGTTCTTATATTTCTAACTTTTAATTAACAGGAGTCAGTACACTATTTATTTGCTATGCATGTGCCTCAGCAGATTTTCCTAATTACATATTTTCTAAAGTGTATATTTTACCTCCCTAACTAGTATTTAATACTCAAGAACCAGCAAGGGAGATAGAGTGGAAACCCATGCTGACAATAAGAAGCTAGGAAACGTGCACTTCTTCACTTCGGGGACTGAAATTCCCCTCCCACACTCAGAGACAGCATGTGGCCCTGGAGCACCAACAGAGGAACTCCCACTACAGTAAGCAAATCCAGCTCTTGAAGCACTCTTGTTTTCTGCTGATCTTGAGAATCCCCTCCCCGACCAAGAGCAGTAGTGGTGGTGGGATAGGCAGGCAAGAAAGATCCAGCCACAATGAGTACCCAGTCCAGGAATTCTGTCTCCATAAACCTGAGACTCTTTTTCTCAATTAGAAGTACCAGGCAAGCAAGCAGTACCAGCAAGCTTGACCTAGTCACAAGTACACAGCCTAGGAAGTACTTTTTATCCCCCCAAAGCAGGAGAGATCATGCTGCAACTAGCACCAGATCTGGGAAGAGCTCTTAAGTCCTCTGGGCTGGTGACACCTTTTCCCCAGCAAGAGGCACCAGGCAGCCCAGCCTGAAGCAAAATCCATCTCGGCAAATAGTACCAGCAAGAAACAATGGGAACTCCACCAGCAAGAGATAAACCAAGCAGATGAAAATAGCACCACAAAGGCTCTGAAAATTAGGTTTCATTGGAATCACAGCTCACAAATGTAGACTTAGACCTGCATGCTAAACCATTTAAACCATGCTAAATACAGTGGACTGCTTGCTGAATAAATTGTTTAAATGAGTGCAACAGTCTCCTAACATAATACCCAAGACGTCTAGTAAGAAGTATCCACAAAAACAACATCATGAAAATCACAAATGGACTGAATAAAGATAATCAGCTGAAATCAATGCCAAGGTAAGTAAGTCTTTGGAGTTATCTGACAAGGATTTTAAAGCAGCCATCATAAAAACGCTTCAGTAAGTAATTTCAAATGATCTTCAAATAAATGAAAAATAGAAAATCTAAGCAGAGAAAGAGAAGTTATAAAAAGAATGAAATAAAAACCATGGAACTGAAAAAAATACAATAAGTAAGAAACTTGCTCATTGGGCTCAAAAATAAAATGGAGAAGATAGGATAGAATCAGTGAGCTCAAGGACAGAGCAATAGGATTTATTTAAAAACAAAACAAAATTATCTCAGGGACTGCTAATTTTATAAAAACATTTAGGAGGAAATTTCTAGGATCTAAAGATATCCAAACAGTTCTTAGAATTAACTCCAAAAGCATGATCTATATAAGAAAATTTGATATATTGCACCCAAAATTAACAACTTTTCTCTCAAACAAGACCATTAAAGATGATAACAGTACTAGCAACAGACTGGGATAAAATGTATGCAAACCACATAGCAAACAAAGAACAAGTATCTGTATTCTAAAATTCTCAAAGATCAATCATGAAAAGACAAGCAGTCTAGTTACAAACTGGGCAAATGACATGAACAGGTATTTCACCAATGAGGGTGTGCAGATGGCACATAAGTATATAGAAAGATAGTCAACATCGCTAGCCATTAGGGGAATGTAAACTAAAACTACCATCAAATATGACTATATAGCTATCATAGCTAAAATTTTAAAAAATAATGATAACAAGAATGTGAAGGAAGTGGAATACTCATACACTACTGGTGGGGAATATAAAAAGGCAGAGGCACTCTGGAAAACAGTTTGGCAGTTTCTTATAAACTTATAAATGAGGTCCACCCTAATCCAATGTGACCTCATTTTAACTTGGATTAAATCTGCAAAGACCTTATTTCAAAATAAGTTTACATTCACAGTTACTTTTGGGGGAACACAACTCAAGCCACAACTCATCTATCTATCTGTCATTTATACAACCATCCATCCAACTACCTATCTTACTATCTATCCATCTTCACCTAATCTACCTAATACTAGAGTTAGAATTAAAACAAACAAAAAAAAAGATGAGTGTCTCAGGGACACATATTAGCATGTTTATTGAAATTGAAAAATGAGGACAAATATTTTCTTACCATAAATCTGATATGAATGGTTCATTTTGCAATGAGAATTGGCTTTTCAGTTAAGATGAGTATGATCATTACTGTAAGTTTCAAGTCGTTTAAATACCTTGATAAAAATATCTTTAAATCATGTTAGAAGATCATAATATTCTATTATGTCCTTAATTGTTGTTACTTCCCCATTTATTCTGAATAAACTACCACCTACATTCCTTATACCTATATTTTAAATCTACTTGTTTTGGACCCTATATTTCTCATTTTACTTCTCTTTAAGTTTATTCACTTATCCTGATCCTCAGGATCTTTAAAGAAAATATGGCTATCGTAATATTTTTATGTTTGCCACAGAAAGCATTTTTTTTGTAATGTGTGCTTTTTCTCTGGCTCTTCGGAGCCACTTTTCTTTTTCCATTGGTTGCAAAATTATTTATGAGATCCATACTTGTCTTTTTATATCTAGGTTCCTTCAAATAAGAATAGATCAATTAAGCTCCCCCCTCCACACACACACACACGCAGAGTTTTTGTCAGTGTTTGAGGAGTGCCTTAATCTCTTCTCTGCCCTCCAATCCTTTTCTGTGTAATTATGTTTGAAGTCACGCTCTTTATATTCATGTCTTAGCATGCTATAAATGTTGGTGACCTCCACCAACTAAATTTCTGTGTCTGAAATCATTCAGCATGTTGGGCAGGGACACACTGGAGCAGGCTCTTCTCAAGTTGTGGGTGTTCTGGAATCAGGTGCAGTTGACAATTCTTTGTTCACTTCTGTTTAATATATAACGCATTCACTGAGACACAGGTCTATGCTTTTCCAAATTTCAACCCTCACAAAATTCCTTTTCTGACACAAACTATGAAGTTTTACATTAAATGCACTAAGACTTATTCTCTCCTGTGCCCAGCATGTTTTCGTATAGATTGCATCTATAGTGGAGGTTACTAACATTTATACAGAGGTATAAAAAGAGATCTCTTGGGTAGGGGTGACTCCTGCTGACTTTTGTGCTACAGATGATTTGACATCTGATTTTCTGATCAGTGTTATGCCACCCTTCCCCACTTAGGGGAGCTAGTGGCAAGAACTGAAGCATTTCTGAGCAAGGCTGCCCTTATTTTGATTTAGAGGACAGAGTATAGGTAAATTAGCCATACAGAAACACTAATGATATGATCAGTGGGTATTATTTCAGATAATTCCCTGAAAAGAAATTTTTAAAAATAAGAACATTATCAACAGTTGTCTCCAGAATGATAATTATGAAAGGTGTATCCAGATTCTACTGGTTTGCTGCAACTGAAAAGGCACTTATGATACTTTATTTAATCTCACTTCAGGAAAGATCTAAAGCTGTGAGCAAAAAAGCACTTATATTTTTCAAATATAAAATAGAAGTAGAAAATCCAGACAAAAAGAAATGTAAATATACACAGAAAGTGAAGACCAAGTACATGAGAATACAACTATGAAGGTTAGAAGTGTCAACATATTTTACAGGCCAAATTAAAACAAAGAGTTAAATAATATTCATGAGAAAAGTAAACCTATCTACATTTTAGAGGAAATAATTTTTCTAATATCGATTTCTAAATGTAATATTTCAGGTGTGACATTTTTAGGAAGGATACTGGGTGATATAATATACACTTGTCACAAACTCATCTTTAAACAGGCGGAATAAGAGATTTCATATGGTTATTTCTTGTCATATCCTGAAATAGAAATCAAGGGAGCAGCGTTAAAATGAAATTTTGGAAGAGATATTCTGGAAAGTGTAATATTATTGTCTGAGAACCTGTAATAGATGTAGTAGGTAACCCACCTACGGCACAAAATGTTTACATAAAAATTGGTACAAAACAGTGATTTCTTGGCTCACTACCACTGGCTAGATCAACATAGCAATTTTCTACGTTGGCCCTATTTTGACCACCTGAGATATTGGGGAAGGCACTTATACATTATACATTTAGTGATTATATGTTCAGATTGCCTAGGAAGGTCCTGAATTAAGCCTGCAGTCTCAGCGTAATTATTAATAGCCCTCTTTTTATCCTTAAAAGTGCCTAAATTTGGATGATAAATTGTATTGTCACCCCTCCCGCCTTTTCAAAGGTTTGTGATGCAGCCCTCTGTGTCTTAACCATCACAATTATCATCTAAAGTAACTTTTCAGTCTGAGCACTGCTGTGCCACACACAGTTTTCTCCTTCCTACTCTCTCTTGCTATAGCATCTGATTTTTGCCACTACTCCCAATGTATCGACTTAAAAGGTAGTTGACAGCATGTACTGTGAGGCAGACAACTGCCAGGGTTCAGATTCTACCTTGACGACTTGTTAGTTGCATAACCTCAAACAAGTTACTTAACCCCTCTGTGACTTGGTTTACTCACTGTAAAACAGGGAGGACAATAGTATCTATTGTAATTGTGAGGAGTGAAAAAGTTCACACGTGAAAAGCACTGGGAAGCTGAGACTTAGTGAGCGTGCCACTAGGGTGGGTCTTGCAGCCTTGGCTGTACCCAGCCCCTCTCTTTGTGTCAAACAGTCTGAATCAGTTTCCAGGTTTGGAATTTCTTGAAGCATTTCCTAGCTTATAGCCTTTATTTCCACTGTCCTCTCATGTCACATCCTGAGCCTGCAGCCCAAACTTGCTCTTCCCCACAACTCTAGGAGGCTCTCTCAGGAAAATTAAAGCCACCCAAGAGTGAAGAAAATCCTAAACTCCTGTCAAAGAGGAAGAGAGATTTACTTTTCTTCCCACTAGTGCTGAGGTTCATAGGAAGTTGCAGTTTTAAAGAGGAATTATCATGCTAAGGACCAGAAAAATGAAGTAGAAATATCAGGTGATAACCTGAGTCAATATAGCAAAAGGGATAAAGAGGGAGGTTATTGGAAACCAAAGGCTAAGGATCTGCCATATAGTTTACACCTGACCTACGAAATATGGGGTCTTCAGCCACCAAGACGTATCCCAATCTTCATAAGCAGATGAGGCTGAAGCTGTTATTTAACTTTGCGTCGGTTGATGCTTGCATTGTACATCAGACAGTTAATGAAGCCTGAGGACTAAAGGTACTAGTTCCATCATATGTAAAAATATGAGGAAAGGGCCAGCTAAAAATCATACTTCTCTGATCTCTACGCTGTCTAGTTTAGTGCATTTCCTAAATGTTTGTTTTCTTTTATTAATCATAATGCCATTAATTTTAAAAAACACATTCGAAAATGAAAATCACATCTGGGAAATATTTATAACGTAAATAATAAACAAGGGGTAATAATTTGACAAGTGAGAAAGTGTATTTTGTAGACAGATTACACACATATTTGCTTAGAAAAAAATTGTATGGCAGAAAGTTAAATAAAAGGCAACAGAGAGATGAGTAAAAACAAGAAAACCTTGTAAGCCAATATAAGAACAAGGAATATATAAATTTTGTTCAGATTAATTGCTGAAATTATATTGTGTACGTGCCCTGCTTGGAAATAGCTGAAACACAGAGAGGGGTGCCAATCAGCCAAGGGACAAATATTGGCAGAGGCAGATGTACCAAGATGTTAAAATGAAGATGTAAGTCAGCTGGATAGAAAAAAACAAAAAAAAGTGTGTGAGTGTTAACGTAAGAATACTGAAATATGTTGTCCCTCTTGACCAGCTGTGAGGATTCCAAACCCCTTTCCTGCCACAAAATTTGTACATCCAAGAAAGCAGGTGACACTTGGGGTGAACTTGCTATTGAAAAGAGGTGAATAGCCTACAGCAGCAACAGGATCTTGACACTGAAGTTTAAACCTCTCATCGCAATCCTCTAAGCACTTAGCCCAAAAAACTGTTACATTTGTCAATTAGACAGAAATAGCTGATTCCATCTGGCACTGTATAAAAAAGTAAAGAAAATAAAAAGAAGAAGCAAACAATATAATAAAGGATTTATATATTTGTTACTGCTTAGTTATGGTAATCCAAGCTAGCATAAAACACAAGTTATGATATTAAAACCCCTGATGTTCTCAGATGCAGACAATTTCAGAGTAATTTTATCCATCTTTTTATAAAAAATGAGTGGTACCCCTTATTTTAAGTTAGTAAAACTGAATGATCAACTCTATTTAGATGTCATGCTTAATTTTTTCTCTAAGGTATGATATGAAAATGATTCTAAAACTTGTCTACTATTAGCAATGAATGTAATTACAGTACTGTTCATAAATTTGTCATGTATTGTGTTTAATATTTGCAAAGCAGTATAGTAGGTACATTAAGCAGTGTACTAAATACAGTATGCAGTATATCTAGGTAAATACTAACAAAACCAAGTAAGATAGGTCATATTATCACCATTTTGTGGAGTACAGAACAGGCTTAAAGAGGTATTAAAATTATTTAAAGACGCAGAGATTGTCAGTAAGTAGCAGAGACTATTTCAACCTAACAACAGATTAAAAAAAAAAAAATCCATCATACTAATATCACAGACACTGAAAGTAAACCAACCAGAATCTTGCCTAAACCTTTCCTGACACAGTTGGGCATATGTTGTATTAAAAAGCAAATACATTGTAGAATTGTGTTCACTTCCCTAGAGGTAACTGAGTAGTAGAAAAAGTGAATCAGTTCTCAATATTTTGAATATTAAATTATAAAAAAATAATGCATATACACAGTAGAGTCAAATATTTCAGCTTTTAACTTCTGTAAATTTATCTATAGGATCATTGCTGAGACATAGAGTGAGGGAGAGAGATTTATGTGAGGATATACAGGAGAAAGGAAGAGCATAGGAAGAGTAATACATGAAGGTAAAATAAAAACTTTTATTTTTCCTGTTCTTAAATGTTCTAACAGATAGCAGTTTGTTTAAAATAATAGTAATAATGTATTGATGATTATATCTCTATAGTTACGAATAAATAAAATAAATGATAGCAATGATACAAGGGATGAGAGGGAGAAATAGTCATAATTTGTTATTATATGGTACTTGCACTAGCTTGTGGAATGGCATAGTATTACCTGAAAGTCAACCTGAGTTGGTCATAAAGTATATTGCAAACTCTAGGGCAACCTCTTCTAAAAAAGTGGAAAAATTAAGATAAATCATATGCTAAAAAAGGAGAGAAAATGGAATCATACAAAATGCTCAGTCACAAAGATTGAATATTAAATGGAAAATAGAATATGAAATAAAATGGAAATGCCAGAAACAAAAAGTTTCATTAGTAAAGGCAAGTATTGAGTTTTAATAATAGACTAACAGGAGAAGAAAAGATGTGTGAGCTCAAAAACAATTCAGTGAAAAATATTTGTTCTGAATCACAACGAAAAAAATGATAACATATAACATATACTCTAACAGATACATGGGAACCAGTGAAAAGGCATAACATGTGCATTATTGGAGAACTAAAAGTTGAGGAGAGTGTGAATTTGGCAGCAAAACACTTGAAGTCATCCAGGACAAGATTTTCTAAACATAATGAAGAGTATAGGGAATTCCCTAGAGCTTCAGTGGTTAGGACTCCACCCTTTCACTGCCGAGGGCCCAGTTTGATCCCTGGTCGGGGAACTGAGATCCCACAAGCCATGTGGTGTGGCCAAAAAAAATAAAAACAAAAATAAAGATAATGAAGGGCATAAATCCAGAGATGCAAGTTCTGTGAACCCCAAGCAGGATAAGCACAGATAAACACAAATTTTGCCATGTACATAGCAAAATTCCTAAGAACCAAAGAAAAAAGCTAAATTTAAAAAATAATTTTGTTAAACTCCTTCCTCTTCTCATGCTCAGATTTTTAATGAAATAGCATTGAACATAAAAATCAATTTGGAAAGTCACAATAACTTTACAGTTTTGGGTCTTCCAATCCACTTATATAATAGATCCTACTATTCATGCAGATCTTTAATTTCTCTTCAATGCATTTTTTTAAATTGAGTAAGATATACTACAAATAATATGATGCATACAAAATTCATATATTAAATATAAAGACACAGTTTGGTGGTAAAAGGATGGAAAAGGCTTTACTCTGCAAACATGAGCCAAAGAAAAATCTGACAAATATATCATAGACTAATTAGACACTAACTTATGAAGTCCTACTAGAGATGAGGATATATATTCTAAAATGATAAAAATGTCAATTAGGCAGGAAAATATTTCAGTTCTCAATTCATGTGCAACTAATAATATAGTTTTAAACTATAAAAGCAGAGAGTATGACATTAGTGAAAATGGCAGAGTAGATAAATCCAAAGATCTGATCCTCCATAGAATCACTGAAGAATGAAGCAAAATCTGTCAGAATAAAATTTGTAATAACTCAAGAAAATGGTCAAAAGTTTACAGCAATCCAATAAATGCAGAGCCAAGAAAAAAAAACAAAACAAAAATGTAATAGGCTTGTTCCTGGTCCCATTAATGTTAGGAATAAGCCAGTTCTTCTTTCCTGAAGGCAGGCTGTATCACCAGCATCAAGGTAACAAGCAATAGGCTCAGTCACAGATGAAGTGCAAACTCCAGTCTCAGAGCTCTAAGTTCCTGGGAGAGAAAGTCTGATTGACTCAGCTCAAGTTGGGGAGGCAAGGAGGGCTCCAACCCTGGTCCAATCAGTTGAGTACTTGAGAAGTGGGCCTCCTCATGGAAATCAGACTCTTAGGGTGGGAGATATTCCTGTGGTGGATGTCCCTGTGGACATCCCAGAGAAATTTGTCTGGGTAGATTCCCCACCAAGGATCCTAAAGTATTCACGGGTAAAATAAATGCAAATTTTTTTAAATTTCAATAGGACAAATTGATGTAAAATATGGAAAGTCAGTATATTCTAGTAAGAAAACGAATTGTATCATGCACTGTTAATTTTTTCACAGCTGATTTTACTGGGAGCAATTAATATGAAGAGGGAATTTCTGTTAAAGAGAAATTAGTTTTTTAAAATGATATTCAATCCCCATCCTCATATATTTTAAAAAGGAGATCCGTGTGATAAGTCTAATACATTTCCCTTATTAGAAAATCAAGGTAAAATGTTTATAAGGCATTTCTTTGACTTATTCTTCCAGCTCTCCAACTTTTTTTTTTTTTTTTTAGGTAGAAACCTAATAAGGTATATTACAAAGTTTCATTAGAAGACATTTGCCAAACCTTCTAGCTATAGCAGAATAAATACAGTTCATAATTAAGAACTCTAACAGTCCTATTTGAAAAAATACAAAGGACTGGGACCTAGTATTTGCTTTGGATACAAGAAAACAATGTAGAATAACCTTGTTCCAGCAAGATTATCTCTATGTGACAGTATCAAATATGAAAGGAATGAGAAAGTATTCTTTCAACCTTTTCTGAAAGAAAACCTCATCAAAAGAAGAAAGACAGGTATACATTGTTACTGTTTCCATGTATGTTTCTTAACCTTATATAACCTAATGTTATTGTTTACACTTAAACTGAAAGGCCCATCCATTCAATCCAAGTCTGAAGTTTAACTTCCTCTGCACTTTAAGCAGACAAAACTTCTGCTGGTTTCATTTGGCTCTCATAGATAATATGCAACCATCCAAGAGTCATCAGCAATTTTAGGACTTCATAAATATTTTTCATAAATTTATACAGCAAAAAAACCTGAAAAAGTACCTGCTGTAGAGCTTTATTATGGAATCTTATCAAACAGTTAACATAAACATGTCTAAATAAAAATTCCTTTTATTTTAAAGATCTAACAAAACCTATCTTTACAGACACAGAAACATGTAAATGGCAACTGAAGTTTGGAATTTTTTGATACATACAAATCATATATTTTACGTTACTAATATTTCGCAAAATCAAGAAAGTAACTCAAAATCAATCATCACCATTAGCAACACTGGCTCAACAATCAGTATAAAAATTAACTATTGCTTGAATTTATGATTGCTTTTTGTTCTATTTGAATGTTTCCTTTTCAATTAAGTTTTTAAAAAATAGCTTTAGTGATTTTACTGAACACAAATTATGCAATGTGGATTAACACCCTATTGGCAGCACTTGAAATAGGAAACCACAGAAATTAAACTGTGACTAACACTGAAATATATCTTGTAAGAAAATATACTTGCATGGCTATCAAAGATGTTGATGAGATATTGAACAATTGTAAACATCTTAAAAGTGTATGAAGAGCACATCTTTCAACAACTAACATATATTTTTAAATGACGCAAAAGGCCAATATGCAATACCACAAATGCACCCCTGAATATGTCTGCAATCTTCTAGGTTTATTAACATTTGAACCAATTACTCCCACTTTTAGTCTATTAGCTTTGGATTCCAGGCCTGAGGCCTGCAGGTGATATTCATTAATCTAAAAGCATAAAGGAAATCTTTTTCCCCTAGATCCTTCCTACTCCCTCCCACTCCTCTCAACTCCTTTCCCCAAAGGGAGTATCCTTTCCATTAAAGCTAAGTGATTCCTAACTTCCTCTGACTGTGGCTATATTTCCATAAGTGACTGAGGGTAATAGCAAAATGATGTAAAGGAAGCAGCCTATCACAGTAAACTCCTAGCTATCTAATCTATAGTAATCAGTTTCTACCATTTATCTATTCAAACAAAATAAAAGAAACAAATCAATCCACAACAATACAGTTGCCTTTCTCTTACTATCTTCTATTTTGTTAGCCTTTACAGACAGGAAAACACTGACCCAGGATTGTATACTGAAATGGAGTGGGGTGAAGCACTATTATTTATCATATTTTACATGGTAACCAGTGATCCTTATTCATTAATCTATCCCATAACTGTTTACAGGAATAACATGAGATTAGCACAGAGAAATTTCAGCTCTAACTAATCTTCATCTGTAGAGATTAGTGTTCTCATGAGTGCAATGAAGTTTGCTACTTACGTTTGGGCAGAAAAATGCTAAATAAGATTTTTTTCTGGTCATGCTTCAAAAACCATATGTTCTATGCTTGTTAGGTGAGAAAAATATTTTCTTGACATTTGGAGACAGAGTATGTTACCTCATTTTAAACAGTCTCTTTATAAAATAAAAGATATTATACCAACATGAACTAAATATTTTCTTTTGATAGCTTATTTTGGATTATTAATTAATTTTAATAATAGCAATCTTCTTATAGTGCCAACTACATAAAGTCATTTAAAATTTTATTGTTACAGAAAGTCAGTTGATTGAATGAATTTTGATTACTCAGTATATGCCTAATTACAGTGCTAGCCATTGGAAATACAAAGATAAATATAATGTAACACTTGTGTATGAGGAGCTTAGCATTGAGAGAACAGCATTATCTGGGTCTCACACAAAGCCAGTGCACAGTCTAGGTAATGCTGCTTTCTTATGAGCTCACATAGATCCTGTGTGTTTTCTTCAGAGCACTTATGTCAGCTGACAACTATAAATTTGTTAACATGATTATCTAATTACTACCAGTTTTGAACCAAACATTCCATGAGTACAAGACTTCACTCTTGTTCTCTATTGTTCCCAGAAGTGCACAAAATAATGGATATTTTAAAATACCCATGAAATATTTATTGTATGAATTAATGATATAGAGTACATGCAAAAACTGTAAGAATACTTATGAGGGCACAAATGTCTAATTAACTTCACCTCTAGTTAGTAGGTGACATAAGTGTTATAATGAGCCAGAGAGCTACAAAAATTCAGTATAGCTTTCTTTGTTGTTGTTATTATTATTATTAAAGTCTAAAAAGCAAAATAAAAATAAAATGAAGTTTGTAATTAACCTAGATATACAATGTAGAGTGATGATTAGCATTAAAAACATTAGAAACTATATTTTCAATCATGTTTTATTTTAAGAAGTTTATTCCATTATTTCAGAAATGATATAAAAGAAAACCATTTTATTTAGTTTTTTAATATTGATTATTCCAGTGAAGGTTAACAAGCAATGAGATATATCATATGAATTCATCTTCCCGATAACTGAAAATCACTTCATTAAAACAAACAGCAAAAGTGATGATGACTTATTTCTAAATATATATTCATTCTTAGTAATTCAATATTTTTATAAATGTTCTGGGGAAGTATTGTGAATAAGTATTATCATTGTTATGAACACTTCAGAGCTTTTTGTCTTCTAACCTATATGGCTTTAGCTGGTCATGTCTTCCAAATATTCTTTTCAAGACATCTTAGATAATTGAAACATGAAACATAGAAAAATAGATTATAACTAGATAGATAAAGATAGTGATTTTTAGGTGTATTCATAGCTATAATCATGTCATTAAGAGGTTTTTTTTTTTCCTTTGGTCTGATACAACTTGATTGTTTTGTAGTCATGCTCATGACTTTTTTGATACATAATTTTTCAAAAGCAGTTGTGCTATGCTTGATGCATATATAAACTGAGACATTAAATTGGGAATAAATTTTAAATATGCATGATATTAATATATGAAATAAAAGAATTTTCAAGATCAATAAATAAATGACACCTAAGTGAAATATGGGCAAACTAGATGCATAGGCAATTCACAAAAGAAAATAAGCAATAAAAATAAAGTAATAAAAATGTTTGATTTTAATATTAGAAAAGCAAAGAAATATATTTTGTCTCCAGATTGTCAAAGATTAAAATGAAGTGTATTACTTAGTGTCACTTATGGCTCATTCTAATATAGAAGTATCTGAACACACTGTAGAATTTTATATAAAATATAAAAACCATAGATTATTCAGATTATTCAGTTTTGCAATTCTATTTCTTGGATGAAATCAACATATACTGTCAATATATAATGCACTCACCTCTAAGCAATGTTTGAGGAGAAATAATTAGAACAAACATCAGTGTTATTAATTATATGGCATACTTTATTGTCACATTAGAATAAAACAATCTAATGCTACTAATTATATAAAGTTTTTAAGATCCATATAATTTAATGTTACCAAGTACTAAAAATAATAATATTAGATAATAGTAAATGGAAACATGCCAATGCAATGTTATATAGGAGTATATTCAGTGCTATGCAGGTGTTCTGAATAAAATGTTCCTACCTAGGCATATGAAAATTATTCATTTGGTAACTCCAACTGAGGTTATGACAGCTGGTTGAATTATAAATCATTTAAATTTTTCTTACAGTTTTTCTTTGCTTTCTAAATATTTTATAATGAACACATATCACTTTCATAATAAGGAAAATATAGTATTTTAAAATAAACAATGAAATGCAGTCTGGGATGCAGATCTCTAGACTTATTCATATATTATCGTGGTTCATGTATAAGTTAGCTATTTGATGTCTTACAGAGTTAGGTGATACAGAACAAATTTAGTAAGTTTTAATAGGGGAAATGGCTCATGGAGAAGTAGAGTACCAAAAGGGAAATAAATGTCACCTACTTTCTATTTTGCCTACAGCTTGAACTATCATCATATCAGAGCCTATTATTCCTCTTTAATTAATATTTCCAAGTTGAACTCAAAATTAGCAGGGATTTAATTTTAAAAAACACAGAATGTACTATTCCTTTACTCTGAGTGCATTTAAAGCTCTCCAAACAATTACTTTTAGTTAAACGAATATTATGAACTTACCTAAATTTATTATGATTTCTATGAGGTGTAAAATATTCTAAATATTTTAGGGGGACAATTCTCAAGAAAAGTTTCAAAGATCTGGAAATAAGTTCACTATTAACTTTATGAACTAGAAATAAATAATTTTATATTTTTAGCAGGCCTAGAAGAGAACACGTTTGAAAGAACTTGGGAATTAACCTGCATTTCACTCGTAGGTTAAATCACATCTTTTCTTGTGGCAGTGGAGTTGGTAACAAGGTCACAGACAACAAGGCAATATGGTAAGATAACATTTTAAAAGAGGAAAATTGAAGAAAATCCCAGGAGATGACTGACATGTGAAAAGTAAAGTCATGAGAATTATGAGAACAATGCAATTATGGCACATATTTAGACACTATTACATGAGTAAAAAAGGAGGATATTTTACAGAGTTTCAAATTATATTCAATATTTTTTTTGTACTTAGAAACACCACTGAAATATACATTTTTTAAAAAGAATCAGTATTATTCGTTTTCTCTAAAAAGTTGGGCTGCTTTGTTTTCCAGGAAATCTTTCATGTATCAATATAGGAGCTCAGTAAATGATGACTGCCTCTGACCTACCTTTCCCCAACAAACCTCACCCCCACCCTTCTCCCCAATCCCTCTCACACTCACAGATACATTCCACACTTGTTTATACACAAATTCATTTTATATTGTTGTGGTTTTAAATAATGTACTTTCATGCTTACATGTATGACATATTATCATTCTGATTATTATTATAATAATATCCTACACATTTTGCTTCTTTATTTTTTAATCACTCTCAACTAATGAAAGTTATATGTGGGCATGGATCTTTTTTGTTTTACTGAACATAGTAGGAACTCATTAAATAATTGTTGAAAATATCATAAAACTGTAAATACATCACAAAAAAGGAGAATCAACTTTCCATATTCCAGTTCATCAAGAGTTCACAGGTGTGGTTGTTATTTCATTTAACAAAATGGGCATTGTGCAGATTAAGATATATTTAAGTATACCAAAATCTTTATAAATATTTATTCTAAGATTAATTTATGTATGTTTAACTGTAGCAAGAATGTGTTACTGTCTTGAATAGATTTCACAGCAGAATATCATGTCACAGCAGATTGCGAATAATAGTAAAATAAAACCATAAGCATCTCTACCATCAAACATGTCAGTCATTGGCAGAAAGTAAAAGAAGAACACAAATTCTTTGTCTTCTGCTTTCCATTCAGTAGCATATGTTACTAATGTTGTTAATGATCGGTAAGACAGGAACTTGAAACAAAAAGCTGAGAAATAAAAAGAGTAAAAAGACAAAATGGGTAAATTTGTCAGCCTGCTGGGAAATCAAGTAGAAATCTGAGCTGACAGATTCACCCTTCAGAAGATATAGCCCTCCTTGAGGACTACCAATCATGAAAATAAAAATGTATTTGCTGCTGATGAGAGGAAATGGAAGTCATGAACTAAACCTTGAATAGAACTGAACCTTGAATAGAAAAATCAGACATTTTGAAACTTTGCAAAAATTTTATGGGCAAGTGATATAAGAGGCAAAATAAAGGTGTTGGGTGAAAGAAAAAATTATTTTTTAATTTACCTTCATGAGAGAGATGGGGGAAGGTAGGGACAGAGAGAATAGATTAGGCAATAAAATTTTCCCAATTAAAAAGGATGGTATAAAACTCAAATTTTTACTTTCCTTGAAATTCAATATTAATGAAATTCATACTCTACCATGAAAAGAAACTGAAAGGGGAAATTATCCATAATCTGGAGTAAATAATGATGAATCAATGTATTGTTCTTAGTATTCCCAACATTTTCTTTATTTAACCGAGAAAAGCAACTTGAAAAATTCTTTTCCATATGGATAGTAATAGAGACAGTTAATTAGGATGGTTGAGCACTGTTCATCATTTGTCAAGCCTGTACCAAGCAGATAAAAGGAAAATTATATTTCAAAAATTTAATCCACCAAGTTTTATCCATTAATTAGAATGTTATATTTTATTTATAATAGGTAACTTCAGAAACAATGTTTTAAGGGATATTAAAATAAGAAGGATAATATAATGGAATATCTTTATTCCTCTCGCTTTGTATATGTATATTTGACTATCGTATCCATGTGTCAGTTACTTCCTGTAGTTACTACAATCAATTACAATTAAATATATGTGAATACAAGTAATAATATACATTTTTCTTTCTTTATATTTTCATTGGAAAAAGAAAATTAAACGTTCAAGAGCATGGACAATTTAGATTCACATTCATTGTTGTTAATAAAGAAAATATCAGATTTGCAACAAAAAGAAGCAATTAAGGCTTATTTAATCAAGAAGTTCTTTAGAGAAAATGCACTTCAGTTTACACATCCAAAGTCAGTGAGATAAAATCAGCATATTAAAATATTGTTTTTTGGCAAAGTAAATATTATGTATATTCCTCACGAACATTTTAAAGATTCTTGTTATAGTGAACCTTCTTTATAATCTTTAAAAACCATAAATGATATAATTTTGAATGGATTTGTATAGTATAGTGTGTTACTGTAATAAATATTTTTCTCCACTTCCTCCATGGCTGTGAGGATGAGAAAATATATGTATAAAATCTTTGTTTTCATTTTACTCCTTATTATTTAAATGAATCCTATGTAATATTAGCTTTTACAGTTAAATTATATTCTCAAATTTAAATTTTATGTATGCATATGTGTTTGTTTTGTTCAGTTTAACATCTTTTTTTGGGATATAATTCACACGTGAAAAAAATCCACCAATTTAAAATTAACTGTTTAGTATTTTCAAATATATCATATAGTTGTGCAACCATCACACAACTCCAATTTTAAAATATTTTAATTAGCAACCCCCCAAAAATGCTGTACCCATTAGCAATCACTTTCTATTATTCCCTCCTTCCACCCTAGATAATCACTATTTTACTTCCTTTACATAAAGATTTTCCTATTCTGGGTATGCAGTGTATTTGGAATCATAAAATGTGTGTTCTATTGGGCTGGATTCTTTTATTTAACATAATGTTATCAAGGTTCATTCACGTTGTAGCAACTATCAGTACTTTGTCACTTTGTATCACATAATAATATTCCATTGTGTGAATATACTACATTTTCTTTATTATTCATCAGTTGATGGGCATTTTTGTAGGGTTACCATTGGTTGGCTATTATGAATAATGCTGTTATGAACATTCATACACAAGTTTTTGTGTGGATATATATTTTCATTTCTTTTGGATAAATACCTAGGAGTCAAACTGCTGTGTCACCTTGTAACGATATGTTCAACTTTTTGAGGAACTGCCAAACTGTTTTCCAATGCATGTATGCCATTTTACATTTCCAAATAAATGTAGTAGGATTCCAATCTCCTCACTTGTTATTGTCTCTCTTTTTGAGGATAGCTATCTTAGTAGGTAAGAAGTTATATCTCATTGTTATTTTGATTTGCATTTCTCAAATATCTAAAAATATTGAGTATCTTTTCATGTGCTTGTTTGACATTTTTATACCTTCTTTGGAGATACGTACATTCGAATCCTTCGATCACTTTCAATTTAGCTATTTGTCCTTTTATTATTGAGTTGCAAGAATTCTTTACATATTCTAGATGCAAATCTCTTATCAGATATGTAATTTGCAAATATTTCCTCCAATAATCTTATAAGTTGTTTCAATGTCTTCGTATTTATCCTTTGAAACACAACTTTTTAATTTTGATGGAACACAATTTATTGGGTTTTGGGTGTCATATCTATAAACACATTGCCTCAGCCAAGGTCATGAGATTTACATCTAAGTTTTCTTCTAAGAGTTTTATATTTTCATTTAGACCAATAGTCAATTCTGAGTTAATTTTTATGTATGGTGTGAGGAATAGATGCCACAGCATTATTTTGCATGTGGATATCTACTCGTCCAGGCACCATTTATTAAATCAGGCATCATTTCTCCACTAAATTGTCTTAGAATCCTCGTTGAAAATCAAATGACACTGAATGTAAGGATTAGAATGAAATGGAATAGGTAATACATTCTATTGAATCATCCAGAAAGAATTCTGAAGTTCAAGTTTTCTGCTCTTTAACATACAGAACATCAGTTCCCTTAAGAATTTGCAAAACCTGGTAAAAATATAATCCCACCAGGATATGAACTTGAAGATTTGGTATTTGTGTATTTTAGAATTTCTTGCTGAAATCAAGTTGGAAGTTAACCAACCTACTGGTATTCAGCATTAGACCTTTCTGAAAAACATTTATCACACTAATTTATTTCTCAGCTCTAGTCACTAAAGATTTTCTTGGAATTCCCAAAGTGGATATTCCTATTTGTAGAGAAAATATGCTTCAAAAGCTATTTAAATCACTGTTCTATCAAGTTCTTCTGACAAATTTTGTTACACTGAGGATAACTGGAAATAACTTATCAATTCAGAGTTTAGAAATAGTAAAGGATACAGTGCTGTAACTTCTATTCCTATCTCTGGCTCCCTTTTAATATAGTTGATAGTTTTAACAGGATTAGTAACACAGGGCTTAGTTGGCAGTGGCAAAATAAAATTTGTTAGGCAAAATGATTGTCATTCATGATAGTCATAAAGTGGAAAATTATGCTTGCTAATTTTCATGTGAGGCAGAGTGACACAAAAAAAGACATTTCCTTAAAGATATAGTTTTCTTATTAATGAGTTGCCACTTTTATTTCACAATGAATGCTGACCTTCTTTTAGTAGAAGTTACCGCTCAAAAGCTAAAATTTAGGAAACAACATCTTTGAATATATGAACAATTACTTCCAAATGTTAAGTGGGCTAATTTATGAGGTACCATCCTGCTTTTCTCTCTTTTACATTTCACATGAATTTCTCTTAGTTTACATGGTTTGAATATTTGTGAATATGTTTCCCCTATAATATAAAAATGAAGCAATAACATATGATTCATAACCGAATAAACCCAACTAACCCACTTAGGGATAATTGGAGCACACTTAGCACCAGTGTTCTGTATTGGTATGCTTGTATAACCAATTTCATCTGGGTAGAACTGTCCGATTACTTTAAAATATATGTTAGTGAAGCACTGTAAAAATTACCGTGTACTGGTTTAAACAGAACAATAAAATATGCATCACTTTCTGTAAAACACCAAGCTATTTTTTCTTATTGTTTTCTATGTAGTATTTTGAGTAGCAAAGTCAGCTAAAGGTCAAAGTAAAGACCATATAATTTATAGAACAGAGAAAAAAAACTGGATCTAATTATCCTAGTGTGGCAATGCTAAACCCATAAAATAAAAATTTACTTTGGAGTTTATTTTGCTTCTGAAAGCTAGGGATTTGCAAATTAAGACAGCATCTATTTTCTAAAGGCTGTTTTCTTTTCTTAATTATAATTTAGTATAAATAATTATACTTTATTTTCCTTTTTAGCAAGTGAATCACTTTGCCTACCATTTCAGCAGCCGACCTTTCAACGAGCTTCTTAAAGATCGCCCACATTTGTCAGCCGACCAGCTTCACTATCATTAACCCTGTCTGACTTTACGCCAAG
Source organism: Balaenoptera musculus (assembly GCF_009873245.2). Classification (NCBI taxonomy): domain Eukaryota; kingdom Metazoa; phylum Chordata; class Mammalia; order Artiodactyla; family Balaenopteridae; genus Balaenoptera; species Balaenoptera musculus. Next base: position 72,298,005 of record NC_045791.1, on the reverse strand, counting down.
CTGCCACTTTTCTTCAGTTTGTATAAGTACAGTTTGAACTAATGGCATCACTTCTCTCATTGCAGATACCTATGTAGCAAGTGGGAGGATCCAATCTGTCATATTTTGTCAAGTAGTTTAAAGTGTGTATTTAGGAAGACTTGTGAATTTATCGTGATCACCAGCAAAATGGTTCAAATTCAGATGAAGGCAGTTTATCACTCTCAGAAACACTTTCTCCATTTCTCTCTGCAACCCTCCACCCTGCCTCCTCCCTCTACCTTCTCTCCCTTCTTTCTTCCTTTCCTTTTTTCATTCTTTCCTTCATTTCTCTTTCTTCCTCCTTTCTTCATCTTATTCCCTCTTTCTATTTTATATACAGATTTGTTTTGATCCAATATTAGAGATGATACTAGTTTTCCACATGTGGTAGAGACATAAGGTTTCATTATATATAAGCTTTTTTTAAAAGAGTCACTTTAAAGAAAAATGTTAACTAAATAATAGTCACAGACATTATGTGGAGCTAGCACAGAGGGTGAGGCTGAGACTCAGAGATGAGAATTATTCCCTCTTTCTTTCATTTCATTTCTCCTCCAACTATAAAGGAATGATGTAAGAGACTAAAGGAGAATATTTCATCATAATGTATTCACACTACCATATTAATTGTGTAGGGGTGGATTTTTGCTAACCAAATACAAAGCGTGTAAAGAATTTTTATGTTTCACATTCTTTCTAATATCATACCTTAAATTGAACAAACTTAAGCTTTAAAAAATCCTTAGATTAGGAGGAAAGTGATTATTTTTTCTGGGCTTTCATTTGCTTGTCAAATTTTCATGAAGATAATGAAAGAGGAGGAGATTGTATCTCAGATGACTGAAATCTCACAAGGAGAGAATGCCGATTATTTCATTACTGACTCCAAAACAAAGAGCAACAAAAGCTTACCACATTAATAAGTATTTCTTAAATGAATAAACAGAAGTGCATGAATAAGCTTCTCAAAACTTCTGTCTCTTAATCATCTGAAAACCAGATCAATATTTGCCTTTACTACATAACCCAGCAGCTCTAAGGAACTTGACTGATATAATGTCATACATATTTTGATATGTCCAATGTTATTGAAATAATAAAATTGTATTTTAGAAGGATGCATCCTCAGTTTTACATCACTTATTGGAAAATTTTAGAAAATCAAGCCTGAAAACTAAATAACCATATGGATACATAAAAAATATACTATATAATACACATGACATGTTTTCAAAACAAAATGAATTACACACTGTAGAGAAGTTAATTGAAGCATGTCTTATTTTTGTTAAGTGGAAATATAGTAATATATTCTTAATTTTTAATTGGATCTGATTACTTTGAATCTTTTGACTTTGGTAAGTGCCTCGTTTCTAATAGTTCATATGCTTATTACACATTATACATTATGAGATGAGTAGTTGAATGGAAGATTTCAAACAAAATGTTATGCCCATATGAAGACAATGGGTAATATAAAACTCATATAGATTATGAGAAAATATGAAAATACAGAGTAGCTCTAGTTTATGCTTTAGCATTTTACTTATTTGTATTTCACTTACCAAATAACTTATACTTTCAATAGGATGGAAATGTCTAACAGGATGGAAATACGGTAGTGGAAATATTTTATTTCTGTACTGTCCAATAGAGTAGCCAATAGTCACAGGTGGCTATCGAGTACTTGGAATGTGATTTGTGCAACTGAAGAGCTGACTTTTAAATTTTGATTACTTTTAATTAATTTTAATCTAAATAGCTACATGTGGCTAGCAACTATCTTATGATAAAGTGTCGTTCTAGAACATCACGTGTCAGATAGCATGGGAGAATATAGAAATCAAAAAAATCTCTCTAGACAGTAGAGCCTTTTCCATGCGTTAACGGGTGTTCCTTTCAAGACTTCATTTAGTACTTTCCTTTGTGTTTTCTCAGTCAGCAAAATTTCCACCTTGAAAAAATATATATTTGAGTTCATAGAAAATTTTTAGGTGCTCATCAGCATGATTAGCAAGTGCCACATTCATGCCGTAATTGTGGAAATAGCAAGGATTGTTTTTTAAAAATCTCAAATCAATATCTCAAAAGAAATAAAGACATTCTGGAATTATAAATGGAAATATAAATAACCTACTAACTCCAACTGACCTTAAGGACTTCACTGTTCAAATATAGAAACTATCATCACAAATGATAAAGACATGAAAACATGGTTACATTATAGTGAAAGCACTACACTTACATTGGTAAGAAATTATAAATATTTACATCTAAAATGGTTAAATATAAAAATGTTTGCATGTGAATAAGGTCAGTTTTTAAAAATTCACGTATATATATTCATCTCCTTTAGATGCCGGTTACTTATTGTGACTCTCCATTCATTCAATTTGTGCATTAATCTTTTTGATAAATATTTGGAGTTGACTTACTGCTTGCCAATGCCTGTGCTAGATTCTGGGATATGAGAAAGAGAGATACTCTCTCTACAATAATGCACCTCAGAATTTAATGGAGATTCTTAAAAGTAGATGAATATTATAATTAAGGAATTAAGTGCTGTCATAGAAATATGCAAAGATTATTCTGAGGGAACAGAAGGGCATCTGTCACAGACTGAAGAGTCAAAAGATTTACCAGTGAATAGCCACTTGAGGACAGAGAGTATTTTTATTCATTGTCGTATCCCTAGTGCTGTGCGATTATTTACATAAGCCCTATTATTATTATCTTGCAATGAATTTACTTCTGTGTGGACTTTCAAAAGGAGAGCAAAAATTATCCAAATGGAATAAAAGTTGGGAGAGACTTTCTAGGCAGAGGGAAGGACTGTGCAAAGCATGGATTTCCAAGAGTATTAGGGAATTTGATTTAAGACTAGACAAAAGGGAAGGAAAGTGAAAGAGACAAAGTTAGACAGTGTTGAAATCGTGAGGGGCCTTCTGTAAAGGGTTCGGATTTCATTATGAATGCTGTCTGCAACCATTGAAGGACTTCAAATTGCTGACTAATTTTCTTAAGACTCAGATTTATTTCCCTCAGGCCTTGAGTACATAATGATTTGCATGGCTGCTATAATGATATTCTGGGGCACTGTATAAATTCAAGTTCATAGATGTCAGTGAGTAATATCCCTATTAATGATGGCACTATCAAAAGCATGTGTATCTGATTTACAGCGACATTCAAAAGACTTATTGTTGAATAATGAAACACTTTAATGTGGAATAGAAGTGGAGAGAAAAGTTAATATAAGTCAGTGAAGGATTTAGAGATCAAAGAGGAAGCATATTGAAGTCTCTTCACACTAACTAGCGTCCAAGTCTTTGATGATAGGTATTAAAAGACTTAACTTTGTAATGAATGTGTATGAGGCTATCCTTTTCCTTCTAAAAAGCGTATACAATATAATAAAATAAAACAAGAAAATCCAAATGTCAAAAGACCAGTTCATTATATGCAAGATTGCATCTTTCTCACAAACTTGTCATACAGATTAAAATATACAAATTTATACATTACTTATATATATGGAGGGACAGAGAGTAAATGTGCTAAGTATCTTGTCTGTGCTACTTGTTTTCAACTTTGGGGAAAAAAAAGAAATAAGATTTATTTATTATTTTCACTATTTCAGTATATTTTTATAAGATAAAGTAACATAATACAGTATAACTTTTCAAGCAGAAACTAAATATTAATCACATTTTATTCAGAACAATCTGCTCTCAGAAAATGTATAAGCACATCTTATTTATGGTTGTACTGATCAACACCATTCAAGATATTGTTTACACCTATAGGTTTCAGATAAAATATGAGTTTTGTATATCAATCTCTAAATATAAGGCAACCATTTTTATCTTTATGCATATAATGTTGATATTCTTGGTAAAATAAATATAATAGTCAATATACTATATACTTTTAACATCAAAATGGCACTTTGATGCCGCTTGCTTAAAGGATTTTGAATGTCCATTAATGCTAAATTGTAAAAGATACTTATGGAAACATGCAAGAACCATTAAAAATAATTGAATTTAAAGTAATACGATGCTTAGAGTGTTCTCCAATAAATCAGTAAACAAAGATATATGGAAAAACAAAGAAAACACATACTTTCATGTTGTTTTAATACAGTATTTTTTGAAGGAGCAATGTCAAGTTATACAAAATTAATAAGTACTAACTCAGTTGTTTCAGAATTCTTGAAATGGAAACAACATAATAATAAATCTACTAGAAGTTACATATTGCATGAGAATGAATGGAGAGAATTAAAGAAATTTTCAAGAAACAGATGTTTCTGGCCCCTGTTACCTCTCACTTGGACAACTAATATCAAGTGTGTTTTGATTTTCCCTACCATCAGCCTTGTTTCCTTCAATATATCACCATACAATTATCAAAATGACCCATCTAAAGCTCAAACTTGATCATGTCACTCCCTTTTTTAAAACATTACAGTGTTTTTCTTTTCTTGCCTAAGAAGTAAATCCAAGATTCTTATTGTGACACAAGATGCTTTCCATAATACAGTTCATACTCAGGGTTCCAGCCTCAACTTCCTCCATAAGCAACCTGGATGCTTACATTTCAGCTACTTCAAATGATGTATAATTCTCTGCATTTGAAAGAACGTCTAGCCTTTGAGACTCTTCATTCAATTCACCAAGCTTGGATCCTTCTGTGTTCATTCCACTCAACCTCGGAGACTTGCTTTAAACAACAACTCCTTAACACATCTTCTGTGACAGTCTAAAGTAAAGCCAGGAGCATTTAATCTGTTTTATAATTATTTTAAAGTGTGTTCTTATGGATTGGGATACGAGATTTTTATGGCAGGCCCTGAGCCTATTTTTTTCTTTCTCTTCCCATCTCCTTTCCTTGTGTGTTCCTCCTCTTACTTCTCTTTCTTCAACTCCTCCTCCTTCTTAAATCCCTTCAGATAGTACAGAGTCTTTTACATATTAGATGCTCAATAAACGTTTGTGGAACATTGGTAAATGGATTTGGTAAACTGACAAAGAATGAATAATGCATATCATGGTGTGTACATCTTTAACAACCTGAAACTTTTTTCCCTTTATATCAAGTGATACAAAATATCAAAAACAACAACACATCTATAACATACAGATACATTTTCATTCACCCCAGTCTTTACTGAGGTCCTTCCAGTTCTCTTTATTCAACTTTGGTTCTTTGATCAGTTTGTTGATAACTAATGTATAATCTCATGTATCTCTTTAGAAGTTCTAAAATCCTGATATAGACTATGTGCAATAAATATTCATTAATTAAATAAGTACATTATTGTCATTTTTTTTAACCTTTCAGTGTAACTCTTGAACCAATCATTTCTTCTGCATTTCCAATGTGTCTCTTTTTGTACAGGCACCAGTCACCTCTCGATTACTACAATAATGCCCCTTTTTTAAAAGGTGTGGTAGGTATTATGGCCAGAATGATCTTTGGGTTTTTTTCACCTTCTAAAAATATTTTTTTTATTGGAGTACAGTTGATTTACAATGTTGTGTTAGTTTCTGGTGTACAGCAAATTGAATCAGTTATACATATACATATATCCACGCTTCAGAATGATCTTTGTTAAACACCATTTCCACCAGCGATATTTCATTGCTGAAAACATTCAGTCAAATCCAATGCCGTATACCTTAAAGTCAATGTTTAAAACTTCCCATCAAACAGAATTAGAGTACAAAATATATGTCTGCTTCTATTCTAAGCTTTTGTATTATATATACAAAGATAAATATATGGTATCCTTGAGGGGCCTGTCACCTTGTTGGAGGTGTAGACCCATAAGCATATTAATTCAGTATAACATGCTAAATATAAAAATATACAATAGGTGGGATTTCCAGTTTCAACTCAGACATGTAAGGGCTCAGAATTCCTCATACCTGATCTTACAATAAGAAAAATCTGGAGAAACTGAAAATCAATGATTTTTCTTGGACCCATCAGAGAACCAAGTTGCAGGGTAAATGATCACTGTGAAATCTGGAGACAAGTTCATCAAGATCACCTAGAGACAAGCTCATCTTAGAGAGATACTGCAACTGAGATTTGCTTAGAGAGAACAAAAGCTGCTGAAGCCATAAACTGGTAGGAACATTAAGAGGTAATTTAAACAAATTACTAAGGATGAATTTGGTCTAGCATGAGAGGCAGGAACTCCTGGAGGGCCACAATATTAAAACGCCACAATATGTTGGACATTTTCCTCCAGGAAAAAATATACTAAGATAGCTCAGTACTGGAATCTCATAAGACACTGTATTTTTGACATGTCACTACAGGAAATTCTAGGAGTATTATAATGTTCATTTATAAATGAGTAAACTGAGACCTTTCGTTAGGTCTCTCATATCCCTCTTAGGTGCTAGAACAGTACTAGCCTTTGAATAGGTAAAGAATAAATGTTAAACTGATAAACTAAATGAAAAATTTTGTGCATTAATGACAAACAGTTTAGGCTGATTAAAAGTAGAAATTCTCCATATTCTGGAGCATGACTGGAAACTGTCAAACATTTGTACAACACTCAATCCTTTTGGCCAATTAGTTTCCTTCTCAAAACATTCAAATTCAAAAGAAAAAGTGGCATTAAAAAATGACCTACTTTTATAGCTCTAAGCTTCTGCAGACAACTGTATTACCTATAAATAGCGATAGATACATAATAAGGAAGACTATTTTTTCTGTTTTATAATCAACATACAGATTGTAAACTATAAATGTTCTAAAAGTCATCATAACCAAACTGACATTTAAGTTAATGAGTTTATTCAAACACATTTTAATGGAATATATATATTATCATTACAAAATATTGAAATTCAATGTAATTGCATATGACTCATAAAAGAAGACATAAAGTAGCTTTATGTAGTTCTGAGGCAATATACGCCATCAGAGACATTTTGGATCAGGTGTCTGGAGTCCATAGTTATCTTAATTGCTCCTGGGACACATGCATATGCATATGCAATCTAGGAAATTCCATGATTTTTGTTATGTTTCACTTAACTTTTTTTACTTAAATATGATAAGTAATAAATTACATTTCTAGCAAAAAACTGATTACTATTAATTATTTGCAGTTTAGTATATTTAAAAGCATGTTGAAAATGATAGTTCAGTAATCTTACATGGATTCTGAGAAATAGCTTTAAATAGCAGAATAATATAAAATTGATTTTTATACAAAATACAATACATAAAACATAAATATGACAATGCATTAATTAAGGTTTATGACTACCCAATTTTAAACTAACATTAACATTTAAACTTACAGGGAAAAACAAGGATTTTCATTGGTATTTTAATCATTATTTTTCTAATTTAAAAATGACAGCCTATGTATAAATCGATCAACATACAGCATTTAATGCAGTCATACTTTGGTAAACAGTCCATTGGATCATCAGTTTTATCAACAAAAACAATTTGGTCACTGTGATGGTGGGTGTCTAGTAATTGCTTCTGCATATTGCAATAGCAGTTAAGGCCATTTCCTCACTGGAAACTGCTATGCCTTATTCATGTGACATTAAAATTATTAGCTCTGCTAAGACTGTAAAATGGTTTAATCAATATAAATGCTGTTTATGTTACTCTGATAATGATTCATTGTCTCAAAATATTATCCTGGAGAAAATTTTAAAGGTATAAAAATGTTTTTTATTTGTTTTTCAGAAATGAAAATCATGCCTACAATAATTGTCTTTATGTGGGAATTTTATATCTATTTATTTTTACTTAGTTTTCTAGTCTGTAATTCAATATATTTCAGAAGTGTTTACTCATTAAAATACATATCTTGCACCTTACCAAATACAGTAAAACAGGTTCTTTTATTATATAATTCTTAAATATTCATATTTGTATTTTGACTGTTTATTGCTTACTATTTATTATAACATATTTTTAAATTTGATTATATATGCCTTATTCCTTTTACCGAGATACTATCAAGAAATAATGCTATTTGTCCAATTTAATTTTAGAAAAATATTTGTAAAATTTCTGATCTAATACCTTCTTCTCATTTCAAAAAATAAAGAAACTATGGACCAAAATGATTACATTTTCCCCCAAAATGACACAACTATCTTAGTACAGAAACTAGGTGTCCAGATAAGTAAGGATTTTGTTTTTATATTTATCCAAGTTGCCCCCTATCTAATAGCTACATTTTCTCCACCAGTTTTCTCATGAAGTTTGAAGGAAGGTAAAGAAGTACACCTGGGAACTAGAAATTTAGAAAAGAATCATTAACAAAATTAATCTATCACATTTACTTTGGGATATGGAAAGTTGAAAGTACCTTAAGGTTTTGACTGGGAAATCGATGATACAGCTGTTCATGATTTCAATTTATCATAAGGAATAAGTGATTTTGATTTAGTTAAAATCATGAAGCTATAATATCATATGTTATTTAAATGATATTGTATATATTACATATAATATATATTTTTAAATGCATGAGTAAAATGAAGGAAGTTCTTTTTGGGAAGATTCTGTATTTTACCATCTCAATGGCAGTCAAAATAAATATTTCAAGGGAAAATGCCTGATTTTATAAACAAGAAATCATAATCCATGACACTGAGATTTTAATCAATTTGCTTCCATATGCACAGATAAGATTAGGTGCTCAAAATTAGAGCAAGTACAGCTATCAATTCCTTTCAACGATTGCCTCAGTGGGTTTGGATGACTGTTGTTGGTGGTATCAGTTTGTTACTTCCGTTAGCAATGATAATGAAAATTGTCTGCCATAATTTGTTCTGATAAGTCTTTATATTGTCATCTCTTCAAAATTCTCCACCTAAACACTAAGAAAGCACTCCCAACACTCTCTTTCCCTCTACTTTGTTTTTCTTCAAAGTGCCATTCCCTACTGCCTGCTTTCTGATGAGAAGACCTGTTATCCATGAGGACAGGGAAGTTTGTCCTTTATTCAAGTTGCATTCCCACTACCAAGAACAACGTGTGGCCTGGGTAAGCATGTAAGAACTTAATATGTATTTGTTATGTGAACAAATTTAAAAAAGAAGAAATAATAAATTAATAAGATTAATTTGGTAAACAGATAATATCCAATATCTCCATTGTTTCTGCAGGAGCTGGTTAGATATTAACTTTTTAAAAAATTACCAATATCACTTAAAATTGCTTTTGTTATTTAAAAGAGTCCAAACAAAATGCAAACTAAAACTGTTATATTCTATGTTTTTTTGGATTCACTGTTATTGTACCTGAAGTTATAACCAACAAGTCTTTGTTGTATTTTCAAACTATTTGTTATGCCCAAGAAATGGAATAGTCTTAAATGCAACATAATTCTTAGGTTTTCAGGATCTATTATTTATCAATAGTTTTCACAAAATATATACAAATGAAATGTTATTTTTTAAGCCTAAAGGATAGATGACTAGTAATTTCAAATTTATAAAAGGAAAAGTAAATGGCTTAAATTTCAACTCTGTTTTCAAAGTTGGCAAACAGTTAATATCCAAAGTTTTGAAAGAGTAACGTACTAAAACTTAAAACTTTGTTTTGGTTTGCTATTCTAAACTCATGGGATCACATGTTATTTAGTTTCCCAGTACATAACTTATTTTGGAGTTGTATCTTAGGGACTTCTGAATCTATATCAGGATGCCAAGGTCAGGCCCGTTACTTAATCTCATTATCTACTTGAAAACAGAACCTCCGTTTCTTTCTTTTGGGGAATACCAGAGTCCATTGAAAATGATATATATATATATATATATATATATATATATATATATATATATATATATATATATATATATATATATATATATATATATCGCCAATTATGTAGCTGAACAAATGATTTTTTTCTGTTAATCGACCTTCCCTCTCCCTCCCTCCCTCCCTCCCTTCCTTCCTTCCTTCTTTCTTGTTTTTGGAGAAGAAAGTTGGCAAGCAGTTTGTATATTCTTGGAGCAAAAGTACACAAGTAGGGCAGATGTTCTAATTTGGGGCTTTATATTGGTCATCACTTTGAACCCCTTCCCAATCTATAGTCTCATAAAGCCATACTGTCAGAGTATATAATGTGAGAGCATATGATGATCTGACATTTTTCTGAATATCCACTAAATTTCCACACTGTAGTTTCATTGTATAGAAAGAGGAACAATTTTCTCCAATATGTTCCTTACACAATTATCTTGAAATGTCAACTTCATCTTCAGCTCAGATATGAAAAGGAATTGGATGCCCTATAATTCTTCATGACACCTTATTTAATTTTTATGGTGTTTAAATCAATGAGAAAAGTATAAAAGAGGTTAAGGAGAATATAAGATGTTTAAGGTGTCAGTATCAAACTAATATAAAATGAGTAATAATAATTGTATGTAACTAGCTTAAAACATATGGATTCAGGAGACTTCCCTGGTGGTGCAGTGGTTAAGAATCTGCTTGCCAGTGCAGGGGATATGGATTTGAGCCCTAGTCTGGGAAGATCCCACATGCTGCAGAGCAACTAAGTCTGTGCGCTACAACTACTGAGCCCACGTGTCACAACTACTGAAGTCCTGCACGCCTGGAGCCCGTGCTCCACAACAAAGAGAAGCCACCGCAATGAGAAGCCCATGCACCGCAAAGAAGAGTAGCCCCCTCTCGCCGCAACTAGAGAAAGCCCGCACAGCAATGAACACCCAGCGCAGCCAAACATAAATTAATTAATTATTTTTTTTTAAAAAAAGTATGAATTCAGATACCTCACTTTCCCTCAATACTACATTAAAGAATGTGCAACCAAAATCACTTAACACTGAGATACTAGGTCTATGCTTCACAAGCTATGACTCTTCAAATCATGCAACAGCAGATTCGGATAAAACCAGTGAGTATGTGAGTGTAATCCAGTCAACTACTCATAAATCTCTCACTGATTTACTATTTTGAAAATAATTCATTTTGATATTCACTCATCCTTTCATTGCCTGTCTTTTCATAATTCTATTTGTTTACTTGTGTTAATAAAGGAAATAAAGGAAAAAAATTCAACATAAGCCAATCAAAGTTCTTCCATAGAGCAGGCTCAAATACAGCATAGAAATTTATAATTAGTAGCTAAATAAAGTTTCTACTTCAACCTTATGCTTACCAAAACTAATAATAATGCCAATAATAATGCCAAAACTATTCAGTAAATACAATGAAAACTGTTAAAAAATAATAATGCCAATAATGGGATCTCCAAAATATCTATATAATTTATATAACTAATATATAATATATATACAACTACATACAATCTCCATGTGCAATTCTATATATAATATAGAAAATTGTCTTTATTTATATTTGTAGCAGCTTCATGAGGTTGTCAGAATAGATGTCAGCCCCAATTCATAGATAAGATGATGGTGGTCAGAGGAGTTAAGTGCATTACTCAGGATGCTTATCTCATCTAATTTTTGTATCTATAGTCAATACCAGTTCTTCTGATTCCTTGTCCAGTATTTTCTTCCTTTAAAAACCCCATAACTATAATGATAAAGACATCTTTATAGTTTATAATAACTACATCCTCATGGGTCAATAATCACTATTAAAGAATCTCCGAATACAAAATTACAGCCTCTCATAATGTTTTTAATGGAACTTTTGGTTATAGAGTCAATACATTCCGTCTGAATAAGCTGCCATTATACATAGGATGTAATTTTGTGGGGAAAAATGACTGTAATAATACCTGCTGGTCTTCACTTCCAGCCAAGTTATTCTATAACATAAGTTTAATGAGATCCAATGAAATCTCCAGATATTGAAACATTATATAGCCATAAGTTATACATTTCTGCAGTATATTCAAGGCTGTGGCTGCTTAAGTAACCCTTTTATCCTTTTTGTTTGTTTGTTTAACTAATTATATTCTGGAAATATTAAAATTGAGACCTTAATTTTTCTTAACACACCACTGCACAAAAAATGACACTTTTTAATGAACAGTTTCTTTTTACCAATATTTGTTGCATCCCTACCCCAACCTCTAGAAATGTAGCTGCCTTTTGAGAAATGTCCTCCTAAATTCTTGGATTCTACTACTAAGTCAATCAATACACCTTAAATGAGGAAAAATTCTCTCTCTGACAGATGGCATAGATCTATACTATAATTGCAAACAGAACTCTCATTATCTCAGTTTCATCATTTGTAAAATAAGCAGATTGGATATCAAGTATTCACGCTTCTTCAATTCTAAACAGTCCATCAAATTTATGTTGGTTCCCTGTAAGTATCAACTGTTTTTTACTCATGACAGGTGGCATAGCCCTTGATGAAAATAGTTTTACACATTTTGGAAAAATTTCAGAAACCACTCAACCTATTTTTAATGAAAGTCATTTAATAGAGACAATTGATTATTCAATCGATAAGAAACCCAAACAGAGTCTTTGTCATTCACAACAATAGGATCTCTACCAAGTCTCGGACAAAAGGAACAACTGAAGGGACACGGTGACTGGAGCCCAGGACCTGGCCACCTGTGATGGATTGGAACCAGGCCAGGTCTGCTCAGATGAAACTAAGGGTGAAACGAGTGGCAAGAGAGAAGCCAAAGAGGCCATGCTATTGTCAGCACTGTTTTAAAAAGTAGAGTTTCAAAAACTCACAAGTTTGGGGTGCGGAGGCAGGGCATCTTCTAAACATTTTCCAGGCAGCTTTTCTTCTGTCGGACAAAGGGAATTCTTTGGTAATGTGTATCTTGGAATTTCTTACAAGGGAGGAAGCAATCAAGGACGCTCCGAAGTAGCTGCAGAGAGGTACAAAAGATTTCTGGAGGTAAATGTGTTCCCAGAAGCCAGATGAAGAAAATGTTTCAAGAGGAAAATACTAATAAATGGAGTCAAAACCGCTGAAATTATTCATTCTCCCCAGGCACCCATTTTGACTTCACAAGTGGCAAAACTAAATCTTCCTGGTTCTTTTTTCCATGTAGATGACACAAATCTATATCCTTTCTGAGTCTGATCCTGTCCTTCCAACCATTTAAATGACCAAGATCTGTATTTACATTTGCTCTGGAATTCTATCCTCTTTCTCTTCCCCCTAAATCATTTAATATTCACGGGGAAATATCAAGTCATCCTTGAATACTCCTTCCTCCTCATCCCTTTGTTAACAAGTTCTATAGTTTCCTTCCACCAACTCATGTCTGTCACTTTCTACTTACTTTATTACCTGAATAGCTGTAATGAAATTCTGACTGTACTTGATGTTTCCAGATTTTTCATCTTCAAATTACAATGCAAAGACATTTCTTCCAAAGCCTAGAACTGAATAATAAATTCCACTTATAAAAAACCAAACCAAACCAAACCAAATAAGCGAACAAACAAAAACAATAGTTCTCCATTACCAATGATCAAAAATATAGCTTGGCTATCGCCAGATTTGTCACCAAATTCCTTTCCTATGACCCTGTGCTTAACAATACTTGAGTGACTGTATTTCCCCAGAGTTGTCACTCTCTTCTGGAAGTAAACTGTTTTGGAGACAGGAATAGCTTTTTCCCATAATAAAGATTAAAGGTTTGCTTCCTAATTTATCATAGTTCCTTCAGTTCTACCAAAAGAGAGAACGTCTTCCAACACTTTAATTTTATAACCTTTTCTTTGATTCATCGTAATAGAACTTCTCTACTTTGTCTTACATTATGATAATTTGGGCAAAATGTTTTACTTGTCCTACTAGAAAGTAAGCTTCTATAAAGTATTAACTATGTACTTTTTATGTGTGTCTGAATTTACTACCATGGCCACCAGATACCTTGTATTTCATAGATACTCAATATATTTGTATTGAATATACTTTTATTAAATGTTTAGGGTACCTTTTCCCCTTTGCTTGATACAGAGAAGTGATAGCACTTTTTGCATGAAACACATAAAAAATGCAGATATAAATAAATTTTTGTAAATTGAGTCACATTTTACAGTGAAAGTGCATAACTCAAAAGATGATTTGACTTCATTTCTCGATTGACAGAGACTGTTAAAATTTCAGTTTTCTGCTTCAAACTCTCTGTCAAGTATTTAACAGTCTGTAAACAAGTAGCTATATTAATTATGGATAATTACACACAAATGTAATTGCAAATAGTTTAATGTATTTGCATTTAAAAGTGTTGACTATATACTAAATCTAAATAATCACTTTCTCCTAAACATTTTGTACACTTCCTGAATTTTCCAAAACACATTGTGACCATATCCTAAATCTATGTCCAACTTTAAAATACATAAGAGAAACAGTTATTTTTCCATAAATCTCATTGCCTTTCCATGCACAATTGCTTTCATAGCTTAAAATTGATAACAGAAATACTATTTGTAGACTGTGTGATTACCGTCTCTGGAGTTCAGAGAGTCCCTAATACAAACTCCCTTCCCTTGATGAGTTTGTATATAGGGAGACGGTCAATGTCATTTTATGTGCACACATCACCTTGTGTATAAAAATGAGCCAGAATTCTTTAGACGGAAACGTAGTTTGTGATACAGTTGAATTTTGTGGAAGTTTACTAGTAAAAACTACCTCAAAGCTTTTGCGATCCTCTAAAATATAAAATTCTTAGAAATTTTGTCTTGAAATATAGAAATATGAAAAAAAACTTATAGGGAGATTGTGTGATAGGTATGCAAACTTAATATTACCTCATTTAGGAATTTCAGAAGTACCTTTTTTATATTTCACACAATGCTATCCTTTATACGTAGGTGTAAGGACAAGAGCTGTCAGTGCTGCCGTCCTGTTTACGTGCGCTGATAGGACTGATTTGTTACCTGAGGCTTCTTCCACCCAGTGTACACATGTAGTCTGTAATCAGCCGCCATAGCCACTACTGCAAGACCATGACCAATTGCTGCTTCAGAAGCAGCATTTTGCCTCACAGACTGAATGATTCATGGGCTCCAAAGGAACTATTGCATTTGAGATGACCGTACGACTGCATGATATGTCTGCTGCTGCCTTTTCCCAGAGTTGATGACTATGGGTATAAATCTATATTTTGCTTCAGTGTTGATCTGCAGTATATTTTTCTTCTCTGCCTGATTGTAGTCTGCCTCTATTCTCCACACAGGCTTTATCATCATCTATTCTCTTCCAGACTCCAACTCAATAAAACTGCGTTTCCAGGAGTCTATCTTTAGTATTGACACATTGTACAACACAGATTCCTCTTCAAAAGCAACCTCCTTAATTTTCTATGCCTATGATTCATTCTAAATGATTTTATAGTTCTTAGAGCTACATTATTCTTCACAAATATCCCCAAGGCATCATACAAGTAATATATGCCCAATAGCAAAATCTCAAATCTGGATTCGTAAGTTTATAATTGAAGACAGCTATTAGGTGAGATTAGCTAAAATTTGCCCTTATACCTATGTGCTTTTATTGTTGAAAAAACACTAGCATAGAGGAAATGCTTCCTCTATTTAGGGAAAAAAAGAATTTTGAAATATATTAAAATTATACACATATAAACTAATATAGTTAATAGAAGTATATTGATAACTAAAAAATATATTTAAAGAATCTATTTTATAATGCTGTGCTAATATCATGCATATGACCAAAATATTTTTAAATAAAAATTTTCTTCAAATTTTTAGTAGCTGTTTATTTTTCAGGATTCATCTTTACTGCTATTACTATAAAGTCATTGTCTAAAGTATTATTTCTAAATGTTATTGTGAGAAAAGAAGATTAAATAATTAAATAATATTAAGATAAGTAGAGCAAGTGATAAAGAAAATTAAAAATGACCACAAAATTGAGGAGAAAAATCTCATTGAAGAAAAAAGGTAAGCTAATATAAATAAAGATACATTCCTTTCAAAAGTTTAACAAATAATAAATGAGCACCTTCCAGATGTCAGGTACTATGTGAGACAAAGATAAATAAGCATACTCTGTACTTTAAGGACTCCATGGCCTAGAGGATACCAGGGCATAATCTTAAAATGTAAATGTGTAAAGTAAGAACAGTATCACAATTGCAGATATGTTTTCAAGGACTAGAGAGGAGAAAGGAAGGAATCTTGCAATAGGAACAATAACATCTGAACCAGGTTTTATTTTGTGTCCATGGTACAACAAAGTGAACAAGTGGAGTGTACAAAAATAAGCACTTGAATGAATAAACTCTTGGAGGCACAAAGCAGGTTTGTGTACAGGGAACAGAGTTTCATAATTTGAGTCTAAAGTATCAGATACAGAGAGGCTGGAGGGACAGAAGTTAGGCTGGTCATGCAACATCATAGATCATTTTAAGAAAGTTTGGCAAAGGGGTGCCATTAGAGAGCAAAAGCAGTTAATGACATTTTCATCGTCATTTTTAAGTAAGGAATCTAAAGATGTCAATTGTTAGGTAACCCAGCATTTGGGAAAAAGTCTATAGTCAAGACAATTTTTGTGATGTGTGTGCTCATAAAAAAAGACTGCTAATCCCAAAGTAGCTTTATAATTAGTCTCTACCTCCTAATCCTTCAAAGAATCGATAACTGTGTTTAACTTTAAATAATTTTATGAATTCTGATCTGCTTGAAAATTTCTCTTTACAAATCATCAATTCACCAGATGTGGATTTTTTTTTTTTTCTAAAATACTTTCCCTAGTACATGACATTCACCTGTACCATTGTTTTCAATACATGGATTTCTCTGCAGTACAAACTTCACTGAAGTTGATTGGAAGGAACATCAAGAGATGCACGCAACTGTGCTACCAGGTGACAGCATGGGTGAGGAATAATAGAATAAGCTATCTACCCAATTGATAGAGCTAAAATCTTTCCAGTTACTTGAAGAATCCAAACTCACAGTTGGATCAAAAAATAAAAAAGTAAGAACATGTATAGATAAGACATAACTATGTGGATCTTTCCATTTACAATGTAACATAACTCCTTTAAGATAATAACTATGGATATTTAACTAGATAATTGGGAGACTATCTGATGATTGTAGTGCCTACAATTACAATATATATTATTGTCTTTTCCACTATGTTTACCTTTATAAATAATATCACTGCATATATATTGGTGTTGCATTATTTTAATGTTGCCTTTTCTACATCTGCACTCTCAGTGAAATATCTGTATTTGTATGTTTCATCCAGTTCTATTTGGAATTTGCACTTGGTAAAAGTGATAGCAGACATGACAGAATTCTACATAAATTCATTGTATCCTTAGTTTTACATATATTGAGAATCAAACATTGAGAGTCATATATTTATTTACCACAGTCTGCTCTCTTACCTCAGCATTGATGTCTTGTGAGATATTGTTTCTGGAAGCTTCCTATCCCATTGAATGATTAAACTGCAGCCTACTTTGCATTGTAATATATTTAAATCCTTAGGGTGCAGCTTCTTAGCACTTATAATTGGAAGACATTTCCTGGATGCACTTTATATCCATTATATATAGATTACAATGGATTTCCAATAAAGGAAGATAAACCAACCATTAAACTCATCTATGACAACTATAAAGCAACTGTGCTTATTCTAGCTACAAACCATCACCATTTGTCAAATGTGGGTGATGGGCTAGTACAAATTCCTTGTGTGGTGCCACTAATTACAGTTACTCTGAGCTAAAGATGTTTGAGGATAAACTGATTTAAACCCTATATACATTACAAAAATACCTGTTTTTGTTACATCAAGTCTTTTTTTTAAGTTGGCATATTTGTCACCAAGATACATTTACTTATAAGCCATAAATTTACTCCATGGGTCTTATATTTTATTGAAAATATCAAGATTACAAATAAGTTGGTGAAAAAATGTGTTCATAAGTCTAAACATAAATATATATATATATATATATATATATATATATATAAAATCTCAGCCAAATTTAATAAAACAAATCCTGTAATTTTGATTTCTGAGAAAGTTATTTCAATCTGTGTCTTTTGAGAATTATTCCCAGACAGTGCAGTGGTATCATGCACAATCTTTTAAATTCCCCATAATGCTATTGTAATTATATCTCACTTTTTAATAGATGCACAGTCTGAGGGTTAAAAGATTAAGCAGGCTGTTCAAAATCACAAAACTAGTGAATGACAGAATCAGGTTTCAAATCAAGGTCTGCTGATTTCTAAATTTTTTATCCTCTCCCATGAACCTACCTCTCAGAACTGAAAATGTGACCCCAAATTCATTCACATCAGCATTAAAGTATCTTCATGTAAGGTACAGATTACCAAAACATTGCCAACACTAGTGTTTTGAGTATATTTAAAGAATTGTTCCTCTGTCATCCTGGTTTATTGCTGGATTTTTCTCCTTTAAATGCAAAGGTCTATGCTCTTTGACTGTGAGAGATTTTATTACAAAGCAATCAGTAAAGACATCTTGATGTGCCATCTGGAATTAAAGACGACTGAAGGGAAGAAATGAGGAAAGGTTAAAAACAACCAAATCGATGCAGTGTAGAAAAAAAATTGCTTGAGGTGGGAAGTAATTGAATAAAGACCTACATGGTGTAGATAACGTCAATGCAAGTTATTGCTTTTTGCACAATGTGTGTGATAGTTGAGAAGCCACATACATAGAGTAGATATAAGTTCGAGTGAGATAAATTCTACACAAGGGTGGCTTTTAGTCATTCTGGGTTAATCTATTTTTAGACTAGCTTCTCAAGTGTTACAGAGCAATTAGGATTTTAGCTTTCCTGTATAATAAAGTCTAATCTTTTGCAGCAATGAAAGCCACCACATTAAATAACTATAATCATTTCATAGGATTTCTTTTTCATATTAGCCTGTCAGTCACTGAATGTAAAACTTTAAGAGATTATTGCATAATGTAAATTTTGATACTGTTATATTAAAAAGCCCTTCATTTCTATCTTGTAAATATGTCAAGATGTAACTATAACAATACTTTTCTGGAGGTTGTTTCAACCACGCAAGGGAGTATACAGAAACTCTTGTAGGTGATCTAGTTTTACTGCTTACTTTCAACTTCACAATGACTTGAAAAAGTTGATAATTAATTATCTCCATTTTAAGATGGAAAAAAAAAACTCAGGGATCTTATTATTCCAAAGTCAGATAAATATATATTAATGGTGTGATTTGAATCTAAGTTTATCTGGCTTCAAAGTCTACCTCTGTTCTTTGCAAGCTTACTTTAGTTATATAATAGTCACAGTAAATGCATGCAAATAGTATGCAAATTCTAAATTAAATCCTCACCAGTGGTTTATTAGATGAGCAATGTGTGTTCAGTACTTGGATATACATGTGCTCTCTTCTTGAGAATATAAGGAAATATGTAATGTTATTTTCATTTTTGAAGGGCTCACAATCTGGATTGGAAAACATGGTAGTTAAAAAAACTAAACAATATAATACAAAGAAGCATGTAAAAGTTCCATATAGTGGAGGCTAGCATTAAATGCCATAAATGTGTGGGGCTTCCAGGAAAATCTTTAATGGAGAAAGGCCTTAAAGAATGGCTATTATTTACATAGTCATAAAGGAGGAAGTAGTGCTTTCACAGGAACCTGTTGGAAAGGGCTATTATTACGGATAAATGGGGAACAGAGCTGAGAAGTAGTAGAGGTGAGAGTATGGAGGCCTTAAAACCTACATGGTAATTTGAACTTTATTTTATTGTGATGCCTATTCATTAACATACTTTTTTATAGAGAGATGATAATGATTAAAGAATCTGTAAGCAGTGTTCAAGAGACATTGGGTTAAGAGTCTAGTCAGAAAGCATAAAGTAACGTGGACTTAGTGTAAAGTGGTAGATAGAAATGGATATATGTAGTGTAGTAAATGTATATCTAGTTCCCCTTTTTTTTGCTTCATAATGGTTATGATGGACCATTATGAAGGGAATATTGAGAAAGCCATTATAAAGGGCAAATCTAGGGGACTACATGTGTACTTCAGGGAGGATCAGTGATGTAATGGACATTTACAAGCAAGAGGGACCAAATATCATCCAAGGTTTTGAAGTGGTCTGGGCGAAGTATTACATAGTATAAAATTCTATTCTCTGTTTGTATGAGTTTGACTATTTTAGATACCTCATATGAGAACAAATAAATTGTAGATATCTGTTGTACAATATTGTGCTTATACATAACAACACTGTATTGTGCTCTTAAAAATTTGCTAAGAGGATAAATCTCAAGCTAAGTGTTCTTACCACAATTTTTTTAAAAAAGACAACTATACTGGTATGTTAGAAATGGAAAATTAGATTTTTCATGAATTTTAGATAACATTGGATTTCATTTGAAGATATTGTGAATAAACGATGAAAAGCATACTTTATTTTTATAATAAAAATTTATAAGTAATAATTCTAGAATAAAATACTCACCAATGACTAGACTGATTTTACTTTATTATACTTCATAGAAAAGATTAGAAAAGTAACTTACTTTGTATTTGATGTACTCAATTTTGTTTTATATATATAATGGCTTTTTATATAATTATAGTTGTCTAGTTCATTTTTAGAAATAGCATATACTATTTACTTATTATATAATAAGTACCATATTAGAATTTGGAGATGAGTTACATAAAACGTTCCCTGCTCTCATGAAACACACAGTGCATTGCTGGAGAGATGCGTAGAAGTATACATTTACAGAGTAATAGAATGAATGATATAGTAGTTATGGGCATAGAGTTATGGGACTTTGTAAAAAGGATGGTTCACTCAGGTAAAAGTGGTAGATAGATCTTCTTAAAAATACAGTCTATAAATAAAATGTGCAAAACAGTTTTATACACACATGTGTATATATTTACACTTTATAAGATACATATTTAAACTGCTGTAGTACAGAAAACATGCAGAAAGTAAGACTTAAAATGGGGATGAAGAAAAAACTCTTACTTCACCATCTTTTCTTGGGCCAGTCCTGTTCTCATGCTTTTAAAATACTAGCACAAATGTAGTTTCTGAGATTGTGTTTAAATTGATCTCTACTCCTTGTTATTCTCATAGGTCTCCCAGGAAGAATAAGCTGTTAAGCAGAGGCAGAGCAATTGTTGTAATATTTTATGGAACTCAGTGAAAAGATCTCATAAGCTATGACCTTATTACTTAATTAAAAGAGAATTACGCTTGAACCCATTCTCTAGGCTTAAAAGAGCCATATTTTATTCATTATTCTAGCTAGAATAAAGAGTTAATTTTTAAGAGTCACAGCTTAGCACCTAAGGGGATGATGCTCATAAATTTTTCACTCCATAGAGGGAATACTCACCGTGCTCTCGTACATGATTTTTTATTAGAGACACTCATAAGTCAGAAAACCTACTGATCCCTATGTCCATATGTGTAGACGTGTGTGCGCACATGTGTATGTAAGTATACATATGTGATGTGGTGTGATTGTGTGTATAATGGGCTTTGGGGGAAAATCTTAGATTCATTTGATGATTCATAAGAAAAAAATATGTTGTTAAAGATTATTACATGAAAAGAAATGTCATTTATCTTCAAATGTCATTTACTATCCCCTTGATTGAAATTTTAGCCATTTAATTCACTTATCAGTTACTTAGAGGCTAATAATCACACCTGTGAATTATTTCATTTTGCCTTCTTTCTATATATATGTCTGCCATTTATCCTTTTTGCTGCTTATTAGCACCTATACCAAAAAGTGGTAAGAAACAGAAAGTGAATATTTAATTTGACAATTTGCTACTTAATATCTTTCATACTAAATGATGTAAAATGATTGGCTAAATTGATATTTCTGGTTATCTTAGGATTTAATTTTTCTTTATGGCTTCTCACTTTGGCTGGAGCTACACTGGTGGAAGAATATATACAGCTTATGCCCATGGAGTACCATCACAGAAATTTTTTTTAACTTATACAGTGCTGTATGTCAATTATATCTCAAGAAAACTGGGGAAAAAAGATATTACTTTTTAAAAACTGTCCTGTGACAGGTGGAATAGGTTGGAAAGAAGAGGATGTAGAAAGAAAAGGTCTTTAAAAGTGGAAGAAGGAGGATACAGAAGTGAGAGAGGATATGGAGAAAGGGGGCTATGAGCTAACACGGGTAGCTGCCAGAAGCTGGACTACGCAATGAAACAAATTCTCTCCCAGAACTTTCAGAAAGGAATGCAGCCCTGCTGACACCTTGATTTTAACCCAGTGAGACCTATATCAGATTTCTGACCAAGGGAACGTAAGATTAAAATCTTTGCTTCACTGGGCCACTCAGTGGTGGTAAATTTTTAGAGCAGCAATAGAAGACTGATACATGAGATCTCAAGTCACATATGCAATTCACTTCACTTGTATGCAAGAGAACCACCTCATTATGAAACATCTCTGTTTTACACTCAGCTTATTTCACAGCTTATATGACATTTTCTGAGGAACCAGGTACCATAAATCTATAAATCCTGGGGTTTTCCTTTTTTTCCATAAGACATTCTCAGCAACAGATTGGTGGCTGCCAGAGGCTGGGATTGGAGGGTGGTTGAAATGGGTGAAGGTGGTCAAAAGGTACAAACTTTCAGTTATAAAATAATTAACTGTAGGGATGTAATGTACAGTATAATCACTATAGTTTACTATATTGAATATTTGAAAGTTAAGAGAGTTGATATTAAAAGTTCAATTAAAAAAATTGTAACTATGTGTAATGATGAATGTTAACTAGATTTACTGTGGTGATCATTTCATAATATATACATATATAGAACCATTACTAATGCTATATATCAATTATATCTCAATAAAAAATATTCTAGGCAACTAAGTGCATTCTATTGAAGAATTCCATATGAAATTTCCTTTGCTTGCCAGATCTGTCATTAACATGTTTAGAAGAAAATGTGATTGGATCAGCTGCTTTCATTCTTTCAAAGAGACACCCTCTCCCCCATAACTAGAGATAATGTGTTATAGTCTACTTTTCTTAATCCTTTCCTTCCAGACCTTATAGTTTTTTTGTTTACTTGTTTGTTTGCTTTTTTGTTTTTATAGGCTGTATCTCTAGATGTTCTTCTTTAAAGAATTTGAAAAATCGAACTTTACATCTATAGGTCCCTCTCTCAAGGTATTGTACAAATCCTGCTGCCTACCTGATTATAACTTTGACACAAGCAGGCAGGATAGAGTGCATAATCCCCAGGATAGTCTGAATGGATAAAAAAAAGGAAAAATAGTACATGGATAAAGCAACTCTAGGGTCTCCATCCAAAGCTGACTATATCTGGTGACGAAATAGGCAAAGTATTGATAATTTTTCCAATATAATAAGGGAAGTACAAAGTAATTTTGGAACACATTGGACACAGGTAATACTCTCATAAAGCACAGACATCTTTGTGAGAAAATGAATGGGATTACAATATGTCAGATGAGAAAAGATATCTTAAGAAAAGGAGGCAGTAAAGCAAAATAAAGGTGACAAATGTCAGGACATGTATTAATTTTAATGAGACATCTCAAAATGTTTATTTACTTTTAACCATAGGCTAGGGAATATATGAAATATAATTTAGAAAATATTGAAGTCTCTAAAGCTTTCCCCTTCCGTCATTTCTCTCAATGTTCACAAGGATGGAAACACAAAGATGGATTAAGTCAAAGGTTTTAAAAAATCAATTAATGAATATTGTGCTATAATTAAAAAATAAATAAATCCCTGCTGAAGAGGAAATAATACATGCCAAAACAATAAATGGTCATAAAGAAAACAAATTTTGTCAGGGGTAGGGGGTGGCTTTTAAAAAAGCATAATGGATAAATATATCTCATAATGTTTTATAGGTTTGCAATGCCATTGGGAACATTGTATTTATCAAAGTTTGAACTGTAAGAACAAACTAATATTCCTTCAGTGTATACACATCAATGATAATATATAGCATAATTTAAATTATCAGTATTTAGATCAAATTTGAATGAGACATTAACTATGCAAGACACATTTTTGTCTATGTATCATAAGTATCATTGGTTAAGAGCTCTTTATTGAACTAAGACATTTGAGGACTTGCAAAGTACTGTGAAACATATGTTTGAACTGCACAAAATGCTTAAGTCCTTAAATTTAGAACATATGTGTGTTTTTTTGCGGCCTTTGTAGTTTTAAAGACCAGTTGAGCTTAAGAAAGTTTTGAATGTGATTGCTGAATTTTCAAATCACAACTCACTGTTTAGTAAACTTGTTTCCATTCTAGCTTTTAAAATAGTTGGTGTTTATCTAAAACATAAACACTAGACATAAAAATAGTCCTTCTCTAGAATGAGATAAGTGTGAGTTTGTGATGCACTGTATACATGGGCTTGATCACCCACCCACACTTTCTTGTCAAGACACTCTTTTCCTGATCTCATCAGCAAGACTCTGAAATGTGGAAATTTGGCTGAAAGCGATTTCCTGTTTCTTGCCAGCATGTCTTAGAGATAGCACTGTCGAGAGTGTGATGTAAAAGAACAGACAGCTGTCCTCAACCTTGAAGACTCATCTGGTATATTAGTTTAGAAAACCAGCTTAACATCAATTTAACCTTTAAAGAGCATATTTAAAAATAAGTTTCTTGTGCAGTTGTCTATTACAAGAATATAAATTATTTTCCCACAAGAATAAAAGAAATCTGTGCTTCAAAATTAGCCCTATATAGAGTCCATGTCCTGAGGGAGAACCAGTTGTTTCAGCAGAGAACTTATCTGCACCACTGGGCTTCAACTAATTAATTTTATTTTCTAATAGTATACCTCAAGGAGGTCACATTATTAAACTTTGATTGAATGAAGTAGCAAGGCCAGAAAGCTTTGACAAGCAATAAAAATTACCTACTATTCATAGAAACCCAGAAAATCAAATACTCCTTATTCATTATTGAAAATGGGAGTCTGATGTGCTTTGCTGGAAGAGCCCTGAATTTAGAGGTAGGGAAAAATGTGTATGCCATTTGGATTTGAGCAAGTTAGTTGATTCTTTGAGCTGCACTCATCTGTAAAATGGAGGTAATAAGAATGCTTATTAGTTCATAAAATATTTTTGAGAATTAAAAGAAATATTAATGGTGGCATTATACATATTGATAACTACAAAAATATGATACACTATCAACATCATATATATATTTTAAATCAAAGACTAAAGTAAATATATCCTTTAATTTTCTGTGCCTTTGGACATTATCATACCCAGTTTCTTCTAATAAAATAAATTTTATTGCATATTATTCATCCAGAAATAATCAAAATTCCACAGGATAAGTCTAGAGGGCTATATTTCAAGGAGGGAAAAATTTCATAATGAAAAGTAATTGTGCCAAGAGGTTTCAGTAATGCTTGATAGGACTCCCTATGAAGTGTTTCCCCTTTCTGTAATTATTTAGTTTGTTAATAGACTCACTGGCTTTTCAAAGAGATTTATCTTTTCATACCCCCCTGATTGAATGCAGAAAAGCTGCCCTTATTCTTTCACTAAGCAGGAAGACCTCTGAAATCTAGGATGTTCCTTACCCAATACAAAGGAAGGAGTACACCAAAAGTATTATCACGATGAGGATCTGCTGCCCAACTGGGAACATTCTTTGGCAATAAGAGCCTGTAGCTGACCTTACTTAAGATCTGCCATTCTTGTCCTTATCTGTGGTGTCCCTTAACAAAATCGAGAGATATGCCACATCTCATACCCTATCTTTCTCCTATTGTTATCTCATCTTCTTTCCTGATATTGGCCAAACCACAGCCAAAAGCACATCTTATCTTACATACATTTATGATGCTGGCTGACTAAAACTCTCAAAAGTTGCACTGTTTCTGAAGCACAGCTTGAAAAGTACAGAAACTGAATTAATGATTCCTTCTTTTCATTGTTCTTATACTAAAAGTATTTGTAGGAATATTATTATGGAGTTAATTGAGATTCTGATACAAATTTAGCATCAAACAATGGAAGTATTATTTTTCCTACTCACCAACTCATACTCTCAATTCCTATAGTTAACTAGGAAGTTAACAGTTTCTAGAGTAAATTTACAGAATAAAAATAAAAGTATACAATTCAGTGCATATGTCCCTGTTGTTTATAAGAGAAATGTTGTTCTTTACCTTTTTTTTTCTTTGTAAATTAATGTATTTGGGTGATCTCATAAAATTAGGCAATTATAAACATTTAATACACATATATGGCATGGTTATATAATATGTTTCAATGTATCATCACATTTGATGTGATGCCCCTATTTAAGAACGTCTCTATAAAGCTAGGATTTAATTTTCTACCATTTGTGCACGTGGTAGATGTCAGGCTCTTTCTAAGATCTTGCTATGGCAGAAAATGCTGCAATAATTTCTCTGTATACTTGTATTAATGTATCTTAAAATATATTCCTGGAAGAGAGATTTCCAGGTCAAAGAGTAATGCTATTATTTTTTCCCCTTTTTTGTATTATCCACTTAGTCCAAAAAAATTGTACCCATTGAAATTCCCATCAAAAGTGTAAGAGTGCTTCTTTTCTCACACTGTTATCAACAGTGGTCTTTTATCATCTCTTTAACTTTTTTTTTAACAAGGATTTAGATTTTTCTCTATTTAATTATCATTATTGTCAACAGTCCTATATTCAGCAGCACAGTGTTACCCCCAAATTACCATCTAATCACTCATTCACCCAACAGCTTACACAATGGGGAAATCCTATGGGATCCACAGACCATTAAAAAGGCATCAATTCCATTAAATTTACTTCCTCCTCTATGAGTCATGCATGTGTAACAGGAAATGCATATATTCTGGCCATTTGCCAAAATGAAAAAATAACACATATTACCCACTCTAATTGAAAATATGTTCATTTTTGAAACTCATAAAACCTGCAGCTTGGTTGGGAAGATTCTTGATTTGTTGGGGATTTCAAATTTCCAATTTAATTAGACTTAAGTTATATTTCTGAGAAACTGAATTTTGGAGTATAAGAAGAGATATGAAGATGTAATTTCTTTACTATATGAATAGCCTGATATATAGGTATTTGAGTAGCTGTCCGTGTAATCTATAGCTCTCTCAACATATGAAACAGGAGATCAAAAAATTATATTGATGGAGAATATAAGAACCTCAAAGCTTAAAATAGATTATTTTAGTCCTCCCCCCACCTATGGCTGCTTTTCTTTATAATGTCCCCAGCTGTGGTTATTGAATGGTAAAAGCCTGATGCCAAATATACCCTGAGGACAAACTCTGATGAACACTTAGCAGTTCTCAGCCTGAAGTGCAATTAACTATCCCATCACTGGCCTTGTTTAAAATTTAAGGATATGGTAGCAATCGCCATATTTTCTGATAATAGATCATGATAAAATGTTTTTCTTACATTATTGAAAATGCGTTTGTTTTAATTGATGTATTTTAAGTTGATAACCTGAAATTTGATCCAAACATTTGCATATTCTGAGCAAAGAGATGTTTGCTACTTTCTTATGGAATAATTTCAGATCAAAGTAATGTTCAGTTAAGGGGGCACTCAGTTACTAGGACTTGAGATATATGTATAAAACTATTTTAAAGGGTAACATAAATGTGATATTTATCTAACTTCTTTTTCTAAGAACAGATATCTTCCAAAAAAAATTTTTGACTTCTGAAACAGATCTCCATGGGAGAAAATGCACATATTATTTCATCTTCAATTATTTTTAATATGTGCATGCATAGATAGTAGCTAGATAGGTAAATGGAGGTCTGAAATGACTGATGCCAAACATTTAGCAAAACTTCCAAACAAGGAGTGGAAATAAGATAGGGGACACAAAATCTTTTACTTTTACTTTCCTCAATTGGTTATTTCATTTTGATTTTTTGTTTGCCTGTTTCTTTCTCACAGTGAACATGTTTTTGGGGTTTCTTTTTAAACTTTGGAAATTTAAAATTGCCATTAAAAATGAACAGTTGGGGGACCTTCAAGATGGCGGAAGAGTAGGAGGTGAAAATCACCTTCCTCCCCACAAATACATCAAAAATACATCTACATGTGGAACAACTCCTACTGAATGCTGACAGAAGACCTCAGACTTTCCAAAATGCAAGAAAATCCCCACATACCTGTGTAGGGCAAAAGAAAAAAGAAAAACCAGAGACAAAAGAATAGGGATGGGACCTACACCTCTGGGAGGGAGCTGTGAAGGAGGAAAAATTTCCCCACACTAGAAAGCCCCTTCAATGGTGAAGACAGGGTGTGGGCAGGGGGGAAGCTTCAGAGCCACGGAGGAGAGAGCAGCAAGAGGGATGCAGAGGGCAAAGCGGAGAGATTCCCGCACAGAAGATTGGTGCCAACCAGCACTCACCAGCCTGAGAGGCTTGTCTGCTCACCCGCCAGGGCAGGTGGGGGCTGGGAGCTAAGGCTCGGGCTTCGGTCGGATTGCAGGGAGAGGACTGGGGTTGACTACGTGAACACAGCCTGAAGGGGGCTAGTGTGCCACAGCTAGCCAGGAGGGAGTCCAGGAAAAAGTCTGGACCTGCCTAAGAGGCAAGAGACCATTGTTTCAGGGTGCGTGAGGAGAGGGGATTCAGAGCACTGCCTAAAAGAGCTCCAGAAACAGGTGCAAGCCATGGCTATCAGCTCAGAACCCAGAGACACGCATGAAACACTAAAGCTGCTGCTGTAGCTACCAAGAATCTTGTGTACAAGCACAGGTCACTATCCACACACCCCTGCCCCTGAGAGCCTGTGCAGCCCGCCACTGCCAGGGTCCTGTGATCCAGAGACAACTTCCCGGGGAGAACACATGGCATGGCTCAGGATGTTGCAACATCATGCTGATCTCTGCTGCCACAGGCTTGCCCTGCATTCCAATTATAACTACCGTACAGCTCCCTCCCCCCAGCATGAGTGAGCAAGAGCCCTCTAATCAGCTACTACTTTAACCCTCTCCTGTCTGGGCAGGTAACAGACTCCTGAGGGTGACCTACATGCAGAGGTGGGGCCAAAACCAAAGCTGAACCCCAGGAGCTGTGCGAACAAAGAAGGGAACAAGAAATTTCTCCATGCAGCCTCAGGAGCAGCAGATTAAACACCCACAATCAACTTGAGGTACCCAGCATCTGTGGAATACTTGAATAGACAACAAACCATCCCCAAATTGAGGCGGTGGACTTTGGGAGAAACTGTAGACTTGGGGTTTGCTGTCTGCGACTGACTTGTTTCTGATTTTTATGTTTATCTTAGTATAGTTTCTAGCGCTTGTTATCATTGGTGGATTTGTTTATGGGTTTGGTTGCTCTCTTTTTTATTATTTTTTTATCGTTTTATTTTATAATTTTTTTATTTTAATAATTTTACTTTTTAAATATTTATTTATTTACTTATTTATTTTCTTTCTTTTTTTCTCCCTTTTCTTCTAAGCTGTGTGGCTGACAGGGTTTTGGTGCTCTGGCCTGGTGTCAGGCCTGAGCCTCTGAGGTGGGAGAGCTGAGTTCAGGACACTGCAACACCAAAGACCTCTTGGTCCTATATAATATCAATCGGCTAGAGCTCTCCCAGAGATCTCCATCTCAACACTAAGACCCAGCTCCACCCAACGGCCAGCAAGCTCCAGTGCTGGATGCCTCATGCCAAACAACTACATGACAGGAGCACAACCCCACCCAATAGCAGAGAGGCTGCCTAAAATCATACTAAGTTCACAGAAACCCCAAAACACACCACCGGACACAGCCCTGCCCACCAGAAAGACAAGATCCAGCCCCACCCACCAGAACACAGGCACAAATGCCCTCCACCAGGAAGCCTGTACAACCCACTGAACCAACATTACCTGCTGGGGGCAAACACCAAAATCAACAGGAACTATGAACCTGCAGCCTGCGAAAGGAAACCCCAAACACAGTAAATTAAACAAAATGAGAAGACAGAGAAATATGCAGCAGATGAAGGAGCAAGGTAAAAACCCACCAGACCAAACAAATGACGAGGAAATAGGCAGTCTACCTGAAAAAGAATTCAGAGTAATGATAGTAAAGATGATCCAAAATCTTGGAAATAGAAAGGAGAAAGTACAATAAACGCTTAACAAGGACCTAGAAGAACTAAAGAGCAAACAGGAAAAGATGAACAACAAAATAAATGAAATTAAAAATTCTCTAGAAGGAATCAATAGCAGAATAACTGAGGCAGAAGAACGGATAAGTGAACTGGACGATAAAGTATTGGAAATAACTACTGCAGAACAGAATAAAAAAGAAGAATGAAAAGAATTGAGGACAGTCTCAGACATCTCTGGGACAACATTAAACACACCAACATTTGCATCATAGGGGTCCCAGAAGAAGAAGAGAAAAAGAAATGGTCTGAGAAATATTGGAAGAGATTATAGGTGAAAACTTCCCCTAATGGGAAAGGAAATAATCAATTCCAGGAAGCGCAGAGAGTCCCATACAGGATAAATCCAAGGAGAAACATGCCGAGACACATATTAATCAAACTATCAAAAATTAAATTCAAAGAAAAAATATTAAAAGCAGCAATGGAAAAACAACAAATAACATACAAGGGAATCCTCATGAGGTTAACAGCTGATCTTTCAGCAGAAACTCTGCAAGCCAGAAGGGAGTGGCAGGACATATTTAAAGTGAGGAAAGGGAAAAACCTACAACCAAGATTACTCTACCCAGCAAAGATCTCATTCGGATTCGACAGAGAAATTAAAACCTTTACAGACAAGCAAAAGCTAAGAGAATTCAGCACCACCAAACCAGCTTTACAACAAATGTTAAAGGAACTTCTCTAGGCAGAAAACACAAGAGAATGAAAAGACCTACAATAACAAACCCAAAACAATTAAGAAAATGGTAATAGGAACATACATATTGATAATTACCATAAACATAAATGGATTAAATGCTCCAACCAAAAGACACAGACTGGCTGAATAGATACAAAAACAAGACCAGTATTTATGCTATCTACTAGAAACCCACTACAGAGCTAGGGACACATACAGACTGAAAGTGAGGGGATGGAAAAAGATATTCCATGCAAATGGAAATCAGAAGAAAGCTGGAGTAGCAATACTCAAATCAGATAAAATAGACTTTAAAATAAAGAATGTTACAAGAGACAAGGAAGGACACCAAATAATGATCAAGGGATCAATCCAAGAAGAAGATATAACAATTGTAAATATTTATGCACCCAAAATAGGAGCACCTCAATACGTAAGGGAAATGCTAACAGCCATAAAAGGGGAGATTGACAGTAACACAATAATAATAGGGGATTTTAACACCCTACTTTCACCAATGAACAAATCATCCAAAATGAAAATAAATAAGGAAACACAAGCTTTAAATGACACATTAAAAAAGGTGGACTTAATTGATATTTATAGGACATTCCATCCAAAAGCAACAGAATACACTTTTTTCTCAAGACCTCATGGACTATTCTCCAGGATAGATCACATCTTAGGCCACAAATCAAGCCTCAGTAAATTTAAGAAAATTGAAATCATATCAAGTATCTTTTCCAACCACAATGCTATAAGACTAGATATCAATTACAGGAAAAAATCTGTAAAAAATACAAACACATGGAAGCTAAACAGTACACTACTAAATAACCAAGAGATCACTGAAGAAATCAGAGGAAATCAAAAAATACCTAGGAACAAATGACAACGAAAACACGAGGACCCAAAACCTATGGGATGCAGCAAAAGCAGCTCTAAGAAGGAAGTTTATAGCAATACAATCCTACCTCAAGAAACAAGAAACAAGAAAAATCTTCAAGAAAAAAGAAAAATCTCAAATAAATAACCTAACTTTACACCTAATGCAATTAGAGAAAGAAGAACAAAAAAACCCCAAAATTAGCAGAAGGAAAGAAATCACAAGATGAGATCAGAAATAAGTGAAAAAGAAATGAAGGTAAGAAGAGCAAAGATCAATAAAACTAAAAGTTGGTTCTTTGAGAAGATAAACAAAATGGATAAACCATTAGCCAGACCCATCAGAAAAATAGGGAGAAGACTCAATCAACAGAATTAGAAATGAAAAAGGAGAAGTAACAACTGACACTGCAGAAATACAAAGGATTATGAGAGATTACTACAAGCAACTATATGCCAATAAAATGGACAACCTGGAAGAAATGGACAAATCCTTAGAAAAGCACAACCTTCTGAGACTGAACCAGGAAAAACTAGAAAATATAAACAGACCAATCACAAGCACTGAAATTGAAACTGTGGTTAAAAATCTTCCAACAAACAAAAGCGCAAGACCAGATGGCATCACAGGCGAATTCTATCAAACATTTAGAGAAGCGCTAACACCTATCCTTCTCAAACTCTTCCAAAATATAGCAGAGGGAGGAACACTCCCAAACTCATTTGACGAGGCCACCATCACCATGATACCAAAACCAGACAAAGATGTCCCAGAAGAACAAAACTACAGACCAATATCACTGATGAACATAGATGCAAGAATCCTCAACAAAATACTAGCAAACAGAATCCAAAAGCACATTAAAAGGATCATACACCATGATCAAGTGGGGTTTAACCCCAAGAATGCAAGGATTCTTCAATATACACAAATCAATCAATGTGATACAACATATTAACAAACTGAAGGATACAAACCATATGATAATCTCAATAGATGCAGAAAAAGCTTTTGACAAAATTCAACACCCATTAATGATAAAAACTCTCCAGAAAGTAGGCATAGAGGGAACTTACCTCAACATAATGAAGGCCATATATGACAAACCCACAGCCAACCTCGTTCTCAATAGTGAAAAACTGAAACCATTTTCTCTAAAATCAGGAACTAGACAAGGATCCTCACTCTCACCAAAATTATTCAACATAGTTTTGCAAGTTTTAACCACAGCAATCAGAGAAGAAAAAGAAATAAAAGGAATCCAAATTGGAAAAGAAGAAGTAAAGCTGTCACTGTTTGCAGATGACTTGTTACTATACATAGAGCATCCTAAAGATGCTACCAGAAAACTACTAGAGCTAATCACTGAATTTGGTAAAGGAGCAGGATACAATATTAATGCACAGAAATCTCTTGCATTCCTATACACTAATGATGAAAAATCTGAAAAAGAATTTAAGGAAACACTCCCATTTACTATTGCAACAAAAAGAATAAAATACCTAGAAATAATCTTACCTAAGGAGACAAAATACCTGTATGCAAAAACTATAAGACACTGATGAAAGAAATTAAAGATGATCCAAACAGATGGAGAGATATACTATGTGCTTGGATTGGAAGAATCAACACTGTGAAAATGACTATACTACCCAAAGCAATCTACAGATTCAATGCAATCCCTAGCAAACTACCAATGGCATTTTTCACAGAAGTAGAACAAAAAATTTCACAATTTGTATGGAAACACAAAAGACCCCGAATAGCCAAAGCAATCTTGAGAAAGACAAATGGAGCTGGAGGAATCAGTCCCCCGGACTGCAGACTGTACTACAAAGCTACAGTAATCAAGACATTATGGTTCTGGCACAAAGACTGAAATATAGATCAATGGAACAGGATAGAAAGCCCAGAGATAAACCCATGCACATATGGTCACCTTATTTTAATAAAGGAAGCAAGAATATACAATAGAGAAAAGACAGCCTCTTCAATAAGTGGTGCTGGGAAAACTGGACAGCTATATGTAACAGAATGAAACTAGAACACTTCCTAACACCATACACAAAAATAAACTCAAAATGGATTAACAACCTAAATGTAAGGCCAGACACTCTAAAACTCTTAGAGGAAAACATAGGAAGAACACTCTTTGACATAAATCACAGCAAGATCCTTTTTGATCCACCTCCTAGAGAAATGGAAATAAAAACAAAAATAAACAAATGGGACCTAATGAAACTTAAAAGCTTTTGCACAGCACAGGAAACCATAAACAGGACGAAAAGACAACCCATAGAATGGGAGAAAAATATTTGCAAATGAAGCAACTGACAAAGGCTTAATCTCCAAAATTTACAAGCAGCTCATGCAGCTCAACATCAAAAAAACAAACAATCCAATCCAAAAATGGGCAGAAGACCTAAATCGACCTTTTCTCCAAGGAAGATATACAGATTGCCAACAAACACATGAAAGGATGCTCAGCATCACTAATTATTAGAGAAACGCCAATCAAAACTACAATGAGGTATCACCTCACACCAGTCAGAATGGCCATCATCAAAAATTCTACAAACAATAAATGCTGGAGAGGGTTTGGAGAAAAGGGAACCCTCTTGCACTGTTGGTGGGAATGTAAATTGATACAGCCACTATGGAGATCATTATGGAGGTTCCTTAAAAAACTAAAAATAGAGCTACCATGTGACCCAGCAATCCCACTACTGGGCATATACCCTGAGAAAACCATAATTCAAAAAGAGTCATGTACCACAATCTTCATTGCAGCACTATTTACAGTAGCCAGGACATGGAAGCAACCTAAGTGTCCATCGACAGATGAATGGATAAAGAAGATGTGGCACATACATACAACGGAATATTACTCAGCCATAAAAAGAAATGAAATTGAGTTTTTATAGTGAGGTGGATGGACCTAGAGTCTGTCATACAGAGTGAAGTAAGTCAGATAGAGAAAAACAAATACTGTATGCTAACACATATATATGGAATCTAAAAAGAAAAAAAAAATGGTTCTGAAGAACCTAGGGGCAGGACAGGAATAAAGATGCAGACTTATAGAGAATGGACTTGAGGACATGGGGAGGGGGAAGGGTAAGCTGGGATGAAGTGAGAGAGTGGCATGGACATATATACACTACCAAATGTAAAATAGCTAGCTAGTGGGAAGCAGCCGCATAGCACAGGGAGATCAGCTCGGTGCTTTGTGACCACCTAGAGTGGTGGGATAAGGAGGGTGAGAGGGAGACGCAAGAGCGAGGTGATACAGGGATATATGTATACATATAGCTGATTCACTTTGTTATACAGCAGAAACTAATACAACATTGTAAAGCAATTATACTCCAATAAAGATGTTAAATTAAAATAAATAAATAAAGGTAAGATAGAATATTATAAAAAAATAAACAATTTTAGGCACATAATTTTTAAAAATTATCTTATTTGATCCTTAGGCACACACAGTAGTAGTTGCAGGGTCATTATTATTGGTTACACTTCAAGTCCCTGTGATAATCTCTCTATGTAAGTAGATGAGATTTTAGTGTATTCCTAGAGAAGGCTATTCAATACAAATTTTTGCAATAATGGAAATGCTGTATTAACCATTCTGTCATTAGTCACACATGGCTAGTTAGCACATGAAATGTACCAGTGAGCCTGAGAAACAGAATTTTAAAATTTTGTTTAAATATAAATAGACACGTATAATCACTACCCTACTTGACAGCATAGCTCTAGATCATAATCGGAAGTTCTTGTTCCGAGGAAAGCTAAGCAGTTAAAATGGTATCTTAGTGTAGCCTCTGAAAAACAGACTGATTTTCACAGATGTTCCTTATGAAGACAAGTTTCAATCTTTTGTGGCCTCAGCTCCTGGCATTAGAAGCAGGGAACGCACTTCACTGGCCACTCCCTGGCCTATTTAGTATAACAACTCATCCATTAGCAGTGGAGACAACATATTATTTGCTTAACTGCTTGATCTTAATAAGGGAGATGACACTTATTACACCAGGAAAAAAATTAGGACTGCTGTATCTAAGATGAAGTTATTTTTTGCTTGTCATGACGCGTGCAGTTCATAAACAGACTTAGTCTTCTTCTTTTCCTCTCTCACATTTAGATAATCACAAACAGAATATTAAAGAATTATTCTGTACCGTTCCATAGCCTAACCCGTGAATTCATTGTTAGAAACAGAATATGGGTAAGAATATAACTGTGTAAAGATTATGTTGATTCTTTAGATTCTATTCTCCCCAAAGCAAGACATTCAGTTAAAGAATACATGTATATTGACTCACAGCTCAAGAATGAAGAGTTTCCTCCCAGGAAATTCAAATCAATTAAATACAAATACATAATAATGTCCAATTGGTATAAGATCAGCAATGAACAAAGGAATGTGTTTTTAAAAAAGCATTTTGATCAATTTCTGTAGTCAATCAGATAGCAAGTCTATGTTAGAGGGGTATTGAGCAGACATACCTCTCAGGGTTTAACCTGTTTACAAATAAAGCATATCTTAATTTCCCATCACAACTAAGCTTTAGTCTTGCCATGTAATAAAAAATAAGCTTTATAATGTGTTAAGCACCATAATTTCAAAAATCAGAAGATTTAGACATAGATTTGAGTATTTAGTATATGTAAATTATATATAGACGTAGATATATAGAGATGGATGATATATAGATTTCAATTTAAATTAATTTTTGAAACCCTAAGGCATTAAATGAAATGTATAAGTTAAAAAAACACACACACAAAGACTTTCTTCTTTTCTTTTAATTCATGACAGATAAAATTAAAATGACTCTTTTTCATTTCTGGTTTTATTGGCATAGCTACTTTTAATTGATTATTTATCACATCTTCAGGATTTTTTTCTTGCAGGTTAGATCTTGCAAAATTAGAATGGGTGGGAAATTTTTATTGTCTTCTTGCATTCTTTTCATGGTTCATTCTGATATAGTTTACACTAAAATTCCATGGGAAAAATGTTCTGAAGAAACTTCAATCAATTCAACAGAAAAATAGGAAATTAACCTAACAATATCCTGTATTGATCTGATGCATTTACACTAATTACTTGAAAGTGCATCCCTCTCTCCGAAGAACAATATCCGGTATGCCAAGATTGTATCATCTAACATATAAATAACCTAAGCTAACACAAATATATACTTAATTTTCCATTCAGAATTGCCACTGCAGGGTGTTAAACGGTTATTACTGTAATGAAAGTGTTCCAATAATGAATTAAACAGTTTAATGTTTTCCGTAGTGCATTAAATGATTCAATGTGGAACTTAATCTTTAGAAATACTGAAAATGTGCAACCATTCCACACTATGAACTAACATACTCTAAATATGCTGTTTGGAGTTAACAGAATGTTTATACATGAGCTGAAGAGCTTAATGGCAACAGCAGTATGATTTTACCTTTAAGATGAAACATCAGAGAGAAGAGGTTTACTCTACTGATAAGTATTTCTGTAGAGCAATATTCCCAGCTGTGAAAATAGTAAAGCTGAAAAATAAGCCTCAGTGTCAAGATTATATTGAGTCGTTTAGATATTTGCTATAAAATTACATCTTTAGGCCACAAGGAATATCTAAACAAATATGAGATAAGACAAGTAGCAAAGAAAAAGGAAAGAGAAAACCAAGATAAGAGGTGCATTATGTAAATCTACAGATGCAGCTGAGGGACACCTGGGCATACTGTTACGTATAACGTAAGTATGCAAAATCACAGGGTGGATATGGGAATGTGGAGAGAGAAGGAGCAAAAGATATTGATAAGGAGTAGGCAGTGAAAGATCTCACAGCTGAAAGATTTCTATTCATTTATGTATTATTTTTCAGTCATGGAAGTATTAAACTAAAGGATGCCATAACCGAATCTGTAGTTTACAGGAGTCCAAGAGGCAATGTGATCATAAAATTCCAGGGAGGGAAAAAGTGATGAGATCTTAGACAGAGGATGGGTATGGAAATAAAGTAGAGTTAGCCTTTGGGGGCAATTTGGGAGATATCAAAAAAAAAGGGCGGGGGAGTTAAATGCTGAGAGTGATGGAGATAAAAGCATGTCCAATAACTTTCAAGTTTCTAACTAGGAGTATGGGCATTTGCATTTTGCTTTTGAAATGATTCAACAGTATAAGACAAATATATACTTTAGATAAGTAAGAGTTAGCAAAAGAAATTGCCTATGAAAGAAGAGTGAATGAGAAACATCACTTAATAAAAAATGCTATTTGGTTTGCCCCTAACTATTAGGGAACTAATCAAAGGGTGTAGTTTGCCATCAGCTCTGTACCAGCCCTTAGACCTGAAGCCTTTTCAAATGCACATGATCTAGCATGAATAGACCGCATTAAAAACAACCAATAAAATGTCTCTACTAGCTAGTAGTTTTACTACTTTTAATTATCTTTATCAGATAGACACACCAAACTACTTTTTTATTTTGCTAAATCACTAAAGAGTTGTCTGTTTCAGTATAAATTGAAAGTTTGCTTCACTTAAGCTTTGAATTCACAAGGACTATTTCTGTCCTTAACTAAAATTCAAGAGTCCATAGTATGTCCATGTTTCTAGTGTACATGTCATGATATTGCAATATTCTTAGTATTATTTGGATATTAAGCTATAATAATGAACTCTTTGGACCGCAACTGTTTGGTTTAGTTCTACTTGAACTGCTACTTCTATACTATAACCCCTATAAATTTCACAAAAGTATATGACTGTTGTGGGGTGAAGGGAGCAGTGGGGAAAAACATGAGGCCTTAAAGGAAGTTTACTTGATTCTCAGAGGAATGACATTGTGGCATTTATGAGTTTATTGGGATGTTTTAGTACCAGCAGTCTTAGAGTTCTGGACACCTAAAGAGTCCTGATCCTGTTACACTTTAACTTTTCTAATGATGATACTAAGCTCTAGCTCTCTTATTTAAAGATGCTTATACTAATTGTGTCAATTAGAAGACAAAACAAAAACAAAAACGTAACATATTTTTATATTATCCGAACTTCTAGTCAACTATAACTGAAACTGGAGGTGTGTGGAAACAGAGAGAAGAGATACTGATTAATCAGCATTTGGTTCAGTGCTTACTTATTTTTAGTTTTGTTTTGTGTTCCTTGAAAAGGATGACTGAACTAACACAAAGTATGGTACCTCCAAATGACTCAGGTATATCATTTCTGACTCCCTGTTTTTCTTATACATTTAAGCAAGACAGAAAAGTCTAGTAAGTAATAAACAAGATGGGTAGGAAATCCTCATTTTGGAAAAATGGGAATGTGAAGTTGATTGAATGGTTCTCATAGATTAGTGATTTTCTTTAGCAACAACAAAATTACTTTATAGTGAATATATAATTATTTTACTCCAGATGGTTTTGTCATCTCTTGCAAGTTTTAGAGCATTTTAGAAAATTTCCCTTGGGTTCTGTGAAATACTTCTACAATACTTGGTAACGTGTCAACACATCACTTTTATTTATGACTGTGAATTTTCACTATTACAACTAGTTTCTGTTAGTGGAAAAAGAAGAATGCATAAAGGTGATGGTGATAAAAGCCATGAAGACATTTATTTTGTGTAACTCCAGTGTGGGGAAGGGTAGCACATAAATTCATCTTGTCAGGAGCAGAAATTTTTTTGTTCAATTTTGAAGCAATAGATTTTTTTTTTTTTTTGATGAAAGTGGCAGGCATGTCTAAATATGTTCCAGGGAGCTGTCAGTAGTGATAGTTTGAGAGAAAGAACTGTAAATAAAGTGATAATTGCTTTCAAAGATTTGTAGATATTTATGTTCCTTTAACAGTAATTTAATAAACACTTTAATATGTACAGAATATTGATATTATATGCCCATTGAAAATCATTCTAAATAAAAAGAAGAACAACAACAGAAAGGTAAAGTGGTCAACGTACCCTAGGATGAATTCAAGATTTGAAAAATAAAGCATTTTTAAAAAGGTCTTAAACCTTGAAAACTTAGATGCACAGAGCTTACTTATGAGCTGATTATATAAAATTTTAAGACTGATGAACTTTGAAAACATGGGGATATAAATTGGCTACTACTTTCATTTCAGTAAATATTTGCAATACATTTGAACATCACCAGTTAGAACATTGGCAACATATGTTAGCATGATGCATTTAGCAAAATGACTTTTATTTTCTGTGAGATGCCAGAAAATGCTTGGGAAAAATTAAAACCCAAGTATGAGAGATAAAAAAAAAATAACAATCAATGTAGTAAAAAATATTGGAGACAAGAGATAGCTAGAAACACTACAAAGGGATTGGTAAACATTGAACTTTACCCAAAGACTGCGGTGGCGTCAGGACAGCAGATGGCAAAGTGCTAACAAGCACAGGAAGACGTCCAAAACCACTGGAAAGTATAATTCAAGAAGCTATATGAGGTACCAAGGGACCATATAGATGGTACCAAGTGTGAGGCAATCATCTGCACAGCCATAAAATAACCTTCACCTTTCCTGGCAGAGAAGGAAACTGCAGTAAACAAGTTCAAACTGGGAAAGGTACATGGTACAACGTTACAGATGAACTCATAAATGAGGTGGCAACTATGCACTAAGTGTCCTTCATAAAACCTGTCAGTGGGCAAATGGGAAACAAGGGACTGGCCGAGTATCAGTGCAAATCAATCCACATAACACTTCCCCTAACCAACCAGACGTGAAAGAGAGCAAGAGTTGCTGAGGATCATCATTCTCAGGTGGAAATATTAGGCTGCCATACTTTGGGAACCGCCTACAAAGAAAGGCAACCTGGGGATCAGAGAAGAAGTTGAGAGAGAGAGAGAGAGAGAAAGAGAGAGAGAGAGAGAGAATGAATAATATTTCTGTTATCTGGTCAGATAGCCCAATCAGATTTTCTTCTTGGATTTCACTGATTACAAAGATATTTAGACCATTGAGTGCAAATTGGAAGAGCTTATAATGATTTAGAAAGATAACTTGATTGTAATAACGTAGGCCATCACATTTCCAGACACTGAACGCACATCTAACAGTGATCCAGAAAGTATGAGGATTAAATACCTTACAGTATTATGAATTTGGATAATATCTGAAGCCTTAGCCACCCCCCCCCAAAAAAACACCTAAAAACAGACAAACAAATAAATAAAATTGCTTGAAGGAGTTTTAGAAAGATCCAAACTTGTCAATTTCGTTTTCAACTGATAAAACCAAAATTCTGTTAGAAAGTTTTCCCCATGCCTCCATTCCCCACAAACACTGTATTTTTGCTTTTTCTTACTGTATGTGTGTTGCGGGGTGAGGTAGGGGTGGGGATTGGGAGACATGGAGGGTATCAAAGTTTTAGTTTTTGTCAGTTCTCTCCAGCCAAAGACCACAAGTGGCACCAATTAAACAAGCTGGATTTAATACTCTTTGAAGCAAAGAGAATGCATACCTCCAGGATCTGTGAGACGTTTCATCAAGAAGGTGTTAGAAATAACTTGTAAGATTTGGGCTTCTGTTAAGTCATTTGGGAAAAGTTTAAAGAAGCCAGACTTTGCACTGGAGGCAGTGGTAACTCTATGACTGGGCATCTTAATAGATCTTATCTAAAGTGAAGACTAGCTCTGAGCTAAAGCTGTAATTGAGAAAAAAGCAGCAGTCACTCTTACTAGTAGGATAGAGGATGTTTGGTCATTTCTGTGGTTCGGACAATGATCCTGTTTGGTCTGTGTTCAGACATGATTATATAGTGGTCTTGATTTTGTGTTAATCCATCATGGCCACAGATTGGCCTTGTCTAAGGTTGATGCTCTGTGAAAGTATTTATGTTCATCAGGAGAGTACCATGCCATGAGTGCCAGGCCAGCTTGTAGCAACAAGGTCTAGGTTACATTGCTGGCAAGCACCTGGATAACAGAGGTTGCTTTTCTTTTTCTCAGTGTTTTACGGTAGATCCAGCTAATTGCTAGTAAGTGCTATATTTTCCAAATATAGGCCAATATAATAATGCTTTCCTACTCTCTATTATTGGCATAGTCGAACCTCTATTGCATTCTAGATCTGAGTTTCCTCTGCTTGCTTGCAAAGCCAGTTTGCATATTTGGTAAGTGTGATGTGTATTTATAAATGAAAAATGAAGAAAATTGTATTTCCCTTCATAAACATGATCCTCTTTCAATGTTTCTTATTTTGTTATACTTCTGAACTAAAATCCTAGGAGATATCTTCCACTCCTTGTCACCTTTCCCTTATTGTATATCAAAATTGTTACCAAATCTTACAGGTTATAACCAACAAAAACCTCTAGAATGTATCCTAAACTCTCCACTTTAATTCCTGCCTGGTTCATACTCTTGGCTTTGAACTCCTTCCAGTATTATACTGCTTCCAATATTTCCCAAGCCCCATCCATCTCATTTCATCTAGGCAATTGTCATCTTATTTGACTCCTTTTCAGCATTTGGCACAAGTCCCAACTCTTCTGCTTAAAGATTACCTTCTACTTACTGCCAAAGAAAGATTACTTTGGTATTTCTCCTACCTCAGTAGTAAGTGGGTTCCATTCCTTAATCCTTTGACAGTTTTAAATGTTAAAGTTCCAAGGGCTTCTATTCTCAACGTGTGTAGGTGTCAGTTTGCTCCTCAGTCTAAACCTTTTCACTGCCCTCTGCCCTGCACTTGCCTGCTGGGGCTGAAATGACCACTGAGTCTGCATCACCCAGGCTCACTCGCAGGGCCCCTCCTTCTCCTCACTACAAGGTCAGTCAGGCACACCTCCATTTCCATGGCCTTGGTACTGCCGGCCCCCCTGTAACCTTCAGCCTTTCAACCCCTAGTGCTGCTAAGAGCTTCACACTGTTGTGATTCTCCTGGTGCCTCCACATCCCCCATTGATTCTACAACCCTGCCCATACTTGTAACATAAAACCCTCTTCAAAATTGTGGTTCATGGGATTGGGACAATATGAGATTGTCAGGACTCTGAGTGACTCACAAATATTGGTTCTTTTCCCTTCCTGTATTTCCTAGATTTGCATCTCAGTCAGTATATCTTTAACTTTCTTGATTTTCCTCTGTAGCTTTACTGAATTTTCAACCAATATTTCTAACTACTCTCTCTATATCTTCACCTTTATGCTTCACAGACACTTCAAATGCACTGTTTTAAAAACATTTCCTTCAAAGTCACTCCCTCTCCCATCTTTGCTATTTTCCTAAATAACAACCCAATTTACCATATTGGCTGAGCTGGAAACCTAGGAGTCATTCTATGTCATCTCTTTCCCTCCAATTGCCACCAAATTCCATCAGTATCCCTAAAAACTTGTTAACTTGTTAAACTGTTTTCATTAAATACCAATACAAAAGAATGTTTTATATATATATGAAAATCTATAAACACTACTGTCTCCTGAGCCTGAAAAAATATATCTATTGTCTCTCCCTACCTAATCACATTCTTTTCCCCCTCAGAAGTAGTCATTATCCTGATATTTGTATTCATCTATTAGTCTAATATGTATTTTTAATTTATTATATTTTGTATTTGTAGCTGTTTCTTCTTAAAATTAGCTTAGTCCTTTTTATTGTCTTTTGATTTTTTCTTACATTATCAATCCATCTTCTTAAAATTTTTATTACATATACTTATTTTATATTCCATGTGCGATAATTCCAATATTTGAAGACTTTGCAGGTTCTGCTCTGTATTGCATATGGGATCTTCTTTATTTGTCATTTTCTGGTAATTTGCTATAAGCCTGTATTTCCTAAAATTTACCAGTGAGAATGCTTTGAGGCTTCTTTTGGAGAAGATTTGCATTTATCTCTTTCACATGCCTGTGTCCACTTCTAGGAAGGAGTCATTTTAACTACACATCTGCCTTGAGTTTTTCACACCATGAAATGGAATCATTCCATACTGCAAACCTGTGTGAGGCTAGCTCTGTTTGCAAGATATCTGGGGAGGCTTTTTCTTTCTATTTTTACAATTCTCCATGAACTGTGGGAGTGGCAAGGGATGGATTTATATATCATTTATCTTTGTATGCTATGTTGAAGTTCATAGATTTGGTGGTTCTACATCTAAGTAGAAAGTCTCCTATTAAGTCTCCACCTTTAGGTGGTCTTCTGCCTTTCCTGAGCTTTTTCCTTCATTTACTTTGATTTTCAAAAAAACAAGGTCATAATGTGCTTAAGTTCAATATGCTTGTCAAATGTTTTGAAATCAACAATCCAGGGGCTTCCCTGGTGGCGAGTGGTTAAGAAATCAACAATCTGCTTATCTCTTTAGCTTCCCTCTTTTATACTTTTTGGACTCTTAGATTCCTTACTTATACATATATATATATATATATATATATATATATATATATATATATATATAATATCTCATATATATTCCTATCCCACATATATATTCATATTATATTTATATATATATTTCACTTTAAATGTTTTTATCCACAAATTTTATTTGTTTTTAGTGTGAGCATCAATCAAGTAGGAAATAGTAGTTTTATATCCTTAATAAATTTTAAATCTCTTTTGTCCTCTGTTTAATTCTGACCCTCAACATTCTTCATCTGGAGGATTGAAATATAATTCATTCTTCATGATGATGACAGAGTGATCTTTCTCTAATGCATTCTGGTTATTTTTTCAGTACTTACCTATCTTAGTCATAAATACGTCCGCTAATCTAACATAGTGTCTGTTACATAGTAGGCACCAAATGAAAATACTGAATAAGTTTAGTGAATCTGACTCACCAGTTTTAAGTCACTCTATCCTTCCCTTTTCCTTTCTGAATAAAGCCCAACTCCTCATGACCTAACTACCTCCCAAGGTCTCTCCTACAAATAATT
Organism: Balaenoptera musculus; assembly: GCF_009873245.2. Lineage (NCBI taxonomy): Eukaryota > Metazoa > Chordata > Mammalia > Artiodactyla > Balaenopteridae > Balaenoptera > Balaenoptera musculus. Next base: position 72,253,327 of record NC_045791.1, on the reverse strand, counting down.
CACATTGAGGATTGGGGCTTCAACACATGAATTTTGGGAGGACATAGTCCTTAGCACCACATCTGCCTGGAGTTTCATAAAACTACTGAGAGTTTACATCTATTAAGATTGAACTGGATGGATTTAACAGATGTTGAAGCTTCTTGTAACGTTTAGTTGAGAGTACTTATTGTTTGTTAAATTATATGTGTGTGATTATCTGATTAATACACTTCTTTCTCATAAGATTATACATTCCACTAGGAAAGTCTATGTTTGTTTGCTCGCCAGTGCCTAGTAGAGTCCCTAGTACATAGTTAGTTAATTAATACCAGCTGAAAGAACATCCATGTTTGCATTGCTCTATACAGTGGGTCCAAGTGTTCTTCAGATTCATAAAAGAATATATTAGCCAAAAAAGTTAAGGATTATGGGACTAGGTGTTCTCTACATTTCTCTCAAAAATCTAAAATCCCATGATTTTCTTATGCTCCATACCTAATAAGGATATTTTCTATCAAATCATGCTTGTGATGCTATTGCATATTTATGTTGGAGGAGAGGAGGAGCCATATGAAGAGCACAGAGTCTATGCAGTTATCTTTAAATAAAAACTCTGAATATAGCACAGGCACAGAAATTTATTATTATATATGAGGACAAAAACTTAGATCTTTGTTGTACAATTTTATTTTCTTTGTTTAAAACTTGGTGCTTTCAATTACAAATGGAAAATTCAATACAAGCATACTGATATATAATCATATTTGGATGTGCAATGGAAGCCTACTAGAAACTTTCTTAAAGGAAAAAGAAATGTTGAAAATATAATTATTTTACGTGTTTGCCGATCATATCCACATTAGTAATAAAACACAATTTTTGTGTAATGTTTTTAAATGTTAAAAATAGGCTGATGATAACCATTACTACCATGAGTAATTAGGTCAAAATACTAACTTGTTACTCAGTAAAAAAGACACTTGGTAGTTAGAAGAAAACATTCATGAATAGGCCTATGTAGATTTAAGTTTCATTCACCTTATAATTGCTTTTGTGTCTTTCCCTGCTTGGCATGAAGGTGAGAGAAGGAGAACAGATTCAACAAGAAACAACAGGAATCTTATACAAATACACAAAGTCAAGAAACCATAAATAATTTCTTCCTTTTCTAAGTATATAAGTAATATGTTCATGAAAAACACATTTTGGCAGACTAGTGTGAAAAATTCCTATTAGATTTTTATTTTTCTATTGTTTTGCATTTTAGCTAAAGCTTGTGTATATTTTGTAGGTCTCAGATAGATATAAGGTCAAAATATTATAATTTAAGATAATTTTGATAGCAATGTTGCTCTCCAAACTAGGTAAAATCATGGAAAACCTATGATAGTGGCAGAAAATGTTTCAAAAGTATTAATTGCTTCAGATATGCAGGGTTACAGGTGCTAGTATTAGCATTGATTTTTGTTCTTGGTTATAATCAAGTGAACAGAAAATAGGGAAGTGCTTCCACTTATTAACCATTGACGCTAACAAGGGCTAACATGGCAGTTACTAAGTCATTTGGTGGATTGACACCATTTACAACTTCTATAATTATCTAGAAAGAATTATATAATATGATCTGCCTCTCATAAAGGTGAAAACTAGCCCAAATGTCATCCAAAACATGTGAATAAACTGATTGGTATCACACTAATAATAAATATATTAATTGTATCTATAATCTTATGATTTTTATAGATGATTTAGTGTATAGCTTTCAATTTTTGTTTCCAATAGTTTTAATAAAATTATTTACTTTAATGGAAAGCAACAAAACTAAATAGGAAACTGATTTCTTCTTTGGTTTAATTAAACATGCCTATGGGGAGTCAGGCTATTCAAAACATGAGACTTTTACTAAGTTCATATTACTTACTTGTAGGCATCATGCCCTAATTGAAGATTTAAAAAGAAAATGAGAAAATGAATGGAATTCTGAGCATTGGCATTATGAACCCAACTTGATAAGTGAGAGCAAATCTTTAATTATTTATTCTCAGTCCTCATTCTAAACATTCCAGTTAAATTTTAAAGCAAGAAATATTGCAATTTACCTGCTAATCAAGTGGAATACACATCCTAGTTTTTAAATAAAGTAGTGTTTTGTCTTTTAAAAAAGCAAACACAGCTCTGAATAAAAAGAGCATTTATTCATTTTTAATGCACTAATGCTATATCAAATCTGTATTTTTTCCTCAGATAAGGAAACGCTATAACTAGAGTTTCAGTGACTATTGTGCTATTTTGTTACCATAATGCAAGTGAATTTGAAATGTAGTGATAGACTAATTTTATTCCCCATTCACAGTTTCCACTAAAAAGCAAAAACATAAAAAAATGGAGAGAATTGAATTTAAAAGCATACTAATAACAATAGTAATTTTTGCTTTAAAAGAACTTCAGTTTGCAAAGTCTTCTCATCAACAGTATTTTTTCTTGATGAAGTTAAAAGAATGAAATCTTTTAGCACAACATGAACCACAGCGTACTAAAACCCTGTTTGTTTCCCATTTGATCACTATTTTGAATCTCTATTTTCCTGTACATTTTCAGTTCTGTCCTCTATTTCACATTTTACTATTTTGGAAAGTCTTTTTTGTTGTTTTGGAATTGCTAGTTTTTTCCCTACCTTCCCTGCCTAGGTAGTCATGTCAACATAAATTATTTTTAGGTATTTTTAAAAATTGTACAAACATAATAATATCTTATTTTTATTGCAAAACATATATGCAATTATAAATTTTAAAAGGGTATTTCTTAAATAGCTCTTCCTCTATTCCTGATGTTCCAATATCCCTTCCATTATCACTTTTTTCACTTGAAGAACTTCTGTTAGCATTCTTTTTAAATCAAATTATCTTGGTTTTCCTTCATCCAAGAATTACTTTTTCTCCTTTATTCCTGAAAGATATTTTTGTTGAACAAATGATTCTGGGTCGACAGTTCTTTTCTTTCAGCCTTTAAATTTGGTTCTCCACTTTCTTCTTCTATCATTCCTGATGAGATATTTACATTCATTTAAATAATTATTCGCTATATAATGTGATGTTTTTCTTTGGTTGCTTTCAAGGCCTTTTCTCTTCTTTTGATTTTTCAGCAATTTGATTATTATGTGTCTGAAAGCAGGTTAATTTATCTGTTTGGGGTTCATTGAACTTCTTGGATCTCTATATTTATATCTCATTAAATTTGGGAAGTCGTCAGCCATTATTTCTTCAAATATTTTTCCTGCACCACTCACTTTTTCCTCTCCTTATAAGGCATGAATATTGACCTTTTGATATCATCCCATAGGTCACTGACGTTCTGTTCCTTTTATATTTTTAATTTATTTTTTATCTGGTGTTCAGAATGGGAAGTTTCTATGATCAATCTTTAGGTTTACTAACTTTTTCCTCTATGATCTCTATTCTTATAGTGAGCCCTTCTTCCATTCCAGTTACTTTTTATTGCTGTTATTGTGTTTTCCAGCTTTAGAATTTCCATTTGATTCTTCTTTATGACCTCTTGTCTTAGAACATCTATTATGTATCGATATTTTTCAAGAAGGTGTGCCCTTACCTCTCAAACTATGGTGATTATAGCTGTTTTACAAACTTTTTCTGATAATTCAAACATTTGCATCATCTTGGTGTCTGTTGATTTACTTTTTCATTGAGAGTTGTTTAGATATTCCTTGTTCCATGTATGTCAGGTAATCTTGGATTGAATGAAGGGCATTTTGAATACTATATTATGAAACTCAGGGAGCTGTAAAATCTTCCAGGAAATGTTAATATAGTTTAGTTTTGTTATGTTTTAGAAGGCAGTCCACCTGGTAGGGTTTAGATTTCAAGTTCCAACCTGGATTCTGTGGACACAAAATTCACTCTGGGACCTAGGCAATGCTATACACCATTATTCAGTTCTCAAAATCTTTGATGTACTGATTCCTGCCACCTTCATGCATATGTAGCTTGAAGATGAGCCACAAAATGATGTGGTGATTTAATGGTTGCCTGTATTCATCTCTATCCCTTCTGATGTTCTCTCTCCATTCTCAGATTCCTAAGGATGTCCTTTTCTGGTGTTCTGGCCAGTCAGGGCCTTACACATACCTGGCTGTCATGTACTTCCTGCAACTGGTAATGCTTCTTGCAGAGCAGCAAGAGAAAAGAACATGCATAGCTACCACTGCCTCTACCTGATACAGAGCAAGGAGAATAAAAAAGGGCTACTTCACTCCAAGGGAGCTGCCTTTGAAAGTATGCTAAGATACAGCATTGCCTGTTCAATAAATGATGTTGTTAATTGGATATCTTTAGAAAATAATCTTGTCCCATATTTTGTGCCATACACTGTATAAAAAGGATGGATTATAGAATAATGAAAAATGAGCAAGAAAATTCTAAAATAAAAGAAAATGAGATTATCCTCATGAAGCTAGAATAGACAAGAAACACGTGAAAAGCACTAACCATAAAAGAAAAACATACAAAATAGGACCTCATTAAAAATAAGAACTTCTGTTTATCCAAAGATACATATAAGAGAGTTAAAAGAGACCAGATGGGAGGAATAAATCTGTAATGCATGTATATATAATAAAAGACTAGTACCTGAAACACATAATGAATTCCTAGAAATCAAAAAGAAACATATAAGATGACCAAATATTAAAAAGTGATTAAAAGACTTGTCAAGTACTTCAAAAAGAGTAAATCCAAATAACCAAATGAAAAAGTACTCAATACCTTTGTCATCATGGAAATGCACATTCACACCATAATGACAAAAAACTAGAACAACTAAAATTAAAACAACTGACAATACAAGTTTGGTGACAATGTGGAACAGCTGGAACCCTCATTAATCTGGTGGGAGGCTAAAATTATTAGTTACTTGGAAATATTTTAGACATTTTCTATTAAAGCTAAATGTATGTTTACCCAATGATCTAGCAATTCCACTCCTAGGTATATATGTAAGAGAAATGACTACTTATGTCTACCAAAAACATATATAAGAATGTTTGTAGCAGTTTTATTCATGATGAAAAAAGCTGGAAACAACACAAATGGTCACTTACTGCAGAACGATGTAGTTGCAGTAGCAGTAATGGCTTTAATTTGTTCATGCTGTTGCGTAGTCCTGGAACACAGTGACTCTAGGCTGGCCATGGAAAGTGCGTGGGCCCATATGATAGTATGATAACAACATGTGTTCAGCAGTGGCTTAAAAAAGTGCCTGAACATTGGTGCTTACCCTCTCTTTTCAGTCTCTGCGATCCTTGGTCCATTATGTGGTAAAAGGCTGGGAAAACATGCTGGAAGCTTAATATGCATGGCATGTGCATTTATAAATTTTTTAAACTTTTAGTTCCAATCTATGTTTTTTGCCCTGATTTGTAAGGTTTGAGGTGAATTCTATAAATATTTCTTCTTCAGCTGGCACACCATTAGGCCTTGTTGGTAGAGGTGATGAAAGGACATTGCAAGATGAAAACAACTCTTTCTGATTCTGGCACTTTTTATTGTTGTTACTTTTTTCTTGCAAGAGCTGGGTCACTGACAGGTAACATCTGTGCTGGAGACACTCATGATACAGGGGCTGTAGTGAGTATCATTGGTACTCCAAAAGGCAACATCCTAGCTAGTTCCCCTCCAGCTTCTCAGTGAGTGGTTTCTTTGCCAGCCTAAATCCTCTATACTTCAGCAAATGTTTCTTGCCCTAAAGTTGGCCACAGCCATACTGTTTCAATATGATCTTATTTTGAGGCAAGACTACTCTGTGGTGATTGGATACCTTTAGGGTGAAAGTGACTAAAAGAAGAAAGAGAAAATCTTAAGCAGTGCAGGAAATACTCTATATCTTAATATGAATTCTCAGTACATAAATACAAACACGTAAAAAAATTCATCTAGCTGTGCACTTAAGATTATGTACTCTATTGTATGTAAATTGTCTCAATAAAAAAAAACCTATGTGTAGACGGATGGATGGATGGGTAGATGAATAGATAGATAGATAGATAGATGATAGATAGATAGATAGATCCTTAGTCATCTGCACAAACCGCCAATCTCTATAGTTCATATGATACTACCAAATTTCAAACTACATTTAGTTTCTTTTAATCTGGATCACTGTCTCAGCTCCTTTTTCTTTTTTGACCTTGGTATTTTAGAAGTACATAGGACAGTCATTGTGTAGTATATTTCTCAATTTGAGTTTTCTTGTTTCCTCATAAATAAATTCAATTCATGCATTTTTGGCAGGAACACCACTTATCAAAATACATTTTGGTTAGTTAAAAAGGTAAATCTTGGAGGGATATCACCAGCATAGACCAAAGCATAGTTAATAAAATATAAACCTACAATTCACTCTAGGAATACTTTTATAAGTTATAGTTTCCTATACATATTTGGAGTGATAAATTGTTTTATCATGAACACTTCACCTTTTGTTGTGACTTTTTGGCAAGAACAGTCTCAATATATCAAATACATACTGTCAGAGTAGTTTTTGAACAATGGTATAAACTCTTACTCTTAAAGGATTATAATAATTCCTTGTACTTAGAATCATGGTGATTTATAGGTTGTTGTTACAAAAGGCAAACCTATAAATGAAGGAAATTAATCTTGAAGAAAGCCAAGTACTTAGGGTCAGAAACTTCAACCTCAATAGTCAGTCAATGTGAGAAATAAAGTCCCACATTAATATGAGGCTAGGTAATGCTCAGGTAAATTTTACAACTAAGATTATAGATAACTCTTGTATTATAGTTTGGTAGTCATAATATTTAAAACAATTTTTAATATTTCTGATTCATGATATGAGCACAGAGACCTTTCTAACAAAGCCATTTGGTGCATAAAGGATGTCCTCTGGGGGTGAGGAAAGGTTCTGGTTACCTATTGATGCATTTCAAAGTATCTCAAAACTAAGTTTCCTAAAACAACTATTTTATTTTGCTCACAATTTTGAGTCTATGTTTTGAGAAGTGCTTGTCTGAGTGGTTCACCTCTGACATAAATGGGATGGCTGGGGTTGGGATGGCTAGGATCCACTTCCAAGATGACATCTTCCCTCACATGTCTGGTGCCTGGACTCTCGTTGGCTTCTTTTTCTCTCCACATGGCACCTCATCTTCCAGGGGGTCTCAGTGTAGCTTGGGTTTCTCACAGCATGCTAGCTTTATTATGGCTCCAATTCTTACATAGGAACTGGCTTCCTAAAACAGAAAGCAGAAGCTGCTGTGCCAGGTAAAGGTTATACAATGAAAAGATCCATCCAGCCTCAATGTCTAAGAGGAGGAAGATAGGCAAGGTCACACAGCAAAGATCACATGGAATGAGAGATATTCTGTGTCCATCTTTGGAACATTCTGTTTCAGGCAAGGTGCATTCAGAAGAGAAACCACTGTGGATTTTGTGGACTGAGAGATTTGTTATAGGAATGAGACCTTAAACAACTTTGTGAGGTGCTAGTGTAGTTAATATCTAAAATGAGGGGCACTGACTTCCTGGAGGAGATAAGTGAGTTGGAGCTTACAAAAAAATCCAGAAGTTAGGCATATCCGAATGCAGGAAGAGGACTACAAAAAAGAAACTGGTGTAGAAGTCTCTGGAAGGTTAATGGTCTCCAGAGATAGTACCACCTCTGTGAGTTCACAATGAAGCATCTGATGATGAACATGGAGTCTCCGTTGGTCAGCAAAACTAGCAATTAGGAAAGAGAGCTGGACATAGAATTGCCAGCAGCAAAGGCAAGCTGGAATCTGACCACACCTTGGCCGTTGTATCTCACCCCATCTAAGCAGAGATAATTTACAGAGTATAATGGCTGCTACTTCACTTCCACTTCCAAAAAAAATCATACGATGTTTCAATTTTCGACCAACATTAACACAGAAATGTACAAGGAAGGGGATGCTAAGAAACATAGTTCCATATACAAAGATCTAACACTGTGGAAAGGAGGAGGAATGTTACAGTCCCCAACATCACAGCACCTCCTGCATCACACTAGGGTGTGTGTGTGTGTGTGTACCTGTGTCTGTGTGTGATCAGTCTGTTCAGCCACAACAAACATGCATGTCTACAATCTGGATTAGATCATAAAAATTATACAATTAGGACAATGGTATCCATGTAATGTAAACGTGGTTTTGGTTCATTACATTTTTTTTTTATCCAGAGGAAATGAAATAATAGAAAGAGAATTACATTCTTTAGACAGAAAGGAAAATATCTGCAGCATAACGGCTACTCTGAAACAGGAGCTCTTTTAGCTTTTACCTAAAAAATGTAAATGTAAACACTTGGTTTCGGGGACTGCCTAACCAGATAGGTGCACCCCAGCTTTGTATAGCTGTTAGGTTTTGACAGGTTTTACCACCTCTTCTTTCTACCTTAACACTCTCACTTCCTCAAATCTCCAAGCCCAGCATTGCCTCAACATTAACCAACCCTGCTTTATTTAAAGTGCTACTGAACCACTGCACTGGTTTCTTTACTTTGAATCTTTGCATCTTTAATAACTGCTGTAGCACTTTAAGCCACTCTGAACTGCCTGCTTAGGTGGTCCAAGATGTTATTTCCTCAGGTACCAACTATTGTTTATGTTCTACTGCAGCGCTGTGGCATATATTTTGGTATCTGCTCCAATCTCATTTTTCACATAACTTTGAATGCAATTTTATAGAATGGGATTTTTTTCCAGGAGAGCAAGAATCATGATGAATCATTTTAGAGATGAAATATATATACACATATACGTATGTGTGTGTGTGTGTGTGTGTGTGTGTGTATATATATATATATATATATATATATATATATATATATATATATATATATATATATATATATATGTATGTATATATAGGCTGTGCTTATGCAACATTGCCATCTGGCTATTACCTTTCTCCTTGGGATAATGTTAGTTTAGAAAAACTGTTTAGAGTTTACATAAAGGACAATAGCTTACAGAAAAATCTTCACCTCACTTTATCTTCACAATGACCTGTGAAAAAAGTTTTTTTTATTATAATCCCAATTTTTCAAAATAAGGAATCAAGGTTTGAAGATGTTAAATTAGGAGTCAAAACTAAAATAGCTTCAGATCCAGGAAAAAATGTCAATAAGAAGAGAGATTTGAATGGGAATTGTGGTGTACAGAAGACCTGAGAGCTTTTCTAATTATGACAGCTGTTACTCAGCTACTGTCTATTGTTTACAGGTACTTTACAAGAAGCCAAAAAATATTTTTTAAATGTGAAATATCTCAATTTCTACAGGAGGGCAGTATTTTTAATATTATTAGTCTAACAAAATACATCTCTGTTGAGATCTGTCTTCTGGAAAATAAATTTGCACCTTTGGTACATAACTGATCAAAAGCCCTACTGCTAGAAGTTTCATGGATAAAAACTGCATGTCATACTCTCCATCTCCACTCTTAACCTCACCTAAGCTATACTGTATGTTGCCTTTCTTCTCATTGCTTTATACTGAAATCAAACAAAAACTTTGATAAAATGTTTTGTAAATACTCTATTTTATATAGCATGGCCAGATCACTGAGTCCCCTGGCTAATATAAAATTTTTAAATAAGCAAGATGTAGAAAATACTATATATTTTGTAATTTTATATATTAAAGTTATAAAATTAAAATCTTATATTTAAATTACACATAAGAAGTCATTTTGTATTGTTTCTCAACACTATTGTGATTTTCAATTATTTTATCAAAGATCTATTTCAGAGTGTCTTAATAGGAATTTCTAGTTAATAATGTCAGTTATCTAATTTTATTATATGTGAGTATCTGAAGGGCTACAATTACATTTCATCATTAAAGAAAATAATTTTTCTGAAGGGCTACAATTACATTTCATCATTAAAGAAAATAATTTAAGTTGATGGAAGAAGGTATAGCATCTTCTGTAATTATGTAAGAATTTGCATTAAGTTTCAAGCATAGAAATGTGTCATTTCATTTCAAATAATTGTGTGGAACTGTCTAAACATTTAATGCTTTGCTATGCCTGTTTGATTTGGTACTTCCACTGACGCCAACTTATTCAAAGCATTTGAAGAAATAATTTGTTGATTTTCACTCATTTCACTCCTGTGACAAGAAGCATGATAAAGGAGATTAAATAATATCAATTTTCATAATGAATTAAATATTCATTAAGATACTAAAATGTAATTATAAGGTAGATTTATTTCTTTAAACACCCTCCAGTCTGTATATTTATTCAGTTATTTATTTATTTATTTATTTAATTTTTTTGTGTGTGATTAAAAATCTTCCAACAGGTTAGGTTGTTTATTTGAGATGTTTCTTGTTTCTTGCGGTAGGATTGTATTGCTATAAACTTCCCTCTTAGAACTGCTTTTGCTGCATCCCATAGGTTTTGGGTCGGCGTGTTTTCATTGTCATTTGTTTCTAGGTATTTTTTGATTTCCTCTTTGATTTCTTCAGTGATTTCTTGGTTATTAAGTAGTGCATTGTTTAGCCTCCATGTGTTTGTATTTTTTACAGATTTTTTCCTGTAATTGATATCTAGTCTCATAGCACTGTTATTCAGTTATTTATAAGTTGTAAATAATAAGCCATTTAGAACTATGAATGTTTCCACTGGTTACTGTACTATTTTAAAATTCAGTGAAATTCTCTCATAAAATGCAAATTCAAACTTCTGGAATATTTGTTCTCTGGAAGGAGGTATTGATCTTTTCAATACCAAACAGATTCCTTTAATTGCCACTAATAAAATTAGTGAGGACTGGTGGATAGCTAAAGCAATATATAACTCTAGTTGTGTACCCAAACTGAGATGAGTTATCACAATGGAGAGAAGACTGAGGAACAGGTCGAGTCACGGTGACAAGGCAGATGTATCACCAACTAGAGTACAAAATTCCTTTACAAAATATTACCAAATAAAAACAACAATGTATAAAAAGCATTATACACCACAATGAAGTATGATTTACTCTAGATATGTGGCTGGTTCAACATTGGAAAATTAGTTAATGTAATCCATCACATCAACAGGCCAAATATTTTTTAAAATCATATGCTCTTATCAATAAATATAGAAAAATACTTGACAAAAATCAACACCTACTCATGATAAAAACTCTCAACAAACTAGAAATAGAGGGGAACTTCCTCAACTTGATAAAGAACATCTCCAAAAATATCTACATCTATCTTATACTTAATGGCAAGGAACTAGATGTTTTTTTTGCTAAGATAAGGAACAAAACAAGGATGTCTGCTATCACCACTCCTATTCAACATTCTACTGGAAGTTCTAGCTAATGCAACAAGACAAGAAAAGGAAATAAAAGTACTAGATAGGGAAAGAAGGAATGAAATTGTCTTTGTTTACAGATGTCATGATTGTCTCTATAGGAAATTACAAAAATTCAACAACAACAACAAAATATCTCCTGGAACTAACAACTAATTGTAGCAAAGTAACAGGATAAAAAGTTTATATACAAAAGTCAATTGCTTTTTTTATATACCATCAATGAACACTGGAATTTGAAACTAAAAACTCAATATCATTTAAATTAGCACCAAAAAATAAAATGCTTACGTATAAATGTTACAAACATGTAAAGATCTGTATAAGGAAAACTATAAAACTCTGATGAAAGGAATCAAAGAAGACCAAATAAATGGAGGTATTCCATGTACATAGATAGGAAGACTCAGTATTGTCAAGATGTCAGTGAGGATGTGAAATAGGAGGATCTCTGATTAATTGCTGGTAGGAATGCAAAATGGAGAAACCACTTTGGAAGACATTTTGGCAGTTTGTTACACAAGTAAAGATATTCTTACCATACAATCCAACAATTGTGCTCCTTGATATTTACCCAAATTAATTGAAAACTTAGGTCCATACAAAAGCTGCATAAAAGTGTTCATCACAGCTTTATTCATAATTGCTGGAACTTGGAAACAAACAAGATAGGTGTGTGGATAAACAAACTATGATACATATGCACAATTGGATATTATTCAGCAATAAAAAAATGAATTATCAAGCCATGAAAAGACATGGAAGAACCTCAGATATGTATTGTTCAGTGGAAGAAGTTAGTCTGAAAAGGCTGCATAATGTATGATTACAACTATGTAATACTCTGGAAAAGGCAAAAAGATCAGTGGTTGTCAGGGGCTTGAGGGGAGGGAAGGAGAGATAAATAGGTTTAGCCCAGGCAGTGAAACTATTCTGTATGACATTGTACTGGAGGATGTGTGTCATTTTACATTTGCGAAAACTCACAGAATGTAAAACACAAAGTGTAAACACTAATGTAAACTATGGACTTCAGTTAATATAGTATATCAATATTGGCTCATGATTTCAACAAATGAAGCACACTAATGAAAGATGTTACTATTAGGGAAACTGTGTGTGGGGGGGAATTAATGGGTTAAATTCATTTCAATGATTTTATTTTATTATGAAGTGAAATGTGTTACTAAGCAAGTGTTAAATAACAGGTTAAAAAACAGTTAACTGTGAATTCATATTAAACAAACACACACACACTTTACTTTTATTGCAGCATGTTCTTGTTACAAATCTATTGAAATGCTATTTTAATTTACTCTTCTATATTACAAAATGTACAAAGCACATCTATAAATACTTCTATATGAATCCCAGAAGAGTTGTTCCATTTTGCTATTTAGGTTTGATTCATTACCTTCTTTATAGTACTTCTTATTTAATCAGATCATTCTCATTAAAAATGCTCTTGGGAGTTTTCTTTTCCCCTTTTTCATTTTGACTGTATAATTGATAAACATTTCATGATTAATTTACAACACAAAGGAGAAAATATGGTAAAAAAATAATAGTATAATTATATTGTTAGTATAGATTATCCATAGATTGCAGCCTAGGTCATCACCTTATATTTGGCATACCATATTTCTAAAAAGTTTAATCATACAGGAAGAATTACCAGTTTTTCAAAGACTTTATTTGAGGGGAGAAGCATTATTTCATTCTACATTATCAAAGGAAGAATGGGAATATATTCATATAATTCTCATTACAGTACAACAGTGAGAACAGGATATAGCTTGGATTTCAATGTAAGCCTCTAACATTCCTATTAAATCACACAATATTTTTTATTCTTTTTTTTTTTTTTTTTTTTTTTTTTTTTGCTATGTTGGGTCTTCATTGCTGCACGTGGGCTTTCTCTAGTTGCGGTGAGCGGTCACTACTCTTTGTTGCGGTGCATGCGCTCCTCGTTGCAGTGGCTTCTCTTGTTGCAGAGCACGGGCTCTAGGCACGTGGGCTTCAGTAGTTGTGGCTCATGGGCTCTAGAGCTCAGGCTCAGTAGTTGCAGCACACAGGCTTAGTTGCTCCACGGCATGTGGGATCTTCCCAGACCAGGGCTCGAACCCGTGTCCCCTGCATTGGCAGGTGGATTCTTAACCACTGTGTCACCAGGGAAGCCCAATATTTTTTATTCTTCATAAATGTTATTTCGTTTTTACATTTGTTGCTAGAAGGTATGAGTTGTATTATTAAATGTTCCAAGGATTTATTTAGAGTGTGCCATATTGTGTTAAATTAATGGTAAAGATTTCTAGATTTTCAGAGTCTAGGAATCTTGTAAGTTTTGAGTTTCCAGGAGCATTCTTAATATTTTGTACAGAACTTTGGTCATCATCTTAAGTTTGCAGCTGTATGGGGGTGGGGGAAAAGTGGGGCTCTTCGATGAGATAATATGCTTTACAGGTGAATTCCAAAGGCTCCTGAAAGAACAATTTAGATTTGTCTAAAGACCCATAAGGAGTCAGACTGGAATCTATTCTCTTAGGAATATTTTGATTGTCTAGTGTTTACATGACTTGAAAATATTCTGAGAAGCCATAGAAAACAAAAGTCAATATAACACAGAACCAAACCAAATCCATGTATTATTCTCAGAATATGTTGATCAGACTATGGTCTGTGTCAAAGTTTTTTTTTGAAACAGAATCTATTTAAGTGCGCCAATCACAAACATTGTGTATGTATGTATGTGTGTATATATATATATATATATATATATATATAGTACATAATCTAATTTATGTACTGCTTTGCAATGAGTATATATATATATACTCATTGCAAAGCAGTACATAAATATGATTAAAGAAACATGAACACTGCTCACAAGCAAAACATATACTGATTATATAAAACTCAACAGAAGAATATTGGCATGGAAAACTTTATGCTCATATAGAATACCCCAGCACTAAGATGCTTCCAAAAGAAAGTCAATTCCTCCTTTTCACAAAGTTACCATTTTGCTATCCGAAAAAGGTGCTAAATTCCGTAAAACCTCAAAATAGAAGTATTTGTGTAGAAAAGATAAAGAATAGTTTACCCTGTCCTGATTTCAATTTTAATTAGAATGCCTAGTAAATGTGTAACTTTTATTAAGCCAATTTGTTTTGGTTGAGGCTGCAAACAAATATCATGTGCTTACATTGGAAATTATATAATGAATCTTGAATCAAAATTTTGTGTGTTTCTTCATCTACTTTACTAAGTATTCACTAGCTAAAATGGGGGAAAAGGCAAATCATCATAAATAGAGAAACAAATAAGTCAACATGTTTCTTCGTTTTGACCAAGAAAGAAAAAAACCACAAATAAATATCCAGCATCTAAATGTAACACAGATTTGTTTAAAAGAAGAACTAGAAACAAAATTTGATATCAGTACTTAATTCTGTAGGATATTTTATGTCCCTTATAATTCATTATTATTATTATTATTATTATTATTATTATTATTATTATATAATTATTATTACCTTTTAAGTATTAAAATGTGCACTTCCTAGTTTTTGGTAAAAGAAGAAGTGTTCAGCAAATTTGGTGTAAGCTACAACTTACTTCAATGAAGGTATCAGTCAGGTTCCAGTCAAGAGATAAAAGACATGTCAGTGATTCAAATAGGAAAAATATATTATAGAGAGTTTTTTGACTAGTAAAAGGTGACTAACTACTAAGAGGGGGGAAGGGAGCTTCTAAAAAAATAAAGAAATAGCAAATCAGAGAAGTAGCTTTAACTTATGGGATGCATAAGGGTAAATATGGGAGAAACCTAGAATGTAAAATAACACACTGCTTCCCAGGCTGAGACACAGACATTGCTGGAGAGGGTGTGGCTGCCACATGAGCAAGCATACGTGTGACAAAGAAACTTGCCATGTGTGCAAAATGGAGCTAGACTGCAGGAGCAGCGGCCACCGTATGGCTGAGAAACTTGCAAAAGATGCAGGTGGGCCAGATTGTCCATAGGAACTGCCTATTACGTAGCCAAGAAGTTCACATGAAAGTGCTAGTGTGCCACAGCTGGTGTCTAAACTCTGCTGCATATCCAGTGAAAGCAGTCAACACTTGAAAGAAGCTTTCTTTCATTTTCTAAAAAAGCTGAAAATATTTGTCAAGATAAACAGTAGTAACTTTGCTTTCTTCTTTTGTCATTTGAGAAAAGAACACCTAATCGCCAAATAAAGATTTATAGATAACGTAGCAGAGTGTTATTTTTGAAATGGCATTCAATTGCCTACCTCCTCAATGCCCACTGTCATACAAACACACACTCACTATAGAATATAGTATGTTCTTATTATTTTAAAGGATTATGCAGGAAAAAAAGGAGAATTACGTACTTTGTTTTCCAGAACATTAGGCATTTATGAAGATTATGTTAAATTCTTCTGAGACTGTCAGCAAAAGCCAGAGAATAGGTCTGAGCAACAGAGGCAAGTAGACATACGGATCAATAAAATAGAATTGAGAGTCCAGAAATAAGCCCATATATCTATTGTCAACTGATTTTTGACAAAGGTGTTAAGAGCATTCAACGAGAAAAAATAAATAGTCTTCTCAAGAAATGATGGTGGGATAATTAGGTAGGCCACATGCAAAGAATAAAATTAGATTCTTATCTCACACCAGATAAAAATATTAACTGAAAATGAATCAAAAACCTAAATGTGAAAGCTAAAACTAAATTTTGTAGGAGAAAATATAAGAATGCATCTGCACAATATTGGATTTCTCAATCGATTATTAGATATGACATCAAAAGCATGAGTAATAAGAAAATAGATAAGTTGACTTCATCAAAATTTAAGGTATATATCTTTCAATGGACAATATCAAGAAAGTGAAAAGACAACCCACGAAATAAGGAAAATATTAGCAAATCATGTATTTCATAAGGGACTTATAAATTGACTATATAAAGAAATCTTTCTACTAAATAATAAGACAGATAATCCAATTAAAGATGATCAAAGGCACTAGATTTCCTTGGGAGAAGTGTTCATTGATACTCCTCTGTTTGAAAATGGTTTGACAGTATCTATCAAAGTTCTATAGGTGCAGGGCTTCTCTGGAGGCTCAGTGGTTAAGAATCCGCCTGCTAATGCAGGGAACACAGATTCGAGCCCTGGTCTGGGAAGATCCCACATGCAGCGGAGCAACAAAGCCAGTGCGCCACAACTATCGAGCCTGCACTCTAGAGCCCATGAGCCACAACTACTGAACCTGCGTGCCACAACTACTGAACCCCGTGCACCTAGAGTCAGTGCTCCACAACAAGAGAAGCCACTGCAATGAGAAGCCTGCGCACCTCAACGAAGAGTAGCCCCCGCTCACCGCAACTAGAGAAAGCCCACGCACAGCAACGAAGACCCAACACAGCCAAAAATAAATAAATAAAATAAATAAATTTTTTTAAAAATTTAGAAAAAAAAAGTTCTACAGGTGCATATCTTTGCCTAGCAGTGCTAATACTAGAATTTATCTGAAAAAAATTTTTGCACAATTTTTCAAATATATATGTCATATATATTTTATATATGCAAATATAAATTTATATAATACTTTGCTTCTAGCAGACATAGCAAGGAACTATAAACAAATTCGGTATCCATGTATAGGGGATCAATTAATAAATTGTGATCCACATGAACAAGTGAATAACGTGCAGCTGCTAAAGTGGGTGTGTTGGATTTATGCCTGTTGACATGGAAAACCTTCAAGGGATATTCTGACGTGAAGAAACATGATGACCAATATTCTATATCTAGGACTCTGTTTGCAAGAAAGAACCACATATATATGATATCAACATTTATACACACATATATGTAAATGTATTTTTATGTGTGAGCGACAGAATGAGAGAGACCAATACGTATTTAAATGATGATTAGAGAATCAGATGGTCCAATTGGCTAATGCTTTGACACCAAATAAATTAACAGAACTTAAAAATAAACTCTGAGAATGATTGGAGGCACCAAATTTACTATGTCAAGTTACCATCACTCTATTGGAATTAAACCTGAAGTGAGAAAATAAAATTATATATCTCTTGTATCTGAGAGTGTGGAGAATGATTTATACTCATTGCACCTAAAAATATAATAACTTGTATAAAAAAGAAGAGAAAGTTAGAAATTAAGGTAGCTTTGAGAAATTTTGTTTTCAAATCTAATATCAATTATAGGAATGTTTCCTTCAGGAGACACCACTGATGATTCCATTGAACTGAGACTTAAGATGGCCTTCTGGCCATTAGTTCTCATTCCATTAAACAACAGGTCAAGAAGTAAGTTACCATTATAGCTAAGATGGCTGATCCTATTTATCAAGTAAATAGGGTTGTAGAAGATAATGGAACTCTATGAAACCCAAGAGGTTCTGTAATACTGCTGTATTAGTTACCTATTACTCTGTAACAAATTACCTCAAAATGTAGGGTCCAAAAAAAAAAAAACAACTCACAATTTTATGTCAAGCATCCAAACATGACTTAAAGAAGTCTTCTGGCTCAGAGTCTTTCATCAAGGCTGCAATCAAGTTCCCAACTAAAGGTGTAGTTATCTCAGTTTCACTAGGCACTTCACTTCCAAATGCCCTCATGTGGTTGGTTATTGGCTGATCTCAGGTGCTCACTGGGTGCTGTTGACTGTGTTGTTGACTGGAGATATCATGTCCTTACCATGTGGTCCTCTCCATAACACTACTTCCAAAGTGGCAGCTGAATTCCCCTGGAAAGTGAAGGGGGAGGGTGGGAGAGAGAGAGAGAGCGAGAGAGATGAAAGTCACAGCCTTCCTGTAACCTAAACTTGGATATGGCATGCCATAAATTTTTATATGTTCTATTTGTTAGTAATGATTCACTAAGTCCAGCCAACACTCAAGGGGAGGAGATTACACAAGGGTGTAGTAAATAATGGAAGGGGAGCCTTTGGGAAACATTTTTGAGACTTTCTACTACAATTGACATTTGCGGTGATAAAAGTTAATATAATATCGTGGGAATCCCAAAGGGGCAGAATTATCGAAGGCTTCTCATGAATGATGTTTCAGTCAATACGCTAGTAAATAACCATAACCAATGAAGTACTGGTTGAGGGCCAAGGAAACATGGAGAAAATGGAAAAATAAAATTATAAATATCAATTGTAGTCTTGTAATTCTTGTGACTTGTACAGAAATAACTATTATTTATCAATATTCTGACAGATTGTGATATATGAAGTAAGATAAAAATCATAATTTTACTACTTCTGTCCTTCTACTAGAAATCACATTCATGGAAAATGGGATTTTCTATAACAATGTCTGATAACCATTCACTACTTAGGTTTTGAGATGCAAGTGTGAGCCATTCATGTTTTGGAAGTGAAAACCTATCAGAAATAGCATGTTTTTAGAGCCAGCAGGTGCAGTAGTGGCAACTTTCAAATCTCTGGATCAAAGGTAAAAAAATATATTCCTTCAGTCAACAATCCCTGCAGTTTCTTGCTAATTTGCCAGCTTCCTAATATTGGCAGAAGTAGGAGATCCCCACGTGGACAAATTCTGTAGTGTTGTGTTGGTTTTATTTCTTGGAGATCCAGATTAGAGGCTACTCTTCCATCTCTTACAACCTCATTGTAAGCATTTATTTTCCTTCATTAAATCTTTCTTTTTGAAATAGTTAAAGTGATTTCTGTTATCTGCAACCAAATCCCAACTAATGCACTGAGACTTATATGAAAGGATTGAGGAGTGTGAAGTCTAAAGGAGGCTAGGACATTAAAAGAAAATCACATTATATTGATAGGTTATCAAGAAGATGATATCCTAATGAAATGCCCATCCCACCTCCAAAATTATCTTCTAATATTTAGGAAACCTCACCGTCAGAACACTCATGGCCAATTTTAAAACACAGTTTCAATACATTAAAATGATTTGCATTATTTTAATAGTGACAGGACAAATGCCAATCAAGAAACAGCTAAGATCTCAATCAGCTACTGACTGGTTTGTTCAAGCACTTGAAAGTTAATCACTAAAGCCAAAATTTCCAATATGTGCCAAGGCTTAGAACTTTTTAAAAGGTATAATATATTCTCTTAGATATTTTTAATAAAAAGCAACATATGTGTTTATATGGCATTATATTAAGTTACAACTATCAATGATTTGTTCATATAAATTAACAAGCTTTAAAATTTTTCTTAAAGACATTTTAGAATACAAGAATAATATAATAATTTCCCATGTATCCATTCTCAAGATTCAATAGTTATCAACACTCTTCCAATCTTGTGTCATCTATCCCCAACCCTTACAATATTTTTTTTTCAGAGTGTTTAAAATAAAACCCAGATAAATAAATTCACTTATAAATGTTCTCTAAGAGATGGGTCCCTTTTAAAAATGCACCACAATACCATTATCATAACCAGCAAAATTAATAACAACTCCTTAATATTATATGAAATATTTGTCATATCCATTTTTTCCCAATTAGCTCTAAAATGTCTTTTTATTATGTTTTGAGTCAGGATCCAAAGTTCACATAATGTACCTCATTGTTATATTCGTTTTCCAATAAAATTATACAGGCTACTGGTTTTCTAATAAAATGTATTTATTTTTAATATTTCTGCTGTAATAATTACTAGAAATTTGGCTTAAAATGATCCACATGTATTATCTTACAGTTCTGCAGGTTAGAAGTCTGACAGGGGGCTTATCAGGCTAAAATCAAGCTGTGAGCTTTCCTTCTGGAAACTCTCAGAAAAACCTGTTTCTTTGTTTTTCCAGCTTCTAGAGGCTGTCCCTATCCTTTGGATCATGGCCTTCTTCCTTTATCTTCAAAGTCAGCAGCAATGCATCTCTGACTTCACAACTCTCTGACTACAGCCTAGGAAAGTTCTCCACTTTTAAGGACTTATATGATTAGATCAGATCCACCCAGATATTCCAGGATAATCTCCTTATCACAAGGTTTGTAACCTCAATCACCTCTCCCGAGATACTTTTGCTGGGTACTTTTACAGCTTCTGAGGACTAGGGTGTCAATATTTTGGAGGGGGGGATTTATTCTGTTTATCAGAGGTATATCTCTTAAGTGTTTTGTTTTTCATTATAGTTTTTAACCATTTATTTTAAGAGTTTTATAGACTCACTGGAAGTTGCAAAAGAGTATACATAGAGAGTCTGATGAACACTTCATCCAACTCCCTTCGATGGTGACACCTTATAGCTGTAGATCAACATCAAAACCAGAAAATTGACATTGATACAATTCCATTTATAGACTACAGACCTTATCTAGTTTTCGTCAGTGTTTACATGCACTCATTTGTGTGTGTGTCTGTGTGTGTGCATAGCTCTATCTAATTTGATCCCATGTACATATGCATGTGACCACCAACAGTCAAAATACAGAATTGTTCCATCACCACAGGAAAACTCTCTGTGCTACCCCTTTCCAGTTGTCTTCACCTGCCCCACCACTGTCCTTATCCTTTGGCAATTTCTAATCTGTCTTCCATTTCTATAATTTTATCATTTCAAGGGTATTATGTAAATGAAATGGTACAATATGTAAGCCTTTGAGATTGGATGCTTTTTTTTCCTAAGTATAATATCCTTGAAATACATTCAAGTTGTTACGTGCATCATTAATTGGTTCCTATTTATTACTGAGTAACATTTCATCATATGGATGTACCAGCATTTGCTTAACTATCTGTCTGTTGAAGGAAATTAGGGATGTTTCCAGTTTTGAGCTATTCAAAATAAAGCTGCTAAGAACCTTAGTGTTCAAGTTTTTGTGCAAACATAAATTCCATTTTTCTGGGATAAATGCCCAAGAATATGATTTATAGGTTATATGATAAGTACATGTTTAATTCTATAAGAAACTGCCAAACTATTTTCCATAGTGCTTGTGCCACTTTACATCCCACAAGCAACGTGCATGAGGTACAGTTTCTCTTCATTCTTGCCAGCACTTGGCATTTTCATTATTTTTTTTTAAACTTAGTCACTCTCATATAAATGTAGTAATAACTCATTGTGGTTTTAATTTGCATTCCCCTAATGGCTAATGATGTTGAACATCTTTTCATGTGCCTCTAAGATTTTAGAGACAGACTTACTTCATAATTCAATGAATATCGAATATAACTATGTGGTCTTTATTTAGTAATTCTGATTACAATTCAAAAGAAAAGCTCTTGTAATGTTCCCTTGTGATTTATATGCATTTATGAGGTTCATGAAATACAAATCACATAAAAGAAGATATAGTTAGAACAAAACCTCATTAATGTTTTCCTCTATTTCATAATATATTATAATTCAGGCAAATGCTGCTGTTATTTTGTCTAAATGAATTATTTTTGGGGTTTTTTTTTTTCTGAAATGAACTCTTCTTTTTAGATGCTAAGTTGAGTGAGAAAGGAAGTGGGAAAGAATACAGACTTTCATTGATATTTTGTTTACATTTTCAACAAGCACAAAACAATAGTATTTGTTAATTTGATGTGTGTGTGTGTGTGTATATATATATATATATATATATACACACACACACACACACACACACACCCCAACTTCAGGAGTAGGAGATCAGTCTGGATAAGGGAGGGAAAGGAAGGGTTGGTGGGAAAGAAGTTTTCCTTTGCATTTAGCACTCTGTTGTTATTTTGTTAAATCAGATATCTAATTGTTCCCTTGTCTCTCCCTCCACCTGCAATACTTCTCATCCCAGCAATCTTGATAATTTGTGTAATTATGATACCACCAGAGGCCACAAATTTCCTATGCCCCTTTTTCTCTAGCAAGGGAGGTTATTTTAATAATCTTCAAATACGTGAGCAACCTAATCCCAGAACCACAAGGGGGCGTTTCCTAGGTCTACTCTGGAAAAAAAGTCACCATTCTGATCAGGGTTCTGGCAGAACACGGATAACACATTCAAATTTGGGTAATTGAGGAAAGTTCAATAAAGGAACTGTTTGGAATAATGTGGTAAAACAGTAGGAGCAGTGATGTGTTATATTAGTGTTTACAAAGATTTTATAAGGTAGATTAATAAGTATTTCAAATTATTATTTCTCATTTCAGTAAATATTAGTTCATATAATCATATTAGTGAACTACATCTTAGAGTTAGCTACTAATGATTATTTTGCAGTTTCCCTGGACAGTCATTTTTAAAATTCTTTGGGCAATACCCTAACTTCCCTCCACCCTTTCCCTATGTATTTTGCTGACTAGCCAATAGTCCTAAATGGGCCCCAATCTACTTTCTTTGCACTTTGTTCTCTCTGAACACTTCATATGAGCATGATTTCAATTTCCTCCTTGTAATCTCCATAAAATTTGTCCCTGTCCTTTGGTTCTCATGTAACAAAAAATAAAAGTAGTCCCTTTACAAAGGTTCTGTGTTCCATTGTCTTTCAACTTTTCAGGAAGATTGTAGAAATTTATTCTACTCTGGTCTATACCTTCAAAATCTAATTCTTGATTACCCGTTCCTATTAACACTGAAATGTGTTCAGTCTTCCCTACATTAAAAATTAACAAGAACAACAACAACTTGTCCTTTTTTACTTAATATAACTATTTTTTCCTAGAAAAAAATCGAATCATGACCTATGTTTAATCTTTTTAAATTTGGGAATGTAAGTGCCAGGTATGAAACCATTTTTCAGATTAGGCACCTCTTATGGACTGAATTGTTCCCACTCCCCAAAAATAATTCATATATTGAAGTACTAATTCCCAGTAGCTTATAAAGTCACTATACTAGGAGATATGGCCTTTAAAGAGGTAATTAAAGTTGAATGAGGTCTTAAGGGTGGGACCTTAATACAATCTGACTGGCATCCTTATAGGAAGAGGAAGAGATAGCAGGGATGTGCACACACAGAGGAAAGGCCATGTGAAGATGCAGCAAGAAGGTCACTGCCCCATAGCCTAGGAGAGAGGCCTCAGGAGAAACCAAACCTGCAGACACATTTATGTTCAACTTCCAGCCTCCATAACTATAAGAAATACATATTTGTTCCTTAAGCCACCCAGTCTGTGGTATTTTGTTATGGCAGCCCTAGCAGATTAACACTGTGCTTTAAACATTAAGAAATTACATTGTCACCCAAATTCTTCAGCTAAATAGTGAAACATATATGGCTTATAGGTTATATAAAATAGGAGCAATATTTTATCAAGAAACTTGAAAGGTTAGTGAACATAAGTAACTTTTAAATTAGAAGTTATAAAGAATCAGGATAGAATTTTGAAAAACAAAAAATCCTGGTCTACACAGTCTCTATTTCTATTAGTTGAATTTGTTGTACATGCACCTATATACACATGGACACACATACACTACCAACATTTCAAGGAAATAACTCTGATCTACAAGATTCTAAGACCCAAACTTCTTTCTTAGTGTTTCTACTTACTTGCGTACTAACAGTGAATGTGATTCCTAACCTATAAAACCTTCTGTTGGCCTTTCAAAACTTTAGTTTTCTTTTCTCTAAAATATGCATAATAATATCTTTTTAGTCCCCCTTACAGTGGTGATGATCAAATGAGATAATGATCGTAAAGGCTGTTTTTGAATACTCCAAAGACTGAGAAAAATGTTAGAAGTTATAACATTGACCAAAACTAAAAGGCTTTAATGAGGTTTAATTGCTTTACTTCAATTAATCCTTTTGTGTGTGTGTGAAGAAACTGAAGCATCAAAGCTTTTACAAGTTCAATAACTGACCAAGAATAAGGACACTCCTATGACCTGAGTAGCATTTTTCTGTGATGTGGTTCAGTATTTTTTAGTTACTCTTTAAGATTGAAATGTGTTTGATTATGTAGGAGTTAGATTTCCACTTGATTGAATGCCTGCTAAAGGGAAGATTTTCTTAAATTTAATCCAAATTAATCTGCTAATTTTTAAAGATAATTTTTAAACAAAAGGTAACACTTTCAAACAGTAGTTTTCACTATTTTAATTTACTTTTTCTTCTAAACAGATTCTTGTACAGACTTCATAATTTATTATTGTCTATGTTCTAAAAGTCTTCAATTGACATAAAGTTTTTCAGACTATACATTTGTCTCATATAAGCTTGATTACTTCAATGTGATTGTGTTTTAATCATTGTCTTTCCTGGATAATTATCATACTTGAACAAACTATATCCTGATTTGATAAGAAAAAAAAAAAATTCACCAACCAGAGGCCAAGACACTAAATAAGCATTTAGAATAATATTTTAAAAATTGAAGAGAGATGACTATAACTTGTTTTAGAGAGTTGTGCATAAGTAGTTATGAAAGAAGAGTGTACTTGTATTACTCAAAAGTTATACACCTAGCTTTCAACTGTTTATTTTAAATGTTTACATTAAAATACATGAGAAACATATAAGAAAGAACAATGAAAACAGCACTTGAAAAGGAGTGACAAAAATTTAAGAATCCCATTGACATTTACTATACTTACACTCACATACATTCGCATGCTGTACAATATACTCTGCCAAAGTAGATGGCCTAAAATAAATAATGATTATGATAATAATACCACCACAGTGATCATATCTCCCTCAATCAAACCGAGGCGGTAGTGTCATTTTCCTTGACTCTCCTGATCGTTACCATCTTTTAAATAAATCTCTTCTGTCTACTCTGTTGAGAGCATAGCTGTAGCCTGAGCAGCAGAGGTATTGATTTCTGTGTAATTATTATAAATGCTAAGTTGCTATTACTGATGCATATAGCAGTAATGCTTTATTCATCTCCAGAAAAGGAGAAATGTTTCTTTGCTTCAGAGACATGCACATGAATGATGAAAAAGAGATTTTCAACTGTATGAGAAAATGAAGAGGCTCTCTCACAATGAGATATGCAGTGTCTCTAGCATACACCTGCGCTGTTGAGCACCATCAGATAGGAAAGATCCTTCAAGTGCTGTGCAGACTTCTATAGCACATGAGATTAGAAACGCAGCGTTCATGCCGCAGGGAGACTGTTCATGTGTAGCAATTTAAAAGTAAGAATCAGAAAAAAAAATATTTGATTTCTCTAAACCAGAGGTCAGATGGCAAGCAATCAACATTAGCCAATTATTTAAATACAGTAGAAATATGCTTTTTTCTATCTTTGCTTCTCAGTTGATACCTACAATCACACTGTAGCTTACAGTAAAGATTTTGAGTGAAATAGACGTCAGATTGCCATCACAGATAACGTCACACATTAAACAACAATTAAATCAATTATAGATGCCCATTCTAAAAGATTCCTATACAGAAAATAGTTCATGTAGCAGATCCAAGACTGCAATTCTTCGAAAGGACTGCTTGCAAGGTCCCTTGGCTGATGCCTGGGAACTTGAATTTTGGGAGGGTTCCCACCATTTCCTAAGTGCTAAGAGGATCTCATAGTGCCTAAACTGTTTCTGCAAACAATACGCTTTATGCTGAACACCTGCTTTCCTTCTGGGAATTTGGAATCTTGGTATGTGCTGGGCAGATGGTGCCAACTGACCAGCCCCCAGTAAAATCCTTGGGCCCTGAGTCTTTAATTAGCTTCCCTAGTAGACATTTCACACATGTTGTCACAATTCTATGCTGGAAGAAATCAAGTACGTCTTGTGTGACTCCACGGGGAGAGGACCCTTGGAAGTTTGCTCCTGGTTTCCTCCAGACTACACCCTGTGTACATTCTTTTGTTGATTTTGCTGTGTATTCTTCTCTGTAGTAAACCATGGTCATGAATATAACAATATCCTAAGTCCTGTGAGTCCTTCTAGCAAGTCACTGAACCCAGGGGTGGTTTGGACACCCCAACACACTTCCTTTTCCTTGTCTGAACAAAGCAAAAAGCATTTATTTTCACAAAACTATAATTATATTCAAATTTTTAAGTTGAGCAAAACACTCATGTTACTAATTATGAGGTTACTATACCTCTATGTGTTTTATTAATAAATATATTTTTGTGCCTTTTGCTTCCAAATTTGGAAGTTGTAAATATTACTTCGGGGGACTAGTAATGTACTTACTTTCCAAAATTGGTTCTTTGAAATATGTTGAAGTACGTTTATTCCAAAAAAAAATAGATTCGGAAAATTTACTCGTATGTTTACATGTACAAAATCGTATGTATTCTATGACAGAAATGATTCTCCTAGTGGAGAGAATTGCCAGTATTTCTCGATCTTGGATGATTGTATTTTTTCAGAATTATGTCCATGATTAACACTATTATATTAAATATGCAGAGAAGATGATTCTAAGACTTTGCTGCCTATCTCCCTACCCACATCTACCTCCTGAAAGTCTACCTTTAAAATATCTTAGTTCAAGGAAAAACAGTGGATCACATTTTCATATAAAGAATTAAACATTATGAGAGCAGTTACTAGAAAATACAAGACCATACACGCACAGTTTTGATTAACACTTTAATGAAAGGACAAAATGAAATTAGAAAGTTTCTAAACAAATTACTAAAGTAAATAATATAAAGAAAGAAATGCTTTTCAATCAATGAAAGTGATTGGAATTCTTGATTATAATGATAAAATGTAATGAAAGTGAATTTTGTGATGAAGCCATAGCCACAAACTCAAAATTTATAGCGACTAGGCAAGTAAAATGAATGAATGAAGCCGGCTGGGGGTAATGTTGCTACACAAGAAAGGGCAACAACTTTGCTCTAGCGATTGTTGCCATGGAGAAAGGTGGCCATTGTGTTACCAGATCACCTACTTTGTAAGAAGAAAACATGCAGATGTGTTTGTGATGTCTCAATACCTTTAATTTTAGCAAACTGAAACTCAAACTCACTTTTTTTAAAAATTATTATTATTTTTAATGCTATTCTTGTCTGCTTACATTCTTTTTATGTATGTATGTATGTATGTATGTATGTATGGCTGTGTTGGGTCTTCGTTTCTGTGCGAGGGCTTTCTCTAGTTGTGGCAAGTGGGGGCCACTCTTCATCGCGGTGCGCGGGCCTCTCACTATCGCGGCCTCTCGTTGCCGAGCACAGGCTCCAGACGCGCAGGCTCAGTAATTGTGGCTCACGGGCCGAGTTGCTCCGCGGCATGTGGGATCTTCCCAGACCAGGGCTCGAACCCGTGTCCCCTGCATTGGCAGGCAGACTCTCAACCACTGCGCCACCAGGGAAGCCCTCAAACTTACTTTTAAGCCTGATGTATAATATACAAAGGAGGTCTGAATGCCAGATTAGACTATGCAACTACAACCTCTGTTAAAAAGTATGGGCTTTTAAAATGAAGGCTATTATACAAAATTCCGGAAAATTCGACTAAAAATCGACTATCTGGCAAAGACCCCAATACATTGTGTAAACATGTTTCTAGGAAGAAGCATGTAGAAGTGAAGATTTATACTGAATGAGGCAGATATGACAGAGTGCCATGAAAGAGAGGATTAAAAGCTTCAAAAATTGGGCACGCTAGAGTGAATATACTAAATGAGGCAGAAAATCCACCAGAAATTTATGTTTTACTAGAGATCCCAGAGAATATACCATTTCCTAAAGGTGTAAGGAATGCACTGCTGGAGGTATTCGCATTCCTAAGAAGTCCAGTGGAGGTGCTCCTCTGCAGCCAAGAACTAAATGTACCAGATGGCATGACAGTGCTGGGAGCACTCAGCAAGGGGGATGACAAAAACTTTAAACCTTTCCTCTTTAGAGGAAACAGAAATGATGGCGCTTAAGCATTACCGCCAAGGTGGAAAAAGAGAGAGAGATCAGTTTCAGTGGAAAGGGCTCACTGCACTTCCTTCTTCTATGTTTCCCTCAGGAAAAAAGATGCTCCAGAATCTTGGAAAAGATGCTTCCAAAACTTGCATGAAGATGTACGTCCAGTTAGTGTAATGAGTGGGCTAGACTGAAAGCTGTGTTGTGCTGCCCAGATCTCTTTACAGGAGTAAAATACTTATTCCTGTAACTCTGGAAGTGTTGCTAGCTCTCAATATATTGATTTTCATATAAACTATATGCTCTCATTGATTCATGAGTTTACAGATAATATAAAGAGAACACATTTTATGTTTTTTGATTTGGCATTGGATTTGGAACTCTGTTATGTTTATAGTAAACCATGCTAAGAAAAATGTGAATACCATTTCAAAGAATCTAACACAGTACACAGTAAGTGTATAAGTATAGGTCAACTTAATTTTGACAAAATTGATTTTTTAAATGAGATTGTGTCATGAAAGCTAAATGTAATACAAATATATTTCTGATAACCAAACTACAAACAAATAAAACAAAGCAACCAAAAAATCCCACAACAAACTAAAACTGAAACATTAGTAAATATGAATGAGAAACATTAAAAATTTTGGTGTACTAACTGCCATGGTAAGTAGAGTAGCATTTTATGTTTTAGAAAATAAATTGGGCTTGTGAAAATAACTTTTTATAACTTTATATACATGTTCTAGAAAAAAATTTTTTTTTCTTATCATGCTTTTGCTCCCCTCAACATACCTACCCCTTAACTCCCAGATCCCACAACTGCTAACCCATTAGCTCTCACCACTCCCTTATTTCTGAGGTCTTGCTCTTAAACGTCAGATAATAAACTAATCTCTGCTGGGATCATACTTGACAAATTTTGACATAAATCTCCATATTGATATCCCCAGTTTTATGACAGGACTCCTGAACATAAAAAGCCTTTTAGACAAAAGTGAATGGCGATCCTCAAGATATGACCAAACGATTGCAAACCTACCTAGCTCTATTAAAACTTGGCTTTTCTTGCTCCTCCTCCTGGTTTTCAAAAGAAAATCTGGCAATCTACTTCCATTTAAACTCTCCATTTGGATTTTGGCATGACTCATTCAGTATAAGGTATCTGATAAGACTATGTAAAGGTTATTAAATAGAATCAAACAGACTTGGAATTGAATTCTGATACTGCTTCTTATTTAGTACCTGACCCTTGGTCCAGTTATATCAACGCTCCAATTTTTTTTTTTCAACGATTACATTATCACCTATTTCATGGGGTTGTTATAAGCATCAAATGTGATTTTAATTTTTTAATTTTTATCACAAAGACTTAACTCAGTATTCATTGGTCCTAGTAAGTATATAAAAAAGGAAGTTACGTGTACTTTACATTTCTACTTCTCTTTGCTTTGACCACCTGGAGCCAGTTCTTGTAGCCTGTTTCTAATGACTTCTTAGCAGGCTGGGGCCACATCTAGGTGTTAACGGCCTATGTGAACCACATTTGGTGAGTGGTATTTGAGGAAAAATTCTTCAAGTCACACAGCAAAATATTGTTGTGCTAAATGAATTAAAATCAAAATCTGTAATCCGAAATTCTCAAATTTTGAAAGATTTAGATATTATTTCCTTGCAAAAAATTTTTGAAAAAACACTGTATTAGGGACTCAATACATACGCCACCAACCTAGCAGTAAGATTTGTTTATAATCTAGTTATAAGACCAGAATATTTTAAAAGATTCTGTTGACACAATTTTGGTTTTACTTCCGATCAGGACAGTATAATCCTTAGGACACTACCATCATAAAACACATTTAATCTCAAAATAGTTTAAATATTTGATCTTTACATTTATAATCTTTACATATATAAATGTATAGTTTTGATACATTGAGCTTTACATTTTTTAGATTTACAAATTTGTTCTTTACAACCTACCAAGATATTACTACATTACTGACATATTACAGACAGGAGAGCAGAAGTCTTAATTAAGTGATTGAATCTTCCACAATGGTGGAGATCAGATTGGAGTCATACAACTTATTATGCCCTGATAATGTTTATAAGCCCTATTTCCAAATAAATTGACTTCTTTTTAGAGGGTAGAAATGATGTATTGATAAGTAAGTGAAATGTGAGTACTGGAACACAAATGTTATAATTTTGCTTTCAGAGTAAGGAGTTTGAGTTTTATTCTAAATGTATCAATACATTATATTGTATGTTTTAAAGAGTACACCCCTGGCTGCAGTATGGAGAATGGATTACAGGAAGGACAATAGTGGAAAATAAATGTAAGACTTTCACAGTAGTCCTAAGAAAGATGGGCGAGGGAGAAGTAAAATCAGGACACTAAGTTGTCATAGGAGCCACGAGCCTTGACAGTATCAATTTATGTGATATTTTGGGCAAGAAACAAAACTGGAGGGAGGCAAGAGCAGAATACGAAGTCCATTCTGAGACACATAAGGTGCACTTGATGCAGGTGTATACCTATAATACTGTTTGTGAGGAGAGGTATTCTTAATGTAAAGAAGGACTTTACAATGGAAATAAAAATAATTACATAAAGATTACTAAACAATACAGTGGAATAGAAATGATATTCAATTACAGACATGAGTATAGCAAGTTCTAAAGGATAGTTATATTGGTAATAATTTCCAATACTTCCCTGTATTGGAATTTCTTTTCATGGATCCTTCTATATTTATTTACACTAGTTTTTCATTCTTGCAATCTTGTGTCTGATGAGCTTCTTTTATAAAAGCTACACTCTTTGTATGCATTATATGTGCCAGTGTGGTCTTTTCCTCTTTACCACTATTCTTACCAGTCACCACAGAAAATCCTCCATTGATCAAGACCCACTTTACTGAAGTATCTTTATCTAATGGATTGCTAATGAAAATTGTTTCCTCAAACGTATTCTGAAAATTACTATCGCTCCTCCTTACTGATTAACCAGAAATGGCTTTTCTCCTTCCGTGTGTAACTCTGCAGTATTCTGCTTTGTGACTCTGAAATTACTCTGTCTCTGTGGATCATTCCCTAAGCCCATTGTACATCCCCTAACTCCTGTCCAAAACACACACACATGCACGCAGGCATGCACCCTTCTGAAATTAGAAAGGCTTTATTCTGTGCCATTTTATCTAAAAGAATGACTCCACAATTTAGATCTAGCTGGAAAGTATTTTAATGTTCAAGAAAAAAATAGATATCTCTAAAAATAATAAATATCCTTCTCTGGCTCTGGAGCAGCTCCGGAGTTTTATATTTTATGTCACAAACCGGTATTTTCACATAAAATACAATCTGGACTTAAACATGAACACACAAAAGTAATGTGACAGTTTAGTTACTTTTGTTTACCTATTAATTTAATTTAAATCATAAAAGATATATATATAATCTAAAATGTTAAATAATTTGTATTACCAAAAGGGGTATATATACGGATTTTTAAAAATTTTGGAATAATACTCTTTATCAATATAGGGTTCTAACTTCATTTTCTTAAGAGTTTTAGCTTTTAAATGTTGATAATTGATGCTGTTTGTTATATATATGTATATAAATGTATGTGTATATACTTATATCATGTCTTATGGCATATGTTTGCTTTCGAGTGACTGGAGTAATACTTGGCATTCATGAATAAAGTAAATGTATTTCTTATTTAAAGTATTAGGTCTTTCACATATGTCAGTAAATAATCTAGTGGCAATAATCACAGATTAATATTTTCAAGAAAATAAGTTATAAATTTGATTGCATATATTAATTAATTACAATGTAAAGTATACAACTACAATTTTAACATATTTATGTTTGACAGAGTCTTACATTTTATTATAGTTAGCTTTTTGTACATACTGTGCAAAAAGTCACGTGTATTTTAAAGTCAAATAAAAAAATATTTTTACAAAACAATTCTGGAAAAGATGCTACTATTTATTTTCTCTCGACTTTTATTCAAGAAAATGCTTAAGGATTCTCTTTCACTTTTCTACTTTGGCTAAACTCCATTTCTTTAGTTTAAAACTTTAGTTTCTACTGTTACCTTGAGGAATATAGAAATATGCAAGTGTTATCTAATACTTTTCTAGAATGTTTTTATCCTCCTGGAAATGGATGGACTTTAATGACCACTTGAAAATGCATCGCATTTTCTTAACTACTGTTGAGCTATACACTACAAACAGTACAAAAAGAAATATCTGATAGCTCTCGTGACTAGAAACTACAGAGATATCAAAGCATTTTTGACAATGTAAAAAAGCCTCAGGATCGTTTTTGGTTTTTTTTCTCTCAGATGTTCCTTATACTTATGATTGTCAGCTCTAAACATAAAAAAGACAAGCCATGATCTTTCTTGCCTTGAAGTACTAAGGAAAAAAATGTGTTAAATGCTAACAACTGTTCATGTCAAAGAGCGAAGTGAGCTATCCTTTTAGCTTTAAAATGAAAAGCTAACACTGTCACAAGATTTGCTGGGATTTGGAGCCATATAGTGGGCTAATGTCGTGTGGAAGACTGGGGACTACCATGAACACACAAGTATGCAGCCAACAACATACAGAGAAAATGCTAGGCAATAATGACTGTCCTGGCAGGAGACAAGGGAAACTACGGAGAAAAGAGGAAGAACATTTTCTCATAACAAATCAGCCTATATGTTTCCAGTTATGAACCTGCACACTTTTAATAGCCTGCTTCGTTTTTAATTCTTCTTTCACTTTTCTGTTTTTGGTAAGCAACCATCCAACTCAATGTACATGCTTGAATATTTAGCTTGAGTAGGACAGGCATCTGGAAGACACAGTCTTTCTTATCTCCCTGCTTACTCTTTCTCTGTTTCATAAAATGTTGTATTATTTTGTATCTTGATTCCCATAACAATCTCCTGCTATTCCATTTTCCTTTATTGACTGTGTTATGGTTTGAGTTTTCTTACTTCCAAATGAGTAATATTCTCATACCACTAAAATAAGATCCAACAAGCCTCAAATATTCAATGTTCTTTGGTGACTGGCTATATTTCCCTGGATACAAGAGTAAATTAAAAAAAAATTTTTTTTGTTGTTAAATATATGAGGTTGTTGTGCAGACACTAGCCCCTTGCCAAAATGTTTATTTCAAGAACGTTAAATAAGGACAGATCTGCAGTTTCCATAGCAAATAAAGACTTGAAGTTACATATTTAATATGGTCCACAATTTCTAAATGGTGAGAGAAAAAGCAAAATAAATATGGTGAATATGTTACTATAAGTCCGTATCTTCCATTGACAGTGAAAAAGCTACTCAACAGTCTTAGCTAAATATTAATGCAAGGACTACCTGTAGGTGGAAATACTATGCAAAGGCTCTTTTCTACCTAATGTTTATTTTCTAGTGAAAAACAACTTTATTTTCAAATCTACCAGTTTCTGGAGCAGTAATTTTCAGCACTTTATATCATTTTCAAAAGAAAATTTTCCATCACTGTTTTTCTCTAGGGGTTTTCAACTAAAGAATCTTAGTTAATACTTAAATAAAAATAGTTTAAATTAATATAACATTAGTCTTAACTGGAAAGAAAAAACTTATTCCCCCCAGCCTAAATCACTTTTTGTTTTTTAATTTTAGTTTACTTTATTTTTATTTTTTGGTTGTGCCGTGAGACTTGTGGGATCTCAGTTCCCTAACCAGGGATAGATCCTGGGCCACAGGCAGTGAAAGCTCCAAATCCTAACCACTAGACCACCAGGAAACTCCCCTCACTTTTGATTTGTACTGTCCCTAAGTAAATTCCCTTTGATAAATGAATAAACGAATTTTATGCATGAATGAATGCATAATCTTTACAAGGGTGTTTCCATAATATTAAGCTTTGATCTTGAATATAGTACCAAAGTTTTTTTCTTTGTACTTTTCACCATGAGCTGTGATACTTAACTTAAATCTTTTACATATAGAAAAATATAAAAATAATAACTGACATTTATTAAGCATTTTCTATATGCCAGATAGAGTTCTAATTACTTACCAAGAATTGATTCATTTAATCTTCTCAAATCTTAAGGTCAGTACCATTATTTTCCAACTATACTGATAGAAAAGTATCAAGAAGAGAACAATCATAATGAGCCTATATAAATTTGCTAGAAAATAAAGAAATTTGATTCCTTATTTTCAAATTGGTGGTTTCATTTTAAATTTGACTTCCTTACTGATCCTTAAAACAATAGGGTTAGACATTATGTCCAAATGAACTAATTTCCTATCACTGTCAGGTAAACATCTATTGGGAGATGTACTTACAAATTTTAAAGCTTAATTTATAGCCTTTTTGAAACTGAAATAACCAACCAATCAAAGCATCACTCTCCAATACTCAATTTGTCTGGCCAGACAAAGGGTCTCCTTCCAAAAAACAATATATAAATACATGGCTTTCTTGGCCAATTCTGAAACTAATACTTATCTCCATGGCAATTTATTATGATTATCAAAAGAATGAGTCAGTGTGTAATAAAGAAATTATAGTCTCTAAAATAAATAGATCTCAGGCCAACTGCAAAAAGATGAATACCCAACGAACTCAACCTCCACCTTACCATGTATATGTCTGTGCATCACCCAGGGTCTGTGCCATCCAAGCTGAGTCTGTCCTCCTCACCATCATTTCAGGTTTTTCTTTCTATAATACCATCAAGATGTACTTGACTTGAGTGATATTAATATTCTCATACTTTTTTTTTCTTTTCAAAGACAATGCTTTAGCCAACAGGAAATCTATTGGTGAAAATGTTAAGATCTGGCAATAGATAATACATTTAGGGTATTGGATACATTTTAAGTAATATCATTTGTTACACCTCAAATTCCTGTCATCTAGTCCTGAGATGTTTCTGGTAGATTTCTGTTTGTGACCTGAAGCACAACAGAAAGGTACAGTTCTAAATACGTTTTTGGATTTCCTAATCCTCTCATTCAACCCTAATGAAATAGAATTAAAACAAAACAAAGAAAAACAAAAACAAAAAATGTGGTATTGAATTGAAAGTTTTTAAACTTTAAATAGCAAAGGAAGCCAATGTGTTGTCCCAATACAGAGGAACGAAAAATCCTTATGGCATTCTTCTATTGACAACAAATCACTTTTCCCAAATACCTGTAGCTTCCATTGTATAATTATAAGGACTGGCCTCAATTTCTTTCACCACAGGGAAGCTGTTCTCTTTGTATAGGATTAGGTAGAAGATAATCAGAAACTGGGAAAAACACAGGAGATATTTCTCCCCTACAGGAAGAAACAAATAAGAATCCATCAGTGATTTGTATTTATTTATTTATTTATTTATTGGTTTGCTAAATTGAGATTTAAACTTCTTCATTATTTTCTATTTTTATTAGAACTTATGAGAAAAATAAACAGTAATGTTTTTACTATCTGAAACTCATTATATTGTTTTTGATCAGTAAATATTTTTGGAGATTATAATAATTTTAAAAACAATTTTTTGAAAGTATACTTAAAAAACAAGGTACTCCTTCTATGTTCCAAAATTTTCAATCAAAATAAGAAGCCCAATTTACCCCTTACCAGCACCTTAATATGAGTTCCAAAATGGAAATCTAACTCCGATTGAGAAAACCAGCTGTGAAAGTGCATTGTGTTGACAGACACTGTGATTTCAGCAATGTAATTTAGCACTGTTCAGCTTTAGTGACCTTTTTTTTTTTTTTTAAAGCACTTTTCTTTTTTTTTGCTACTTTTTTTTTTTTTTTTTTTTATTTTATTTTTGGCTGTGTTGGGTCTTCGGTTCATGCGAGGGCTTTCTCCAGTTGAGGCAAGCGGGGGCCACTCTTCATCGCGGTGCGGGGACCGCTCTTCATCGCGGTGCGCGGGCCTTTCACTATCGCGGCCCCTCCCGTCGCGGGGCACAGGCTCCAGACGCGCAGGCTCAGCAGCTGTGGCCCATGGGCCCAGCCGCTCCGCGGCACGCGGGATCCTCCCAGACCAGGGCTCGAACCCGTGTCCCCTGCATTAGCAGGCAGACTCCCAACCACTGCGCCACCAGGGAAGCCCCTTTAGTGACCTTTTAAAGACTAAAATAAAAACATTATTCTCTGTGGCCTGAATCATTTCAGCTGCTTCAGGTCTTATAGTTTACAATACAAACACTTCAAAACAAAGAAAGCCAGTGGGGATACAAGGTGAAAGAAAATTTTGATAATTACATGACATATTGCTATAACCCATGTTGTAATAATTTGCCAGCATGAAGAAATATTCAAGTCATTTCTTTTTCTCATATCACCTACTCTCATTATTGCATAAAAGTTTATTTTACTTACATTTTCAGTTCTTAGAGCTGTTATAAAAGTTGCCCATATATCTTTCTTAAAGAGGCTGTAGAGTGTAGGGCATAAGAGCTGGGATCCTGAGTCAAACTATCTACGTTCAGCTTTTGGCTGTATCACTTATTGATCATCATTGGTTAGATAAGGGGATATGTAATTTATTTTTGTTTCAATTTTTTACCCTGTGATAAATCATGTGATTGTTGATATGATTAAATCAATCAATTTTGTAAAGTTCTTAGTTCTTTGCTGCCAGACACAAAATGAGCACTCAATATATATTATTAAAATATATGTTTTTCTCATCATTAATCAAGAAATCAGATCCTAAACACACAGTTTATAAACTTACTAAGCTAGTCCTCCCTGCCTAATTTTAAGAATTTCAAAAGGACATGGATTACTTATTTATATAGCTGAATTTTACTTAAACAGATGATGCCACTGAAAATGAAGATTTTTTATCTTACAAAGTCATATTGATATTTGTATATTTGTATGCTAGTGGTAAGGGCCTCACTATATGGGTGGGAGTATCAGGGGAAAATATCAAAAAATAAATTAAAAAAATCACTACTTATAACATGATTTCTTATAACATTAAGTTCTGTCAGTAAATTCATTTCATGTTTCTTCCTGTCATAAGCACCTATAGTTTTTCTCTCCTGAGACTCACACTGTTAGCTCAGTGCCAGATAAAAAGTCACAGTTTTGGTTTATCACTTGAAAAAACATTGAGATGGAAAAACAACAGTGTCTCATGAGATGACTGCCTTTTACATTATGCCAAGAAGATAAAGGCTTGCATGTTTATGATAAGTTAGTATAGATTTAGGGATTGTATTTTTAGAATATGGGTGGTGAAAGTTTTTTGGAGTTTTAGTTGGATAAATTTAACTTTTAT
The DNA here is from genome assembly GCF_009873245.2 of Balaenoptera musculus. Lineage (NCBI taxonomy): Eukaryota > Metazoa > Chordata > Mammalia > Artiodactyla > Balaenopteridae > Balaenoptera > Balaenoptera musculus. The sequence continues at coordinate 72,215,890 of NC_045791.1, read as the reverse complement.
TTGGGTTACCTGGACACATTGCAAGCATAGCACAATTAAATCAAAATTTAATTTCCCCCTGCCTTCTCCCACAGCCCATATATGCTTTTTTTATGGCATTTCCCATTCTGTGAATAATATCACAATCCACCTAGGTGTCGATGCCAGAAACTCTGAAATCCTCCTTCCCTCTCTTTCTCACATCCTTGAAGCCCTCTCATGTCAAATAAGATCTATGTACTCTTGAAACCTCTTTCTTGAAGTGGTCACTTTATCTCCATTCCCACTGCTGCTATGCCAGCTGGGACTACAATCATCTCTCCATAGATTTTCTGAAAAAAATGTTCTAATTGGTTTCAATATTTTCCTCTAATTTATTATTCATACCACATTAGACTTTCTTAGTGTATTTGTAAAAAAGTCACTATCCTCATGTATCTTGCTTCAATGACTTCCCAGCTCCTGATGGAAATGGTTTATGATGCTTTGTAACACCTGGCTTCTGTCTTCCTCTCCCCTATTGTTTCTTCTATTTCCTCATTTTATATTTTATGATCTAGCCATACTATTTTTTAAAAAATTTCTCAAGTGGGTCATACTCTTTCCAGTTTCTGTAAATAATATAGCCTTATCTTACCTTCTCAACCCTTATATGAAAAACTTTTACCTATCATTCAGTTTTCAACTAAAACATGACTTCCTCTAGGAAATTTGCCCTCCACCCCTGTTTAGTTATGTGCTCCCCATATTTGTGTCCAGTATTTCGCTTCTCATATGTTTCTATTCTGATGTCATATTTATTTTAGAATATTGGCCCATGGTGAGGATAATGGTAACAATAATAACAATAATAATATCTGATAAATTGGAGATTATATTTGTGAGATATTATTGAAAGCCATTTGTTACTTCATTTTATATGTTGTACTTTGATTAAAAGCATATGTGGGGGACACTTTCAAGATGGCAGAAGAGTAAGACGTGGAGATCACCTTCCTCCCCACAAATACATCAGAAATACATCTACATGTGGAACAACTTACTGAACGCCTGCTAAATGCTGGCAGAAGGCCTCAGACCTCCCAAAAGGCAAGAAACTCCCCACGTACCTGGGTAGGGCAAAAAGAAAAAGAAAAAACAGAGACAAAAGAATAGGGACGGGACCTGCACCAGTGGGAGGGAGCTGTGAAGGAGGAAAGGTTTCCACACACTAGGAAGGCCCTTCGCGGGTGGAGACTGTGGGTGGCGGAGGGGGGAAGCTTCGGAGCCACGGATGAGAGTGCAGCAACGGGGGTGTGGAGGGCAAAGCGGAGAGACTCCCGCACGGAGGCTCGGCGCTGACCAGCGCTCACCAGCCCAAGAGGCTTGTCTGCTCAGCCGCCGGGGCGGGCAGGGGCTGGGAGCTGAGGCTCGGGCTTCGGAGGTCGGATCCCAGGGAGAGGACTGGGGTTGACTGCGTGAACATAGCCTGAAGGGGTTAGCGCACCACAGCTAGCTGGGAGGGAGTCCGGGAAAAAGTCTGCAACTGCCTAAGAGGCAAGAGACCATTGTTTTGGGGTGCACGAGAAGAGGGGATTCAGAACACCACCTAAACAAGCTCCAGAGACGAGCGCGAGCCGCGGCTATCAGAACAGACCCCAGAGATGGGCATGAAATGCTAAGGCTGCTGCTGCCTCCACCAAGAAGCCTGTGTGTGAGCACAGGTCACTCTCCACACCGCCCCTCCCAGGAACCTGTGCAGCCCGCCACTGCCAGGGTCCCGTGATCCAGGGACAACTTCCCTAGGAGAACGCACGGCGCACCTCAGGCTGGTGCAACGTCATGCCAGCCTCTGCCGCTGCAGACTCGCCCCGCATCCGTACCCCTCCCTCCCCCAGCCTGAGTGAGCCAGAGCCCCTGAATCAGCTGCTCCTTTAACCCCGTCCTGTCTGAGTGAAGAACAGACGCCCTCAGACGACCTACACGCTAGAGGCAGGGCCAAATCCAAAGCTGAACCCCAGGAGCTCTCCGAACAAAGAAGAGAAAGGGAAATCTCTTCCAGCAGCCTCAGAAGCAGCGGATTAAATCTCCACAAACAACTTGATGTACCTGCATCTGTGGAATACCTGAATAGACAACGAATCATCCCAAATTGAGGAGGTGGACTTTGGGAGCAACAATATATATATATTTTTCCTTTTTCTCTTTTTGTGAGTGTGTATATGTATGCTTCTTTGTGTGATTTTGTCTTTATAGCTTTGTTTTACCATTTGTCCTGGGGTTCTGCATGTCCGATTTTTGTTGTTGTTCTTGTTGTTGTTGTTTTTAGTATAGTTTTTAGGGCTTGCTATCATTGGTGGATGTGTTCTTCGGTTTGGTGGCTCTCTTCTTTCTTTCTCTCTTTTTAATTTATTTTTTATTACTTTTTAATTTCTTTATTATTAATAATTATTTTTTATTTTAATAATTTTATTATTACTATTTTTTCTTTCTTTTTTTCTCCCTTTTCTTCTGACTGTATGGCTGACAGGGTCTTGGTGCTCTGGCCGGGTGTCAGGCCTGAGCCTCTCAGGTGGGAGAGCCGAGTTCAGGACATTGGTCCACCAGAGACTTCCTGGCTCCACATAATATCAAACAGCAAAAGCTCTCCCAGAGATCTGCATCCTAACGCTAAGACCCAGCTCCACTCAACGACCAGTAAGCTACAATGCTGGACACCCTATGCCAAACAACTAGCAGGACAGGAAAAAAAACCCACCCATTAGCAGAGAGGCTGCCTAAAATCATAATAAGGTCACAGACACCCCAAAACACACCACCGGATGCTGTCCTGCCCAAAAGAAAGACAAGATCAAGCCTCATCCACCAGAACACAGGTACTACTCCCTCCATCAGGAAGTCTACACAACCCACTGAACCAAGCTTAGCCACTGGGGTAGATGCCAAAAACAACGGGAACTATGAACCTGCAGTCTGCAGAAAGGAGACACCAAACACAGTAAGTTAAGCAAAATGAGAAGACACAGAAACACACAGCAGATGAGGGAGGAAGGTAAAAACCCACCAGACCAAACAAATGAAAAGTAAATAGGCGGTCTACCTGAAAAAGAATTCAGAGTAATTATAGTTAAGATGATCCAAAATCTTGGAAATAGAATGGAGAAAATACAAGAAAAGTTTAAGAAGGACCTAGAAGAACTAAAGAGCAAGCAAACAATAATGACTAACACAATAAATGAAATTAAAAATTCTCTAGAAGGAATCAATAGCAGAATAACTGAGGCAGAAGAACAGATAAATGACCTGGAAGATAAAATAGTGGAAATAACTACTGCAGAGCAGAATAAAGAAAAAAGAATGAAAAGAATTGAGGACAGTCTCAGAGATCTCTGGGACAACATTAAATGCACCAACATTCGAATTATAGGGGTCCCAGAAGAAGAAGAGGAAAAGAAAGGGACTGAGAATATATTTGAAGAGATTATAGTTGAAAACCTCCCTAATATGGGAAATGAAATAGTTAACCAAGTGCAGGAAGCGCAGAGAGTCCCATACAGGATAAATCTAAGGAGAAACATGCCAAGACACATATTAATCAAACTATCAAAAATTAAATACAAAGAAAAATTATTGAAAGCAGCAAGGCAAAAACAACAAATAAAACACAAGGGAATCCCCATAAGGTTAACAGCTGATCTTTCAGCAGAAACTCTGCAAGCCAGAAGGGAGTGGCAGGACATATTTAAAGTGAGAAAAGGGAAAAACCAACGAAGAGTACTCTACCTGGCAAGGATCTCATTCCAATTTGATGGAGAAATGAAAACCTTTACAGACAAGCAAAAGCTAAGAGAATTCAGCACTACCAAACCAGCTTTACAACAAATGTTAAAGGAACTTCTCTAGGCAGGAAACACAAGAGAAGGAAAAGACCTACAATAACAAACCCAAAACAATTAAGAAAATGGTAATGGGAACATACATACCAATAACTACCTTAAATGTAAATGGATTAAATGCTCCAACCAAAAAACATAGACTGGCTGAATGGATACAAAAACAAGACCCATATACATGCTGTCTACAAGAGACCCACTTCAGACCTAGGGACACATACAGACTGAAAGTGAGGGGATGGAAAAAGATATTCCATGCAAATGGAAATCAAAAGAAAGCTGGAGTAGCAATTCTCATAGCAGACAAAATAGACTATAAAATAAAGACTATTAAAAGAGATGAAGAAGGACAAAACATAATGATCAAGGGATCAATCCAAGAAGAAGATATAACAATTGTAAATATTTATGCACCCAACATAGGAGCACCTCAATACATAAGACAAATGCTAACAGCCATAAAAGGGGAAATCGACAGTAACACAATCATAGTAGGGATTTTAACACCCCACTTTCACCAATGGACAGATCATCCAAAATGAAAATAAATAAGGAAACACAAGCTTTAAATGATACATTAAACAAGATGGACTTAATTGATATTTATAGGACATTCCACCCAAAAACAACAGAATACACTTTCTTCTCAAGTGCTCATGGAACATTCTCCAGGATAGATCATATCTTGGGTCACAAATCAATCCTTGGTAAATTTAAGAAAATTGAAATCATATCAAGTATCTTTTCCAACCACAATGCTATGAGACTAGATATAAATTACAGGAAAAAAAATCTGTAAAAAATACAAACACCTGGAGGCTAAACAATACACTACTAAATAACCAAGAGATCACTGAAGAAATCAAAGAGGAAATCAAAAAATACCTAGAAACAAATGACAATGAAGACACGACGACCCAAAACCTATGGGATGAAGCAAAAGCATTTCTAAGAGGGAAGTTTATAGCAGTACAATCCTACCTCAAGAAACAAGAAACATCTCAAATAAACAACTTAATCTTACACCTAAAGCAATTAGAGAAAGAAGAACAAATAAACCCCAAATTTAGCAGAAGGAAAGAAATCATAAGATCAGAGCAGAAATAAATGAAAAAGAAATGAAGGAAACAATAGCAAAGATCAGTAAAACTAAAATCTGGTTTTTTGAGGACATAAACAAAATTGATAAACCATTAGCCAGACTCAACAAAAAAAAAAAAAAAAAAAGAAGGGAGAAGACTAATCAATAGAATTAGAAATGAAAAAGGAGAAGTATCAACTGACACAGCAGAAATACAAAGGATCGTGAGAGATTACTACAAGCAAGTATATGCCAATAAAATAGACAACCTGGAAGAAATGGACAAATTCTTAGAAAAGCACAATCTTCTGAGACTGAACCAGGAAGAAATAGAAAGTATAAACAAAACAATCACAAGCACTGAAAATTGAGACTGTGATTAAAAAACCTGCCAACAAACAAAAGCCCAGGAACAGATGGCTTCACAGGCAAATTCCATAAAACATTTAGAGAAGAGCTAACAACACCTATCCTTCTCAAACTCTTCCAAAATATATCAGGAGGAACAGTCCCAAACTCATTCTAGGAGGCCACCATCTCCCTGATACCAAAACCAGACAAAGATGTCACAAAGAAAGAAAACTACAGGCCAATATCACTGATGAACATAGATGCAAAAATCCTCAACAAAATACTAGCAAACACAATCCAACAGCACATTAAAAGGATCATACAGCATGATCAAGTGGGGTTTATCCCAGGAAGGCAAGGATTCTTCAGTATATGGTAATCAGTCAATGTGATACACCATATTAACAAATTGAAGGAGAAAAACCATATGATCATCTCAATAGGTGCAGAAAAAGCTTTTGACAATATTTACACCCAGTTATGATAAAAACCCTCCAGAAAGTAGGCATAGAGGGAACTTTCCTCAACATCATAAAGGTCATATGTGACAAACCCACAGCCAACATCATTTCATGTGGTGAAAAACGGCAAACATTTCCACTAAGATCAGGAAGAAGACAAGGTTGCCCACTCTCACCACTATTATTCAACATAGTTTTGGAAGTGTTAGCCACAGCAATCAGAGAAGAAAAAGAAATAAAAGGAATACAAATTGGAAAAGAGGAAGTAAAACTGTCACTGTTTGCAGATGGCATGATACTATACATAGAGAATCCTAAAGACGTTACCAGAAAACTACTAGAGCTAATCAATGAATTTGGTAAAGTACCAGGATACAAAATTAGTGCACAGAAATCTCTTGCATTCCTATACACTAATGATGAAAAATCTGAAAGAGAAATTAAGGAAATACTCCCATTTACCATTGCAACAAAAAGAATAAAATACCTAGAAATAAACCTATCTAAGGAGACAAAAGACCTGTATGCAAAAACTATGAGACACTGATGAAAGAAATTAAAGATGATCCAAACAGATGGAGAGGTATACTATGTGCTTGGATTGGAAGAATCAACACTGTGAAAATGACTATACTACCCAAAGCAATCTACAGATTCAATGCAATCCCTATCAAACTACCAATGGCATTTTTCACAGAAGTAGAACAAAAAATTTCACAATTTGTATGGAAGCACAAAAGACACCGAATACCCAAAGCAATCTTGAGAGAGAAAAATGGAGCTGGAGGAATCAGGCTCCCTGATTTCAGACTATACTACAAAGCTACAGTAATCAAGACAGTATGATACTGGCACAAAAACAGGAGCATAGATCAATGGAACAGGATAGAAAGTCCAGAGATAAACCCATGCACATATGGTCACCTTATCTTTGATAAAGGAGGTCAGAGTATACAATGGAGAAAAGACAGCCTCTTCAATAAGTGGTGTTGGGAAAACTGGACAGCTACATGTAAAATAATGAAATTAGAACAGTCCCTAACACCATACACAAAAATAAACTCCAAATGGATTAAAGAGCTAAATGTAAGGCCAGACACTATAAAACTCTCAGAGGAAAACATAGGCAGAACACTCTATGACATAAATCAGAGCAAGATTCTTTTTGACCCATCTCCTAGAGAAACGGAAATAAAAACAAAAATAGACAAATGTGACCTAATGAAACTTAAAAGTTTTGCAAAGCAAAAGAACCCATAAACAAGACGAAAAGACAATCCTCAGAATGGGAGAAAATATTTGCAAACAAACCAACTGAGAGAGGATTAATCTCCAAAATATTAAAGCAGCTCATGCAGCTCAATGTAAAAAAAACAAAAGACCCAATCCAAAAATGAGCAGAAGACCTGAATAGTCATTTCTCCAAAGAAGATATACAGGTTGCCAACAAACACATGAAAGGATGCTCAACATCACTAATCATTAGAGAAATGCAAATCAAAACTACAATGAGGTATCACCTCACACCAATCAGAATGGCTATTATCAAAAAATCTACAAACAATAAATGCTGGAGAGGGTGTGGAGAAAAGGGAACTCTCTTGCACTGTTGGTGGGAATGTAAATTGATATAGCCACTATGGAGAACAGTATGGAGGTTCTTTAAAAAACTAAACATAGAACTACCATACGACCCAGCAATCCCACTATTGTGCATGTATCCTGGGGAAACTATAATTCAAAAAGGGTTATGTACCACAATGTTCATTGCAGCACTGTTTACAATAGCCAAGTCATGGAAGAAGCCTAAGTGTCCAACGACAGATGAATGGATAAAGAAGATGTGGCACACATATGTAATGGAATATTACTCAGCCATTAAAAGAAACGAAATTGAGTTAATTGTAGTGAGGTGGATGGACCTAGAGTCCGTCATACAGAGTGAAGTAAGTCAGAAAGAGAAAAACAAATACCATATGCTAACACATATCTATGGAATCTAAAAAAAAAAGAAGTAAAAGCACATGTGCAAAGAATTCCAAGTTTCAAATAGCTATGCTGGGTCCCCCAATCTTACCTATATTTCCTCTTCCCCAGGGCAAGAAATTTTAACTCCTTAGCTGTGTATATGTATTTAACTTCATTTTTAAGAATTATATGCTTGTGCTTATACTGCTTAATTTTTCAGTGTTTTGCTTTAGACATGAAATCAACACTAGGATATAAAAGTGTATCTCTGTTTATCTTCTACCTCTATTATATAGAGAAAACTCTCTGTCCTTCCAAATTCCTGATATAATTATTGTCATTTTTGTTTACATTAATGTCCTATAGTTATATTACTATGACTTTGTATATGCTCTTTATAAGTCATCCATGTAAAACATTACTTTCCCTGTAAATAAAAATTTATTTCTTCTCACTTTTCCATAAAATCATCACTAATATGACTGAAAACTCTGCATACATTTTTTAAATGTGGCAATACACTCAGGTACCGAAGACAGTCAGTCAATTTTAAAACGTTTTGTGTTGTGTGAACTCTTTTAATCTGGATATTCCATTTTTTGGATCTGGAAAATTGTCTTGAATTATTTCTTTGCTAATTTCTTGCCTTCAGGTTCTCTGTTTTGTTTTTTGTGTTTAAAGAAAGTGATTTTCTTCAGATATTATTTCAGCTGGACTAGTCTTTTAATTTTATTTCCTTTAACTTTTGTGTTGCATTCATTTTCTTATCACTCTATTTTACAGAATATTTCCTCAAATTCTAAACTTTATCCAAATTTTCTTGTTGTTTGGTATAGATTTTACCATGGTCTTTTTAAATATCCAAAACGAATTTTGTTCTTGGAATAATTCACTTTTGTAATTCTCAGTTTGATTTCATCTGCATCATTTTTCTTTTTGAGGATATTAATGATAGTTCTAATTTTTTGTTCCTGCAAAAATGTTTCCTGCCTATCACAGTTTTTCTCTATTTTTTATGATAAAATCTTTCATCAAAATCTGGGGATCCTTGGCTTCCTGATCATGTTTTATGGTGTATCACTAAGAATCTCATTGAAAACTCTCATTAAGTTAGTTATCTGTGCACTTCACTGAGAATAGACTCACTGGGTTTTTTATTGGGGAAACCCCAATATCAGATGCACTAGAGAAGAACCATTCATTCTCCTTTTAGAACACTACATTTCTGACTGAGGATCCGGGAGCTTCACAGGGAAGAATATTAAAAGTCTTAATATTTATAATGTGTATATTCACTTAGTCTCCCTATTTTCCATACATTTCTTCTGCCACCCATTAACCTCAGGGTTCCCAGGTCTAGCAATCTCTGATTTTACCTCTAGTGCTTCCCTTTTCTGATGTTGCATTGAATAAAAGAGATCGAAACCTTGCTAGTAAATAAAATATTTTACGTATCTCCCCTATCTTTTAGTTCTAATTCACATCCATCAGCAGAGCTGTATGAAAATATCTAAGTTTTCAGGGGGAATCCATTGAATAAATGCTGATGCTGTTTTTCCCTTGACTTTTAACTGTATGGCCCATAGATTCAATACCCATAATTTTGAATCATTTACAACTCACCCTTTGCCCTTCCAATTTCCAAAACTTTGCTATGGTCCCTTTTGCTCTTCTCTTTGTGCTATCCAGGTTGTGCTTTTAGTTTGCTACATTTTTACCTCAGTTGGAGAGATAATGAAATAAAATATGAGGGTTCAAGCTGTAATTTTATGACTGTAATCTCATTTATACTTCATAATAACCCTATGATATTGGTACTATTTTCATCCCCCTTTACATATGAAAGAAAAGGGGGCTCAGAGAAGTCATTAATTTTCTCAGGGTCCCAAAGCTAGTAATGGGAAATTCAAGGCACAATAAGTAATTGAATTTACATTCATGGATCTTAGCATTTATCAGAGGAATGAAAAATATCTTCCCTTATCTCTGATCATAGAAAGCATCAATACTTTATCTGCACACTCTTGCCTGTACAGAAGGTTCAACTGGTAATCCCAGAAACTCCTACTGATGCAGGTTAGCACTCAAGATGAAGTCTATTTGCCATCTATGATGATCGCTTAGAATCCAAAGAGAAAAAATAATGGCTAAAATTCATTGGGCACTCTGTTGTGCCAGATAATTTGCATATAACTTGAAACTTTCAAAATAATTCTGCAGTATACTTTCCTCATCAATTTATGAATGAGGAACCTTAAATAGGGAAAGGTTAAATAACTCATGATTAGTTTGATTCATGTAAATCTATAGTTTGTGATATAAGCAGTTAATTGTCAGGTTCTAGAGTCAAATATAACTGTGTCTGAATCACAGCTCTGCCATTTACCATCTGATCTGGCTCTGGTTCCTTATTGTCCTTTTGACAGTGTTCTCAAATATAAAATGAGGATTATTTAATGACAGCTATTCTAAATAAAAAGTCACTGTGTGATTTTTTTTTCATCTTATTCATTGATGTATCACAAGCCTTAGGAATACCGTCTGGCAAACTGTACCATGTGTGCATGGACATGTGTGTGTTTGTAATAAAGGCATATAAGATATAGAGATATTATTTTAACACAATATATTTAAATGATTGCTGTTGCCCACTGAGAAATGTTTCTCTTTTCTGATATATAGGAACTGAGAAATGGTCGTTTCAAAAACTGTTAGATTCTCAGAATAAGCATTCATGAATCTGAAATGCCATCCTCTTAAACATTGTACCACATCCAAAGTTTCAGTCATTCTGTGAATGGTGATCAGTAAATGAGGAAAGCATTAGCTTTATTGCTAGCCATATATTACAGTGAGGCAGGTGGCAAAGCACCTGCCACCAGAGCTTTCCAGCCTGTCCCCCTCACACTTGTGAGGCTTATGAAAATTAACCAAAGCACAAATGTTTCAGCAAAAATGCACTCACACTCTATTTAAAGACACATTTAGCAACACACTTCTGGGGAATTTTTTCAAATAATTATAATGAAAATGTAAAATAAAGATACTTGAACCTTGCCACATTTCATGTTTAAATTCATTACAACCATCTTGATGTGTAGGCTTTCATAAGATATTTGTTACCAAAAATACATGTATACATATGTATGTGTACACATATGTATACATGTATGTCTATATATATAAAATTTCCCTTTGGAGTGACATAAGGAAAGCATTTATTTGGAAACGTGGAGTCACTCCTTTCCCTTACCTTTGTGACCTATGCAGAAAACTATAGATTTGCCAATTCTATCTCCCTCAGCAGATAATTCTATTAAAGAGAAAGTAGTAAGTGTGAAAGATTAAACAATCATAAAGGGAAAACATTGGGAGAGAAAGAGTCAAACTGGAGAGATGTGTTTTCTCTTCTAGAGACACATAAAATTATACTTCTATTTCAATGGAATAGTACAGAAGAGAAAGAATTCACAGACATTTGAAGGCATTTGATCATAGCAATTTTAAATAAAAAAGGTTGTCAGTGCTGGATATCTTTCTGGATCCTGAAGTCTGAGCAAGCAAGTATAGACCATGAGATTGAGAGCATTCTGCCCTAAGCTTACAATTCAGTCAGCCTGAGAAGCAGAGGTGGACAAAGCTGATGAGGGACTGAGAACTAGAACAGAGAAGGAAACGTTACTGACTCCTCCCACGACTCTCAGCTTCTCCTGGATATACATTTTGTCGTTTCTCTAACGATAAAGGAATGGACATTGAGGAAAGACCACAAAAAATGTATAACCTGCCAATTCCCTTTTATAAGTCATTATGTATTACCATTTCCATCTAACAGTTGAGGAAACTGAAATTAGTATCTACCCTGACATTACGTGGCAAATCGTGATTTTAGTTGAGTTCTTCTTGTCTCTGAAATCCCGGCTCCTCCAACATTGTTCTGCTTTTCCATCTCATAAATGTTTAGTAACCCAGAGTAATTTCTGAATCATATTTAAAAGGTAAGTTGCAGATCCTCAATGTTAAATCTCAATTCCAAGTTTGAGGAAAACTAACTTAAGAAATCATCTTTTCTTGAACATGTCTTAATTTTAAATTATAAAAACATTTAATTTTGTAAGTTAAAAACAAATGACATAAAAATCAAAATTAAATACATACATATGTGTATATATGTTTGACATGTATGTGTATATGTGTACATATATATAATCTATTCTCTGTATCTGTGAGTTTGTTTTATGTTTGTTTGTTTGTTTTTAGAGTCCACAAATATGTGAGATCATACAGTATTTGTCTTTCTCTGGCTGACTTATTTCACTTCTCATTATGTCCTCAAGGTCCATAACCAATACTATTTCTTGGTCTTAGAAAAAAAATTATTTGTGTATGATTAACTGATATTCATTATGGTGTTATTCAAACAGCTTATGATCAAGAAAATCTGTTTACTTTTAGAACATTTGAGTACAATTCATCACACAAATTTAGCTGCAAAACATTTCTGAGAACCATGCACTTCCGTAACGGTCAATTTACATTAATAAGCATTTGCTGGGTGGGGGGGAGTTAAATGTTTTCTGGGCAAGAGAGAAAGGATTCTTAAGTGCTACAATGCTAAGGAGCTACTGCTAGGGCCATTGGCCAGCATGTACATGGGATCCCTAAAATCCCCATCAAAGCTCCCTTCTATCCCAGTGGCATTGTATCTAAACACTTTCCCTTTTATTCTTATTTACTTACTTATATCAGATTCCTGCTTTTAAATTTTATTTCCTTTAAAGATACTTCTCTTATCCTTTTACGTTTCTAGCTTTATACCCTTTATATTATATATCTCCAGTAGAAGAAGTAATATAATGACATAATATAATGACATAAAAATAGGTGCCCCTAGATAAAATTTATGGGCCATACCAGGTTCTGTGCTGTAAAGTTCATTGTATAGACAGAGAATTACATAAGCACTTTCATTACCTACTTTCCCCTGAATTTGAAAAGTAGAGCTTATGGAGGGAAGATGCTCTTGCAGCTCTACAGTAAAATGAAGAGAGTGTAGTCGGGCTACATTTTTACTTGAATTTTTAACTTAAAAACAAAGACTTTAAAATTTAAAAATATGTAATTTCTTACACAAAGAAAAATGTGTCACAGTGTCATGTCATATTTGAAACTCAAATTTATACATAGTGATTGTTTGGCCCTAACTCTAATTTAAGCATTTAATCAATTACTTATCTTACTAAACTCCCCCTGCTTCCAGAACAGAATTTTTAAATTCTCCTCTTTATTCTCCCCAACAGTAGAGACCAGCTCAATTTAACTAGATAAAGTTTGTCTATTATGTGTTATCTGAATATCCCTTAAATAACACTTTTCTTATTCTTTAAGCTCTAATAATCAAAGGAATGTATTATCTTTCTCATCAGCACCTTAAGAATCTGAATTAATTCACTTAAAATGACTAGCAAATGATTTTCTCTTTCCTCTCTGTAAGGATATATCAACTCATTAGTAGAAAAGTTCTCTGGATATATGCCCAGGAGTAGGATTGCTGAATCATATGGTAGCTCTATTTTTAGTTTCTTAAGGAACCTCCATACTGTTCTCCATAGTAGCTGTACCAATTTACATTCCTACCAGCAGTGTAGGAGGGTTCCCTTTTCTCCACACCCTCTCCAGCATTTATTGTCTGTAGATTTTTTGCTGATGGCCATTCTGACCAGTATGATTTGATACCTCATTGTAGTTTTGATTTGCATTTCTCTAATAATTAGTGATGTTGAGCATGTTTTCATGTGCTTTTTAGCCATCTGTATGTCTTCTTTGCCAGAGAAAACCATAATTTGAAAAGATACATGCACCCTAATGTTCATTGCAGCACTATTTACAATAGCCAGGACATGGAATCAACCCAAATGTCCATCAACAGAGGAATGAACAAAGAAGATGTGGTACCTATATATCAATACAATGGAATATTACTCAGCCATAAAAGAGAACAAAATAATGTCATTTGCAATGACATGGATGGACCTAGAGATTGTCATACTGAGTGAAGTAAGTCAGACAGAGAAAAACAAATATCATATGATATCACTTATATGTGGAATCTAAAAAAAAGGTACAAATGAACTTATCTACAAAACAGAAATAGAGTTACAGATGTAGAAAACAAACTTATGGTTAGCAGGGGGTAAGGGGGCAGGGAGGGATAAATTGGGAGATTGGGATTGACATATACACACTACTATATATAAAATAATGAATATATATATTCATTATATTTATATATATAAAATAATACTATACACACTACTATATGTACAATACATATACACACTACTATATATAAAATAATGAATAAGGACCCACTATATAGCACAGGGAACTAGACTCAGTACTCTATAATGACCTACACGGGAAAAGAATCTAAAAGAATGGATATATGTATATGTATAACTGATTCGCTTTGCTGTATACCTCAAACTAACACAACATTGGAAATCAACTATACTCCAATTAAAATTTTAAAAAAAATTAGAAAAGTTCTACTGCTTGTGAAAGCTTGGACATTTCTGACTCTGCTCAAACAATATCTTGTAGGCAAACTTTCCTATCTTTCAGAATGAAACCTCTTTAAATGGTCTCCTGGCATGTTCATCAAAGAATACACGTTAAAATATACTTAATAATTGTGATTAATTTTGCAGGTCTCTAGGCAGTCTAGAAGTATTGGCATATCCACCAGGCTAATTCCTTCATCAGGATCTCTAATTCCCATAAGAATTTTATATAAAATGTGTACTTTAATTTAGGAAATTTTTTATAATAAGTGAATACATCTAAAATATATATCTTATGAAACTTTAAAAAAGAATAATCAGCATCATTCTCATTATGAGACTATTAATTGCAATTTTAATGTTAATCCAAATATGTGTATTCACATCTGCAATTAAAGATGCATGTTTTTCTAACTAAAACTCACTAGCCAAGCTGATCTGAGCTAATCATAACTATAAGCCAAGTTTTATTTCTAATACTTCAATGATAATCACTTTAATTAGTTGTATACAATACAAATATTAGTATACTTTGTATATTTCCAATAATATATATTTATAAAATTACCATACACTTTTTGCCCAAACAAAAAAGTAGATATTTCTACAATTATGAATTCTAATGCTTCCCTTGAATTGATTAAACCATAACATTACACAATCTTTCATATTCTGTGACAATTTCAGTTACTTAGTATTGAGGATACACAGCTAACATAAAAATGTATATTTCTTCTCTATACCATGTGCATCTGAGTGAGCATTCTTTCTTTGCCATTCAGCAGTTCTGTGATACATAATTTATTCTCTGTGTCACATCAATTCCCATATAGATTTTCTATGGCCAGATTTATGATATGAGTTTAATGGCTTCTAGAAGCTAGTTTGTTAATGCCATGATTAAAGGAATGGTTTCATGGGGATTTTATGTTCCCTAACCACCTACTAATATGTTGGAAAATGCTCTCTGTTCTAAGCTTGTTTCTTGACAAGTGTGGAAGAACAATATAGCGTAACAAAAGAACTTATATGAAAGAGGTATTCCTTGCTCATTCTGGAAAATGTCTCAATTGTATTAAAACTAATATACAGATTAGGGAAGACCTTGGAGTTCTACATTAACTTATGATACTGCAAAGAAGCAAAGTTGGTGAGCAGAAATAAGCAGACAGACAATACAAAAATGCAGTCCACTTGAATGTATAAAATCTGCTTCTCTTTTATAATTTCACCTGAAGGTTCGTATAACAGAGGGTACAGTGGGTCCCAGGCTTGATTTTATTTTAATGATGTTTGTGTGTATAAATGTGTAATCTGTGTGTGGGGATGCATGTGCATGCATGTGTGTGCTTTGTAGATACATCCAGAAGCTGCAGTTCCAAGGATATAGAACCTGGATATGATTTTCCCTATAGCTCTCAATTTTCTCAAAAGGTATGTGGACAGACAATATGAATAGAAGAGATAACCAGAGAAACCTGATTGGCTACTGTACACAACTCCATTCTCCTACTCATTTATACCATTCCTTTTGGAATCTCACTCTTTTCTTATTTCAAATTGCTTATGATCATAATCTTAGCTGTTACATGATGTTGTAAAGTACAATTTAATAAGTGTTACAGAGATGACTTAACAAACTTTATTTTGACTCAAATTGGACATTCTGTGCATTGCAAAATTCTACTTGACAAGTATAAAACCACCTGACCCTTGAGGGCATCTATAGCATTTATTTTCTTTGTTTTCTTGCAATTCACAAACATTTCTCTGATATCACTGATAAAGCTCTAGTTGTTCACTAGATCACACACCTTCCTACGACAAGTTCCAAGTACTGAATTTAGACTACAAATCCATATATAATATTTACAACATATGTTCTTTAATTACTTCCCCCATATTCACCAACTTAAATTTATAAAGAATGTATAGATTTGTCCTATTCAAGATTTCTCAAATTATTAAAATAGGGATTTTTATTCTTGTATGTTAAATCTTGGGCTAGACCACAATTCTGTGTTTGTAGAACTTTTCTTTTGGCTAACCTTTATTGTATACTCATGTTGGTCAAAAATATTCTGAATAAGTTGACAAAAACAACTTTAACTTAGAAAACTAAGAGAAAAAGATTTCATACCGATATTAACATTACCATTTATTAAATTGATAAAGTTTTATTATTAAATCTTTAAATAGATATTACTCACTGAGTATTTCATTATGAGCCAGGTAGTATGTTAAGTACTTTATATACATTGTCTTATTAACCATCATGTCAACCCTGTGAGTTAGGCATTATAATCTTTAAGTTAGCAAAGGATAAATCAGAACTCAGTCTAAATTATTTGTCCAAGCCATATGGTTAGTAGGAAGGAAAGCTAAGGTTAGAAGCCAAGCAGCCAGGGCCTTTCTTTCCATCCAACTCACTTTCTCATCCAATAACATACATTACTGGCTTTAACATAAGATGTCATGTCTTTGTCTTTCAAAATAAGGGTTGTGGAAAGGACAATTAAGACCACAGTGAATTCAATTCTTAAAAAAAACAAATATCAAGGTATGGGCTTAATGTTGACTTCAAAGTACCCTTTAATCTGCATATGGCTAGAAGAACTGCCTGAACTTCTGGACACTGTGCCCTGCCTTACATAGATCTTGAGACTGATTCTTTTTTGATTTCTGTCCTCCAGATCTCTTGGAGAAGATTTCTTGACTCAAGTTTTACTGACATAAGCAGATGTATTTTCTTCACATCTACTATTCATTTCTCTCCTCTGTATCACCCTTGTCAGTGAGATCCTTACACCAGGTGCTGGCGAGGAAGTAGTCAATCACACCTTGAGTTAGATGCTAGGTCTCTTGTTTGCTAATTAAGTTAACACAGAGAAATTTAAAAGAGAGAAAGATGTTGCTAGGAGAGAGTAGTAGAATGGCAGGGGGAAAAACAGGATGGGTGCACAGTGGAGGGAGTGGGAGATGCTATCTATTTATGAGTAGGTTAATTATCATGGTATTTCTCCTCCTCACTGCGTGGCTTTCCATAGTATAACTTTATTTTTGCTCTAACTACATTTTCTTTAGAGTTAATCACTGGACTTTCAGTTTCCAAATTTCCGTGTAATATTAATACTAATTACTGGGGTTTATTTAACATTGCAAAGGACATGCCTCTGTAGTGCTTATAGTAACCATGATTACCAAGTTTTTTCCATATCCAATAGCTCCAGATGGACCTAATTTTTCTATATTTTACTTTGAAGAATCTTAAAAGCAATCTTAGGGGGCGTTATATAGAAAGCGTTAAGTTTCCACATGCTATAAGTAAACACACGTATGTCCCACAAGGCAATGTTAGAAAATTACATATTCTGAGTGTCAATTCACATGCTGTCAAGTTCAGCCAGTTTTCAAAATATCGCATATGTTCTTTTCTAGTAAGAAATACACTGACATTAAATTCATGTCAGACCTTCCAGAAAGATAACAAGAAAAAAATACAAGATAATTCAGTTCTTTGGCATAAAATGATAAATGAGTCACGCTGAAAAGTGGGCAGTTACATCACATAAAGAGATAACTACTAAAAGCTTTCCAAATAGCCATCTGACTCAAGCCAAGTAGGTGGTCAGCACGCTGGTTTGGCAGAATGCATAGCTGATTGCCAGAGTATTTTTGAACAAAGCAGCTATTCATTTCACCTGCAAAATCGGCAGTTCACTTTGACATTGCACATAACGAAAAACAAGTCAATGGCTATTTTTAGTCTAAACTAATAAAGAGGGACTATAAGGAAAATAATAGCACCTTTTCTGCTTCATGGAGAACACCTTAATGGATAATGTTTCTGTTATATGACTTATTTTTTAAAAATTATTCATTGTGTGCTTTTTTATTTAAATTATATTAGACAAATAGGATGTAGCTTTCTGCAGTACTATAATGACCATTTTGAGATCTGGTGAGGTTTTAGGAATAGAATAAATTATATCTTTTCCAAATGTATTTCTATTATTTTGTATGTATATGTACATGCATCTAATATTCTTTCCACTTAAATTAACCAATCTTATTGAATACTTATTACCAGTTTTATATAACATCTACACTTATTAGTAGAGAGTAGAATGAGAAAATATTTAAAATAGAAACACAAAAATGATTTTTGTGAGTAATTTAACACATTATAATGTACACATAATATATATATGTATACATATGAAAGGTATAGATGTAAAACACAGCATAAACATTGAAACAATATTTAAAATACATCTTAGCACTTTAACAAAAAAATGTGTTGATAATAAAACTGAATATATTGCACATAAAAATAATCACAATTATAAAACACACACAAAAAATAGTAATTGATAGTGCAAATGCTCCTATTCCTATTTGGAATATATGTGTGTGTTTATGTAGTGTGTATATATAAATATAAATATTATTAGCATTCCTATTTTACTATATATGTATCTAACACAGGTAATAAATATATATGAAAATGTGAATCCTAATATTCTCCAGCTTTACCCATTAAATTTGTTTTAATGTACATAATACACATTTATAACAGATACTTGCAGAGGAATAGCAAAAACTGTCATCTCAAAAAGACATATGTAAAAGTTTACATGTGGAGGGGGGGAAGGTGATTTAACCAATTAATACAGATAACTTAGGAAATCATTATGTTTATATAAATGCACATGTGTTTGTTTCTTGTTATTTCACTGAGAGTTTTTGAGTTCTCTCAAACAGAAAATCCAAGGCAATATACCTATAATACATATAATACAGTAGATACAAACACTATCCTAAATATGTGTTTCCTTGTATGTGTTTGTGTGAATTCTTATATTTCTTAGAGTATTAAATACAGCTTATAATAACAAAAAGTCAAACATTTAAAATTCACTTATAAATTAGAGTATTGAGTCAATGTTATTTACTCTAGTAAAAAAAAAATTGCACATTAATTTAATCAATAGTAGAGAAACTTAAGCTTCCTGTGCTGTAAACTGAGAAAGCACAAATAATTTTCCATATGCAAAAATTTAATTTTATAAAGCCAAGCCTTTATCTATTACAACAACAAATTAATAAAACACAAATTTGAGGCTTTTCAACTAAGTGCACATCCTTATAGAACAATTTTTAATACTCCCAGTGAAGATACAATTATTGTATTTATATCAGAACTGAGGTATAGCGTGGAATAAAATGCACTAAGCAACTTATCAAGGGATATGATAAGAATTGAAATTTTAGGCAAAATTTGCAATGGCTCGATTGAATTGGTTTCCAACAACTTTTATGATCAGTTATTTTCCCTTGAGTCCAGCCATTATCTTTAATCATCACTCTCCATATCTCTAAATTATTAATATTATCATGTTATTATGGTTATTCTTGCTTATGACATGAGGAATACATACATGTGCATGTTTCCATGAAATTTAAGGTATATATACATAAGGTATATATTTAAGGTATAAATACACCTTGATTGCTCTTAATTTCTACATACTGATTACTCTGTAGCTGTTACTTTTTCTTTTTTTCAAGGTAGCAGTAAGTCTAAAAGAAATTAGAAGGCCTTCAACAAAAGTCCTTGATTGAGTAAAACTACACTTCAAAGGAATATGCTGTGTCATACATATTAGTACTTCTTATTAATGTTAAAAAAAAATCGAGTGATGAGTTAAGAGAGAGCTTTTTACAATGATATCTCTGATTTATACTAGGAAGTGCTGGAATACAATGTGACCCCACTTTAGTAGTGATAATTGTCAAAGAAGTGTTATTGATTCATGTCTCAGTTGAAGCAGAAAAATCAATAGCAGACAGCTCTAGAGGAGATGTTTCTAATGGTTTTACTGTTTTAGAGTCACCTGGGAGATGCCTTTCAAAGATGATCAACATGGCCAAACAAGATCAGTCCATCTATATTGTGAACCAAATCTAGGGACCTCAAAATTCAATTTGGAAGAAATCCATCTTGGTTCATTATTCCTAGCAAAAATAAGCGTTGTACAAAAACATGTATAGGTGTATATGTAGATTAACTGTCATTCAAATACTTTTGTTGTTTTTATAATTCATCAGAAAATATATTTTATTGTATATATATATATATATATATATACATATATATAGTTTCAAATATTACCTCATTTATAATTTAACAAGAATTCCTTCTGTCAATAGATCAGAACATGGTAAGCAATTAAATTTTGTATGGTTTATTTGCCATCCACTTTTTCCAACAATTTGCTGTAGTTTTTTGCCTATCTTTACAGTTTTCCCAAATGGCTGGTGGTGATGAAATAATTTTGTTAAACCTAATTAACAGAGTCTCCAAACTTGAAAGGTAATGTAGAGTGTTTGGCAGAATGTATAGAAAAGCAATGTTTGACTTAAAAGAGTTGCCAAAACATTGATGTTTGCAACATAGAATTGAGATTAACCTAACAGTGATCTGAAACACTTTAAAAGAAATATTACACAATCAGAAACTGTTGGAAACTGTTTTGCAAAATTGAAACTAACATTTCACAGAGTTTTCTATCAGCTAATTAGGATGGGGAAAACTGGTAACATATCCTAGATAATCTAGCATGTTTTAAAACACTTTACAGATTATTCAACATACAAATATATTCCAGGTCAAAAGATATCCTTTCTTATGAATGTTTTCCTTAAAATTGTTCCTGGAATGTTACATGTTCCGTGAAAAAAAAAAGCGGAGGAGAGATTCCGTAGTTAGTAGTATCTGAGTGTCAAGTGGCATAAACCCAATTCAAACTGGCTAAACAGTATGTAGTTGGAAAATCCAAGGCATAGTTGGATATAGGGAATCAAATGATATTATCAAGAATGTGCCGGGACTTCCCTGGTGGTGCAGTGGTTAAGAATCCTCCAGCCAGTGCAGGGGACACGGGTTTGATCCCTGGTCCAGGAAGATCCCACATACCGCAGAGCAACTAAGACCGCGAGCAAAAAACTACTGAGCCCACGTGCCACAACTATTGAAGCCTGCGCGCCTAGAGCCCGTGCTCTGCAACAAGAGAAGCCGCCGCAATGAGAAGCCCGCACACGGCAACGAAGAGTAGCCCCTGCTCACGGAAACTAGAAAAAGCCCACACGCAACAATGAAGACCCAACACAGCCAAAAAATATAAATAAATAAATAAAAATAAAAAAAATTAAATAAATACATAAAAGAAAAAAAATAGACTTTTAAATTTTTTAGTGGTCAAAAAATTGAAGAAAAAATTTCAAAGAAAGGCAAAGATCATGGAGGGTTTAGAGTCTATTAATGACTAAACCTTTTAATTACATGAATATCTTCAAGTGTGTTTGTTTGTTTTCATGAAGAACTCAAAAGGATAAGAGTTGGAAAGACATACTCTTTGTATGATTTAGGGTTGAGGTTTTACAGAGCAGGTGAGGCAGAGGACATAGGATGGGGGATGGGAAAGATATGAGGCTGTTAAAAAGACAAAGTATGAAAGGAGAAGTCTAGGTTAATTAAGAACAGAAAACCAGGATGAGACAGATAGAAATAAGGAGACAAATAAAGGTACAACTAAGGGTTTAATGGAAGAAATTAAATGAAAGGACTAAAAAGATATTTTTGTCAAAAAGCATAAGAATTCATTAATACTTTAGAGGTTGAATAGTGTCTGAGATAATATTTCAAGGATACATGTAGATATATGAATGGTTGAAGTTGAATAGAAGAAAAGTTAATTGGAATTAAGGAATCAAATTACTGTAATGAAAAAATGTTTTTGTGGATATTGAATTTACATGGAATAATGGACACATTTTAACTGCAAAAGGTTATAACCAAAACATCGTGTCAAAATCACTAGTATCTGTAAAAAAATGATTTGGAGGTTGCTAAATGAAAGTGATGAAAGCAGTAAAACATGACCATGCTTAAAGACCTGAATATTTATTGATTATATAATAAGGACCACAAACAAGTCTGGAATAATAGTAGATTTGTGCAAAATATTTTGCTATGGCATTGTAGGTATTATTAACACATTCAGCAGTATCATAGGTAAGAATCAAACAGCTGTTTTCAAAAGTGTTTTTTTAAACAGTGATCATAATCAAAATAGTTCTAATTTTATAGAAATTTTACATGTGTATGCAGATACAATTTTGCATGTTGCTAAAATCTTATGGATTAGCTATTGAAATATTTAAATATTTTCACATCTATTAGTAAGGAGTTGTTTTGGCCCCTACCCTTAAGGTAACACTTCAACCCAACAACTAAAGTATAGATGTCTACACAGCAGGTGGCCTTGAAGACCCTGTTCTGCCCTGATGTGGCACCAGCTGTTAGATATTTTGACAGTCACCCCTCTGTATATGTGCATTTACATACTAAAAGCATATATTTTGATATCAAAGACATAGCCTTCTGACTATAGTCCCCTAACTATCCTCTAACTACTTTCACCATGACCATTCTTCAATCTAATCTGGAATTTCAATTGTTTCATCTCTCTAAGTTTGCATATTCATGACCCCTGCCTTTCTTTCCTCCCCCTTTACCCTGTGCAGTGTATAGCCAAAATTTTAGTACCTCTGTTGTCAGTATCTTTAATCTCTTGACTACCACCTCTGTCGGCTTTTATATATTGGATTTAAGACTCAGTCTTGGGCGCCTACCATGCTCCAATTTTTGCTCAGATGATTTCATAATGCCCACATTTCATAGTTTCATGTGTAGGTTTATCAACACCAAATATCTCTTACTGATTCTGCTCCACTGAATTTCACACATCTATAGGCAACTGCCTACTCAGAATCTCCACTCAAGGGTATCATTAGCTCCCTATACTCAAAATTTCAAAACCTGCATGTATGACCATCTTATTCTCTATTCCTTTATACTTGCTGATTTTCCTTTTTGGACTTTATTTTTATATTTTGCCTTTTTTAAGTGAAAGTTGACATCCTGTACTGAATATTATTGACAGACAAGAATCCTGAGAGTCTTCTTAGAAAACTCCTTGTCTTCAACACCCAGTTCAGAAATTACATGTGTCCTAAGCCAGTTCATTAAAAATGAATCTTATTGTTATTGTTCAGAACAACTGAGTGTGAAACAAGGCTGCAGAAAGCAGAGAAGGGACACAAAAAGAAACTGAGTTCTGTAGCATTGAATTTTTGATCATGTAACTCTCTTGGGTAAATTTTGCCAATGGATTCTCCTTTATTTGATAAATCTGTTATAAAATCTGCCTCTAGAATAGGTAAAATTCTCTTCTTACACAGTCCTAGAGCATCCTGTATTTTCCTCAGAGTTCTTATGACAATTCGTAATCATACACTTGTGTAACTATTGAATAAATATTTATGGTTTTCACTAGAATGTAAGTTTCAAGTGGATAAGTATGGTATAGTTTTCTTACCATTAAATCCCCAATGCTGCCACAACATAAAAGCTCAACATTATTTTTAAATAAATAAATATAGAGACTTGAACCTGATATACACAAGTAAAATGAATGTTCAGAGGGTCAATGGATGGATGAACAAATGGATGGATTTCTTTCAAAAGGACCTTTATAAAAAGATTTTCATGGGCTCCAGAGACATAGTTATCGTGTTTTCCTCTGAGCAGAATTAACTTCTTCATTATTAATTAAAATGAAATTGTTGCTGAGAAATGTTTGCTTTACTAGAGATGATTTATGGCTGTCTCTTCTCAGTGCACAAGGACATTATAATTTGACTAAGCATTTTTCTAACAAGATGCATTTAGTTAAGCAAAATATTTTTAAAGGCCGTCATCAGTATACCAATGTCAAAACGTCAATGATAAATTGTATTCATAGATTTAACATTTGGAACATGTGGCATTCAGATAGAAAGTACACAGGGAACTTTATTTTTTTTACAACCTTGATAAAGTTTGAAAAGTATTTTCTCAAGTTCATTTTACCTTACGTTTTTTAGCAACATTTAAAGTACTGGTTCTCCAACTTTCTTGAATTAGGACTATTTGGGAATGTAATAGACCTGCATAACAATTAAAGACACATATACATATGCATACATAATTTTGTATATAATTTCAAAGCATTCATGAACCACTTAATCCAAATGCCAGTTTAGAATAACTGATTTACTGGATAAAACATGAGACAAAAAATGTGTGCATATATATATATATACAAATTAATTAAGTAGACACAATGTTTCAGCCAAAATTTACTTTGAATTCTGAATTGCTAATTTTACTGTAAAATGTTCTCATATGTTAAAAAGCTGTATAGCTTTTGAAGCTGATTAAAAACTGTCATCACACTAGACAAAATGTGCTAAAAAAAAAAAAAAAGAAGCCTGTGCATTCAGTGTTAGTGTTTCAATCTTAACACTGCTCTTTTTTCACAAAGAATTCTGGAGAGACCAAAGTTCACACGTCTCCAGAGCCCACATAGTATACAGCACCGCAAACAAATTTAATGTAGCTTCTGCTGTTACCACAAATTCTTATTTTATAGTTTATTGAATAAGACATTAACCCAGTAAATGTTAATTTTTTTATTTCATATGAAGAGAAAAGTAAAAAATTCTGGTAATCTGCCTAATGATAGCATCTCATGTGGAATTTTTTTGTTACAAAAGTGCTTGTTTAATTTCATCTTCTATTCTCTTGAAAATTTCTTTGACATTGCACAGATTCTGTAAATTCCCATTCAAAGCTCATATTTTCCATTCCTTAAATAATGTTTCGTTATTATTTCATAAAGCATTTCTCCAGGTCTTTCTGATGTCATGGTACAAGGAGAAAAACCCTTGTAAAAACTGATTCACAGGCTATAGATTCTACTCTCATTAACAGTGATTAAGGACTATAATCTGTTAGAGATTTCGAAGATCAGTTTGCCTTTACCTTTATTTAAAATGTTAAAGGATTAATTGCCAAAACACTCAATGAATGGATCTTTGGTGAAGATTGAAATCAAGGCTAAAGCTCTATTTAACACCGTGTTACATGTCACTAGCCCTTTTGATAAATCAATATTCAGAAAGTAAACACTGTCATTGAAATAACATATTCTTAATTCAAAACAATTATATCTACCCTTTAGCAAATTCTAAGAATATGACTCTATGCTTGTGTTTCTAGACTGAATCCACTTTGCTGACAACATGCATTTTCGAAACCTAACTCTGGAAAAATATCATCTTTGTTTTTAGTTACGATAAGCATTCTTTAAATCGTTGAAGCTTTCATTATTTAGAAATCATTAAGGACCAAATTTTTCACTAGCATCACACATGCTCTTGTGTGTAATACAAGTTTCAATATCTGTGGTTGTAGATTAGAATATCTTGACGAGATGTTATTGTCGAGCTTTATTTTCCCCTCACAGAGTAACCAATACTGCAGCAAAGACTTCTATAAACAAATGTATATAATCACTCTTCAGTTTATATTTACTGCTGGCATACCTTGTATCTGAATTCATCTTTTACTTTCGGTAATTGTTTAAGGCTACTAATACTAAAATATTTTAATTTTTTCTTTTGGTTACCAAGTCTCTCATCATTACAGGCATGGGTTCCCAAACCACCCTAGGCTTACATACCTTTATTGCACAACTTATCAGAGACTGTTTACTTTCCATCCTAGACTATGCACTATCTCCAGCCCAGAGCACCTCCACAGTCAGATAGATCTTCATTTTGCTGATAGTCTTTTACATTAAACTGGATTTCTGCCATCAATTTTGGTTTACTTACAGAATTCCTTTGTTGGTAAGAACCAGCACTTCCCAACACTGTGTCATTTTAATGGAAACATGGGGGCCTGTTATGAAGAAAAGATTTGGGACAAAGTGAGTAGAAGTTGGAAGTAGGAAGTCACCTGTTACCTAAGCACTGATTCATTTATTCTTTCTCTTTCTGTCATCCTCTCTGTCCTCCACCCCCCAACCACTGGCTTATCATCTCTGCTTATGTCTTCACGTCTACCCTATACTTGTGCTTCTTTTTGGCAAACTGTTTTCTTTGCATAATAGTCAGTTTGAACTTGTCTTAAAAAATGGCTTTTCTAGCTCCAATTCAACATGAACTTACAATTTAAGGTCCTATACTTAATTGGAAATTATTGGAAATCAGTTGAAATTTTCAAGAAACTACTCTGCCTGTTTTTCCATCAATGAACTCTCCATAGATTAAGTATCAATCCCTGACCTAATCAATCAATGGCATCTAGGGACAGAGTCACCAAGTTGAAATAGCTCAATGGCATTTCTTTGGTATGAGTTTTAGCTGGAAAAGTTGTTTTAAGGACTGAGACATGAACTGACAGAAGCTGCAATATATGTCTATTCCAGCTTTACTTATATATATATTTCAATGCTAATTCCACTGATCTGATATTCAGTGTTCACTCCTGTCAGATTTTAGCATTAATGTTACTACATGCTCAAATTTCTAGAAAATTGTATTGCTGAGATATAATTCTTATGCCATACAATTCACCCATTTGAAGTGTACAAATAGTGATTTTCAGTATGTTTGCAGAGCTCTGAAATGGTCACCACAATCTAATTTTGAACATTTTGCTCCCACTGAATAAAATTCCATACCATAGTTTGGCAGTTCCTTATGTGGTACATATAAACAATGAAATATTACTCAGCCATAAAAAAGAATGACATTGTGCCATCTGCAACAACATGGCTGGACCTAGAGGACATTATGCTAAGTAAAATAAGTCAGACAGAGAAAGACAAATACTGTGTAATCTTCTTACTTATATGTGCAATCTAAAAATCAAACAAACAAAACCAAACAGAAACAGACATAGATACAGTGAGCAAACTGGCTATTGCCAGAGAGGAAAGGATTGGGTGGCGGGGGGTTAGTTGAAATAGGTGAAGGAGATTAAGAAATACAAACTTCCATTTATAAAACAAATGTCACTGGGTTGTAATATATAGCATAAGGAATATAGTCAATAATGCTGTAATCATTTTGTATGGTGATAGATGGTCACTAGGCTTATGGTGGTGGTCATTTCTTAATGTATTTGATTGTTGGATCACTATGTTGTACACCTGAAACTAACATAATATTATAAGTCAACTATACTTCAATTTTGAAAAAAGATAACTTGAACATAGGGTTACCTTCAAGCTGCATCCATGTCATAGCATGTTTTACTACTTCATGTCTTTTCATTGCTGAATAATATTTCATTGTATGGATACACCACATTTTATTTATCAGTTTATCAATGGATAGGCATTTAAGTTGTTTCCATTTTTTAGCTAACATGAATGATACTTCTCTGATCTATTTGTGTACAAGTTTTGGGTTGATGTATCTTTTCATATTAGGGGGTATATACTTAGGAGTTGAATTGATGTGTCATATGGTAACTCTGGACCCTGATCGATCCCACTCAAGAGTTGTGGTTGTTTTTGTTGTTTGCTTCGTCATTTGTTTATTTCTTGAGTGACTTGACTGAATTAATTCTGTGAAGTCAATTTCCATCACATCAGTGTGCAGTCTCTGATGTCCCTGATCAGATTCCCCTCCCTTTTTATCGTCTTTTATGCTGTGATCACAATTCAGGCAGTTTATTATTTTTGGGTCCCATCATCATCCACGGACTCTCAGCTTGGACGTTCTCTCTTAGTATCTGAAAGGGTCTAGCCTTGGTCATTTAAACAATCTTCCAAACTGCCAGGGCCATGTATGATATTCTTTTTAAGCCTGGCTTCCTAGGAGTTGCCCCTGGTTCAGACAGTGTTTGATCAGAGATTGTTTTAAGCCGTTGTACCAATGAGGCTTCTTGTCTTTGTTGGTGGGTTTTTGTGCTTTCAAGTCTACCCCCACATCCTTTTCTGACTGTTCCTAAAAGGGTTGAGCTTATAACATTTTGCACAGCCTTCCAGATCCCCAGGATTGACTGTGATCCCAGGAAGGCTCTTCTTGGCTATCTCTTTCTCTCGTTCTCTCTATTAAACTTCTGGCTGCTCTGCCATTTTGCTTATATCATGGAGCTACCAGCCTCCGACTAATTGCTCTCCACCAAGATCTCCATTGCTTTAGACAACACCTG
The DNA here is from genome assembly GCF_009873245.2 of Balaenoptera musculus. Taxonomy (NCBI): domain Eukaryota; kingdom Metazoa; phylum Chordata; class Mammalia; order Artiodactyla; family Balaenopteridae; genus Balaenoptera; species Balaenoptera musculus. The sequence goes on along the minus strand of NC_045791.1, from coordinate 72,187,499 downwards.
ATAGAAGAAACTTTTACATACAGAGGTATAGGGAAGTAATTCTGTCTTATACGCGATTTGGCTTGAATTTTATGTTAACTAGAAAACTCTGTCAAACATACATTGTACATCTGCCTTAACTTTTTTAAAAAAGAATGCATTTACCAGATTTAGACTGTCCACTTTGAATATAGGTATAAATGCCCCCCTTTCCTATGATGCCAATGCTAGTGCTCCTTCAAAGATGAGGTCCCCTTCCCAGACACCAAGGTCATGCTGACTTGCTATGTGTGTGCTAATTTGTCTCCTTTGAAATCTTGAAGGAAGGTACCCCTCCCATGTTTGATGTTTGTTCTTTGTTCTGACAAGATATAAAACGTGGTTCAGGCATTGAAAATGGAGCTGGGTAACCATTGTGGATATGGATTCAGATACATTCCCACATCATTGAGAACTTGAATTTTCTGAACTGTATAAAACTCAAGGCACCACCAGTCATTTCAAACAATGTCTGCTAGCAGCTGCCAGCTGCAACCTTATGGTTTCAAGGTATTCCCTTGTAACTATGCAAACACATCACACCCCAACCAAATCTTGCTTAACAAGCACCCTTATTTCTTGCCAGCTCCAAACCTAATTCTTGACAAACAACTTTTGTGACTTTGTGGTTTTTGCCTAAATAAGCCTCTCTCATTTTGCAGCCAGGCAGAACACAATTCAAGGGCTTCTCGAATCTGTGTCTCCTGGGCTACAGTTCTCAGATAAAATTCTTTCTGTTCCTATTATAGATTGTTTATTAATTATTTGCATTGACACACCCTAAGCCTGAAGTTCCCCATTCTCTGTTTTAAATCAAGTAAGTCCCTTCAGGCAGAGCTGAATAGTTTGTACCATTATAGCCTGCTTTCTCCCTGGTCAGTACCCTTGTGTCACTGCACTGGAGCTGAAGGTTGGCTACTGCTTTCCTGGAGTGACACTCTTGCTCTATGACTGGGCACTGGGGGGAGAGTGGCAGGTGAAGCCTGTAGTTTTCTTGGCTTGCACTTTCCAGAATGGGACCTCTGGTCTATGAATAAGCTGGGGAAGGGGCAAATAGTGCCCTGATATTCATGATTCTACTAGAAAGATGATTTTAGGTAAAAAAGATAACTGACCAGATTTTTCTTTATCTTGAGAAATAGCCATGCTTTCTGAAAATCTAAAATTTTCCATCTTATGATAGGATCTCTACACCTGATTTATAGTTGTTTAATATCTTATGGTTTATAAAAATTATCATACAATAACTATGTCTTTGAATGCCCATGGACTACTATGAAGTAGATTAATATCCTCATTTTAAAAGTCAGAAAACTGAAAGAGATATATGACTAGTTTGCCTAAAACCATTTGACTAGAAACTTCCATGAATCAAATATTAAATTTTCCATGTCCAAGACCTGTCTTTTTTCATATACTATAATTTTATTCATATTGAAAAATTATGTATAGTATATTAGACGATAATGTTCAGTAATCCAGGCGCTCAATAAATGTTATGACACACTGTCATCTTCTGATCAATAACGATTACACAGGTCTCTTGGTGTCTAATATGTCTGACTTTAACAAAGTAGGGCAGTCATTTGTGACATGATTGTGTGCTCCTCTATTTAATATCAAATTCAAATAAAATGAGAAACTTACAGCATGAAATCAGTTGCTAGTTTCAAGGAAAATCCTTTTCACCTTTGAAAATGTTATCATATTTAAAAAGAAAGAGACCAGATTTAATACTTTGAAGTTGCACTTTTTTCTTGACTCTGTGAATAATGTCATTGGAGAAACGTCTGAATGCTGATAGATTAAACACAACAGCAGCCGAAGTATGACTTTATTCTTTCACAGATCATTTTAGATGCAAAGACCAAAAATGAGAAAAGATGAACAGTGGAAAATGGGAAGTTTTAAAGCTCTGATTTTATAAGAATCTAATTTTATAGTGTAAGGTTAGAAGGATAAGTCAGGAAGGAAATATGAACCCTGCTTTCATACACTGATGCAGAACTTCCATTTTGAAGTCTATTGCTTCTGATGGTAAAGGTCTTTCTTAATGGTATGCCTGGTTTTATGTATTTATTTTTTACTATATTGTTCCTCATCTGTCATGTATCTTGGCCAAGGTTAAGAACAATGTATCATCATACATTACAAAATGTACCACAAATTTTTGAAAATCAACATCACATTTAAAATGAAATCCATGTGTGTATGGGATTAAAAAGTAGCATTTTCAAAGTACTTTGATACATAGTCTCAGTTAAATGAGCTGTCTTACTATTCTTTGTAATTTTGTCATATTATTTATGTTCATGAAAGATAAACCCCAATCTTTAGGATGACTAAGCGCCCAAACTCACAACTCAAATGTTTCTTTAATTAATTTTTTTAAGGAAAAAAAAGACAATCATCTATTGGACACTTTATACATTAGTTCACCTCAACATAGACAACAAGAGCTTATATGCTATCTAAGTCTATCCTAGCTCTGTTTTCCGAACTGTGCAATTGTGATGTAGTAATATAAAAAAAGCAAAACACATTATATAAGCCTTATTCTTTTATCTGAGTTAATATGTATGTTTTACTGTACATAAAACATAAAGTGACTGTTTTATTCTCTCTATACTAATTAGGAAGACATGAAAAAGTAAGTTTAATGTAAGAGGAAAGAAAATCTTAAAAGCAAGTAATACATAAAGACATGATCTTGTAAATGTTGACCAGTAAGGAGAGAGGAGAGTAAATTAATCAGCTTAACCTTAAATCCCTGTGTAGTGAGATGAGTGGTATTAGAATTGCAAATTAGTCTCTCTGAATGGGCCTTGCCCTGTGAGGTATTATTTTTATTTATTTATTTTTGTTGTTGTTTGTTTGCTCATTTTATAAAAGATATAGTACAAATTGAAATGTCTGCTGTAGGCTCTTTTTTCAGTAGACATAGTTTGGATGAGAATCAGTAAAAAGGATCTGTTTGTTTTAAAAGATGACATGCAAGACTTGTGAAGCATATATATATATTTTTAAATTTTTATGTGCTTAAGTATCAAAATAATCTCAAAATGTCAAAAGTAATTCTGGAAGTTCATCCTGAAAAAAGTCCATGATAAAAGCATACTAATATAAAGGAACACAACTGAATCCATTGAATTCATAAAAAGGGGGATCTGTGAGGCACTGGCTTTGGAAAATCTTTTTCAGATTTTTACTGGATATTTGACACCTGTGGGAGGATGGGCCAATAAAACCACTGGGAACTTTCATCACATAAACTGCAGTACTCATCAATTTCTCACCGTATCTTATTTATAAATCTGTACTACACTTTTGTATTAAATTTGGTATTTCCCCTGGACTTTACTATCATTTGTATGTTTTGTACCTCTTTTTCTCCTCTTGAGTCATCATATAATTCTGATTTCTTGATCCTTCTGGGAACGTCAGAAGCCTTTTTTTTTTTTTTTGAATCATTTTCTATTCACAACAGACCATATTCCTGTTTTACCTGACATTCCTATCCATTTACCCTACTCTGTTTCTGCCAAGTCCCATCACATTAGGCAGTAGAATCAGAAATTTCCAAGAGCAAAAAAAAATCAAATATATAACATTTTATAAGTGATCATTACATATGACTGTAGTTGCTACCATCATTAATGATCAGGTGTTGATAACTAATAACACCAAAAGAATGAGTTATGTTTACTATGTTAAATGATGAGTTATGTCTGTTAAATAATGGGTTATGTATTTGTGATCGTGTGATTTAATTATTTGCTAATTTGGAATTCTTCAGCATCTATACAATTTAAGATTCAATCCATAGTGTGATTGTGAACGAAAGGAAAACCTGGCTTCACTAAACACAAAAATAAGTATGCAAGATTAAAGTATGATGCTGCCTAGTTAGAATAGGAAATGTAATTGATAATGGAATGGAAGGAAACAGAATGGAAACAGGGAAATGCTTCTAGGAAGTTTTTGTTTTATTTTATTTTGTTTTGTATTTCAGGATTGGTGTACGTATCATATATGCAGGGGCGAAGACTAAACTGTTGAGTAGTCGGAAAGGCAAAAAAATAGAATAATCAAAGATGTATTTGAATGGAATAAATAAAATTTTTTGGCAGAAGTAAAATTCCAGAAATTATTCTGTGGAAGTAAGAAAACAGAGTTTGCTTTTATGTGTCCCAGTCAGAAAGAAAAAGGATCATATAATGCCTATTCTTTTCAAAAATATAGCTGGATAAGCCTTAACTGTTTGTGCAAATATTAAATTAGTTTCCAGGGTCTAGCCATATAGGAAATATAGATGACAAATCTTAAGATTTCCTTCAGACTCTGATTTCATGTCATTAAATATATCAGCTGCTATTTTGATGGAGTAGCAAGGATATCAGCTGGGATCAGATTTCTCACTTAGCAAATGGCAGTTGTTATCCCAGGAAGTCTTTTATATATGTTAAATTAACATTGGGTAATTTTGTGTTTGAGATCATTTTTGTCCCCAGTGCCTGGTGTCATTAACTGGCTCCATCAAAAATCTGAAGCTGTTTTGAGAAAGGACCTTGATATGGAACTCAAGAGAAGGGCAAATAATTTTTTTCATAACTTTTTTTGGGCAATGTCTTATAAACTCCCAGCCCAATAGTTGAAGACATAATTGCCTAAAATTACTTATTAGGATTTTAATAAAACATATAATAAATATGCATTGAAAGGTTTTATAATGAGCACTTTCAAAAACAGAATTCATGAGATCATAAACATCATGGTGAAAACATAATTTTAGTAGAAAGTAGCTATTGGAAAAAATGATATAATAAGCCAACTTTGATAAAAAACACTTATAAGTATAGGGAAAAACTATCAAAGTAAACAAATACTGAACATTCCAATAAAAGTAATAGTAACTGGAAAACATAGATGAGTACAACTGACCATAATAAATAAAAATGATTTATTAAGAATAAAAAATATAAATAAATATAATAAGGCCACTTGCTTATAAAAGTAAATTATAAATTTTTGTGCATTTGAAATATAAGCATTCTTTCCTTAGGTATTTTATGTAATATCTGCCAATTTTATAATATTTAATATTTTTATTTTCACTATTTTAAAAAATCACCAATTTTTGGCATGATTGAATTGCTTACATTGTTATAGTATCTCGTTTGATATTATACATGTATTATAGATTACCACCAAGTGAAAGTAAACAGTAATGCTCTCCTAAAATATTAGACTAGATATCATTAATGCGTATCTGGTTAGTTATCATATGATATATAAAATAGGACCATATACTTATAAAGTTCTTTTGTTAAGGTTCCAAAAGAAAAATTATGGTACTAAACAACATCTTTGTTTAAAATAATAGAGCTAAATTTTTACTGAAAATTTTTACTGAAGAAGTTAAAATATTACTGAAAAGTAAAGTTCCTTTATATATTTGCACACCAAAAATGCTATGGTCAATTAGCCAAAGATAAATGTATGAACAAAAACATTTTGCAACAAGTCTAGCCTACATTTCTTTTTCTTTACTTAAAAAGGTGAATTTAAAAAATCCTAATATAATCTACTGCATTTGTAATGTTTTTAATTCTTATTATCAAAGTTATAGGTGTAAGAACTTAAGATACACAAACTTACAAAGCGTACCTTATAAACTTCCAAGCTAAATAAACTAGTATTTAAAGCAAGCTTCAAAATATTTTAAATTAATTAAGGTTGCCAACTATCTATTGAGATTTAATACTTGAAAATTAAGGTACAAATAAAATACATATATTTCCAATAAGACTTTATAAAGGATAGTCCTTTATATTCTCTTCTACAACTTATAGCACTGCTATATAAAGGTATAAGGAAACACAATACAACTTTGCAGATACTTATCAGGAAATATAAATGTTGAGGCACAGTGATGGGGATTCAGAAACATACATTCAATGAGAAGCTATTTATCTCTTAATGCGGGAAGATGGAGATACACCAATATGCCTAAAAGAGCATTCCAAATAACCTAGAGAATTATGATCTAGTTACTTTTTGCTAAAGCTTTCCAAAAGCAATAATAATCTCATTTCAGAGTGAAATCAAAGATAGGAATTTGGAAGATTCCCTGAGATTATCCATAATTTTGAAGGTGATTATAACTGTATTTTAAAGAAGCTACAAATAATCTAATGACACAAAAATATATTAACTGATAAAAGTCTTATTTGTATAATGTTAAAATAACATTGAGCAAGTACACAAAATAACCTGTACATCTTTCCTCTTAATCCAAAAATTATAGGGATGCTTGATAACTCTAGTCTTCACTGTATCTTTACGGTCTTCAAACTACAGTTAATTTACCAATGGAGATTTTTAAATCTTAATAAGCCAGCAAGAATAACTCAAACTGAAAATGAGAAAGAAAGAGAGGGAGAAGAAATTAGCAAAGATAATTATGCACTTTTTAAAACTCAAATCCTAGCAAAGGTAAACGTGTACAAATAAAGTTAAAGTTTATAGGGTACAATTTACCAGTGTTAGCAACTCAGTTTGCCCCTTAGAGTATGGTACAGATTTATATAGAGAAGATCTAATTTACTGACTATTTTCCTAGTTGAAACCATCTAATGCCATATATATATCACCTCACTAACTACCCTCCCAGAAGAGACTCAAAAACTCTAAAAGAGTAAAGTAACAGAATTCTATTTTTCATAAAAAGAGAAGTGCAAAGCAACATATATATCAATGTACATAATCATATGTAGTAAATGATGAGATTCAAATGTAGAAATCTTATTGGAATACCCCTTTCAAAATTCACATAGAATCAGACAGCAGAACTTCGAAGCCTCTTTCTGATGGAAGAGCTCACTCTCAATCTTTACATTTTAGTATGTATATTTTCAGTTTTCTGTACACACATATACTAATATATTACTCCAATAGGCTCTGTATGTTACTATAGAATTTAACACATATAAAGTGCCATTGTTATAAGTATTTAATATTCTAGTGCTGACCGTATTTTAATTTAAACAAAACCTGAATACTAGAAGTATAAAACTGGACCACTTAAGTCCAAGGGCTTAAATATTTTAGCTTTTTAAAACCTTTTCCCCTGAATTAAATTTGTATTAAGTTATAGTTTACATACTATAAACTATAAATAGTTAAATTGTATAATTTGATACATTTTGACTCTATATATATGCCCATCAAATAACCACTAAAATCAGGATAATGAACATATTCAATATATATATATAACTTACAAAAATCTACTAATACTGATATTTTACTACTTCAAGTGAAATATATAAAACTCACCAACACTTAGGTTTCTTTACTCTCCTTTTTATGATTGTCATATTTTCTCTACATATACTGAGACACCATATGATGTAATATAATAAATTTTACTTCTAACCATCACATATAATATGAAAGAAGAGAAGAACAGTCTATTATTTTACCCATCTATTTACCCTGTTTGCTGCTCTTTCTCCATTCATATTCTAAGTATCATTATGCTTTCATTTCTTCTTTGTTTAAAGGACTTTTTTTAGCAATTTTTTTTCTGGTAACAAATTATCTTAGTTTTCATTAATCAAGTAATGTCTTATCTCACCTTTATTCGTTAAAAATATTTTCAATAGACATGCAATTTTGGGGTGGCAATTTTTTTTTTCTTTCAGCACTTTAAAAATATTGTGCCACTTCTAACTGGCCTGCATGGATTAGTGAGAAATTCACTGTTATTCAAATCATTGTTCCCCTAAATGTAATACACTGTTTCTGTCAACTTTCAGGACTTTTTTTTCTCCCTTTGTCTCTGGTTTCAGACATTTAATTATGATAACTTAAAATGGGTTTCTCTGGATTTGCCCTCTGTGGTTAGATTCACTTCTTGAATCCACAGGTTTAAATCTTTCACTGAATTAGGAAAGATTCAACCATTCTTTCCTATTAAGTTTTCAGCGCTGCACTCTTACTCCCTCCTTCTTTGAAGCCAATAATATGAATGTTAGATCTTTATTTATTGAGCCACAGGTTCCATAGATTTTTTAATTAATTTAAAAATTTAATCAAAAAGAATTTTAAAACTTTATTTTTTAAAAGCAGTTTCAGAGGAGGAGGGATAAATTGGGACATAGTGATTGACATATACACACTACTATATATAAAATAGAAAACTTATAAGGACCTACTGTATAGACAGTGAACTTGACTCAATACTCTGTAATGACCTATATGGGAAAAGAATCTTAAAAAGAGCAGATATATGTATATGTATAACTGATTCACTTTGCTGTACAGCTGAAACTAACACAACATTGTAAACCAACTATACTCCAATAAAATTTTTTTTAAAAAGCAGTTTCAAATTTACAGCAAAATTGAGAGGAAATTATAGTGATGTCCCATACACCTGCTGCCCTCACACATGACATTCTCCCCCATTATTAACATCCCCCCCATACAGGTTTATTTTTAAAAATCTATTTTCTCTCTGTCGTTCAATCTGGATAATTTCTACTGATCTATCTCCAATTTTACTGATTCTTTCCTCCATCATCTCCATTCTACTACTGAGCCCACACAATGAGTATTTTATTTCAGTTATTGTATTTTCAATTCTACACTGTTTATTCTTCTTTACATTTTCTATTTATTGAGCTCCTATTTTTTCATTTGTCCCACAAGTAATCATAATTGCTTGTTGGAGAATTTTTATGATAGTTTCTTTAAAATCCTTGTCGGATAATTCCACCTTATGTACTACCTCAGCATTGGTGCTTTTTTGTTTTTTCTTTCATTTTAGTTGAGATTTAAATGATGGGTGGTGAGAGAGAGATGAAAAGATAATGATTTTCTGGAATATAAACAAAACCTGAGGGTTGTGGAGAGCCTGAAAAATAATTATTTTATTCATAAGTTTTTGTACTTTTTGAATAAATTGGTTATTCAAAAAATAATTAAGATTTACTCTTTAAAAAGAAAAAAATGTTTGGTATTATATTGTTTTATAAATTGTATAGTTTTTAATATGTTGATAGTTAATAAAACCTGTAATAAGACTTACAGGAGAGTGAAATATGCAATATTTCTCAAACTTAATGACATGAAACATTTTATGTGCTATAATTTACCAAATTAGTGTTCATAAAAACATATTTTTAATATGGTTAACATAAAGTTAGATCCAGCCTAAATTCTTTCTGTTGAACATTTAACAAAAATTAATCTCTTCCTTGTAGTTTCTAATTATTGCCTAAGCACCATAATTAGCTTACCATTAAATTCTATCCTATGTCACATTATATGAACTTCATAGTTTAGTAATGTCAATATACAATGCCTTTCTATGCATAAAACTTTGCTTACTTAATCTTTGGTGAGCCTACTCTTTTTTTTCCCACAACTGTGGTCAGGGACTATTTCTTGAAATTCATACTACCCAACAAAATTAGTTACAAAGTTGATAAATATTTATTGATTTTTAGTAATAATTTCTTACTACCATCATCCCTTTTTTTATCATCATAAAAATTGAACATCTGCCTAAGCAGTGGTAATTATTATTGTGATTAAGAAATGTAGCAAAATAAACCATTAAAATAGCTTCAATATAATTCTAAAAGTCTACATACTTTTCAGCCTAAGGAAGACTGATTTTAAAATAATAAATGATTCTTTAACCCAATAAGCAAAGCAAAAATGTTTCTGTCCTTGAACACCCTTTATTCTGCTCCACTTCTTTATTCAAAAATTTATTTAATGATGTTTAGCATTTATTCTCTTTTTTATTGAAGTAAACCATTTATTTTGTTATGTGCTTAGGTTTTGACTCACCTCCTAGAGAAATGGAAATAAAAACAAAAATAAACAAATGGGACCTAATGAAACTTAAAAGCTTTTGCACAGCAAAGGAAACCATAAACCAGATGAAAAGACAACCCTCAGAATGGGAGAAAATATTTGCAAACAAAGCAACTGACAAAGGATTAATCTCCAAAATTTACAAGCAGCTCATGCAGCTCATTATCAAAAAGCAAACGACCCAATCCAAAAATGGGCAGAAGACCTAAATAGACATTTCTCTCAAGAAGATATACCGATTGCCAAGAAACACATGAAAGAATGCTCAACATCACTAATCATTAGAGAAATGTAAATCAAAAGTACAATGAGGTATCACCTCACACCAGTCAGAATGGCCATCATCAAAACATCTACAAACAATAGATCCTGGAGAGGGTGTGCAGAAAAGGGAACCCTCTTGCACTGTTGGTGGGAATGTAAATTGATACAGCCACTATGGAAAACAGTATGGAGGTTCCTTAAAAAACTAAAAATAGAACTCAGTAATCCCACTACTGGGCATATACCCTGAGAAAACCATAATTCAAAAAGAGTCATGTACCACAATGTTCATTGCAGCTCTATTTACAATAGCCAGGACATGGAAGCAACCTAAGTGTCCATCGACAGATGAATGGATAAAGAAGATGTGGCACGTATATACAATGGAATATTACTCAGCCATAAAAATAAACGAAATTGAGTAATTTGCATTGAGGTGGATGTACCTAGAGTCTGTCATACAGAGTGAAGTAAGTCAGAAAGAGAAAAACAAATACCGTATGCTAACACATGTATATGGAATCTAAAAAACAAGCAAAAAAATGGTCATGAAGAACCTAGGGGCAGAACAGGAATAAAGACGCAGATGTAGAGAATGGACTTGAGGACACGGGGAGGGGGAAGGGTAAGCTGAGACGAAGTGAGAGAGTGGCATGGACTTATATATACTACCGAATGTAAAATAGCTAGCTAGTGGGAAGCAGCCGCATAGCACAGAGAGATCAGCTTTCAGCTTGGTGCTTTGTGTCCACCTAGAGGGGTGGGATAGGGAGAGTGAGAGGGAGATGCAAGAGGGATGAGATATGGGGATATATGTATATGAATAGCTGATTCAGTTTGTTATAAAGCAGAAACTAACACACAATTGTAAAGCAATTATACTCCAATAAAGATGTTTAAAAAATATGCTTATATTTGGTTTAAAAATTGTCATAATTTTTTCTTCTTCTTCCAATATTATTATACTTGCTTTCCTTTCAAATAGAATTCTTTTGGCTGCAAAAAACAGAAATTCAGTGTTGGTCCAAGAGATCAACAGTGCTGTCAAAAACCAAACTCTTTTTTTGTCTCTATTCTGCCATCTTCTGTGTTGACCCCATCCTATCACTGATTCCTCACGTGGTGACAGCTGATGACAGCTGAAAGCCAAGAGGGATGTCAATACTTATTACTCATTTCAAGTAAAAGAGAGAAAAACAGAGTTAATTTTGCTTCCTGTTGCTTTCTTTTTAAATAGTAAATGTTTCCTTATCAAAGGAAACTAACTTTTCAGCTAGACTCTGAACCACTCAGTGTCAAAGAAAATGGAAATATGATTGGCTTAGACTATTTTTCCCTACTTGAGATCTCTGGATCTGTGGTCAATGTCCCAATTTGCAGGAAAAAGGGGAATGCCTGGAATTCCCATTGAGGATCCAGTTTCAAATGTCCTTTTCACCTTCTTTCCTTTATTCAAAACACATTATTTTGATTGCCTACTATGTTCTAATATTTTGAGGGGCACTGAAATTAGTGAAATTTGTTCTGTCATGTACTAGTGTCTTGAGTTGTGAATCAACTCCTTTTTATTGTTCTTTGTGTCATTTAACCATAGAAAATAATTTCAAAATAAAATATTAAAATTCAAAGAGAGAAAAATTATATATGTATATAAGGGTATATATTTTATATTAATTATGCTTTTTATTTATTTTATGCTTAAAACATATCAATACATTCTACTTTTCTTAAATGTTTACCTAAATCAGACTGGAAAATTATTTATCTTAATTATGCAAATTCATTAGTACTGCCTATTCCTAGTTTCTAGAAGGAAAACATTTAAGATTATAAATTCTTGTTTTTGCAAGCAATACTGTATCATGATAGCTTTAATGGAAGGAAAAACATGCAGTTTTCAGATTAATACTAGAAAGAAATTGCTGACTGAGGAGAGGGAGTTAGCAGAATGGTCTCATTAGAGATGAAGTAAATTTAATTAGCTAGGTCGGTCTTGTAGTGGAAAAATTATGGGAGGAAACAAAGTTTCTTCCTACTTGAACTCCTTTTCTGCCCAAACTCTCCAAGGTTACATTAACCTAGAGCTGTCAAAAAGTGCTGCATTATAGCTTAAACAGGCTTAAATAAATTATTTTTCAAGAACAGGCATTTCATAGAAAACCAGAGTATCCCATAGATAGCTCTTCCCCTTGTTCTCTGAGAAGATAGGAGAGAAGAAAATAAAATACCTTGAAATGATAAAAATAAAATCATGTGGATAAGCAAATTTAGTATTATTTCACCACTGAATTAATCAATGTGACTGTTTAATATGAAATATCAGTGACTAAAAACATTGCAATAAATATTTAGGAAGAATGCAATATAATGAAGAGAGCATTTAATAAGATATTAAGCATTTAATAAGATATTAATTAAGATATTAAGAAAGTGATAATAGAACTAACAAATATGCTGCGTTTTAGATTTCACATAAGAAATCTGGCTATATTTTTTTCAAACTGAAATAAATACAATTTAATAGTATTAAAGATATACACACATTAACGTAAAGATAAATAATACTGGGCATTTTTAAATCACAGTTAATTTTTAAATATAGCAAATTTAAATATAATCATTTGATGTACATTTGTTATGACTCTAGGAAACATAAAAATGGACAAGAAATTAATTTTTATACTACATATGATTTTTTAGCTTATTACAGCTATTTTGTAAAATAATTAGTTTATAAACATGTGAATATTATTTTATATAATTTCCTATAATTATGCTCTAAACATAACTTAAATGAGGCGAAGATTTTCATTGTTTACAAATATACATCAGACATAAGCTTGGCAACTTATATTTACAGTTTAATTATCTGGGCTATTTTTTCATGTTGTTTACATTCTAAAATGTTTTTCTTGACTTTTTCTGTTTTTGATATTGTTTAATTACCTTTTTTTAATAAGGATGCATCATAACATAGTTCGTTAAAATAAGATATCTTGGGAACCAAATATCAAGATAGAATCTACTTTCTTACTAATTGTCCCTTGATACTTGGGAGGAAAAAAAAATCAAATTATCTGCAGAAAATAATATCTAGTAAAAAAAAAAAGCTACTGTATCTTTTAAACTTTTTATATAACAATCAAAATTAGATAATCAAACAAATTCTTAAAATTATTAAAATCCATATGCTTCCCATCCTGGGACTAGTTACAGGCTCCCTCACATAATATTCATACATTAATTGTTTGTGTTCTGTCTACTCAGAGAAACTGAAGGCAATTACTTTGTCATAACCAGCATGTTACTTTGCCTCAGGTGAGATGATAGGCCTAAACAACACCTCAACTGGGATGCTGAGCAAAGGACCCAACTATCCTACATCTAGACTCTCATTCCATGGAAACTATGAGATAATAAATTCATTACACAGCAACAGAAAACTAATACAGCTGACTGTAACATAAAGAAGACCTGAGTTATAATCTTTTCTCTTTTCAGAAGTCATGTAGGAGAATCTGGTTCATTGACAAGTATGGCGTACCTAGATTTAAAGAATTCTATACATGTTTTTGCCTTGTTCCCAAGAAGTATATTTTAAGTTAATCCCTTTCCAGTCTGCTGATTTTGTGGGAAGTGATTCTGGATCCACTCTAATTCAAGAATTTGCTATAGCTGACATTCTGTAATTTATGTATATGCATAGCAGCAAGATGTCATAGATTGAAAGGTGAAAAAATATACACACACATATATATATACATATATACATATGCATGTACATTCATCCCTCAGTACCTCAGGGGATTGGTTCCAGGACCTCCCACTTCCAAAGTATACCAAAATCTGCAGATACTCAAGTCCCTTATATAAAATGGCGTAGTACAGTCGGCCCTGAGTATCCAAGGGTTTCACATTCCTGGATATGGAGGACTTACTCTATAATTATTGAAAAAAATCCCCATATAAGTGGACCCACACAGTTCAAACCTACGTTGTTCAAGGGTCAACTGTATTTATAAAACCACATAAACACATACACATTATACAATATATAAATTTATGCATATATATTTAGGCACATATATTTTATATGTGTATATGTGTGTGTGCTTGATTGTTTAATTTGAGTAAACATTTAGTTTCCAGAGAACTATGTGGTTTAATTTTTTCTTAAAAGTGGCATATGAGTGGTAGCTTTTCAGTCTAGTCTGAAATTCTAAAAAATTATCATAGTTATAAAAGTTTCTGCATAATTTGACCACATTTATTATTTTTCCTTGGCAAAAGAATAATAGCAATTTAAAAAATTATTTAGGAAGGCTTACTCTGGGGAGGAAGTATTCTCCTTTCCATTTTCCAAATATGGAATGAAATGAGAGTTTAGCAAGCTAGCAATTTTGGAGTATGATTCAGTTGACTCTTACTGAGTTCCAGTATGACATCTAATCACATCCAGGGTCTAATCATATAGCAAGTCCATCATCAACATAACATGCTTGCTGACAAAAATTTATTAAATTAAAATATAATTTATTTTCCTCATGGTGGTTATAGAAAAACTATGCAGAAAGGAAATTTTTTTTTAATTAAAGATGTTAAAGAGCAATTTGTGATAATTTTTAATAAGAGAATATGATTGATCAATACCTTGTAATAAAAATTAACCGCTGAATTAGTGATTTTTCACAATCTGTACAATTAAAATATAATTAAGATAGATCATAATAACACAATATCTCATGGGTTAAAATTGTGCTTTGTCAACCTAAAAGACAAACAAACACTAAATGGTTGATACACTCTCCTCAACTCTGTGCTCTATGGATTAAATCCACATTTTTTATTTTACAATTTATAGGTATAAGTAGAGTGGACTTCTGAAAATCAACTGGAATAACCCGAGTGTTCACCACTCCAGCTCATGTCGACGTTTTTTTGCTGTCTAGTATTCTCTAGCTTACTCCTTTACACTCACACACTTAGAGATTTAGAGAAACATTTCCTGAACATTCTACGCAAAATAACAGCTCCCCATTATCACTTTATCACCTTACTCATCTTTTCTCTTTTTTGTAAAACATGTATCACTGCTTGTCCTTATAGCCTTTACTGTTTTGCTATTATGCTTATTGTCTCTGTTCCTCAACACAACACTGCAGGTGTTATAACACCAAGGGCAAAACACTCCAATTGAAAGTTTAGTTATTCCATAGTATAAACATACCACATAGTTTTATTAACTTAGTTATTCACTGAATAGGCATATATCTTTAAATACTGAAGGAATAAAAAAAAATGCATTAATTCACAGAAAACACCAGACAGTAAATCAGGATTCTATACCAAGAGAAAATATCTTCTTTACAAAAAGCAAAAAAAAAAAAGACTTTTTTCAACATAAAAATTGGAGAGAATCTATGGTCAGCAGACTACAAAAATGTTAAAGGAAGTCCTTCAGGGAGAAGGAAATGATACTCAAGAGAAGTTTGGGTCTATAAAAGTAAATGAGGAGTGCTGAAAATGGTAAAGGAATGATTAAATACAAAGTACTTTTTCTTATTTTTTAACACTTCAAAAGTGAATTGAAAATAGCAACAATGAAAAACAACAACAATTCATTTTAGGGTTTATAACCTATGTAGAAGTGAAATGTATGGCAACAAGGACATAAAGAATGGGAAAGTGAAGATGGAAAGATACTGCGGTCAGCTTCTTCCACTAAATGAGGATGGGTATAAAATCATATGAAGTTGTACTGTGACCACTTACAGGTTAATAATGTGAATCTCTGTACTTCTAAAGTTATTGTCCTCTAAACTCAAAGATTTGTCTTTGTCCTTTTACTTGAAGGAAAACTTGTCTAGATGTAATACTCTTGGTTCCCATGACCTTTCCTTAAGTATCTTGCCACTGCCGTTCAACTGCTTTCTGACAAGAAATACTGCTCTTGAGAAGTTTGAGGTCAACTTGACTTTTAGTATTTTTAAATAGATACTCAAACTATTGTTTATCTTTACTGAAGTTATTTAGACTTTAAAAATTGTTTTATAAATTTTACCAGTTCCTTTACAAATCATTCTTTTTTCTACCATCATATATTGTTGTCTGTCTGTGTTTTATGAGTCTGTGTGTGTATGTGTGTGTGTGTGTGTGTGTGTGTGTATTCTTTATGTTGCTCTTTCAAGGCTACAGTAGCTTTATTAACTTTTTTTTTCTCTAGCAATGTTAGGCAATTTTAAAAAATCTATATAGGTCTTGCAAAAAATTTCTTATTTTTTACTGTTGTTTTAACAAGGACTTAAAAAAAATAAGGCTCTTTGCATTTTCTTGAGCTTTTCCTGGACCCAACTTCGACTCATTTTTATGAGTTGTATCTCATCGGTGATCAATGAGATCTGCAGCCTTTGAGATCCCAGATTACTTCAAAGCAACTTTCCCTGCCTCTACCAGCAATTCTGCTTTGGTCAGTCATTCTTGCTCACAGCAGTTGCTTCTCAAGATATGTTGAAGATTTATGAGATTTGCCTACACTGATCACCTCAAAAGTTTCAAATCTTCCCTGTAGCACTTTCATGGTTTCCTGTGTGACTTGTCTTGGCTCTCACACATATCAGCTTCATGGTCCTAAAAGGAAATATACGGCACACTCATACTAGGAAATTTCATTGTGTATTCTTTTTTTTTTTTTTTTAAACATCTTTATTGAAGTATAATTGCCTTACAATGGTGTGTTAGCTTCTGCTTTATAACAAAGTGAATCAGTTATACATATACAATATGTTCCCATTTCTCTTCCCTCTTGCATCTCCCTCCCTCCCACCCTCCCCATCCCACCCCTCTAGGTGGTCACAAATCACCGAGCTGATCTCCCTGTGCTATGTGGCTGCTTCCCACTAGCTATCTATTTTACATTTGGTAGTGTATATATGTCCATGACACTCTCTTACCCTGTCACATCTCACCCCACCCCCTCCCCATATCCTCAAGTCCATTCTCTAGTAGGTCTGTGTCTTTATTCCCGTCTTGCCACTAGGTTCTTCATGGCCTTTCTTTTTTGTTTTTTTCCCTTAGATTCCGTATATATGTGTTAGCATACTGTATTTGTTTTTCTCTTTCTGACTTACTTCACTCTGTATGACACACTCTAACTCCATCCACCTCATTACAAATACCTCCATTTCATTTCTTTTTATGGCTGAGTAATATTCCATTGTATATATGTGCCACATCTTCTTTATCCATTCATCTGTCGATGGACATTTAGGTTGCTTCCATGTCCTGGCTATTGCAAATAGAGCTGCAATGAACGTTTGGTACATGACTCTTTTTGACCTATGGTTTTCTCAGGGTATATGCCCAGTAGTGGGATTGCTGGGTCGTATGGTAGTTCTATTTTTAGTTTTTTAAGGAACCTCCATACTGTTCTCCATAGTGGCTGTATCAATTTACATTCCCACCAACAGTGCAAGAGTGTTCCCTTTCCTCCACACCCTCTTCAGCATTTATTGTTTCTAGATTTTTTGATGATGGCCATTCTGACCGGTGTGAGATGATATCTCATTGTAGTTTTGATTTGCATTTCTCTAGTGATTAATGATGTTGAGCATTCTTTCATGTGTCTGTAGGCCATCTGTATATCTTCTTTGGAGAAATGTCTATTTAGGTCTTCTGCCCATTTTTGGATTGGGTTGTTCGTTTTTTGTTATTGAGCTGCATGAGCTGCTTGTAAATCTTGGAGATTAATCCTTTGTCAGTTGCTTCATTTGCAAATATTTTCTCCCATTCTGATGGTTGTCTTTTGGTCTTGTGTATTCTTTACAGTGAGAATATTCACAAGGTGTGAGGATGGTTCAAACTACAAGGAATGGTGCAGGAATCCACAATAAGTTACAGCGGAAGAGCTTTTATTCATCCGATAGCAGAGGAATTCTAAATATCCCAGTCAAGAAAGGGTATAGGGAGGAAGTGGCTAGCATAACCTGGAAAGAGATGTGAATAGAGAAAGTTGTATTGAAAGAAGTAGTGGCATCCATGTGAGGGACCCACACAGATGAAATATCTCCCTGGGACAAAAACACTGAAATAAATATATTTACATCAATATAATTCCTCCCCTTGATTTCCTGCCAGGACTGTGTATTACCTATATGAGCCAAAAGCCAAGATGCTCAGCTTCCCAGGGCAGAGGTAGGATAAGAATGATGGAGAATGGACTCAGAGCCACAAATGGAAGATCAGGTAAAGTGCACCACTTTGCCCTCTCAGCTTTTCATTTTTGTCCTTCCTTCAGGTAAAAGTTTGTGTCTGCATTTTAGAGTACACACAAAGTACAACCATCTGCTAGTAAAGGTATCATCATGGGCACTATCAATTTGTTGGGGAGAAACAGGGAAAAAAAATACATAATATAAAATATATAGCTGCTGTAGTCCTGGGCTTCCTAGCTGGTCATAAAGTATAAGTTAGTAAAAATAGACACCTTTATGTGTCTAAATAAAGATAGACACTAATCATATCATACATCTCTTACCCTTTTATACATCACAGATAAATTGGGTTCTTGGCCAGGTGAAATAACTCAAAGTGTTATCCCTGCAGAACTTGAGTTATTGATGACCATCTTTTAGTAGAAACAACAGTTTCTCATTGACCACAATTATTAGGAAAGATAGATCTAGGAAGAATCCTTCTTATTTCCAAATAGTCTCTTGTCCCCTGCTAGGTATCAACAACAATATTTTTCCTAGTAATCAGGATCAATCAACATTGTAGGTTCCCTGTTGATTTGTTATTTAACCTAAATGATGAATGTCAAATTATGAGGGCATCTTTCAGTTTCCAATTCACTGGAACCATTTTTGAGTTCCCTGATGGAAGCAGACTTCCCTTGGGCACAATGACCTACAAGCACAAATTCAAGATCATAGAAACAGAGACAAACATTCTTCAAATACATTATTAGGAATAATAATGAGAGAAGCCACTCCTATCTCTGCTGTTGGTTTCAGGATTTATATTTCGGACTATGAGGGAGACTGCATCATATATTGATAGCTGAGTTTAGGCAAATGTCTCATTCGATAGGCTGAGATCCCAATGCAATAGGTTCATATAAATCACCTGTTACATAACTGAGCCTTCTGAAGGTCATTATGCTGTTGCTCCAAGCCAAGTGCTTCTGACTGATGGAACATATGATAAAACCAGTGAATTCCATGCAGAATGTATACTGCTACACTTCCTCTGCCATAACTCTTCTGGTAATCAGTTTTATGTGGCATACCATGGTGATGAATACAATATTCTATAAATCTATGAGTAATAGTACTGGCAAAAGAGCTATATGCAAAGAAGGCAATTCTATACCCAAAATATAAGTCTGTCTCTATGAAAATGATTGTTGCCATAATAGAAGTGTTCTAATGTAATTAATCTGCCATGATGTTATCAGTTTATACTCTATGGGAATGGTGACATGGTGAAGGTTTATTTGATATTTCTACAGAGATAACCTTCATTCATTCAGAAGTCAAGAAATCTATGATTAAATACATCTTAATCTTTTATCCATCTGTCAGATGATCTTCCTTTTTCAGTCCATATCCTAATCAATGGCATTTCAATCTACTTAGATACTTGAGCTAGAAGTCTTAGAAACACTCTTAGCTCATTCTTCTACTTTACCCTCCATGCTCTCTCAGTAATCAGGTTTTAAAAATTCTATTCAAAATGCCCCACAGATATGCGTTTTCGTCTTCATTCTCTATATCACAGCCCATCCCAGACACTTTCCTAATACTCTTTGCACCACAAGAATAGTCTCCTCTGTGCCTACCCTGTTTCCAGTCCCTTCTCTCTCCACACTGCCCTCAAACATATTTCTAAAAATACAAATATATCACTTATTTTCTTTTTAATTAATTCAGTCTTCCTTAGGGGTCATCATGGCATACAAAACCCATTAAAATCTGTCCTCACCCTACCTTTCCTTCACTCCTTGTCATCTATTTGTCCCCACCCCATAGGTTTTATGTTCTAACCTCAATGCACTACAATATTTCATGTTTAAGACTATAAAGATAATATATAATATACTTCTGGCATTCTGTTCTATGCATTATAATTTTTATTATACTTCAGAACAAATGCAGTCAGGTGTATATAAATGTAATTTGAAGGTAAAGTAAAATAATAGATTCAAAAATAATAGATTTATTTAATCTGCAAGGATTAAATGAGGATCAGCAATTTTCCATCAAACAAGGAACCTCAAGAGCATTTCATGGTTTTCTTAAATTTGGCAAAATAATGTTATAAAAGTCATCTTCCTACCTGAATACTTGTTTTCTCTCATTTAGTCAATTACTGTTTGTTCCTTGAATGTTTGAATATCTATATTCTCTCAAATTAAAGGACACAAAGATTATAAATTGAGGTATTAACTTTCACATAAAATGTATGGATGTTTACCTTTTTTTTTAACAAACCATTTAATGCAACAGCAGTTTTTATAGTCTGTGTACCAGGTATAAATTGATCTTTTGGGAGGTACATAACAATGTCAATTAACAAAGTATATATGTCTACTATTTATTTTCTCACATAACATACACAACATGACATTTAGTATCTAGTCACCTTGTATAAAGTGTTTTGTTTTGTCTGGTCTTGCTTTGCTTTCCATTGATTAGATGGGTATGGAAGCAGAACTTCCTTGTCACTTCAGAGGAAACTGTCTGGATAGCAATGGAGTGTATCATAAATCAATTCTACCAGGAGAACGGCTCACAACCTAAGTCAATATCATGGTATACAATGCCTATAACAGGAATCAAAATGCACTTGCTTCATCAAGGAACTTTAAAGCTTTAAAAATGTGTGCAATAAGTCCTTAAATTAATTATTATTATAAATCTATATTTAACAAGGTATATAAATGCTAAACATATTTTATGAAAGTGGGAAATACTGAATAAAATAAGTGATTGTAGTCTTAAAAATTTTTTACAGTATAAGATGTATAAGCATGCCTGAACAGAAATTCTGTTAAGTCAAATCTGAATTATTCAGGATCCCATGCTCCATTAATAGGTCCTACGGATTTTTTAAATTCTATAAACTACTCTGAATTCTGTTTAGTAGATAATGAACAAATTTTGTGCATGATATATACATATATATAGCTATATATATATATATATATACACATATACACATATATAACTTTTCACACAGATCGCTTATTTTATTTGTATCCCTGAATTATTTGATTTCTCTACAAAATCTAATATTAAAAAAAAACACTGCCATTCTACTTTGTTGTGATTATTTACATTTTAAAAATATCTAAAAATATTGCAAGGGGAAACATTGGCTATGCAAGAGAAATAAAATTGAAATAATCTAGCAATATATTCTTAAGCTGAAAAGAAGTTCCCATTTCTAAAGCATTATTATTATTCAGTGATTACAATATTTTGTTACACGGAAGAGAAGTGAAGAAGGTCATAATCTTAAAGAGCACATTTTGATCATTATAATTGCTATAATGATTAAGTAATATGGATTTTTGGAGTGCAGTACAATACATTCAAAGGGTTAAGTAAAAAGAGTTGAAAGACTAGTAGAGGCAATAAGAAGACTTTCTGTCCATTTTCTTTTGTGTGTGTTTTTCTTATAAAATAATTTATTTATTTCTTGGTTGCTTGTCTTTCAATAGATGTTCGGCAACCCATTTTAGTGCTCAATATTTCTTAATGCGAAGACAGGGCTTGTTTATAAATGTTTAAGATAGTTCTACTGCAATAGAATAGCACTGATTGCCAAGAGTTTGCAATAACTCATGGTGAAGTTGTTCAAATTAAGAAGGTTTTTTCTATTATGAGTGCTATTTCTGTGCCTCTTGCTTCTGTTCCTTCTACTTTTAATGCTACTATTGGTACTTATTATTACTGTTATTATTGATACTATTATTGTTGTCGTCATTACAGACAAGTAGCCTTGAAAAGTTTATTGAACAAGGTTAAGTTTTTTTTTTCAATTTTAGGTAAACAATTTTTTAGGATAAATATGTCCCAAATGGGCACACACCCAAGATGCAGCAAACTGGAGCCTGGGCATATGGGGTCACAGTATGAGCACAGGGAAAAAGGGTGGGGCTGGACACAGCATAACTGACTGAACTCATGGTGCAGAGACAAGCTTCAACCTGGCAGTTCTGGCCCCAACTCTACTAAGTGCCCCTGGGCAAGTCCTTTGCCCTCTCTGGGCTTATTTTCTCACTTGTAAAGGAAAGAGTGAGATCACCAGGACTGGAACTTGAGAACGTCTGGCTCAAGAGTCTGGTGGTGTTTCACACCATGGGCTCAAGGATCCAGAGTTATCTAATGCAAAATGGACCGAGGGTCGAACACCAGGCAGACCTGGTGTCACTCCAGCTCAGCCACTTGCTAGCTGTGGGAGCTTAAACTAGCCATCCCACCTCTTTGTCCCTCAGCTTCCTTATCAAACAAGGTTAAGTTTTAAGCTCAGTGTGAAACTAAGAATACATAAAAATATTATTTCAGAATAAAGTAAAAAAGTAGCATAGCATAAGACTCCTAATTGCCTTCAGATGGCATTTGCTTATATACTGCTAATATGAAAGTAAATTGGCATATTAATGCTAGTCTTAAGCTATTTTTGACAATATATTCTATGTGTATGTGTGTATAAAAATATAAAATATATAGACAATTTACCCAACAATTCTACCTCTACTAAATATGATTAAGTAAATAAATTTATAAATAAAAAGGGGATACGAATAATTTGCTCATTACAAGTTCATTTAAAATTGTATCAAGATGGTAATTGTCTATGTTGAAGAAGAAGCTACTAATAAAGTACAGTAAAAACATTCAATGGAATATGGTATTATTATTATAAATATTTAGATGTGTTTTTTAATACAAAAATATATCTAAAATTTATAATAATCAATTCATAAAAAGAGTATTAAATCAGTCAACAAATAGTTGCTTGGTAAAAATAAATCAGTAAACAATAAAGATACAATACATAACAGTATAATTAAGAAGTTAGTGAGAATGGAGAGACTGAAATAAGTTAAATCGAGTGCATATATTAAAGAGAATTGCAGAATATAACCTTATCTGAAGGATTAGGGAAGTCATAAAAAGTTAAAGTCGAGATGAAATGTGCAGAATAAGAAGGAATTAGTCAGATGAGTAAAAGTTGGCATGCTGCAAGAACATTTCAAGCAATATCCACCACCTATCTCAATGTTGTATCACTGTGAAGACTTTGTCGGGATTGCTGTCCAGTTTAATGAAGAGAAAGCCATGGCTTGAGAGGCTAAAGAAGACCCTAGAGCCAGGCAGGTTATGTTAGGCTATTTTAAGAATGTAGGACTTGATCAAAAGTAAAAGGTCATGACAATGAAAAGTTATCAGTCTGGGGAGGGACATAATCTTATATTCCTTTTCTAAAATGATCTCTTGGGTGGAAGAAAGATGAATGGATTAGAGTGGGACAAGAGTAGATACAGGGAATAAGACTTTCCCTTAACCCTAGTTAGACTATCTCAGTTTTCTCCAATCAGGCTGTAGAGTTGAGAATGGTTAGAGTGGGACCATAGTGTATATAAGTAAGAGAAAAGAAAGTAGACTGATCTTGGCATTCTTGACCCTAAGCTTATGAGAATATGAATCGTATTTGTTTTATTTAGTATTTGTATCCTCAAGCTATAACATAGTGCTTTGCAGTCAGTAGACAGGCAATATGTTTTGAATAAGACTGACTAAACAGTTATTTGTTTTGTTGTCAATTCTACCCTTTTAAGATTTTCTCAATAGCTTACCCTAATTCTACTAGCTCTAAACTAGCATAATAACTTGGTGTCATTCTTTGAGACTGTTTTTATTAATCCCTTATATTAAGTGTTTCCATAATTCTGCCTATGATTACTGAGATCATGGTTCTCCCTGATATTGCAAGCCAACCTGGGAATTCTCCTTGCTAATTTGATTCATAATTTTCCATCAGTTCACATCACACCTGGTCTATGCACCACTTCCTTTTGAAATGACAAATTGCATGCTAGAAGCAGTTGTCTGAGATTGACAAAAAGAACTTTTTCAACCATAAAACTATTTTTAGTACAAAGACTAAGATAGTTTTTAAGTAAAAAGAGTGGACTTCTTTACTAAGTAGCCCTAAAATAATAAAGAATTTTGAAACTCTATAAATGTTTTAAGAATACATTATATGGAAACATTATCAATATTATGCTGAAGTTAGCTATTTACAAAATTAATCTCAGATTTATTGGATAGAAGTTTAAAAAATGGGAATTTACATTCTTTTAACAAAAATTCTAAAATAGGTGATGTTAATTTCCATTAGAGGCAGAATTCAATCCCTCTAATGAAATATATATATACACATAAAAACTCATGTACGCATTGTTTTCCCAAGAGTGGGAAAGAATTTAGGACCAAAACTGTAGAATTACGTAAAAAATAGAACCAACATCTAAAATCTATAAGATGTTTATATTTAATATGGGGAAAATGCCTTTATAAATAAATTACAGGTAAAATCAATGTACGAGTCAAGTAAAGAAGATGTTAAACATATTCCAGTAAAAAATAAAATTGAAGAGGCAGAGTAATGACCACACAAAATTTTCTTATTACAACAGAACATTGATACTATATGTCTCAGGGAAGAATTTTTTTTTTTCATTTGGCATTTAATAAGAAAATAGTTGTAAGATTTATTATTAAATCAAAGGCTAAGCATGCTATTTGCTAGATATTTAAAATAAAAACAAAATACTAACACATATACCTCACAATCTCAAAATCATTCTCAATTAATTAATAAATACTATAGAGGTTTAAATCAAAGAACTTTCATAAATTAAAGGAAATGCTGGGTTTGTGTGTTTGTTTTTCAGTAAAAGGAAACTTGCCCCAGGTAAGATTTTTAAACATGTTGAAGACAACTTTAAACATTTTTCAACCAAGGAAAGGTTAGATACCACCCAATAATAATTCAGAATATATTCAATAGAGAATATCTATCATTTATCACTGTCTTATCACAAATTTACATTTATCATGTTTCAAGGTAGGAAAAAGAGAAAAATAAAATAATATTGGAAATAAGAAATCAAGAATGCAACATCTTAAATGATGAAATAAAATAATTTTTAATTTGATACACAGGGAAATCACATTTATTGTGTGATGAAACAGAGATATTTTCAGGACTATATATAGATTCCTTATGAAAAAATGAAATTATAAACTCAATTTAGAGAAAAAAATTTAGTTGTATATAAAAAAAGCTACAGCAGTGGTGAATCATAAAATTAGTAAAAATACTATTTTCTAAGTAACTGTTGTCAAAAATACTATTTAAAAATAAAATCTCAAAATAGAATTTCACATATTTTCAATATGCAAATTGAGATAAGAAAAGTTGAAGATATAAAAGGACACTGGGAAAGGGGTGGGGAGGGATAAATTGGGAGATTGGGATTGACATATACACACTATTATTATACATAAAATAGATAACTAATAAGGACCTACTGTATAGCACAGGAATGTTACTCACTACTCTGTGATGACCTATATGGGAAAAGAATCTTAAAAAGAGTGGATATATGTATATGTATAACTGATTCACATTGTTGTGCAGCAGAAACTAGTACAATATTGTAAATCAACTATACTCTAATAAAATTTTTTTAAAAATTAAAAAGGACATTGATATATTAACTATAGATGTTTAGAAAAAAATGGATTTAAGCAATAAATTTAATAATTTAAGTGTAAGAGTAAATTACTTATTTTAAAGAAAAAATGCAAAGTGATTAATCCAATGAAAGGAAGAAAAGGGGAAAAAGAGGAAATAAGTAAATTTAAATGCTTAGGCTAGAAAAGAAGATCTCAAATCGATTACTTTATCGTCCACCTTAAGAAACTAGAAAAAGAAGAGCAAAATAAACTCAAAACAAGCAGAATAGAGACAATAATAAAAATTTTAGAGTGAGAGTGAATGAAAATTTACAAAACCAAAATATAGAAATAGGAAAAAAATCAGTGGAACCAAAGTTGTTTTATTTTTTTAAAGATCAACAAATTTGACTAACCTTTCATCTTAGCATGTTAACACTTTTCTCTGTTAGCTGAATAACAGAGATACTGAATAACATACTTTGTTAAGAAAAAAAAAATTTCTGTGTGTTTGCCTAATATTTAAAAGGTCAGTAAAGGTTCAGAAATGTAGTCTAGAGCATCCAGACCATCAAAGGAATGAAAAGACTTTAAAAGGAAAATTCATTCAACCAAGAGAGATTGGGAAATGACAAAATTAAATTCAACAAAGAAAAAAATAACAAACTTTAAATATTTTAAAAATGAAAAAAAATAACACAAATATTGTCAATAACCACAGTGTATGTAGACACATTAAAATGTCCTATTAAGACAAGGTATCTTCAAATGATCAAGTGACCTCTAAGCAGCAGTGTAGCTGCCAGCCTTGCATGCTGGCAGCATGTGCTCCATGTTGGCTCAAATTATCCTTATCATTTATGGAGAGACTGGGGGTTATTGCAGAGTGGGTCCAGGTGGATCTTTTCACAACTGAGGGCCCCCAAGCTTAGGAAACCTCCAGTCTTATAAGGGGCTGCTGGCAAACCTGCTCATTCTTTGCTCCAAGTAGATATTTTCTCTATTACCCTGTAATGAAAGCAAACCTCCTATGTGTAGCAGAGAGAGACTTTACTCTTCTGAAATGTAAACAAATCTACTCTCTGACTTGGATGGAGACACATTAATACAGTAGACTATCTGATGTACAAAAGTTCTTGAAAAGAGAGTCTGAGATATGTAAACACACTGCGGAGAATTGCCTCCTCACAGGTATCAAATTGAATAAAATAATATAGGTCTATACTGTTTACAACAGATATTATTATTATTATTTTTTAACATCTTGATTGGAGTATAATTGCTTTACAATGGTGTGTTAGTTTCTGCTTTATAACAAAGTGAATCAGTTATACATATGCATATGTTCCCATATCTCTTCCCTCTTGCATCTCCCTCCCTCCCACCCTCCCTACCTCACCCCTCTAGGTGGTCACAAAGCACAGAGCTGATCTCCCTGTGCTATGACAACAGATATTATTTTTTAAATGTCATTTAGTGAGATAAAATTAAAGAGAGAGAAAAAAAATAGCAAATGCTATAGACTTAATGTTTGTGTCCCCCAAAATTCATATGTTGAAGCCTAATCCCCAGTGTGATGGTATTTGGAGGTAATTAGGTCATGAGGGCAGAGCCTTCATGAATGGGAGTAGTGTCCTTATAAGAAGAGACACAAGAGAGGTGATCTTTCTTGGCCATGTGAGGATACAGTGATAACATGAACATCTGCATACCAGGAAGTGGTACTCACCAGACATGGGATCTGCCAGCACCTTGAACTTGGATGGACTTCCCAACCTCCAGAACTGTGAGAAATAAATGTTATCGGTTAAGCCATCCAGTCTACGGTATTTTTGTTTTTTCAGCCTGAACTAATATAACAAGTAAATACCAAAATTTTTAAAACCTTGAGTAGCAATATAAATATTGTTTCAAAATAATATCAAGACAATCTATGGCCAAAAGCTTCACTAGAGTTTATAGCATCTCTGTGCTGATAAATTGAACAATTCTAGTTAGAAAAATATAACAATTGTTAATTGGAATAAAGCTACTAATGTAGCCCTGAAACATAACTAAAAAGTGACAGAATTAATAGAATATATTGTCAAATCCACAAATAAAATGAATGGTGTAAAACATCTCTATAAGAAATCTATAGGTCAAAGGAATAAAAAGTCGGTTAGATATAGAAAGCATGAATAACAAGCTTTATGTGGTGCTATGATTATATTTTTTCCCAAATATTTACTACCCCTTCTTGTAAGAGGTGAATTCTTCCACACCCATTGACATCTGACTTAGCCATGTGACTTGCTTTGTTCAAAGAATTGTGAGTCAGGTGCAATAGACAATATCCAAGTATGAAATTTAAGAGCCTTCACATGGTTCCAACACTGCTATTTTCTCTCTGTCATAGTAGTGGCAATGGTATGTCTCAGAATTTGCTTCTGTAGCCTGGCTACTAAACTGAAGAATTGGGGCAGATAAATATTTGACCTGTATAACATGAACATATACATAAGCTTCTCTTGTGGTAAACTACTAAGATTTTTTTTGTTTGCTCCCCCTACATAATGTATCATAGGCTGACAAATAGAAGGAATATACAAAACTCTCTTAGCAAGGCAATAATATACATTAATTTCAAGTATACATAGAAAGTTTACTAAGGTGACAGTATCAAGCCACAATTCTATTAAACTAGAAATACATAATAAAATACACTTTAGGTAATATATTTGAAAACTATGCTCTCACAAATAACTCATGTTAAATAATAAATCACAATGGAAATTACACCATATTTAGAACTAAACAACGACACTATTATATTTTGAAAGTTATGGGATAGAGCCAAAGAAGGTTTATTCAATTTTAAAAAGATATAATAAGACTCAGTAAGTAAAACCTAAAAAAGAAAAGAGATGAATTTCTCATTTTATATTACAATCCAGTTTCATGTTCTCCTACAAATGAGTCAGGAATCCCAGTTACTCCTTTTTTGCAAATCTATCTCATTTTGCTTCCAAGATGGAAGGTTGGTGGGTTGGAAGAGGGATGAGGAAAAGCTGACACACGCTCATACAGGGGGAGAGCGAGAGAGAGAGAGAGAGAGAGATAGAGAGAGAGAGGTCCACTCTCCTAATAAATTTAAACTGAAAGTTGCATATTATTTATGCCCACGTTCTATTTACAAGAATTAATCACCCGGCCACATCTAAATGCTTGGGCTCTGGGAACTGTTGTGGAGAGCATGGATCTTGAGAGGGCGCTAAGTCTTTTTCATAGTAGTATAAACAGGCAAATGGCAGACCCTGAGGCTTCTTTACTTGGGAAGCAGAAAGTAAAGAAGCCAGAAATTTTAGGCTATTGGAAGGTAAGTAAAGAGGGCTGTGCTTTTTGGAAGTGAAATGGTTTGAAGGTATTAGAGGAGTAAAAAAAATAGCAAACCAGCAAGAGGTCACTGGTTTTGTTTTTGGTTTTCTGTAGGGGATTATTGTAGGACGTTTGTGTGTTTGGATTTATAACTATAGCAATAGAATACATTTAGAGTTTGGTTTTGTTTTTAGTCAGGAATCACTGATTGGATTAGGAGGATATAGCCAAAGCTTCAATATTCACTTTTTTGTAATGCACCCTATTTGGAAGCAAATATTTAATGAGTAGTGAAATTGAGATTCAATAAATCAATATCATAGCTGACCTTTAATATTGCCTATATTGTTCATTTTCTGGCATGTTTCAACAAAAACAAAGACCTGACTATCTATTAGTGAATAGAATTAATCATGATGATGATCCTGGGAGAATTTTTGCTATAGCTTCTTGGATTTCTATAACCTTCAAATCATTTCCAATTATGTATTTAGTTTACCAGTATCTAGTCATGTCTGTTTTGAACATGATGACTCATCTCCTCTTTGAATCTTCTTTTTCATTTTATCTAAATTCAGACTGTTTGCAACTCTAGTGATCCTGTTGAGAATCATACTGAAGCATTTTTTCATAACAATGTCACAAAAGGGGAAAATCATTTTATATTAAAAAAAAAAAACCCAAAGCTGAAGATCTTTCTGAACCACTAAAACTCATATAACAATGGAATAAACAGCTTAAAAGGGACAAAACTGAAACAAGAAAAAAAAAAAATCCCATCCTCTCCTTTGCCTAGGAGATTGTTTCATAGAAAAAGATCTAAAGGAAAAACATTTTAAACAATTGCATTTTTATAATAATTCGAAGAGTATGGTTTAAGTTTGTTTCTTTTAAATGAATGCTTAACACTACAAATATTTAAAGGAGATATAAGCACCTTTACATTTCCTAACTTATGATGAACTTACTACTTCATTGTCAAAGTCACTTGATACATGTCTTTAACTTTCTATAACTCTAATGACAACACTTTCTGTAAGCAAATTGTGTTGGGTGATAAATCAGACTGGTCAGAAAATCTAGTCATAGAAATTAAATACCCATAGAATATGAAATGAAACACCCTATTGTAGGTAGGGGGGGCAGAATTTTAGTACCAACAGATAGGAAATTGAGGTTATTTATACATTTCTGTTACTTTGTTTTGTTTTACTTTATATTGGAATGAGCGAGAAGAGGGGTGGGATGTTGAGTTTGGGGGAAAGGTAACCATGGGTACAACTCTGAGGTGTTAGAAATTATAGAGGCTGAGAAAGTGAAACAAGGGCATATACCATTTGAAACACGTTTGTAAAAGATTATTTATTGTACAGGATTCAAAATGTTTAAGACTTGGAAGGAGGACACTTGATTTTAGAGCAGCCTAGACAAAAAGTATCAGACTGGTGAAGTTCCTTCATCATATATATAATCTCATTTAGTTCTGATAACAGTCTATTACATTTAAGAGCTCAGCTGCTGGCGGTGGACGGCCTCAGTTTAAATCCTGGTTCTGACATTTAAGAAGTGCATGCATGTCCAAAGTGTATGACTTATACAATTTAATTTTCTCTGCCTCAATATTTTCATCTTTAAAGTGGGGATGATGATAATATCCATATCAAAAGGAGTCTTGAATATTAAACACTTTTAAACAGTGTCTGGCACATTGTATTATGTAACTATTAGCTATTAATAGAACAACCTTATGAAATATGTAATAGCTTTATCCTCAATTTATAAATGAGGACAGTCTTCAGGGAATTAGTCTTTAAAATGAAACCCAAACTACTACTCCTAGTAGACTAGAACTTTCAAAACCCTGCGTATATTTTCAACTGGTCTCTTTTTGTTGCCCTCTTAGCTGCTATTTTCTAGTCACTTTGGTTTTTATGTTCTTCACAGAGCCTAACCCTTCTCTTGCCCTGGTTCCTCAGACCAGAATGCTTTCTCCCCAATTCTTCTCATATTTGCCTTCTTTTCATCCACCAGATCTCAGTTTATGTTGACCCCTCTATCCAAAGTAGTTTTCACCTTTATCCCCATTGCAAAGCCCTCCCTCTTCAACACCACACAAAAATCCCTCCACAGCAGCATTGCTGGAGGCTTACCAGGAGAAGCAAGGCAGAAGAGTCACGGTTCACAAGCCAACACCCTTGTCAAGAAAGAATAGTATCAGGATCACACTCTGTGAAATGCCAGAGAAAAATTGATACCAGCATTTAAAATGTTTCAAAGCTTCCATGTGTCTCCCTACTACTCATCAATTTTTCTGTAGTCTTTAATTGAAACATGATGGAATTTTATATGTGTATCTGTTACATATGTCTTATTTTTCATGAAAGAAGGTATAAAATATCCCAGGTTTGTAAAAGATGAATTTTTTTAATACTCGTAAGTGCAAAGCAAATAGAAAATTCTATTGTAAATGACTCTAGTAAAAAACAGAAGGGATCATAACCAATGATATAGTCTAGGAAATATTTCAAATAAATCCATACAAATCCATCTGACATCTTGAAAATAAACTGCATTGTCCCAAACGAAAATAAACTTATTTTTACACATCTCTATTCACTTAACTAAAACTATAATCCCCTTGAAAAACTTCCTTATTTTTTCAACACTTTATTTATTATGTCATGATTAATTAGAATATAAGATACAGAAACAAGCCACTCTCTCTTGATCTCATTCAAAGTAATCATTAGGGTCAATTTAGGGAAGAAATACGCATCTATATTTTCGTAAGGGTGAAAACAGTAAAATAATTTTCCTAACCCTTTTTTTGAGAAATCAAAGAAACCTATGCAAGGACAAAATACTGCAAGAATTATGTTGTGAGAGCACACAATATGTACTTTCAATTAATGGTATTTAGTATTCTTGACTGTATATACAGGGATTTAGAAAAAAGACAGAGTGGAATAATTTGAAAGATAGAAAATAACCAATTAAATGGCCTGGAACAATTCTTACACTCAATCCACTCACTGAGTTTATACCCAAAAGGGAGCTTGAAATTGGATTTGCTTGTTCCCTTCGGCTCAGAACTCCTTGGCCCAGAATTGGATAGGTATGCCCTAATGCTGAATGTGATTCTAGTATTGAAGGAAAATTTGTATTCAATATAGAGCCCCCCAATGTAAGTCAACTACTTCATCTGTTGCAAAACAAAAGAAAAGAGCTATCTCTTCCAATGCTAGAAGAAAACTTTGGTGAGTTACAGCCAAGTGTATGAGAAAAGTATGTAGATCTTCAACTGGCGACTTTCTAAGAAAGTTTGAGGGATAATTTGGCATTAGGTGATTTATACATTGGTTTTTAGACTAAAGATTTCCAAGGATAATTTTGCCTTAAATATTTGATTGTCTAGAGAAATTTTGGCTTTAAGTCCTGACTTTCCAAAAAAAGTCAAGTCCACAGTATTTAGAAAGAAGATCAACTCTATAAAATCACAACAACTATAATCATTATATTTCATTTTAATGAGTACCTGCTAAACAAGCTTGTAGAGTAAGTGCTATAAATCTGCTCAGAACTTCAAGTTATTGAAGGAAAAATAAAGCATATTTCATTTCACTTGATTACCTTTATTTATTTGCCTTACTTGAGCCTATATTTCTGGTGACAATTTTTAGGCTTGTGTTATTGTATTCCAGTGTCCTTAATATTTGACTTTGTTCATTGCTCAAACCTTTTCTCCTTATTTTTTCATGTGTTTATATTTCACATTTACATACGTTTGCATACTCTAAAGAAAAATTAAGCAACATATTTCAAATGTAATTACTTCAGTGTATCAACACATAGCTCTGCTAACACAGATTTCTGTAGTATGTGCATTTTTTCAAATAAAGTTCATCCTGGCTATTCACCATTATCCATATTCTTCTATGAAATTAACCAGTGATATATTTTGTAGCCCTTATGCTATTTTAGCAATACATAAATATATTCTATAGCTACTATAATGATTATGAAGGGGTAGTCTGATATTCCATCAGACTACCCAAAGGATCATGTTGAGCTGTGGGTCATACAAAATTGAACTGACTACAGATGTGACAGTTACAATTAGTTCACTGGCCTACTTTATTGTTGATTACAGTAGTTTTCATTTTGGCATGTTCAAGAATATCAATAACATAAACATAATGATAAATCCTGTGGCAACTTAAAGCTCATTATACTGTACTATATCAATAAAACAGCATTTAATATCATTCAAATATTTGATGACAAATAATTTAGTATATTCTTTGATTAAGTATATTTTCTAGCTTAGAAAGAATTCAGATAAGAAATACATTTTTGTGTAACAGATAAAAAAGTAAGCAATCCTGTATTTTCAGCCAAATATTAAATTGTGCTATCATAATTTGAACCAAACTTACTTTTATTTACTGTATTCATTAACTTAATGACTAAAAGGAGTTAATAAAATCAAACATGTATTTTTCCCTATCTGATATAATTCGTCACTTATTGTATATAAAATAAAATAGATATTATGCTCATGTTATAAAATTAAACTATTAATTTTAATATTTTTATATGGATGCTTCCAGCAGCATCTTAAAGTTACTTGTCTTAAAATATCAACATTGAACTACTGTTCAGTTGATTCCATTACTAGATAACAGCTAAGCAACTTTACAGGGGAACAAATAAAAACAACAGGAAACTGGAAGTGATTGAAGCCCAGCATTTTTCTAGTGTAGACTTCTAAAGTGTGGAATCTAAATCCTGAGGCAGGCCTCACTGTGCTCCATCTGAAAACAGACCAGTCACTGCTTCAATTATTTTTATTACACATCCTTAGATCTATTAAAATGCACTTCATCAAAATATAGTAGTCTTTTCTAGTTCTTTATGGCAGAAAGATGTTTTAAAAATCTGCATAAGATAACACACTTTGGAATATCACCATTATATATAACTCCTAAAGGAATAAAGCAACAATCAATTTGCCAACAAAATGAATTCAGGAAAAATAAGTTGGAAGAAAATTTTATATGTCATTATCTTAAGACTTTGATCAGTTATTCTTTCTTATTTTGACTCTTCAAAAGAAAATGCTAAGAATCAGTGCATTATTAATAAGATTTAAAAAAACTTCCATGGGTTTATTTACTCTGAGTAATCGATTATGTTACCTCTGAATATAATACAGGGTTGGAAACTTCAATAATAATATGCTGTCCTCATGCCTCAGGCATAGAAGGATAGTGGTGTAACCTGGAGACATTTTAAAGGCTATTTTTGTTGATTCCACTTGAAGATTGGCCCATTACTTTTGGCATGCGTTTCAACATTCTACCATTGTCTTACAGTTTTCTGGTGTTCATTTGTCACACTGACAGAAACCAGTTTAAAATTTAAATCCATATCCCTCCTGAATCTCCTAAAAGAGTTTGCAGACCAAAGGCTGTGCAATGACTGATGATGTTCCTGTCAGGTGCCAGAAGATCCAGCAGAGCTGCTCAACAAGTTTCTTAACAAGGTAAGCAATAAGGCAGATTACAGAAAAACAAATGACGTATCATAAGGTTGCTTCCATGGCATTTTTCATATTTGTCCCCTAAAGTCATTTCTACAAATAAAGCATTTCAAAAGTAGTAGGTATTCCTACAAATATATTGGTATTTAATTCTCTCTGAGCTCATTCAGTTTATTATTTGTAAAGAAAAGGGCACACAGTTGAAACATAGGGTAAAAAAATTCTTAAAAAATACACTTTAACTTGATTAAACTACTTTTCTATCTCAAAGATATAAATTGATAGGATTTGATTTTGCACTAATTCTACTATGAATTTTTTCATCATTATGATCCAGTTTCTATTGTTTGCAAATTTCCAACATCCAGACTACTGCTCATTAGAGTGCTCCCTGGTGGCGCAGTGGTTGAGAATCTGCCTGCCAGTGTGGGGGGACACGGGTTCGAGCCCTGGTCTGGGAAGACCCCACATGCCGCGGAGCAACTGGCCCGTGAGCCACAGCTACTGAGCCTGCGCGTCTGCAGCCTGTGCTCCACAGCAAGAGAGGCCGCGATAGTGAGAGGCCCGCGCACCGCGATGAAGTGTGGCCCCCACTCGCCTCAACTAGAGAAAGCCCTCGCACAGAAACCCAACTCGCACAGAAGACACAACACAGCCAAAAATAAATAAATAAATATTTAAAAAATATATATATATTAAAAAAAAAATCTGTATTTAAAAAAAAAAAAATGTGCTGTTCCTTTAAATCAGTGTCTCTCTAAATCTGAGCCAGGGAGGATTGTTGTTATATCTCAACACTAGCCATGGTAAAATGTGTATTATTCTAAGAGCCTTTTTTTTTTCCTACTGCATATTTAAACCTACAATAAAAGTCACAAAAAGCGTACCATTAAAAGAGCTATATTAATGATTTTATCCAGACACATGAAGTTCTTGTGTTCACTCCTTTCTTCTATGGCAGAATATGTGCATTCCCAGGCTACATCATTTGTCATAGGCATTTTACCTGGTCTATGTGGTCTATAGCTTGAAAAATATGACAGCTTGTTGATTTTACCTGCTTAACCATTGTATTACCTTATATGAAAAATTAAACTTACTACTTACTAGTATGTGTTCATCTCTGTTACATTTGTCTGTTCAACAAAGTATAGCCACTAGACAAGAAATTAAGGGCTTGGCTTCCTGAGCACTGCTATCAGCTTCTGATACGACATGCAGTATGTATCATACCTTAAGTTGTAATGTACCAAGAGAGTTCTAATGACAGGCTTATGCAATAACATGAGCATAATTGTTTTATTTTTTATAAAATAAATTATAAAATTAGATTAGTTCAAGGTTCTGGATATTTTTACTTTGGAATTATAACAAAATATTAGTTGTATAATCTTAGATAAATTAAAATTTTTTTAAAGTTTCAATGCCTATAATTCACATGAAATGGCACCAAAAGGAGGTAAATACTGTAGGAGTCTGTGTTTACATATTATGACCCACGTGTTACAGAAAAGAGGAACAGCAAATGATTCCTGAAAGCATTTTTGGGAATAACACTTAAAAGGAACAATTGGTCATTAATTAATATTAGAAGCACATTTTCTATTCATCCATTAAATGCATTAAAATTGCACAGGAAAAGAGACATGGTTAAAATTGCAATTATATTCATTCACTTAACTTGAATATACAACTAATTCACAGAGGTAGCAAGTGCCCATATATAATATTCCTAATGGAATGAGGTTGAGCTGTGTGGAATTTAGTTTTTAGGACACAAAGAGATATACTCTGGAACACACACTCAAAACATATCACAAAGATTTCAGAGGACAAGTGGCTGTGAAGTTTTGATGCCACCTATAACAGTTAACGTTCCTAAAAATAATGACACAGCTAGAAATGCATGACTTCACAAGAAAAGCTTGTCATACTTGTCTATGAGACTAAGTTACCACCAGAAAAATAGCATCATCAAGTGACTAAGACCAGGGATAAACTAGTTGTTCTAATGGAAAGAATATAAACATAATTGCATTTGCCATACCCATGATCAATGCAGCCCAGCGTTCTGGTAGTGACACTCTATAGTGTATTGTACCTTTCTCCTTGACTCTTCTATCAATTCAGACATAACATTTCCTAATGAGTTTTCTATTCCCACCTAATCTAACATTCTCTTTGACCTTAATTATACTTAAAGGTTTAAAAAATTTTTTTCCCACCACTTAAGTATTGGTGATTTCAATTTTTCGTTATACACACACTTCCAAACTCAGGCATCAACTCTTCCCTTCAACTGTCTCCTGCTTTAAATACCTCCTTTTTATTACCTTCATTGCTACTCTGGCTCATAAATGTATCATCTCATACCTGGATTATTGCAATATTCTCTACTGTATTTTCCCAGTCTCCTGTTTCTCCACATTAATATTTCGAACCAATTGTTACTGAAATAATCAGCATAAATTATCACTGTGGACACACTCTTGCTCAACAATTTTTGATGGTCTCCCTTAATGACAGAATATGGTTTAAACACTTAGACAAAGACTTAAGGATCTCCATATAAGAACTTTTGTGTATTGTGTAATGCAAAAATTATGTTCCTAAGTAATAAAAACCAGTGGGTAAAAACAGAAACTGAGATCAGGCAAGGTTAAACTAAGGGACCTATGGCACCACAAATTATTGAGCTGTTAATTTAGTTATTTCCCCATATTTGTAGTCTCCCATGTTGAATTATTGTGAGATGTTGACTGTTATCTTTTCTGAATCATTTAAGATTATTGAAAAAATTATGCTAGGTACCCAGGGTAATAGGAGGGAAGAGAATGTTGTTAATTTAAGGGAAATAGTTTGGAATAAGGGAGTGGTGTCTTGAAGTTTAGATTCCATATTACTAAATATCAGTGGAAGCACCCCATGTTTATGTTGGGGAAAAAAAATGCTCCATGAGTATCTTTTTGTTTTTGTGAGGTCAGAGCTTTCAGAGCAAAGAACACTGGTACGTGGGTTTAAAAGGAATGCAAAGTATCTTCTATGCTGATCCATTTGCTTACTTTTTAAGGATGATGAATCCTGAGTCAATTGTTTACATTTCAGGCTGGTGAAAAAGAGCTAGAGAACTTCTTCCCACCTCTCAGCCCCAGGGGATTTATTTATATTCCAGAACAAAGGTCTCCCTCTCTCTATTCCCAGAGGGAGAATTGTCAGATGTACCAACTGCCTATATAAGCTCCAGGTTTCATAAATCCAGGATCCCTCTCCTCTGGTGCAACCCTACATGCACAGGGGACATACTGCTCTCAGTGTAGTGCCCTGTGGAGAATTTGGGCACGGGAAACCAATGCGGCGAAGATTGCTCTGTGAATAAATATAAAGTCTGCTCTTTGATCCAGAGTATGGTGTTCCTGTTAATATATATGGATATAGATAAATATATAGAGAGATACACACACTCACACACTCTGTGTGTATATGTATACACACACACACATATATACACATATCTCATACATACGTATATATAGGTATCCATATATATGAATGTGTATATATTCATATATGGGTGCATCCATGTATATGTATATATGTGTGTATGCATATATGTGCATATAATACTGCAGCAGGCCATCATATTAACAGGGTAGCTCCTAAGATTCTGCATAGTTTCAGGCTTAATGGTTGGTATCAAGAACTGTCTGAGGAAAGAAAAAAATTGCAGGCCCTGAAATATAGAAAGAATACAACAGAGGTTAACGGAAGAATCAATTAAGGAAGTAAATGTGAATTCTTGACCCATAACGGTAGGAAATTCTCCAATATTTGGTTAACTAATTAATGCCCTGTGGCTACTAGAGTTGCTAGTTTTGAAAAAAGATGAAATTTTCAATTTCCTTTAGATGGATTAGGGTTAAGGTTGAAGGTACTTTGAATTGAATTGAATTTTTCACAGTGAAGTTTGTATACTCATACTTCCTATAGATGTTTCCTGGTCTTAGTGCCACTCCTGAAGGTGGTGGATTGTAGCCCATCTGTGGTGGCTAAATGAGTTGAGTGAAATAAGTATAAGAAGTAGTGAGGGAGCAGGATAGGGAAGGAATACAAGCAAAACACTTTAGTGTTCATATTCAAAAGTAAGTGGGTAACTGTGGCTCTTATGTGAATCCTAAAATAATAGTGCTGCTATATTTTAAGAAAGTTCCAGGTTGAATTATGCATCCACACCTCCTATTGTGGTTCTGTCCTTGATGTGACTGAACACAAACTCAGGAACATTACTGGAACCACAAAAAGAAAGCACTCTAGGAATAGATGTAACAAAGAGACTAATGAAAGAGATATGAGACAGATGTGCATAGGCTATGATATTTTAAACATTATGACTGCATAGAGGTCTAGCCCCCATTATGTTCTCATTTAGAGCAGAATCTTGCTGGATCGCTTTGACTAACCTTGGAGAGGACAGAAGTGTGCCTGATAGAGAGAAAAGTGACTAATGTCATCCACCTTTTGCAGGTTGTCAGGGTAGCTTGAGCGACTGAGAGCCAGTGCTGGTTTGGAGAAAACTGTGTGACACCACATATGACTTTCATATAGCTAACAGGGGAACAAATGAAATAAATTACAATAAACATGAAATGAATGACCTCTTAATGTCACTTCTAGCAATTATCTATTTCTTTTCTCACCTCATATACCATGGCTGCACATCCTGCTGTGTATGGTCTTGAAGCCATGCCGCCTGATGCATGTTTAAGAGAACTGCATGTTCAGCAATTTCAAGATCCCTGATTGTGCATAATTAATATCAGTAGAGGTTAATTATAGCTACCATAAAGCTTCATTACAATCTATCAGAGAATAAAACCAATCTGATCATTTTAATTATTGTATAAATTTTAATTATCTAGTCAGTGTAGTAGTCCTGTAAATAAGGTGGAAATAGTCTTCTGAAATAGTATTTTTGAAACACTGATGTCTTTCATAAATAAACCAGTGCAGCTTTAAGGAGCATACAGCTTCAATAGTAATGATTTTAGCTGAAGCTCCAGCCACTGTTTTGAATATCATGTAAAATAGGTAAAAAGAAAAAGTACATTTTGCTTTGTCTTATCGACCTTGGCGGACAAAATTAAATTGATCTTGATTCTTGTTACTTAACAGATTAACATCAGCAGTCTATACATGCCCTTTTATATATTTATTTATTTTTAGCACCAAGGGAACTTTCATAAACTTCCAGTAATTAGAATATTATCTGTAAAATACATGTCTATGTGCGCCTCGAAGAAGAGAATTTGTAAATATTCCAGATTTTTGATAAATGTTCAATTAAAAGAGTGTGAGCACTAAGATTTAATAGCTACTGATAAAAATAAAGATAAAATATTTCGATTAAGAAATGTCTCAGAAAGATTCCTTAGGGAAAGCAACTGACGTTGGTATAATAGGAAGAGGTGGACTCAAGGTAGCAGGAAAGAATTGACAATATTTTTAGAAGTTAGCATAGAAAATTTTCACACCCAACTCTAGTGCTTGTTTCCATGCCTAAGACTAGAATTTCTGAATAAGAGTTTCTAAATGATTTCTTGGGTCACATACCCCTTGCATGTTCAGGGAAGGATGAATAGAGTAGACACTTGTGCCAACTCAAATCTTTTGCTAGTTCCCAGTCTTTTTCCTTTGGTAAAATAATGCCAACTCTGTTCAAGTATTAGAAAGACCCTTATATTTTTCTAAGCCAATAATGGTAATTTAATTACCTTTGACATAATTGGTTTAGGCATAGACTTGCTAAATACGGTAGATTGTAAAAATGGCTACATCCCAGTATGCACACCTTTTCTTGTAATTTGACTTTGCAGCACCTTCCCTCAAGTGTCTGTCTCTGAATCTCTTGAATCTGGGCTTGGCTATGGAATTTGCTGAGGAAAATGGTATATTAGTATTCATGATGCAAGCAGACACATGAAACATACCTGTGTGTTGGGCCTTGCCATTTTTTTCTTTTTTTGTTATTTTTGAAACAACTCTGTGACCACCTTTATGTGAAATCCCATAATAACCTGCTGGAGATAAGTGGCCCAGTGACTTTCATCAACCCTTTCTGAGAGCCAGGCAATCACCACATATATGCATATGACTATAAACTACCAGCTGACTAGAGATGCAAGCTCTGCTTACAACAAAGTGAGTTAGACACGAATCATGTAGGTTTAGTCCAGCCCAAGCTGCCATTCCACTTATTTGTGAGCAAATAAATTTCGGGAAATTAAAAAAAATCACAGCAAAGGCTAACTGATACATTATACAATCTTCACACTAAGATGAAATAAGGGGAGGTCGGCTGGCAGGCTGAAAAATTTTTCTCACTCCTTTTTGCCTTTGGACACAACTATATAAGGAAATAATACTTGAAGTAACTATAATGGTGTGAGAAAACAGTGGATATTTTGAGCATAGAAGAGTAGAATAATAAAGAAATGTGGATCCTTGATGATGTTATATTATTGGATCAATAAATTAACTGATTCAGGAACCACTTTACCTCTAGACTTCATTTTTTGTGTTAAATAAATATATATTCTCTATTGTTTAGTTTACTGTTGTTTGGTCTTCTCCACTTGCAGAAAAAAGTGTGGTAACTGATACAATGACTCTGAGGAAACATGTAACCTGGGGAGAGCTAGAGCCTGAGCATCTATGCTTGGCCTCTATAAGAATACCTCTACTTGGGGAAAATAAATCATCAGAACTTTTCATGGATGCTTCAGCTTGAGTGAAAAAAAATTGGAGATATGAGGGTTTCAGACACATAGCTAAGTGTTCACTACAAAATGTTTGCCAAAATATGGAATTGTATGGAGCTGTGAGCTAAAAAACTATGCCAAAAACCTTTGAGAAACATAAAGAAAGAGTTCCAGATCAAGATTGTGGAGTAGGGAGATCCTGAGTTCACCCCCTCCCACAGACACATCAAATTATACTGCATGTAGAACAACTATCTCTGAGAATGACCTGATGTCTGGCAGAACAGATTTTCTACAACTAAGGATATAAAGAAAGGCCACATTGAGATGGGTAGAAGAAACAGATATGCAGCCTACTCAGAAGTCAAACCCCCAGAGCAGTGACCCACAAGCGGGAGGGATATCTGAACCACAGAAGTCTACCCTGAGGAGCAAGAGGTCTGAGCCCCATGTTGGGCACCCCAGCCCAGGGGACCTGAGTTGAGAAGACAAGTTGCCTTAATGTCTGGCTTTGAGAACCAGTGGGGCATATGACTGGGAAAGCCAGAGGACTGTGGGAAAACTAGACTTCTATCTTGAAGGGCTCACCTACAAACTCACTTGCTCCGAGTCCCAGCCCAAAAGCAGCAGCTCGAAAGCACTTGAGTTGCACAAGAGGGAGATTCACTGACTAATTTAGGGCGTATGCCGGAGGAACAAGGATCTGGTGGAACTTTTGACAGAGACAGAAGAGCTGGTGGGTGCCATGTTTTTGCTTTTTTAACTCTCTCATCTAGCTGTCTCAACAGGAGCGGGCACCATTTCTGTCACTCTCCATCAACCTAGCTAACACCACGTACCTAGTTCTGGTGCTGCCTTGAAGACCCACCCACCCCCAACCTGCCAGTCAGGGATCAAAAGCAACTCCTGCACTGCCCCCCTTGGTGGGCAGTCCTGCTCAGCCCTGGCACCCTTCAAAAGCAGTTCATATCCCTCCCCATCTGGCAGAGAGCCCAGCCCAGCACCATCACCCCTCCAAAGCAGCTCCCGCCCCAACCCAACCAGTGGACAACCCTGGCCAGCCCCAGTACCCCTTCATATGACCTCCCTCATGTGACCACCAGTGTGCCCACAAGAGTCGTAGCTGGGCTTCATGGCCAGCTGCACTGAAGGACAGCCCTGCATGTGAGCAAGCCCCCAGCAGTCAGGGCCAGCCCCCTCAGTCAAGCAGGCTGGGCGTCAGCCCCATCTCTCAGCACACTTGCAGCAGTCTCAAGGAGGCCTCAAAGACAGTCAGACTGGGGGCCAGACTTGTCCACCAGCACACCCACAGCAGTTGCAACCAGGCCTCGAAGATGGATGGGCCGGGGATCAGTCTTACGCACGAGTGCATCCATAGCAGTAGCAGCTGGGCCTCATAGGCAACTGGTCTGGGGGCCAGCTCTACGCACCAGCATGCCAGCAGCAATCATGGCCCAACCACAACAGGGGGGCACACTCAACCCACACAATACCTCTGGAGCATCTGGCTCTGGTGCATAGGAGACATTGTGCCACTGGGCTCCACAATACACTTCCTACACAAGGCTCGGCTTTCAAGAGTGGGAGACATAGCTTATATACTTAATACATTAAAACTAACACAGACACAGAGAATTAGGCAAAACTGTATACTGTATGTCAACTATACTTCTATAATCATAATAATAATAAACAAGAAAGAAAAATATAGTGAAAATTCTCAGACTCTCTGGTCTGAGGAGAAGATCCACCAGACTGGCATCTGCCCTGGAAGTGGGAATGAACCAAAGGTAGATTCAGTTTTAGTAAAACTGCAATGATTTTTGATAAAATTCAGTCCATGATTCAGTTAAGATCATCATTCCTTTACTCCATCAGCTTAGCAGAGGAATTAGTTGGTTCTTTCTGATGGAACATAAAATTTTAAGTCCTTACACTTTTTTTTCATATATAGGATCCAACGTTCAATCCATGAATATCAAGCTTCAAAGTAGAAAATGCTGCATGACTAGTAAACAAGAGAAATAATAAAATCAGCCTTCCAAATGTGTGGGATAAAGCAAATATTGCCTGTTTCAGAGGAGAGCAGTTCCGTTCAGAAACCTAGATGACAAGCCCACTAGCCTTTATCCCAAGTTGTCCCACCAGATGTAACTTAGAAGAGTTAACATTTACGGGCTTCTTTCCACATATTTTACTGTTTGAATGTTTAATAATAATTGACTTTTGGACATCTTTTTTTTTTTTCCATTTGCTGAATTTATTTAAACAAATCAATTTGGAAATATCATAGAATTAAACAAAACTTCTGACATGTAAACATACTGCCATACTCCTGAAACATATGTTAACATCTGAGAGAAGTTAATAATTGCTTATTAGGAAAGCTGTCCATTAATAAGGTCAGTCTTCAGCAAAACTAAGCAACAAAACTAAGATTTAAATGCAGTTCTTCTGTATCCAATACCAATGTTATTTATTACTAGTTGGTGTTATTTTTCCAAGGCTTACTGATATTTATCAATTTTTTTCTCAGATTTTCTGAAATATTAGTGTTTCTGATAACCAGGCTTTGACTGACTTCAAATGAAGGAATT
This sequence comes from Balaenoptera musculus, assembly GCF_009873245.2. Lineage (NCBI taxonomy): Eukaryota > Metazoa > Chordata > Mammalia > Artiodactyla > Balaenopteridae > Balaenoptera > Balaenoptera musculus. The sequence continues at coordinate 72,143,323 of NC_045791.1, read as the reverse complement.
ACTAAATCACTTGTGTCAGACTCTTCTAAATCTGGGGGCATGTTCACTTATATTTCATGCATTTTTTCATAACTGATGCATTTAGAATTTATACATTGATTTGTCTAGTTTAATGACAGTTAACATAGTTATTTGTTTCCTCTAATATCATGATTTCAGGTTGAGAAAGAAAATTTTTCTCTGTCATCTAAATATAAGTACTTAATGTCTTAAACACTTTTTTAAAATAAGGCTTGAATTTATGCAATATAATGAAATACTAACATTATTCATCATAATTAATGGTATTATTAAAATAGACACCTAATAAGTAAAAGTCAAGACATGAGTGAAATTCAAATATTATTGAGTAGAAAGAATTTCAATCATAATGTTCCATTATACAATCCAAATAAGTATAATTTTACTGTGAGTATTAACACATTAATTCCAATATTGAGACCTTATGGTAGGCTGAATAATGACCTTCACTTCACCCAAGATGTCTATGTCCTAATCCACACAAGCTGTGAATGTTACCTTATATGGCAAAAAATAATTTTGGATGTTATTGAATTAAGGATTTTGAGATGAGGACACTATCCTGAATTATATGTGCGGTTCTGAAACATATGAATCCTTATAAGAGGGAAGCAATTGTCCACAGGGATAGAAGGAGATGTGAAAACAGAAGCAGAGAGAGATTTGAAGATGTGACTTTGAAGATGGAGGAAAAGGCAGGCCAAAGAATGTAAGCAATGCAGCTCTACAAGCCAGAAGAGGCAAATAAAAGAATTCTCCCCTCAGAGCTTCCACAAGGAAACAGTTTTGCCATTAGCCACTGAAACTGCTTTAGGATTTCTGAACTCCAGAGTGTAAGAGATTGCATTTGTGTTGTTTAAGTCACCATGTTTATGGTAATTATAGCAGCAATAGGAAACAAAGAACTTGAAACTGCTCAAATGTATGAGCTACAATGTTTCCTTGTAGCTATATGTATTTTATTGCTGTGTTTGATTTTTAATTCTTTTGGAACTCAATTTTAATTTGTAATATTGATTCTGTATGTAATTTTATCCAATACACTTAACATCTCAATATGCTTCAATTTTGGCATCTTTAAAATGAAAATTGTGTATCAAGGAAGTCCCATGGTGTATTTTCACTCTGAGTCTAGATGTCCTCAATGGGAGAACATTATGAAAGATTGTTAGCTACAGGTCAATAATATCTTCCCAGTGGCAGAAAAAGATCAGTACACAAATGTCTGTAACTTTCATATTCTTAGATGAGAGAAACTGCATTTAGAGTCTTGCATGCCTGCAGGAAATATCATTGAAAGTCAAGGTAAACCAGAGCGGTTGTTTCTGCTGCTGCAATTACCTGCAGGGAACTTTTAGACAGAGGGAAATATGCTTCCATGCAATAGAGTTTCTGTTAGAGCGTACACCTGATGCATAAACCTAGGGCCTAGGATTTTGCTACTACAGAAGATAATAAATAGATAAAATAATAAAATTTACTACTCAGATTGTAAGATCCTTAATGCAAGAAATATGTTACGTATTCAAGTCACCAACGAAAAGTGCCCTTAAGCCACAGGACAATGAAATAGTATATAAGGAGTCTCAAAATATTGTAGTAAGTATTGGGAATTCACCTTTTTCTTAATTATTGGAAGTTTTATTTTCTATGAATTTTTTTTAAGTAATAGCAGAGGTCATACTCTTCTTGAGCAAACTTTCTCTTTTATTCTTAAAAATTATTAAATTCATACCATTTCATTTTGGGTTTTGTCCTGATATATTCTCCAAAGTCATATTTTAACTCTGAATATTCAACTGTCTTGCAAATATAGAGAGTGAAAAACCATCTGTTACATGTGTCATTCAGATAAGGAAAAAGTCCCAGTAATCCCTTTGTGAGGCCTTTGTCCAAAGAGAAAGAGCTAGTCTTCTCTTTGCCCTCTTGTGTTTTACTCTACCCATCAGCACTGACATATTCAACAAACATTAATTGCCATATGTAAGGCACTAATAGAGGCTTAGAATAAAAATAACCATAAGAGGAGATAAAACAAATAATGAGGTGGACAGATAATTTAGAATATAACTTATCATACATTTTAATAAAATTTTGAACCATATAATGTGTATTCCAGTGATTCTACATTCTATTTGAAAACTGCTTTTACTTATACATGTTCTTTAGTTCTGGAATAGCCTAAAAATTAATAACTGTAGATATTGACTTACAAGAAATCAGTTAATAAATCAGTTCGTATTTCAGCAAACATTCACTAAGTTTTTCCTAAGTATCAAATAACTTCCTTGCACTGAGGAATATAAATAGTAACAATAAAATGTTCTGATAAACAGTATGTATCTTTCACATAGAATAGCCTATATTGAATATAATTTAAACAAATATTTTAGACATAATCTTTTAGATACTAACTTATTCTACAAATTTTTGTCAAGTGGTCGATAAACTTTGATGCTGGTGTTGTCAGGCTGGGATGTGTAAAACCCTTTCCAAAAAGGGAGTTAATATTTATTAATGGAGTACAGGGGATATAAATTAATAACTTTTGGTTTTCAAATATCATTATAAAATTTAATTAGTGTATGTTAATGCAGTGTAATGCTCAAAGAGGTGGTTTTATTTACTCCTATCTTAAGGTGCAAGGATTACTAGTTAGTTGAAGAAGTGAGTAATCCAACAGTTAACCACTATACTCTGTCATAATTCGCTATGTGGGATAATCCTGTGGCAGCAATAAAACTGTACTGCTCAGATCGCCCTCATTTGACTTTCAGCTGTGAGAAGTACAGTTAGCTGAGAGCTTCCAACCACAAGCTCCAACTTTAAGATCTGCTGCAGCATTACCATCAAAGCCATGCTATTCTCAGGCAAGTTACAGAATTTAATGAAACAAGGAATGATAACAAAATATAAAAATATTTCTACTGCTTCCCAATGGCATTATAGCAATCTACATTCTTGAATAGTATTATAAACACAAACAAGCAAAAAATTTCATTTAGTGGCAATAATTTATGAGCCACTTTAACCAAAGCAATATAACAGTGCCCAGTGTTTAAGTCACTGGTTAGAATATTTCTGAATTCTTATTAAGTACAAAAGGCATTGCATTTAAGTATGTAGTTGGCCATTGAACTTGCAGGCATTCTGCAATTGTCTTTGGAAAGACATGAAATTAATGGACTATAAAGTTTGGCTTCAGAGAACTTTAATTTTACAAGTACAGCAATAAAGGTCATGTTATTATTTTTTCCTACATCCACCTTTTAGTCATGACTGTATGGCTAGAACTTAAAGGTTATCCGTAGACACAGTGTTTACATATTGAAGGAGAGTTCCCTTCTATAACAAAGTAATTATGCTAGTAATTTATATTTTAATTTTATTAAAATATAAATTATTAAGAGCAATAATGATAGGGAGCACTTTCTATGGACCAACTCACTTATTTGAACGTTACATTTTTAATTTCATTTAATTATTAGAACATACCTGAAGAATGTTTAGTATACACATTTAACGTGTGAAGAGGAATTGCAGATTATGTAAATAGTTCAGGTAAATTAAATTACTACTTCTTAAGTGGCAAAATCAAGATTCAAATTCAGTTATATTAACATTTTAGTGTTTTTTTCCTCTATCATGTCACACTAATTCTCAACAAATTTATTCAAATACAATAGCTATAGAGAAAGTTTTACACATGATAACTCAGTTTTATTCTAATATTAGCCTTATATTTTCATTAAAATATTGCTTTCTACCTAACATTAAATCATGTTTCATGATTAAACTGCTTCCATGTTTTCTCAGATGACTTTGTACCAAGGTCTTGCTTGGCCATTCTCTTCCCAATCTCATCACCCATTCAACTACCCTTTGACATCTGTGACTATTTTAATCAGCTAAAAATAAAACGTTCACAATTAATACCCATCCCCCAGTCAGGAAAGACATTCCTCCACTTGAGTCAAAAGACATAACAAAACAAAAAATAAAATTGAAAAAAACTGCCACCCACCTTGTACTATTGACTGTAAATAAAAATGGTATCATATGCTTAGTGCTTGCACTTTCCACAGTATGTATTTTACTTAGCAATGTTTGGTCCCCCTTCCACAAACACTATGTTTTCCAACAGAGGTAAAAAGTAATTAATTACAGAGAACAGTCAATATACATTTTGGAAATGTAGGTGTGAGAGAAGATAGAAGGGGCTCACGAAGTAAAATCTTTGTGTCAGGAAGTATCTTGCTACAATTCTGAAAACAAATTAGAAACCAGGTAAGCAAATAGAGGCAAAATGTTTTATTTATTTTTGATATTAATAGGTTATTATCTCAGCGACTGACTTTGCAAAAAGAATATGTATCTTTTATGCTTAACTTTGGATATTAATGTTGTCACATTCCCAGTAGGTACATGGATCATATCACATCTAGAAATATATGATTTTTGTTTTCCCAAGTCTCTGTGTTGTATATTTTCTTGCAGGCAAATGCATATTGAAAAGACCCTTTAAAATTATTAATTATCTTGACAGAAAAAATGTTTTCCCTAAAGGGTATTTAGTAATGAAATTAAAATGAATTTAAATTTTAAATTATTTTTCCTCACTACACTTATCAGAAATATTACAAAGAATCAGAAAACAAACTTAGATTTTTTTTTTTGCCAGAAAGTAAAAACATTGATCCAGAATGAAATCATCAAAATGAAAGTTTACAATTATAAGGACTTCACAGGGATATTTCATGAAATTCAGAAGCAAGCTAAAAATGTGTGGTTACAGCATAATTTAATGTTTTCAGTTTTAAAAATATATTCACAATTTTGGAATTCTCCTACAATTTTGCCAGCAGGTAAAAAGGAAGTGCCATTTCTACTGATTAATTTATAAGCAACTTTAAATGTTAGAAGAAATGTCAGGTATTTTGAAGTAATTGATATCATTTATCCAAATCATAAAATCATTGTTTATTTTCTGTTCCAAGTTAATAACAAACTAGACCATTTCTGAAGTATATATCAAACATTCTCACTTAAGTATCTTTAAGTATATGTGGTTTCTTTTGCTTATATATAAGAACAGCAACAACAATGACAACCTTTGTAATATACTTTAAAACAAGACTTTTTGATTGGAATGAAACTGAATTTATGTCAGATTCCAGAAAATAGCCAGCTCTGTTGTCTGCAAATATATACTGGTGAGAAACTTCATTGAAAAAGATATATTACACCTGTTACATCTTGTTATGATCCAGGAAAATAAACAAATAAAAATGGTAATTAAGAATCAGAGTTTCTTGTCTTCATTTTGTTTCATTTTACTATAGGCCAAAATGATTAAAAAAATTGTCTACAATTATGAAAAAGTAAATTTCATTTAATTTATATTTTTGAGGAATTATCCTAGAAAGCATAACTTAGCCACTGTTATGATTCTTCATTTGCCATAATAAAAATGATGTATAGCCACAACATAATTCAAACACAGGAGGAAATAAAATTAAATCTCTTCTTTCCCATACCTACTTTACAGATCTTCATTGTAACATATAATAGTCTCTTTGTATTAGTGCAAAATTTTTATGTGAGTATAAATATATACATATATAGTTTTCTGAACAAGTAAATCTAGAGTACTTTTCTGTACTTTGCTTGCTTTACCTCCCTTAAGATGTCTAAAATATATTTTATATCCATCTATCTATCTACTATCTATCTATCTATCTATCTATCTATGTATCTATCTATGTATCTATCTATCTATCTATCTATTTTAATACAACAAAACTTAAACACTCTGAACTAAGCAAAATCTTCTCCTTATTTGGGTCCATTTGTCCAAGAAATGCATCATCTTAGTGCATATCTTGCCTATATATACAAATATTCCATCTATACTCCTTTGGACTAAAACACTCTTTAATATCAAAATTTGAAAAAGAAAAAATTGAAATATATTTTTTGCAAAGTAATATATATTTAATTTATATACTTAATAATATATAATAAATTTATTTCACATATACTTTGGAGCCTTTTTGGTACACTTTCTTGTATTCAAGGAACACTGGATAAGGTATTCTGAACTCAAGTTCAGAGAATCACTTTCATTGTGCATAGGTTGATATTCCAATTGATAGGTATTATTTCTGGTTTTAGGAAAATGAAATTATAATTGTTTTCATGTATATTATTGCTTGAGGACATATACAGAAAGTATAATTACTCCTTAACTCTTGTATTTAGATTCCAGATCACTGTGATGTGAGATGTGTAAATATTTCAGAATTTTATCTTTCAGAAATTATGCTATTCCTCATATTCCTGCTAGAGGAATTCTACAATTCATTGGTCTGCTATATGATGGGGGTGAATTATATCTGACTTGAAAGGAAACACCAATACTTAATTTTAACCTATGTCTTCACTAAATTCTTTATTAAATATATATATATCATTTCATTTTGTATGGTAAGCAGTGAAATGACAGGTAATGCTTGTGAATGAGCAACACAGTTAGGACCTTCATTCCATCCTTTGTTTTAACCCCAAATTATATTATTTTACTAATTTATTGCTAAAGCTTTAACCTTATCCATTCTGAGTTACACAGATTTCAGATATAACAGATCATTAATATAAATGAAGATGGCTTCTGTAATAGGCATATAGTAACTTACTTACTATATTCTTACTATATTTACTTACTATTTTCACATGATTTAAAAAACAGTGGTTATTACCTGTCACATCTTGCTGCTTAGAGTTGTGATGGCAAAATCCACAGATAGATTGACTTTTTGGTTTGTTGGAGAGTGAAATACCTCACATATCAAAATAGAGAAAAATAATTAAAAATTTTTGTTTCTGTACAGCTGAAAAGAAAGACCACAGTTTATATCTTCAATGGCCACTCATTGAATTTGTTCATATTCTACAGAGGCAAAAATCTGTAGCCATAGCATATTGTTTCTAGGAATTTGCCTTTGGGGTGCTGACAATGTTTAAGAAAACAAAATAAATCTTAAAATGAAAAAGTTCAAAGCAGCAGAGTTATGGAGCTCTTGATATATATGTTTACAAGCCTGCCAGTAGGTCACTTAGATTATACCCTACTGTTTGAGTCATCTTTCTTCATTTACATTTTATCTCATTTCTACCATTCTGTTTTAGTACTTAGCACCATAATTGCCTTGTAATGATTTTTGGCACCTACAGGAAGGAGAGGAAAAAAGGGTGTTGGAGTGCTGATAAAGACGTAAATTCTACTAACGGTGCCATTTTAAGTTGACATGTCAATGGCAGTTTTAGATTTTTTTTAAATTACTTTTTTGTCAGAAACATCTAAGAATATACAGGAACTTCAGATGGAAATACAAAGAGTAGGTTGAAATTTCAACAAACCCTCAACTTTTAGAGCTCATTTAGTTTTTTCTGTATTAAATAGACAATACTAAGAAATCTTCAACACTGTTTCAAGTCATTGTATTCTTATGATAAGCCTAAGAAAACAATGGCATCTTATCAGGAAAGATTCTTTGAGGCTTAATATTTTGGTGCTTCCAATATTAATGGGTCAGATCGTTCCCTATTTGTGAATCTCTAACTCTTAAAATAAAATGTTCATTCTTTTTTGAGCCAAAGTCTATCTCTGTAACTTTTTACCCATCGTTTCAATATCTATGCTTTGGAAACATGCCAAATCATGATTAAAGCTATTTTTATGAGATAGTCTCTTAAATATTTAGAGAAAACTATCAAACTCTCTGGTTTAATGTCTTCTCTAAATTCAACATCTCCATGTCCACTTTGGTCTTCATCCTCTAAACAAGACTCCACATTATCTCCATGTCTCTCCAATTTCCAGACTGGAAAACACTGTGAAGTTGTACTATAACTTTCTTTACCTAAATATTCTGCATGTAGTTGTCGAGTATAATATTGGCTTCTTGGTAAGTTTTTGGTCGTGTTCAGTATAGCATTATATGATCTTTCACTTACAAAACATATACTCCCCAGAGGAACTTCTATTATTCAGACTTTTTAGTTTTCCTTACAGCAGTTGTATTTATATAATGTCACCATTTCCATCTGAATTTTAAATTGTGTATTTTAAACAAACCATAGGAAAATGGAGGCTGTCCCTTTAAAATAAAATATATAAGGGTCATGGAGAAAAATAAAATGTTATAGGAGCTATTTTTTCAGAGGCAGGTAGAGTGTTGTAAGAAGGGAAGTAAAATTGATCCAAAGAGGTAAAATTATATACCTTTTAAAGCCAATTGGGTTCCATAAGCAAGGGCCATTTTCTTCATTATAGCACATCACTCTTTGAACTGTTTCTTGGAGTTTTAATTAAAAAAAAAAAAAGAATAACCAGAAACATTTGGAGCAGGGACAAAGAACATTAGACTTATATAATGTGAAGTTCTAGATTCAAATCCTGATCTTGTAATTCATTTGCTCAGAAAAAACAAGCAAATAAATGAAATTCCATGAGCTTCACTTTCCCTAAATGCAAAGCCTTAGAAATGTGTGTTGAGCTTCTTTCTTGACCTGGTCTTGCCCTGCACAGATGTCATGCCCCCAAAAGACATGTTGTAAGTAATAGTAATGAAATAATACAGTGTTAGAGGAGGTCATCAAGAGACATGACTGCCACCTGACCCATGAGCTGGACCCAGACATTAAGATGTTTCTTACCCCCTCCCCTGTCCTTGGAACGTACATTCTGCCCACCCTTCTCACAGTGGGAGCCATTTTTGAGGATACGGCCTTGAGAGAGCAAGGTGTTGCTAAGACCATCTGGATGGTATGTGACTGAACCCCCTTAAGGCCTTGATATAAACTTTTTAAGATTCTGACTGGTGGGTGCAGAGATCTACTCACCCTATGGCCACCCAAGACAAGCCTCCTATGTAAGTTCCTTTGCTTATAAACCTGCTAGCTGCCAATATGAAGTAGTTTGCCTCTTTTTCAGTCTTTTCTTTCCCTCCATGTACAGGGGCCAGTTTGTGAACCAACAGTTGGCTAGCCAGCCAGGAGACTAAAGAAATGAGCCTTGAAAAAGAGGTATCCACAGGGGAAATTCCAAGTTAGCCATCGACCTCTAGGGAGGGAGGGGTAATCTCTATGTTAAATGCTTGTGCATGGGGACACCCCCAGAATGCCAGCTGGCCTAATGTGTTTGTTTGAGGAACTGTGCATAGTGCACTGGGACAAAGAAAGGAAATGAATGGCTGCCACAGTGGGCTGGCTTCTACTCTGGGCAGGTCAACTGGCCACTGATGCCCAACTAGAGGCTGAAGCTCCAGTTAGAAAGTTGGAAGAAGACCTGAGGTTAGAGACGGATGTGTGGGTGTCCGCTGCTCTGCTAGATTTGGGGCTGGCAGACCAGGTAGGAGAGCTGAATGATAAATTGGAGGCCTCAGCGTGATGTTTTGCAAAGATAGGAGGACACAAGCTGCCCTGGATTAACATTTGAGTGCTTATGACAAAGCCTGATTAGGATGGTAAAAGGTGAAATCCCTGGGAGAATGTTGTGGTGATTGACAGTGACACAGATGAAACGCCCCTTGCCATCAGACACCTAATACACAGGAAAGCAAAAGCATAGTAACAGCAGCCTCAGCCAGTGGGGCAGCCTCCAAGTCAGGAAACATTCCTGATGAGAGAATACACTCCCAATGAGCTTATTGATATAGCTGCCAAGTTCCAGCAAAGTCCAAGGAAAGTATCCAGGCATGGATAGTGCCAATATGGGATAGAGTGTGGAAGAGGGGGGTGATGGCATTTCTCTGACTGGGCAGGAGGAAGAAAAAATGAGCAGCATCACCACATCGTGCCCTCCAGCAGTGTCTGCCTGGTACTCAGAGGGTTCAGGGTATTCACTCCCCTATAGATTGGGTTAAGGTAGCCTTCAAGGAGCCTTGGACCAATAAGGGGGATCTCCCTGGGTATGTGGGAGCCTGGAAATCTATAGATGAGGGACAACAAATCCTTAGGGAGTTGGGAATGAGACAGGCCATTTATACCCCTGTGTCTGAAGGCCCTCAATTGAACCACATTCACTGCAGGAAAGAAAGCCTAGATACTCCAGTTCACCCCCAGCACCTGGTATGGAGCATTGATATCTATGCCGTGCCCAGTCATGAGACAAGGCATTTATGATGTTGCGCGATCCATTGCTGACCCAGGAGAGACTGACAAAGCCCGGGAATAAATACAGTCTGTGGGAAAAACCATAAACAGACGGGGAACTCCAGAAGACAAAATGCTGTCCCAATCAACGGTAAAGGGTCCAGTAAAAGTATGCCAGAAGCTAATGTGGTTTGACCTCATTGCTGCCAGGATCCCACCAAAAAGGATAGACTGGTAACTTGATGCTCTGTTTGACAGCCTATAAAATCTTAAAATCTGGACAACAGTTCAGACCTAATTCACCTGCCCCTACTGTGCTTGATGCCCCACCTGCTCTAGCAGAGGACTCAGTGATAAAGTCCTATTCAGGGTGGGTGCCTCCCATGCCTAGGGTATAGGATGAAGGTCAAGATTTCCTCTAAGTGAGGGCTGTTAGAGGCTTTCAGAGGTTTCATATTAAGCTCCCTATTCACTGTTCCTACAGAAATAAACAACAGGTAACTGCTCAGGTTGATACTGGAGCTGAATGTACTCTAATACATGGTCACCCTCAGGAGGTTTCTGCCGCTCTCAGTACCATCGATGGTTATGGAGGGCAACCCTTACGGTCCCTTTGGCACTGCAAATTGGTGTTCTCTCCCATGAGAATATGAGGTTTTTATCTCTCCAATACTAGAGTACATATTAGACATTGAAATCCTACAAGGTCAAACTCTGCAAACCTCTTTTGGTGAATTTTGCCTCCAAGTTAGAGTAAGCAGATCAGTGCTGAGGGAAAACACTAAAGAGTGGTTACTGCCAAATGATATAAATTACCTGGGGGTATAAAGAAATAAGAGAAACTATCCAAGAACTGCGCCTGGTGGATATCGTACACTCTGCCCATAATACTTTCTACAGCCCAGTATGGCCAGTAAAAGAAGCCAAATGGCTCATGGTGGAGGACTGAAAATTAAAAAATAGTAGTGCCCCAACCACACAGCTGTGCCCAATATTATCACCATCTTAGGTACCTTGGCCAGGGTCCTAGGAATGTACCATGCTGTATTAGACTTAGCAAATGCTTTTTTCAGTATACCTCTAGATTCTGTGAGTCACATGGTCAATTTGCTTTCATGTGGGAGGGGCATCAATAGACCTTTCGACTGTTTCTCCAAGGCTACCTGTACAGCCCCACAATATGTTATGGGATGGTAGCCTGAGACCTGTCCCTGTTCTCCTTCCTCACGTAAAACGGGCCCATTACATTGATGGTATAGTGTTAATATGTGAAGACTTGCCTCTGCTGCAGGACACTCTGTACCACCATAAAGTTTTGGAGTTGTTTGTTCAGGTAAGGCTTGCGTTGTTCCAGAAGCTGTGATTGATAAGATGCAAGCCTATCTAACCCTTGAAAATGTGAAAGAGGTACAAGCCTTTGTAGGGATTTGGGGGTTTTGAAGGACTTCTATTCCCCACCTGGCACAGTGTCTCTTTCCCTTTTACCTCCTGGTAAATAAAGGGTATGTGTGAGACTAGGGCAGCAAGCCTCCTTTGTGAAGGCAAAAATACTAGTGAAGCAGATTAAAGCTCTGGGCATCTCCCAGGAAAGTCCACCATTTAAGTTAAATGTAATTGTGACTTCGGAAGGAATGGATTGGGCATTGCGGCAGAGACAACAGAAGGAGAGACTTTGGAAGGGGGCAGAAACCCGATATATCCCCACAGAACAACAGCTCCTGGCAGTGTACACAATGCTCCTTCAGGTAGAGCATCTGATGAAGGAACTGCACACCATGGTAAATACTTCCCTTCCTTTCTAGGGATAGGTTGACAATATGTTCCATTGATACATCCTTCCATGGCCCCAGCTCCCATTATGACTAAGTGACTTGCCTGTTCGCAGCAGAGGAACACCCTGTCCTCCAGAAGTGTGGGTTCAACTAGGCCTTGTAGATTATGTACATCCTCCAAATGTCCCAGGCCCTATTCCTGGAGTGGTCCCTGTGGCCCGTAGATAGGGAGTAAGGAAATTCTCGCAGATGCCTGGTATACAGGTGGGTCTAGTCAGAGCAACCTGCCCACATGCACTGAAATTGCCATTCAGCCCAACACTGACACTATCTGGATGGACACAGGAATGAACCACAGCAGCAAGTGGCCTAAACTCAGGGTGGTTTGGCTGGTGGTCACTCATGAACCCTGGCCATTAACTCTTTGCAAGACAGTTGGGCTGCTCTAAAGGAATTAACCTTGTGTCTTAGACAATGAGAATCCTAGGGGTGGATGGTCACCAATAAGCCCTCGTGGGATCAAGAAATGTGGAAAGATATTTGGGTTCACCTGTAAGAGCCTGATGCAGTCCTCACTATTTTCCATGTCCTGGCTCATAAGGTGCTGATACCCACTGGCAATCAGAAAACTGAGTACAAACCCTAGCAACCAACGCTTTAATAGGTACAGGAGATTGGGTGCACAGAAAGAGCAGCCAACAGAACATCTGTGAAGGATGGTCTATAGCCAAGGATGCTGAATTGCCCTTGAAATACAGTGACTTGGTTAATGCAGTAATAACATGTCCTGTGAGTTCTAAACCATACCCAAAACCAAAGGAGTCTGAGACTACCTATCAGACTTCCCATCTGGTGAGGGATTGACAAATTGATTAGATTGGTCCCCTCTCTCTGAATGAGGAGTTCCAAATATGTATGCCTATGGACATTATGTCTGGCCTAACCCAAGCTTTCCCCTGTTACTGTGCAAGCCAGGCTGCCACCGTTAGAAGATTAGAGAAGCTGAGTACCATGTAGGGATACCCTCATTGAATAGACAGTGATCGGGGTCATATATCAAAGGTCATGATATGTAAGCCTGGGCAAAAGAACATGACATTGGAAGTTCCAGCTCCCCTAGAACTGGCACGCAACAGGGTTGATAGAAAGAAAAAATGGAATAGTAAAGCAGCAGATTAAACTGCTAACAAGTAAAACCACCTTGGCCAAGGGGAATAAAGTATATACTATCCCAGGCTTTAATACATTTGAAGTGTAAGCCATATGCCAGACTGGGGACCCCTGGCAAGACATCTAATATTGTAAAAGTATGGAAGTTGTGGGAAAGCCATTGCCCCAACTCTACCTTCGATCAAAGTGCTATGCTGCTGAGAATACCAAGTCCCATCATGCTTGGGAAAGGCATTATCAACTGGAATTTGCAATGGGATGTCCCACTGGGAATGGTGAGTTATTTCACACCCCTGGGTGAGGGGGAACTACTCGATTTCCACTGGGATCCCTTTGTTCTGCTGCAAGCTGGACCTGCAGAAACACACTATACACATGCAATTGAAAAAGGGGAGAATATGGAGGTCCTAGTCTGGCCTGTCTCACCCCTAGTCCATCTCCTCATGCCTGACAGTACTGCATCCCCCACCCCAACCAACAACAGGTATAATATCCACAACCAAGTCAAGTTACTAAAGCTGCCAACTTCCCTCTCCTCAAGGCCAGATTGGCATATTCTATTTTCCAGTGGTACGATCATTTGGCTGCCATCTTTTTTCCCTCCGTTGGCATGGAGGACATTATAGCCCTTACTAAATTCACCCAACAAGACTTAAATGATAGCCAACAAAGCCTGTCTTTACTGAACGCTAAAATATCTTTAATGAGAAAAACTGTCCTCCAAAATAGAATGGCCTTGGTCATTATTACTGCCCTGCAAGGAGGCACCTGTGCCATGATCCAAACAGGATGTTGTATGTTCATAGCTGATGAGTCTGCTAATGTTTCATCACATGAGGGCACAAGTGAACAACCCAAGTGATCTGATCCCCAGCCTAGGGGACTTAATAAAGAATAGTTTGGATCATGGGATTTTTGGTGAAAAAAGTTACTTATTTTGGGGATCATATTAATCTGTGTTTTTTCTTGCATGTGCCTATATTGTTGCTGTGGTATCTGCCTCCAGTGCAACCAGATAGCTACCAAAGAGCCACTGCCATGCTAATGAAACCCCTTGCTGATGGCTAGGGGCACATTGCAGAAGACAGGAAGACAGGATGGGGGTGGGGGAGGGGAAGGAAGATTGTAAGAGCCAGTAAGGACCAGTGGAGTGTTGGAGGAGGTCATGCAGAGAACGACTGCCGGTTTACCCTTGAGTTGGACCTGGGCAATTAGAGGCTTCTCACACTGTCCCCTGTCCTTGTCACATGTGCTGTGCTCACCATTTCCACAGTGAGAACCATTTTCAAGGGTGAAGCTTTCAGAGAGCAATGTGTTGTTCAGACCACCTGATGGTATATGTAACTGAACCCAGTGAAGCCTCTATATAAAATTTTAAGATTCTGGTGGGCAGGAACAGAGATCTACTCACCTTGGGGTCACCCGAGACAAGCTTGGTATGTAAGTTCCCTTGCTTATTACACTTGCCGCCTACCAATCTGGAGTGGCCTGTTTCTTTCTTTGGTCTCTTACCACCCTTTGTGCCAGTTTGCAAACCAACATATAGTTGTTGTAATATTTTAAAATACTTAATTCTTGTAACATTTTGATAATATATCAAAAGGTAAAATACTTATTAAAATTCAAATATCCCACACATGATTGATAATTTACAATAGTTTTTTCTGTATTGAAGGACATATTTCCAAAGACATTGAAAGGCATGTTAGTGTGCCCAAGGGATGGGGGTTTTCTTTTTGGATTTCATTAAATTGGAATATGATATTAATATTCTATATGTCTTCATTTATTCTTACCAATTTGAATTGTATGCTTGCATGTTAAATGGCCTGGAAAAATGAGAAAGGTGATTGCCAAATATACAATGTTTGTTTGTGGGCATAAAAGACCATTTGGTTTATGCTAATTTAATTAATCTTCACCTAAAACATACACAGTGCGCTGGTACTTAATGTACTGGAAAAATATACATAGCATTTTGACATCATCCTATACTACTGAGAGGTAACATTGTACTCTGACATTGTATTAATAAGTCAGTAAACAGCTTCCAACAGAGATACAAGATCATAATTTCCAGCTTTATTTTTTAACGGAATGTAATTCTCAGGGTAGAATAGTCTTTACAATTTGCATTTGCTATTGCTCTTTCTACTTTAGTAGTCTATAATACAACTTATGGATGAATATGGACTTTAAAGAAATAATCATTAGAAAAATATTGAATGCTAGGCTGTAGCATTACTGTTAGTCACACTTGTGGGAAGCAATTATCTAATGTCTTCATTTGTATTTTTATGAACTTGACGGAATTCTGATACTCTCCCTTAGCCAAGAAGACAGAACAACTAATTGCTTTGCATTCACTATCTTGGCTGAAGGGTGAAAAGCTAAAACCCAGTTTATCCAGTAATTGCTACATTTGTGAAAACAGCATCAAAGCCTTGATGTGTTTTACTGTGGTCTCTTGGGAAGGCTCATGTCTAATTTTTATGCTGATACAGCTCATAATATAGTCCTCTGACTCTTCTATTTGCTCTTGAAATTACAAAGTTTCTTATTCCATTGTGAATATTCCTCTGAACTAAGATTAGCTTAACTGAGCTTCTTTGAAAACTTGCCTACCCATCAAATGTGTCAGGACTAATGCATTCAGTAGCCAAAGAAAATCAATGAACAGCACACTTTTCTGCTTCCTGCAATGATCAATAGGATTCACATAATGGGTGGAAAATTTTTAATAGTGACAACTCAGAATCTTCTTAGCATAAATCTCCCCTGCATTATAACCTCTCAATTTCCTACTTCCGGAATTGCAGGCATTGAGTAATATCTATGTAGAAGATACATTATTAAAAGTAATACAATTAGAAGTTCACACTTTGATGATAATGCGTTTAGATCCCAAAGGCCTATTTTCTAGATGTGAAGTCTTCTATATTTCGCATTTGAAATCTACAAATGGAAGATATTGTTAGAATGTGAAAACTTATTTAGATGCAACTTAATTCAAATATGTAAAATGAGGGAAGCAGACACTGCTTTGATTTTTTCTAAATTAAAATGATTGAGTCATATTTGTGGCTTTTAAAACTGAAATTAATTTTTAAGTTTAAAACATTTTTAAGAATGTGTGTCTCAGAGATGCAGAATCAGAGTTCTCGGCCTCGTAATGCTCAACAGTGAGGTTTGAGGAAAAATTATAAACAGAGTTAAAGCAGTTTAATCAAAGCAAACAAAATTTATTTAGAATTTAGGTTTTCTGTCATTAATTTATTATTTATAAATATATTAATTAATAAATCAATTAATCCCCAAAGTACAATTGATTTCCTTCTGTGTGACATGTGTTGTGTTACTGTGTTTAGGTGATAGCATTCAGAGACAAAAGACAATCCCTGACTTTGAAAAGTTAACAGTACACTTATTTATGAGTGAGAAATTTCAATTTAGTGAGGTAATCTTAAGTGTGCGTTTATGTGTATGTGTGTATGTGTATATATACACCAAACATTTCAAATAAGCAAACTAAGAACATGGTTTTAAAACTATATTTGAAGCTATATTTCAAGAATCATATTACAAAGCAGTACATTTACATTTAAAAGTTATTTGTCTAGTTAGTGAAAGAACAGGTCCATATTTTATGCATCTTTGTATCCAGCCCTTGTACTGTACATGATACATTATGTGTGTATGTGTGTGTAGGAGTGTGATTGCCCTGCTTTTTCTTCTCTTTTTTCCTTAATCAATTTTCTTCTTGATTTTGCTGGATCATAACATAAGCATTAACTTGTAATATATTCCATTTCTCATAGTTGTCCATTTTACTTTCCCCATGATATAAATAAGCATTCCCAAACAGCTAAGTTTACTATTTATCTTGTAAAAGCAGAATTTATAAAAACATTCTATGCTGTTTCCTTATGTTTTAGACATAACTTCATATTACTTTTCTTGTTCACAATATATCTTAGATTATAACATTCTTTTCTGGGCCAGCTTATATTATAATTATGTCATTATTTAATGCAATCATACAATTAAGAACAAATATAGATGACATATATAATTCATTGTATAAGATCTATTAAATTTACTATTTAACCTAAACGTCTATAAGATGATAAGGCCAACATCCTTTAGCATATATTTGGTGTTATTGATTATCTTTAGTGAAATAAATGTACTATATCTGTTATTTCATAGATGTTTCTATATCTATGTATAGATATAGATATGGATATGGATATAGATATAGATATAGATATGGAATACATATACATTTACAAATTTATAAAATTTTATATTATATTTGTTAATATTTGTAATTTCTATTGCCTTACCATTGATGTTAAATGACACTCCAATTTTTTAATTGCTGACACTCAAAAGTAGATTGTCAATATATGGATTTCATTGAATAACTGTTGCATAAAGTCATGTTTCATATTTTTCCCTATTAGCAATCTATTGTTTTTCTTTAGAGAATATTTACAGATACATTTATACTTATATATCTAGTTGTATAATTACTGTGTAATAATTCTTTCCCCTGCCAGGATATCTGATCTAAGAGAGAAGGTCTGTTTTGAACTATTCGGTTAGTAGTTTCCTGTTGTTCTTGCCATATAAAGAATGTACAAATTTTCTTACACATAAAGCTTTATCAATTTTATCAGCTAAATATCATATATATTTCTTATATTTTGTTTTATACTGTTATGTAAACTTTTTTACAAATATGACTCAAATACCTTAGCCACATGAATATGTTAAAGTCAAGTCACCTACTAAGAAGTTAGCGAAATGCTTCCATATAAGCAAAAATTTTTAAGTACTTCATGCTGTCCTTTCACACTGATATAGAGTGAGCCAGGGATGTTGATGAGAGGGCAGATGATTAATATAGTAGGTTTTTTTTTGATTTTATATATGAGAAAGTAGGAACAAAAATTACTGCCTTTAATCAGAATAAATCAGAGTTAATATATGCCCCAATACAGTCCCTCCTGCTTTATGTCACCTAAAGTTAGTTTCTGTCACTGGCACTGAACAATCTTTAGAGGGCAGCATTCATCAGAGCTGTCTACTCGGCATCCAAAGGGATAGGAGTATTATCAGCAATCTCCTGAATAGCATTCATCTTTGTTTCTAACCTTAGATTATTGGAATGTAAAACACTATTTCAAGGTTGAATTCTAAGAGTTTAGCAAATTTACTGTTATTAGCAAGGATCAAAAACATCCCCTACCTTCCCACATAGTACATATCTTGTCATCCAGATGTTTTGATATCTTACACTTTCCATGAATTATGAAGCCATAGACTTCCTCTTTGGCCTTTTCATATAATGCATTTAATTTTCTAGTTATTCAATTTCCTTCTCTTTTTATAGCCTCAGTAACCTGTGGGGATAGAAAGAATTGCCAACCAATCCTAATGTGAAATAGTGAAAGGTCAAAGCTGTAAAAAAAACTACTAAATTTCTAAGAATACTTTAGGTACTTAACTCTGTTACTGCTGAATATCCAAATGTTAAAAATAATAAAAGTAGTTAATTCTTGTCCTAACAATTCAAATGACAAGTAATCAATGGGTATCTTATTCTTCTAAATCTGTAAATTTTCATTGAACTATACAAATCCTTTAGGAACACTCTTTCTTACTCATATTTGTTCTCACTTCTATTATACTCTTATTATCTCAAAATCAAATGGTGAATACTTTTTAAAATTTCTTTTTATCTACATTTTTCATTTAAGAAGACAATAGTAAAATACCTTAAAATTGTTTAACCTTGGCCAAATCTCTCACTTTCTATAAGTCTCAGTAACTTTATCTGCAAAATTAGCAATTTTAAGCAAGTTATCTCTACTACCCTTTACAACTCAAACTCTTAACATCTTTTATTTCTAAAGTAAGCTTGCAATACCCATGAAATCAGCTTGTGAGATAATAGATGGATATTTCTGTGCCGTCTTTTTGTGATGTCTGTCTCTTTGCCCAAGTTATGAATTCCCTTTGAAGAAATCACAAATCCTAGAGCCAACCCAGTAGTCTGGGCAGCGAGACTAGCCTCCACAAACGCTTGGGGATAATTTGTACTCCTGTGCCCTGGAACCATCCTATATTTCACACTTCTCCTTGAGACAAGACTTCTTGTGCTTTCAAAAGTGTCCTTTCTCCAATTTGATACATTAATCTAAGTATATCTATTAATGAATGTAGCCTAGACCACTCACACTCTAATGATGTTTATCCATCACAGTTTGACTTCATAAATAAAATAATTCCACCTTTATTTTTCAGCCATTTGGAATGGCTATACTTATATTTACTCAAAGTCTTTAAGGAAGTATGATGTAAGAAAAGATATTTGTTTATATGAGGGAATCTGGAAGAATTCTGTAAATCTTACTGCATAGTGTCCTATCACTATTCCTGATTCTTCCAAAGCCAAGTCTAAGTTTATGCCTTTTATAGATCAACTGACACCTGATAATTATTTTGTGTGCCCTTTTCATTACTGAAAGTGTCCCTGTTTAAAAGACAAATTATATGATTCTCTACCTATTACTCCATGTATACACAATCCTACTTAAAATTCTAGGGAGCCGTCACACAGACTGAGATCTCAAAACTAATCTATCAGTAAAGTTCATGTTAAAAGAGATTTCTGTTTTTTTAATTGTTATCAAAATAGGCCTAGACTGTTTGTCATATTAATCAGCTTCCTTATATTTCATACCAATACATACGTGGTATTGAATTACCCTGATGAAAAATAACAAACTTCTAACTATAAATAGCTGAAATGCAAAAGGAAACAAAACCTTAACAAGGAAATGGATGAAACAATCAAAGAACAAGCAAACAAACAAAACCATTTTACTTGGTAGAAAATAATGGTTGAAAGATTCTTATTTGTGTCTTGTATTCTGAAATGAAGGAAGATACATGTACTTATCAACCCTGGATATTCTGTCAAGCAATTTATCTATTTCTTTAGCCCCAATTCTAAAGAAGGTCACCTCTAATCATGCCCTATACATGCTATCTTACCTTGGCTCCACAGGCCTAAAAACCACTGATATTTTCTGTTGTCACAAAATATGCTAGAAAAAATGTAAATACCTAATATGCATATATGCATATGCATATATATATCTATACTATATCCATATATTCTAAGGGATAAGTTTTGGGTAAGATAAATTCATTCAGAGTGAAAAAAAGTCATCATTCTTTCTATATGCAGCTTTTTTTTAAACAAAAAAATTTTTCATGTCAGATGAGCCATTATGTGGGCTTACTGAAGCTTATCTTCCCACATGCATTTCAACACACATTAATAATTTCAATAGAGGATGTATATTTTTTCAGATTGATCAATTTACTGACTGTTAATCCAATGATGAGCACTATTTCCTTCCTTGTAAAATTGTTTCCTGTGGACATCTATCTTTCACAACAGCTACATTTTTCCAATAAAGTAAACATCTCCATGCATATTCTAGCTTTATCACAGCACAATTTAAAAAAGAAGAATCTGGTGCTCTCATTATTTTAAATAATATTTGAATTTTCTTTGCCAAGCATATATAACATGAAGTTTTTTAAAGGAGATACCATATTCTTTTTCCCAGGAAATTTACAGTTTACATGAACTTGATCTGTAGGACTCTAGAAGGGAAAGACACAACCCCCTGTAAGCTACTGTACATAAATTTTATTTTTCAGATATTAATCAATAAGAAAATAAATGAAATGTTAAACTCCTGGGAAAATAATAACATAAAACTTCTCTTTTACAAAGTGCCTCTCAAATACAATTCCTAGCTTAGAATTGAAATGTAATAAGAACTCAGAGCACAAATCATATGCAAGTTATTCTCTAATAGAACTGTGTGTACTTAGTACCCCCAAATAGCTCAGGGCATGAGGTGCTATGAAAATTTTCATGCTGACACATGTACCTCTTAACACTTCCTCTGTTGACATTCAATTTAAGAATATGTGTCTCAGATTAAAAAGAGGTATTTGTATAAGTACTCGAAAGAGAAGGAAAGTAGAAATAACTAATGAGAAGAAAATTCCAATTATATCCAGTCTATGCTACTTATTTCACTCATTATTAGACCTCTATCTACTTCATTTCCTGAAATCTTCCTGAATCTAAATGCCTTGATATTTTTCAGTCCCAATATTCCGCTCCACTTGTATCTCATTAGAATTTGCTTCTCCTTTCTCCTACTTTTCAAGATGAGACAGCTCAGTGTTCAACCTCTGGATACTGGAGTCTTCTCTGACTCGGTGTCGTCCTCATGCAGAGGTAGAGTGACCCAACTGGCCCCAGGGGCTCAGTCCTATCCTTGCCATTCCATGCTTTTGAGTTCATCATACTCACTCCAGAAGTCCTTGATTAACTAGTAAATTCTTCCTCCAAGGAACAACATTTTGTGTCATTATCAACCATTCATTTGGTGTGAATCAACTTTTTAGAAAATCCTAAGAGAATGAGCCTTATATCATATATGATACAAAGAGGGAAATCAGAGATATTTTAGAGTAGGAGATAGCCCGATGAAGCCAAAATCAGCCTTTAACCTAAGAAAGGAACTCTAAAGAGTAAATGAGAGTACCGAGTACCAACGAGGGAAAGACATATGAAAAGAGAAGTAGAAGTAGCAGTGGTAACTTTCAGTTACCTTAGTACCAGTGTCAAAGGCTATTAAATACCTTAGCATTGTGTCCAGAAGATTATTTATAGCTGTAGTCATTTTAGGAAATACTCCCACCATTTCTAAACTAGGAATAAAAAAAATAAAAGTAGGCATCAGTGATAAGAGAGAATAGTGAATTCATATTCACTATTTTGTAGAATAATCATGAATCATGTTTTCATCAAAGATTCCAAATAGCCTACCTCAAGGGGTATAGGCACATGTTCTGTGAATTATCAGAGTGAAATTAACGGGACACTATTATAGTTTCAAAGTAGGTGGCAGCCTTTTATGATGAATACCAGCCATGAGCCTCAAACACATTAAATGATGTCAAGTTCCTCACCAGTGTAACACCAGACTAATGAAAAGGGAGAGAGATGAAAAGCAGAACAATGCCAACGGGTCAATCACTGGGTGGGGATCTTTATATTGGTCATCATAAATACTGAAACAAAGTATTAAAATATAATGAAAAGATTTACCATTACCATGACATAATATATAGGTATAATAAATAAAATATTCTGGTTCTAGGGAAGTTATATATGAAATAAATTTCAGTATAGATAAAATATACAAGAATGTGATACATTTAATAAAGGATTATTGCAAACCACTGGGGAAGATTACAATGATTATTTAGCAAATATATAAACATGTTTTGCTAAATTTGAGGGGGTTGAATTAAGTTTGTACAGTGATACAGAAATGCCCAAAGGAAATAATATATGTCACTGAATTAAATAAGTAAAAAATGTTTCTTAGAGCTCAAATATACAGAACAATACTGAGCTATAAGTTACTGAATTAGATGTAAAAGTGTATTGAATAATTTTCTTTTTGTTCATAATCATTTAACAAAATTTTGTTTCTGCAACCAACATACAGAGTCATAAAAGGACCAAAGGGCACCCCCTCTAGTTCAATTTCTACCTATGAAGCCTCAAACAAATAGGGCCATAGTGATCAGAATGCTATTAGGTTTTCCACGTAGATAATATCACTGAAAGTCAGAATTTAGACCAACTGACAAATATTTGCATGCAAGAACTTCTCTGTGAATTAAGAAAAAGTGTAACTTCAATGTTATTATTTTTAGAACAAACTCTTGACATATCCTTTACATTTTCCTCTCTTAATAGTACTCTAGAAAGGGTTAGCAAAAAGATTAGGATTCGAGTTAGGATCCATCACTACACACATTTATGAAGTGTTGCCACAAAGCTTATGTGTTTCCAAGGATTTATTTAGGTATTTGACTCATGCATCCTTCATAGTTTGTTTTGGCATTTCTTCACAGAATAAATTTTTTCTAAGCATCTTTCTTCAGATAATCTAATTTGTGCTCTTGACTGAGCACAGTCACCCATATCTACAGATTTATTACACCATCATGAACATTTTGATTTAACAATCTTCTTCATTAGGGTTAATCTGTAATTGAATGTCTTCAATTAATAAACCGGTAGTGTGGCTTAAAACCTTACCTTTGTCCTCCTTTACTTCTTGACCTTAAACCTAGTATTATCAATTTGTGACATATTTGTGTCTTGGCTATTGGTTGTATATTCTTTTAAAAAATGTACTGAGAGAATCGGCAAGATGGCGGAAGAGTAAGACGCGGAGATCACCTTCCTTCCCACAGATACAGTAGAAATACATCTACACGTGGAACTGCTCCTACAGAACACCCACTGAACGCTGGCAGAAGATGTCAGACCTCCCAAAAGGCAAGAAACTCCCCCCGTACTTGGGTAGGGCAAAAGAAAAAAGAAATAACAGAGACAAAAGAATAGGGACGGCACCTGCACCAGTGGGAGGGAGCTGTGAAGGAGGAAAGCTTTCCACGCACTAGGAAGCCCCTTCGCGGGCAGAGACTGCGGGTGGCAGAGGGGGGAAGCTTCGGAGCCACGGAGGAGGGCGCAGCCACAGGGGTGCGGAGGGCAAAGCGGAGAGATTCCCGCACAGAGGCTCGGCGCGGAGCAGCACTCACCAGCCCGAGAGGCTTGTCTGCTCACCCGCCGGGGCGGGCGGGGCTGGGAGCTGAGGCTCGGGCTTCAGTCAGAGCGCAGGGAGAGGACTGGGGTTGGCGGCGTGAACACAGCCTGAAGGGGTTAGCGCACCACAGCTGGCTGGGAGGGAGTCCGGGAGAAAGTCTGCAGCTGCCGAAGAGGCAAGAGACTTTTTCTTGCCTCTTTGTTTCGCTGCGCGCAAGGAGAGGGGATTCAGAGCGCCACCTAAACAAGCTCCAGAGACGGGCGCGAGCCGTGGCTGTCAGCGCGGATCCCACAGCAACAGGGGCACAGAGGGAAAAACAGAGAGATTCCCGCATGGAGGCTCGGCGCCGAGCAGCACTCACCAGCCGGAGAGGCTTGTCTGCTCAGCCGCCGGGGTGGGCGGGGCTGGGAGCCAAGGCTCGGGCTTCGGTCGGATCACAGGGAGAGGACTGGGGCTGGCGGCGTGAACACAGCCTGAAGGGGTTGGTGCACCACGGCTAGCCGGGAGGGAGCCCGAGAAAAAGTCTGAAGCCACCGAAGAGGCAAGAGACTTTTTCTTGCCTCTTTGTTTCACGGCGCGCAAGGAGAGGGGATTCAGAGCGCTGCCTAAACGAACTCCAGAGACGGGCGCGAGCCGCGGCTATCAGCCCAGACCCCAGAGACGGGCATGAGACGCTAAGGCTGCTGCTGCCGCCTCCAGAAAGCCTGTGTGCGAGCACAGGTCACTCTCCGCGCCGCCCCTCCCGGGAGCCGGTGCAGCCCGCCACCGCCAGGCTCCCGTGATCCAGGGACAACTTACCCAGGAGAACGCACGGCCTGCCTCAGGCTGCTTCAACGTCACGCCGGCCTCTGCTGCCGCAGGCTCGCCCCGCCTCCTCTGTACCGCTCCCTCCCCCCGGGCTGAGTGAGCCAGAGCCCCCGAAGCAGCTGCTCCTTTAACCCGGTTCTGTCTGGGTGGGGAACAGACGTCCTCAGGCGACCTACAAGCAGAGGCGGGTCCAAATCCAAACCTGAACCCTGGGAGCTGTATGAACAAAGAAGAGAAAGGGAAATCTCTCCCAGCAGCCTCAGAAGCAGCGGATTAAAGCTCCACAAACAACTTGATGTGCCTGCATCTGTTGAATACCTGAATAGACAACGAATCATCCCAAATTCAGGAGGTGGATTTTGGGAGCAGGATATATTAATTTTTCCCCTTTTCCTTTTTTTGTGAGTGTATATGTGTAAGCTTCTGGGGGAGAGTTTGTCTGTATAGATTTGCTTTCACCATTAGTCCTAGGGTTAGGTCCGTCCGGTTTTTTTTGTTTTCTTTTTTCTCTTTTTTTACTTAAAAATTTTTTTTCCTATTAAATGTTTTCTTAATAATTTTTTCCTTCTTTTCTATTTTTAGAAATTAAAATTTTTTAATAAGTTTTTTCATATTTTTTATTTTAAAAAATTAAAAAAATTTTTTCTTAATAAATTTTTTCTTAATTTTTTTCTTATTTTTTCTATTTTTTCTTATTTTTTATTATAAAAAATTAATAAATCTATTTTTAAAAATTAAAAAATAATTTTTTTCTTAATAAATTTATTCTTAATTTTTTTTCTTATTTTTTATTATAATAGTTTTATTTTATTTTATTTTATCCTCTTTCTTTCTTTCTATTTTTTTCTCCCTTTTATTCTGAGCTGTGTGGAGCCATGTGGCTCTTGGTGCTCCAGCCAGGCATCAGGGCTGTGCCTCTGAGGTGGGAGAGCCAACTTCAGAACACTGGTCCACAAGAGACCTCCCAGCTCCACGTAATACCAAACGGCAAAAATCTCTCAGAGATCTCCATCTCAACATCAAGACCCAGCTTCACTCAACGACCAGCAAGCTACAGTGCTGGACACCCTATGCCAAACAACTAGCAAGACAGGAACACAGCCCCATCCATTAGCAGAGAGGCTGCCTAAAATCATAATAAGGCCACAGACACCCCAAAATACACCACCAGACGTGGATGTGCCCACCAGAAAGACAAGATCCAGCCTCATCCACCAGAGCTCAGGCACTAGTTCCCTCCACCAGGAAGCCTACACAACCCACTGAACCAACCTTAGCCACTGGGGACAGATACCAAAAACAGCGGGAACTACAAACCTGCAGCCTGTGAAAAGGAGACCCCAAACACAGTAAGATAAGCAAAATGAGATGACAGAAAAACACACAGCAGATGAAGGAGCAGGGTCAAAACACACTAGACTTAACAAATGAAGAGGAAATAGGTAGTCTACCTGAAAAAGAATTCAGAATAATGATAGTAAGGATGATCCAAAATCTTGGAAATAGAATAGACAAAATGCAAGAAACATTTAACAAGGACGTAGAAGAACTAAAGAGGAACCAAGCAATGATGAAAAACACAATAAATGAAATTAAAAATACTCTAGATTGGATCAATAGCAGAATAACTGAGGCAGAAGAAAGGATAAGTGACCTGGAAGATAAAACGGTGGAAATAACTACTACAGAGCAGGATAAAGAAAAAAGAATGAAAAGAACTGAGGACAGTCTCAGAGACCTCTGGGACAACATTAAACGCACCAACATTCGAATTATAGGGGTCCCAGAAGAAGAAGAGAAAAAGAAAGGGACTGAGAAAATATTTGAAGAGATTATAGTTGAAAATTTCCCTAATATGGGAAAGGAAATAGTTAATCAAGTCCTGGAAGCACAGAGAGTCCCATACAGGATAAATCCAAGGAGAAACACGCCAAGACACATATTAATCAAACTATGAAAAATTAAATATAAAGAAAACATATTAAAAGCAGCAAGGGAAAAACAACAAATAACACACAAGGGAATCCCCATAAGGTTAACAGCTGATCTTTCAGCAGAGACTCTGCAAGCCAGAAGGGAGTGGCAGGATATACTTAAAGTCATGAAGGAGAAGAACCTACAACCAAGATTACTCTACCCAGCAAGGATCTCATTCAGATTTGATGGAGAAATTAAAACCTTTACAGACAGGCAAAACCTGAGAGAGTTCAGCACCACCAAACCAGCTTTACAACAAATGCTAAAGGAACTTCTCTAGGCAAGAAACACAAGAGAAGGAAAACACCTACAATAACAAACACAAAATATTTAAGAAAATGGGAATAGGAACATACATATCGATAATTACCTTAAATGTAAATGGATTAAATGCTCCCACCAAAAGACACAGGCTGGCTGAATGGATACAAAAACAAGACCCATATATATGCTGTCTACAAGAGACCCACTTCAGACCTAGAGACACATACAGACTGAAAGTGAGGGGATGGAAAAAGATATTCCATGCAAATGGAAATCAAAAGAAAGCTGGAGTAGCAATTCTCATATCAGACAAAATAGACTTTAAAATAAAGACTATTACAAGAGACAAAGAAGGACACTAGATAATGATCAAGGGATCGATCCAAGAGGAAGGTATAACAATTGTAAATATTTATGCACCCAACATAGGAGCACCTCAATACATAAGGCAAATACTAACAGCCATAAAAGGGGAAATCAACAGTAACACAATCATAGTAGGGGACTTTAACACCCCACTTTCACCAATGGACAGATCATCCAAAATGAAAATAAAAAAGGAAACACAAGCTTTAAATGATACATTAAACAAGATGGACTTAATTGATATTTCTAGGACATTCCACCCAAAAACAACAGAATACACATTTTTCTCAAGTGCTCATGGAACATTCTCCAGGAGAGATCATATCTTGGGTCACAAATCAAGCCTTGGTAAATTTAAGAAAACTGAAATCGTATCAAGTATCTTTTCCGACCACAACGCTATGAGACTAGATATCAATTACAGGAAAAGATCTGTAAAAAATACAAACACATGGAGGCTACACAATACACTACTTAATAACGAAGTGATCACTGAAGAAATCAAAGGGAAATCAAAAAATACCTAGAAACAAATGACAATGGAGACACGACGACCCAAAACCTATGGGATGCAGCAAAAGCAGTTCTAAGAGGGAAGTTTATAGCAATACAAGCCTACCTCAAGAAACAGGAAACATCTCGAATAAAAAACCTAACCTTGCACCTAAAGCAATTAGAGAAAGAAGAGCAAAAACCCCCAAAGCTAGCAGAAGGAAAGAAATCATAAAGATCAGATCAGAAATAAATGAAAAAGAAATGAAGGAAACAATAGCAAAAATCAATGAAACTAAAAGCTGGTTCTTCGAGAAGATAAACAAAATTGCTAAACCATTAGCCAGACTCATCAAGAGAAAAAGGGAGAAGACTCAAATCAATAGAATTAGAAATGAAAAAGGAGAAGTAACCACTGACACTGCAGAAATACAAACGATCATGAGAGATTACTACAAGCAACTCTATGCCAATAAAATGGACAACCTGGAAGAAATGGACAGATTCTTAGAAATGCACAACCTGCCGAGACTGAACCAGGAAGAAATAGAAAATATGAACAGACCAATCACAAGCACTGAAATTGAAACTGTGATTAAAAATCTTCCAAGAAACAAAAGCCCAGGACCAGATGGCTTCACAGGCGAATTCTATTAAACATTTAGAGAAGAGCTAACACCTATCCTTCTCAAACTCTTCCAAAATATTGCAGAGGGAGGAACACTCCCAAACTCATTCTACGAGGCCACCATCACCCTGATACCAAAACCAGACAAAGATGTCACAAAGAAAGAAAACTACAGGCCAATATCACTGATGAACATAGATGCAGAAATCCTCAACAAAATACTAGCAAACAGAATCCAACAGCACATTAAAAGGATCATACACCATGATCAAGTGGGGTTTATTCCAGGAATGCAAGGATTCTTCAATATACGCAAATCAATCAATGTGATACATCATATTAACAAATTGAAGGAGAAAAACCATATGATCATCTCAATAGATGCAGAGAAAGCTTTCGACAAAATTCAACACCCATTTATGATAAAAGCCCTGCAGAAAGTAGGCATAGAGGGAACTTTCCTCAACATAATAAAGGCCATATATGACAAACCCACAGCCAACATTGTCCTCAATGGTGAAAAACTGAAACCATTTCCACTAAGACCAGGAACAAGACAAGGTTGCCCACTCTCACCATTATTATTCAACATAGTTTTGGAAGTGTTAGCCACAGCAATCAGAGAAGACAAAGAAATAAAAGGAATCCAAATCGGAAAAGAAGAAGTAAAGCTGTCACTGTTTGCAGATGACATGATACTATACATAGAGAATCCTAAGATGCTACCAGAAAACTCCTAGAGCTAATCAATGAATTTGGTAAAGTAGCAGGATACAAAATTAATGCACAGAAATCTCTTGCATTCCTATATACTAATGATGAAAAATCTGAAAGTGAAATTAAGAAAACACTCCCATTTACCATTGCAACAAAAAGAATAAAATATCTAGGAATAAACCTACCTAAGGAGACAAAAGACCTGTATGCAGAAAATTATAAGACACTGATGAAAGAAATTAAAGATGATACAAATAGATGGAAAGATATACCATGTTCCTGGATTGGAAGAATCAACATTGTGAAAATGACTCTACTACCCAAAGCAATCTACAGATTCAATGCAATCCCTATCAAACTACCACTGGCATTTTTCACAGAACTAGAACAAAAAATTTCACAATTTGTATGGAGACATAAAAGACCCCGAATAGCCAAAGCAATCTTGAGAACGAAAAATGGAGCTGGAGGAATCAGGCTCCCTGACTTCAGACTATATTACAAAGCTACAGTAATCAAGACAGTTTGGTACTGGCACAAAAACAGAAATATAGATCAATGGAACAGGATAGAGAGCCCAGAGATAAACCCACGCACATATGGTCACCTTATCTTCGATAAAGGAGGCAAGCATATACAGTGGAGAAAAGACAGCCTCTTCAATAAGTGGTGCTGGGAAAATTGGACAGGTACATGTAAAAGTATGAAATTAGAACACTCCCTAACACCATACACAAAAATAAACTCAAAATGGATTAAAGACCTAAGTGTAAGGCCAGACACTATCAAACTCTTAGAGGAAAACATAGGCAGAACACTCTATGACATAAATCACAGCAAGATCCTTTTTGACCCAGCCCCTAGAGAAATGGAAATAAAAACAGAAATAAACAAATGGGACCTAATGAAACTTAAAAGCTTTTGCACGGCAAAGGAAACCCTAAACAAGACCAAAAGGCAACCCTCAGAATGGGAGAAAATATTTGCAAATGAAGCAACTGACAAAGGATTAATCTCCAAGATTTACAAGCAGCTCATGCAGCTCAGTAACAAAAAAACAAACAACCCAATCCAAAAATGGGCAGAAGACCTAAATAGACATTTCTCCAAAGAAGATATACAGATGGCCAAGAGACACATGAAAGAATGCTCAACATCCTTAATCATGAGAGAAACGCAAATCAAAACTACAATGAGGTATCATCTCACACTGGTCAGAATGGCCATCATCAAAAAATCTAGAAACAATAAATGCTGGAGAGGGTGTGGAGAAAAGGGAACCCTCTTGCACTGTTGGTGGGAATGTAAATTGATACAGCCACTATGGAGAACAGTATGGAGGTTCCTTAAAAAATTAAAAATAGAACTACCATACGACCCAGCAATCCCACTACTGGGCATATACCCTGAGAAAACCATAGTTCAAAAAGAGTCATGTACCACAATGTTCATTGCAGCTCTATTTACAATAGCCAGGACATGGAAGCAACCTAAGTGTCCATCATCTGATGAATGGATAAAGAAGATGTGGCACATATATACAATGGAATATTACTCAGCCATAAAAAGAAATGAAATGGAGGTATTTGTAATGAGGTGGATGGAGTTAGAGTCTGTCATACAGAGTGAAGTAAGTCAGAAAGAGAAAAACAAATACAGTATGCTAACACATATATATGGAATCTAAGGAAAAAAAAAAAAAGGTCATGAAGAACCTAGTGGCAAGATGGGAATAAAGACACAGACCTACTAGAGAATGGACTTGAGGATATGGGAAGGGGGAGGGGTGAGATGTGACAGGGTGAGAGAGTGTCATGGACATATATACACTACCAAATGTAAAATAGATAGCTAGTGGGAAGCAGCCGCATAGCACAGGGAGATCAGCTCGGTGCTTTGTGACCACCTAGAGGGGTGGGATAGGGAGGGTGGGAGGGAGGGAGATGCAGAAGGGAAGAGATATGGGAACGTATGTGTATGTATGGCTGATTCACTTTGTTATGAAGCAAAAACTAACACACCATTGTAAAGCAATTATACTCCAATAAAAAAAAAAAAAAAGTACTGAGCGTATTTTAATACTATTGTAACATTGCATCTTTGGAGAAATGCTTATTTAGGTCTTCTGACCATGTTTGGATTGGGTTGTTTTTTTTTTGATATTGAGCTGTATGAGCTGTTTGTATATTTTGGAAATTAATCCTCTGTCAGTAGCATCATTTGCAAATGTTTTCTCCCAGTTTGTAGTTGTCTTTTTGTTTTTGTTTATGGTTTCCTTTGCTGTGCAAAAGCTTTTAAGTTTAATTAGGTCCTTTTTTTTTTTTTTCTTGCATTGCTCTAGGAGACGGGTCCAAAAAATTACTGCTGTGATTTATGTCAGAGTATTCTGCCTATGTTTTCCTCTACGAGTTTCATAGTATCAGGTCTTACATTTAGGTCTTTAATCCATTTTGAGTTTAATTTTGTATATGGTGTTAGAGAATGTTCTAATTTCTAAATAGACATTTCTCCAAAGAAGACATAAAGATGGCCAATAGGCACATGAAAAGATGCTCAATATTGCTAATTATTAGAGAAATTCAAATCAAAACTACAATAATGAGATATCACCTCACACCAGTCAGAATGGCCATCATTAAAGTCTATAAATAATAAATGCTGGAGAGGGCGTGGAGAAAAAGCAACCCGCCTACACTGTTGGTAGGTGCAACAGTGTAAATTGGTGTAGCCACTATGGAGAACAGTATGGAGGTTCCTTAAAAAGCTAAAAATAGAGTTACCATATGATCTTGCAATCCCACTCCTGGGCATATATCTGGGGAAAAACTCTATTCAAAAAGATACATGCATCCCAATGTTCATAGCAGCACTATTTTGTAAATAGCCAAGACATGGACGCAACCTAAGTGTCCATTAACAGATGAGTGGATAAAGAAGACATGCTAAATATACACAATGGAATATTACTCAACCATAAAAAAGAATAAAATAATGCTATCTGCAGCAATATGGGTGGACCTGGTGATTATCATATTATGTGAAGTAAGTCTGACAGAGAAAGACAAATATTATATATCACTTATATATGAAATCTAAAAAAATGATATAAATGAACTTATTTACAAAATAGAAGTAGATTCACAGACATAGAAAACAAACTTACAATTACCAGAGGGTATAGTGAGGTGGGGGGGGAAGTAAATTAGGCATTTGGGATTAACATATACACACTACTATGTATGAAATGGATAAACAACAAGGACCTACTGTATAGCACAGGGAACTATATTCAATGTCTTGTAATAACCTATAACCTATAATGGAAAATATCTGAAAAAGAATATATATGTATATATCTGAGTCACTTTGCTGTACACCCAAAGCTAACACAACATTGTAAATTAACTATACTTCAATTAAAAAATACTATTGTAACATTTCATAAAAGAATTTTGGTTCCCATTTGGACTTATGTACATTTAATGCAATTTCAAGTCTTTTTGTTTTAATATGAGTTGAATATTTTGCAGTAAATTGCTGAGCAGTTTGATCAACATCATTACATCATTAGGATATTTGTCATGCCTTTAAGATATTTAAACTGAGAAATACAAATCAACTTCTGGATGATTCTTATGATACTGCCTAATTAGTGACTTAAATTGTATGTTTGACTACTGTAATTGTTTTCTGAATCTAATGACGTTGCAGATATAATGCAATTGCTTCATAATGATAGGAAATATATATCAATAAAATGAAATCTATTAAAACATATAATGTTTAATGGTCAGTGATAGTGATAGTCTTACATGTCAGCTTGGCTAAGCTATAGTCCCAATTCTTTAATCAAACACTAATCTAGATGTTGCTGTGATGTATTTTGTAGATGTGATTAACATCAGTAATCACTTGACTTTAAGTAAATGATGTTATCCTAGATAATCTGTGTGGGCTCGATTCAATCAGTTGAAAGACCTGATTCCCGAAAAAGAAATTCTGCCTGTAGCCTGCATCAGTTCCTACCAGAGAGTTTTCAACCTATCCTTGATAGCTTACCCCATGAATTTCAAACTTGCTTAGCCAGCCCCAAATCATGTAAGCCAATTCCTCACAATGAGTCCCTCTCTGTCTCTCTGTCTCTGGCTCTCTCTCTCCATATAGAAATCATGTGTCATATATATGTCATCATTGATGCATATTATTGTTGGGCTGCACCACGCAGGCCTACAAGGCCTGTACTTGCCCAGCTTCAAGATCGAAGAAAGAGCCTGGAGTCAGCAAGAGAGACATCAGTGGTTTAATGGATGAGGGATCTTACATGTCTGAAGCAAGGTCCTAGAGCAGACCCCCCACCATGTTTGGGCAGAACGTGGCAGCAGTCTTTGCTTTGGGGAGAGGGGATAGGGGTGGACAGGGAGAATGCTGTTATAGGGGGGATTAAGCTCAGATTGGCTCATTATCAGGGAAACCAGCAGATGGGCATACCCCTCACTGGCCCTTTGATAAGAAAAATCACTAGCTGGGGCCTGGGGCAAGTACATAGGAAGGTCAGTCATGTGAGTAAGGGTGTAGGTGAAGTAGGCACAGGTCGAGCAGGGGATGTACAGAGAGCAACAGAACAGCCACCTGGAGTGGCCTGACCATACAATTATGTGTGATATATCATATATATACATATACATATATGATATGCATATATGACTATATATGGCACATTACATAGAGAGAGACAGAGGGAGAGAGGGAGATTCTGTTTCTGCTGGTTATGTTTCTCTAGTGGAACACTAACTACTGGTACAGGTCTAGTGGCTTTTACATCTCTATGATATATGATATGATTTGATATATATTTCATATACCATACATGTGTGTGTATATATATGTCTATATTTTCTTTTTGCATCTTTTAGAATATTTGAAAATAAATTATATCGATAATTTGAAATGAGAAAGTTGAAATATTTGTGTTCATTTAACAACATATGTATTTTCCATTGAAATATTTTGCTAACTACATTGTTCATTGTTAAAATTGAAAAGTCTACCATTCTCATATTAAAGTGTGTTATGTTAAATTATTATTTAAATTTAGATTTATAAAATAAATAAAATAATAATAAAATAATAATAAAAACAGCATGGTTTTTGTTTAAGAAACAAAATAGTAATACTTTATGAAATTCCACCAGGAACTTTAGTTTATCCAAACTTAATAATCTATTAATAAATTTAAAATTTATCAAATTGTATTTTATTTAGAAATATATTTTGTCAGTAATAATTATATAACAACAATTTATGTTTGAAAAAGAGAAAAAATTAATCAAACGTAAAGGAAGTAATTTCCATGCATAAAAGATACAGAGAATTTTCTGAAACAACTTAATTGCAACAAGTAATAATTAGACTACGTGGGAGGAGTTGAGTAAAGTGTGTGGGCATTACAACGTGGCTTTGCCAGTACAGAGCGCTCTCTGGTGGCAAGGGTCACACTTACAGCCTTCTGAACCAAAATAAGCATAAGAGACATAAAGCTTTCCATGATGCTGAAATTGAGCAAGCTTACAGTGAGGGCCAAAAAAATAATGTATTTCCAGTGCAATTTCAAATTTATGAATGTCTAAATATTAAATTTTGAAAGTATTTTCTTAATATTTTACTATAAAATTTCATAGCCATCAATATTATTTAGATGAAGTACAGAAGCAAACAGGGTAGAAGCAGGAAAAGAGTGACACATTTTGATTGAATAAGAACGCCATCTTCTCTCTTTCATGCTAGCAGGGTGATTTCTTCATCCTAGCATATCTCAATCTGAACAGGAAAGTTAGATAATGCTTAGATGAGTACATACCACCTCTTTGTGGGTTTATGAAACAAAAAAGAATATCTTCCAATAGAGTTGGGGTTAGTCTGAACTAGCAATCAATCATGAGACAAAATCTGGTAGTTATGCAGTAAAAGGCTTCTATTCCAAACTTCCTCTTAGTGCCTCTGAGCTGCTCTTGAGCTTGGAATGTCTATTTTGCAAAATCATTTACTTCAATAAGGGATAAAGGAACCCCTTGTCTAAAATGCAAAATTCTACTGGAAAATTTATTATTTTATTTATTCATAATAGTCTCTCGAGAATTTTAGTATTTCAAGGAGAGTTAACATTGATTTACTAGTGGACAAAAGTGAAATTATTGGAGTTAGAAAGTTTAAAAGCATTCAAGATCTGATAATATGAAGCAAGAAAGGAAAAATTAGAAGAAACATTTGCCTCCATGTTGCTAAAATTCAGCAAGCTTAAAGAATTAGATGAAAATATAAATTAGAAGAAAATATAAATAAAAGCAAGGCAAAAGGTGACAGTTTCTCTCTCTGTATCTCTGTCTCCATCTCTCTCTGTTTCTCTATCTCTGTCTCTCTCCTTCTCTCCCTCCTTCTCTTCCTCCCTCCCTTTCATAAATTCTAAATATGGCTTACATCTTCAACCTTTTTCCCAGCTAACTGACTCTGAACCATAACAATGAGCTTGATGATCCATTAAAAAAGACTCTGGGGAGGTAACTCAGAGGAAAATGACAGGGATAACCATTCCCCCGATGCCTCTATTTTTGGATGCTGTGTATGTTTTACTCCTTTCCCCCATGCTATGATTCACAGGTACTACTCCTTCTTTCTTTCTAGATTTTGAAAGTGGATTGGATTTTCATTATGTGCTCAGAGTGATCACTGAAAAAGTGGGTATTTGGGAGGAGGGCACATTTAAAAGGTAGCCTTCAAGTTCCATATAATAATTACTGACACTTATATTGCACTTAATATTTGCACAACTCTTTTAAAAATATTCCATGCCTTAACTCATTTACTTCTTCTCATCAGAATTCTATACATAGGTAATAATCTTGTACGTCTAAGGAAAAAAGTCTTACAGCAACATGCCCATGGTCATACAGACAGAAACTGAAAGTGCTGTTTGAACCAAAATCTATACAATTGAGAAAAACAAAGAAATCAGATACAGTCACCAGCGAGTGAGACTTTTGATGCATATTCTATCACATCAACAGAAAAGCAGCCTTTGATTTTCTCTCTTTGCTGCACTGTTGAGGCACAAAGCTGGTTCTATGATGACTATTGAGTTTACAAATGAACAAGAAAAGAAACAGAAAGTCCTGGAGGATATTGATAGTGAGCTGAGCTTGCAGCTGGAGCTTATCTTTACTCTCAAGCAGGAAGTTATAAATCTTACTTTTGTGTTTGCTATACACATAAAATAAAGAAATCAACATTGGTCTGAATGGGAAGGAATAGGTCAAATATTATGGTCAGAATGAAAACCATTAGCAGGTAAGAAGGAGTAGGGACAGGAGGCTCCTTCAGAAAACAAATACACCACAATGGGTCACAAATAGTATCTGTGAACTACCTCAGTCAACATTGACAAGGTTTATGTAAAAGACTGTGCATCTTGCAGTGTGACTTACATTGCTGAGTTTTTAGCCCGATCAGGATCTGCAAGGAAGAGAGAAGCAGAGTTTGCTAAGTAAATACTGAGTAGTCAGAAGAAGGAAAAATTTTAGGCTTTGATAGGCTTTGATACCTGAAGAAACACTAAGCGAGAAGTAACCAAAAACCGCAGTACAGGTTGGAAACTGGGAAATTGAGGAATGTCTCAGTCTAAGGGGCTGTATTTTATTTTGTCATTCTCTGTTGGAAGGATATGACACCAAAGAAACTCTGGCACGTTTACAATTTTAGCTACATGAATTCTATTTCATGAAAACTGTAAATAGGTATAAATCCATTCTACCCATAAAGAGATAAACATGAATGACAGCTGATGAAAAAAGAGGTTCTCATAATATTTGCAGACACACAATTCAGCACTATCTTCGCATTCTTGTATCTAAAGAAAACCTCAAATTTCCACTGGCTGATACATCTGGTAAAAATACAATCAATCAACAAACAAAAACAGAGCATGTCTAGTGAACTTTTGAAACTCAAATGAAAGAGTAGAATTCAATTCATATATTTTTGTGCATATACTCATGCAGAAATAAAACTTTCAAAAGAATTAATCAGATTTATCATATTATTTGTAAACTTTGGTCAGATTTAT
The DNA here is from genome assembly GCF_009873245.2 of Balaenoptera musculus. NCBI lineage: Eukaryota > Metazoa > Chordata > Mammalia > Artiodactyla > Balaenopteridae > Balaenoptera > Balaenoptera musculus. The sequence goes on along the minus strand of NC_045791.1, from coordinate 72,106,111 downwards.
TACATGATGTGTAAGCTTTGGTCATTTGCTTTAAACTGTGGGGAGAAGGAAAAAAGATTATTGTATCCTAAAAGAAAATTTACATTCTGTAGTGGACATATCTAGTCCTTTGTCACACACGCTCTATGCCTTCACTTAACTTCAATTTTTACTGGTTGCTATGGGGAACAGCTACCTTAGGTGTAAGCTGTAAGCACTTAACCTGGGCTGAACTATGCTTCTCTTGCTTTCTCCCCCAGGGTATCTCTGGGAACATGGGACTCCTAGAGGAATCAGCTCAGTCATTTTGATTAAGGCACAAACCTGAAACTGCAAAGTTTAACAAAACCTAAAACAGCCCTCCATCAGTGGGAAGAAAGAGCATGTGTAGATATTCCCACCCTTTGTTGTTTCAAGGGCACAAGTCTGCAGTGCATTCTGCAAGTTTGCCCAAGGGTAGCCAACAGAATTTAGGTACAGTTGCCCACATAAGTAAGCAGTCCAACAGCATACATTTACATTGCCTTTTCAACCTCTCTTGTTTCATGTTTCCAAGTTTCTCACTATTGTTCCTTAGGATCACTTCCTAAAATGAAATACTGCATGCAACCCTTTGTCTCAGGTGCTGCTTCTGATGAAAAGTAAGACTAAGGAATATTTTCTTATCCAGAATATTCCCCTCTAAATTTTGCAGGAATTATAGTATTTTTAAATGAGAGAATAATAGTTTCATTATGCATTTCAAATCACAAATTTTGTAGGATAATATTAGATTTCTTTTAGTAGTAGAAGCTCAATGAATATAATGGTAATGATTCATTATCTAACTGTCTTTTATAAGAACATGGCAAACTTTAGCATCTCTTGTGGACACTGAACATAAAATGGCAGAGGCAGCAAAAGGGAGTTACACAGAAATCTAATTATTATCTTTGCATTTGATTCTGCTCTACTGGGAACTGGGAAAATCACTTGCACTCTAAACTTCAGCTCTGTACAACACCCACTGTATTAAGTTGTGAGCACTAAAGGAAACAATGTTCATACCATGTGGTAGACAGAATAAAGGTCCCACAAAGATGTCTACAACCTAATCTCCAAAACCTGTGAATATGTTACCTTACTTGACAAAAGTACTTGGCATTTATGATAATGTGAAAAAGATTATCCTGGATTATCAAAGTGGGCCAAATATAATTTAAAAGTTTCCTCTAAGAGGGGGATATAAATGTCAGTGTCAAAGAAGATGTGACAAAGGAAACAGAGGCCACAGTAATGCTTCCATGAGTAGCACAGTGTATGCAGCCCCTAGAAGCTGGAAAAGGCAAGGGACATATTCCCTTCTAGAGCCTCTGGAAGGCACGGAGCATTTCTAACACTTTGACTTTAGCCCCATAAGACCCATTTTGGACTTCTGAGCTCTAGAACTGTAAGATAATGAATTTAAGTTGTTTTAAGTCACTACGTTTTTGGTCATTTGCTATAACAGCAATATAAACCTAATACAGCATCTGATGTATGTTAAGTATAAACATTAATAATTCATCACCATTTTATTTTATTGATTTATTGATTGATTGATTTGTGTTTTTCTTTTTCTTTTGTTCTCAGTAGCAATGAGTTAATGGGAGACCGTGGAAAGAGTAAAGGCTTGAGAGTAAGAGATGCCTTTAAATCTAGGAATCTTTATTATCTTCACACAAATGGGTACGTTATTCTATCTATAAAATCCTCTTTTCTCATTTTTACATAAAGGATTACTAATATCCGCTTTGAAGTGTTGTACTATTTTTTTTTTTTAGCATATATTCATTTTTAGTTGTTTATTTATTTTTATTTTTGGCTGTGTTGGGTCTTCGTTTCTGTGCGAGGGCTTTCTCCAGTTGCAGCAAGCGGGGGCCACTCTTCATCGCGCTGCACGAGCCTCTCATTATCATGGCCTCTCTTGTTGCGGAGCACAAGCTCCAGATGCGCAGGCTCAGTAGTTGTGGCTCATGGGCCTAGTTGCTCCGCGGCATGTGGGATCTTCCCAGACCAGGGCTCGAACCCGTGTCCCCTGTATTGGCAGGCAGATTCTCAACCACTGCGCCACCAGGGAAGTCCCTGAAGTGTTGTACTATTTAACATTTCAATTAACATTTCAATACATAACATTCCTATGATAATGTATGAAAAGTATTTGTTCAAGAGAGCCAGGACAAACAATAGTAGTCATATATTTTCAACTTAGTTTAAATTTAAAAGTAACTGACCAAGTTCCCGAGTGTCTTTGAATATGGACACATGAGTTCTCATGCTCCATGTATCACCAGCGCCTATCTCAATGGCTGTTGAGTACTAAGCACTCAACGTGTGTGTATCAAATGGAATTAACTAAAATTTTCTTCTGCCATTCTATAAAAGATGCTTATTTTGAAGTGAGCAGTTTTTAGATTTTAAAGCAATCTTTCTATTAATTTAAATAACTTGCTCTGAAAATCAATATAGTTCAGAGTTATATAAAATTTTAAGCCAGAGTACATGGATTTGAATCCTGATTTCACCACTTGTTTATTATCTGTGTGAATTTGAGAAAAGTATTTTACCTCTCCTTGGCTGCTTCCTATTCTTTAAAACAAGGATACAAATTGTTGGTACCTCATTTTTTTAAATGAAACGAGCGAATTCATGTAGAATGCATAGCATAATATGTATTAGATATTTAAATGAGTCTCTGTCTTATATACATGGAAAACAAATTTGTTACGATTATCTCACACGATCCAATGCTTCCAAAGAGGATATAAAAGTACCAATAAGAAGTGTGAGTATCTCCCAAATCCCAAGCAGACCTCAGAGAAACTGGAGATGGAAAAATCCAATGCAACTCCAAATATCACTTTCTATCAGTACTTATACTTCTCTTGCTGCAACCAGACAATCCCAATTCTGTATTCCAGGTGTTTTCAGCCTTGCCTGGGCATTAGAATTACTTTAGGAGATTGTTAAGACCATGATGACCAAGTCACAATCCATGTCAATGAACCCACAAAACTCTGAAGGTGGGAATTAGACATCATTTTTTTAAAAGCTTTACAAAGTGATTATAATAAAAACAACTGTTCTGTTCAGTAGATGTGTTCCTGACCCCACATTTCTGGTGATTTATAGTTCTTAGTTATTCGTATGTTTAGGTATCTTATGAACTATGGTAATACATGGCCAATTTCTGTAAATTATTTCATCTCTTTTTACTACTATTAACAAAATGACATGGTTTTCTGCAAATATCTTCTAAGTCCTAAAAGTGTATGATTGACTGAAAGACTCTAAGTCACTAATTGAAAATGTCCTTCTACACTAAGCATCACCATTAACCATTACACAGAATGGCTTGGTTACCCAAAGGTAGGCTATGTGACCTTGATTTAATCACTTGTAGCAAAGGGCAAGGACATATTTCTTAGAGATACTTTCTCAGGTGGGGGCTATAGACTAAGAGCAGATTCCTGCGGAAAGGGATTGTGAGGGTGGCAGTAGGCGTGGTGACAGACATCTCCATGCCACGTAAACGTGAGTCTCCATCCCCTTAAGGAGCATCAAAAAACACCTTCGCCTTCTCTTTGAAATATTATAAAATGTTGATTTTGATATTATGAGTTTTAAAAAATATTTTGTGTTCAACACTTTGATAATAGGAAGTTTGCACAAAGGCCTTTGAAGAGGCTTTTTGCTGAAAAACTGCCACACTCAGAATGTGTTACCTATCATTAGACATTTTTCTCCATCCCCCATGACATACGTGTGCTAACACATCTCTCTCCATATATATAGAAATGACTGAGAAATTCTCTCTCTTTGCATAGATCTAGATCTCAGTTGATATATCTATGTCTATATCTAGATCTAAATACACAGCAAAAGTCTCTTAATCATTTCCTTCAGTTGTTCTTTCAACCCATGAAAACAAGCATATTTTTCATATTCTGTCATAGACATCAAACTTTAATATTAATATTAAACTCACTTTTTTCTTTTACTGTCACTTAAATCCCTCATTGAAGTAAGCCAGTTCTGACCACTGAGTGCCCTTTGCTACAGTAGTTACAACTAAAAGTTTTGTGATGATATCTGTCAGTTGTTCAGTAATTAGATAAAAGAGCTGCTGAAGATTTTTCATAAAGAACAGATTGGTTGAGTTGACTGTCTGCTCTAAGTTGTGCTAATTCTCCTTCTACAACTTTTTCAAAACTTACCATTTTGTCTATTACTGAACATTATCGGAGAAAAATCTGATGATGCGTATTGTAGAAAAGGAGGGGTTTTTAATTCCCTACTAAAGCTTTTTATTTCTTTGATTTTTCTGAAGATTTGCCAACTTAGAAATGTATTATTTAATCCTTCACAGCCCTATTAGAAGTCTTTCACTCACTGGTCCAGAGTATTGGTTTCAGACATCTGCCATAATAGATGACATTGTTATTATCTTTTCATTCTTATCACCTTAAAATGTAAGTTGAGAAAAAAAGAATGTGTGTAGGAGGGAGAGAAAAATATATGAAAAATAAGAAGTAGGGATTCGTGAATTAGTGAGCATATCTGACTTATCCTGCTGGTACTATATTAACCATATTTACAGTTATGAGTTTACATGAAATTTAAAATTGAATTTTGTACAAATTTGTTGAAGCAAATGTCATTGGCTCAATATCCTTATAGAAATTTAAACAGTTTCTGACTATCTTAAGTACTTTTAATTCTCTGAAACAAGAAATCGTCCTGTGTAAGTTCTATCTCCCTGCAGCTCTTTTGTAAATTAGAAAAGAGAAGGAAAACCAACATGAATGAGGAGAGGAGAATTAGCTATGAATGAACATCAAAGGAAAATAAATAGGCCTGGGTTAAATATAGAATGAGCAGGGATATTGTTACTATTCTGCATTTGAGCTTGCTTTGTTAGTCACTTCCTCCTAACCCTAATGTTTCTTTTTTTCTCCACATGTTAAAAGATTTTCCCCCAGATTTCTTTATCTGGCTGACATTTTCAAAAGTGAGGACACGGGGAGGGGGAAGGGTAAGCTGGGACAAAGTGAGAGAGTGGCATGGACATATATACACTACCAAATGTAAAACCCATAGCTAGTGGGAAGCAGCTGCATAACACAGGGAGATCAGCTCCGTGCTTTGTGACCACCTAGAGGGATGGGATAGGGAGGGTGGGAGGGAGGGAGATGCAAGAGGGAAGAGATATGGGGATATATGTATATGTATAGCTGATTCACTTTGTTATAAAGCAGAAACTAACACACCATTGTAAAGCAATTATACTCCAATAAAGATGTTTAAAAAAAAAAAGAAATGGGCGAGAAGAGCGAGACAGTAGTCCTGTGGGGGAAGCTGTGTTTGGTCACTGAGGGTTTGTGGAGCCCATAAATTATGATGAGTGCCTGCTTTACTCAACTGTTAAAACTAATTGATGATATTATTCCATCTCACTAATGCTTATCAAAGCTTAATTTCCCATTAGTTTTCTTAATTTAATGTCTATCTATGAGACTAACAGGAAAGAGAATTGTTCCTTTATATACAGGCAACAGTATCTATGAAAGGTATATGAGAGATTATGCTAAATAGGGCATAAATCTAGAGTGGAACAAGTCAATATCAGGGACCTAAGATGAATATGTTGGCTTTCTTGCCCCAGATTGTTGTGTAAACTTCTCCAGGCTGTATTGGCTACTCTCTACTACAGGTTCTATTCATGCAAATCCAACTGTCTTTTCCCTCTTGCAATTATTTGACATAATTAGCAATATTTAGAAATTTAGCCAAGTGTTTCATATTTCCAGTGTAGGTGTTGGCTTTTTGCAAAGTAAAAATTTCAAGGTATTGTGCTCCTTAACTCTTCAGAAAAGATGCCTTTCAAAGACAATGAGGTGTCAATTACCCTTAATTGCTCTTTAGTTTTCCATCTCTCTCAAGCATCTATCATTTTTGACAGACTGAATTTCTGAATGGACTCTCGCTAAAATAAAAGTGCATGCATGTTTTCTCCCCTGTCTAATGATAGGCAACACATGAGAAGTCAATTTACGACAATGAAATAAGTGTGGAATTCTACTTTTTTGTGTGTGCATGTGGTCTCTTTACTCTAATAATAATAAAACAAATATTCTTACTTGAAAATTGTAGAAAGTTGTTGGAAGTCTAACTAGTATGGGACATGTAGTCCTCAAACTTCAGAGCGTTTCCAACTAGGGCTGCTTTCCAAATAAGCATTAAATTATTCTGTATAAGATAGTTTGAAGATGTGTTACAAAGCACACAATTTTTTCATTTGAATCATGAAAGAAATTTTGTGCAAAAGGAATATTATAAGCTGTCTCCCTTATATAAATCTGACCTGGGTAGTATCTTTTATCATTTTTACCAATGAAAAAACATGCATCAAAAATTCAGTGAAACAAATGAAGGTACATCCTTTCAGTTCATTAATTTGAGATCTGATTCCTCATATATGAATGAAATGTTACTTTAAACAAATATCCAAATAAACAATCAAAGAGAAATTGTGCCAGACAAATTAAACAGATAAGGAAGACCGTATTGAAGACTAGTGCAAAAGGGGAGAGAGAATAAACTACTAAAACAAAAAGAAAAAGTTTTTACATGTTGGGGTGACCTAGTAGAAAATTATTGGAGGACATTAGGGAGGAGTCAATATAATCAGGCCACCTGTGTTTGCTAATGGTTGCTACCTCCTAGCCTCCAATAGAGACTGGGAGGTAAGACACTGTCTTTCTTTCTTTCTTTTTTTTTTTAACATCTTTATTGGAGTATAATTGCTTTACAATGGTGTGTTAGTTTCTGCTGTATAACAAAGTGAATCAGCTATACATATACATATATCCCCATATCCCCTCCCTCTTGCGTCTCCCTCCTTCCCTCCCTCCCTATCCCATCCCCTAGGTGGTCACAAAGCACTGAGCTGATCTCCCTGTGCTATGCGGCTGCTTCCCACTAGCTAGCTATTTTACATTTGGTAGTGTATATATGTCCATGCCACTCTTTCACTTCGTCCCAGCTTACCCTTCCCCCTCTAGGTGTCCTCAAGTCCATTCTCTATGTCTGCATCTTTATTCCTGTCCTGCCCTTAGGTTCATCAGAAACTTTTTTTTTTGTTTTAGGTTCCATATGTATGTGTTAGCATACGGTATTTGTTTTTCTCTTTCTGAATTACTTCACTCTGTATGACAGACTCTGGAATATTACTCAGCCATAAAAAGAAACAAAATTGAGTTATTTGTAGTGAGGTGGATGGACACTGTCTTTCTTGATGTTTACATTTCAAAGAGATGGCTCCCAGGTCATTGACAAAAGCATACCTGGGTTGAAAAGTGGGAAAGAACCTGAGAGAAGATTTACATCTCAAAGGGTGCAGATAAAGAATTTACAATTGAACTTTTTCTAAAGTAAATGCTCTAAGAAAAGGGAGGTCAGGGACCTAGAGTTTGGAAGAAACCTGTCTAAAATTTAATCAAGGTGAGGGGTATGTTAAGGTCATCTTGGTTAAAAAAAAAAAAAAAAAAAAATATATATATATATATATATATTTTTTTTTTTTTTTTCTGGAGCCTCTCTGTAAATTGTGGCTCACCTATACAGTAATTGCTCTAAGAATTACAGAGTTTCAACTTTCAAAATATTTTCTAGAGTACACTCATGCAAGATAGGATTTTTATCTTTTTATTGCATAAATGCCATAACCTATTGGTAGTAGCTATTATGCTAAGAATTCAAACGTTTAAAAAAAATAGTCAGAGGTATTTCATTCAATGTTTAATGCAATGCATCTCTCCAGGTAAATATTTTTCACCCTATGCTGAGTAATCCCTTTGTAATGTAAGATAAACTGAAACTGATCATGGATATTAGGAACATTATCACCTTTGTATTTCACAACTGCTAGAAGAATGAAAATAACAACATTCAAACAATCTAATATTAGTTTTTGAGACATTTACAATTTCAGAGATTTTTGGCAGATGTGTTGGTTCACTAAGCTTCAATAAGATGTTTGGTAGGGATATGAAAGTAACTCAGTTTGAAAGCTCTTAAGCAAAATATGTTCCTTTAGTTCACTGAGATAATTATCTATATGCATGTGGAGATTGGGACATCCTTCCAAACAAAAAGCAATTTAAAATCACTTCAACTTAAGATCTTTAAGTAGCAAAACAAAAATACTGAGTCTCCGTGAGTATGAATGCCATTGTCTCTAAATGCATTCACTTAAATTCATTATTTCTATATTCTCATATTAATACTCCCTTGGAAATCCATATTCTGTACTTTTTAATATTATATTATGTCACTGACATAATGAAAAACAAAGTAATTGGCTAATACCTCTCTCACTCTTTATGCTCAAGATACTAAATGCTTTAAATGTATTAACTCGTTTATTCTCCTAACAAGACTATGAGGTAGGTTCCATTAACAGACTCACTTTTTATATAAATTAATCAACTTGCCCAAGATCACACAGTAAGTGGTAGCCAGGATTTAAACACAGAAGTCTGGATCTAGAATTCACATGTTTGTCATTAAGCTATATAGTCTGCATTTATAAAGTTCAGAATCATTCAAGATTAAAGTTTCTTTCATAATAGAGAGGATAGAGTGTAATAGTGGTTAATAAACTCATATCTAACTTGTGCTGGTCTCTGTGTTTTAAACGAATACTTAAAATATTTCTTGAAAGTTAGAAAGGGAAAAAAATATACAAAGTTTGACATTTGATTTACAAGTTTTTTTCTGTCTTTTCTTCCTAAATTGTATTTATTTAACCATAGTAATGGAGACATAAAGGCAATTAAAAATGTTTTCTAATAACATTATTTCACATAGATTCTCTCAAAATTCAGTAAAACACAAAAGTTTTATATGAACACTAAACATAAAATTTTGAATTCTCTTTCTTTCTGCTTAACGTTTAACAAATATTTTACAATTTAATTTTCTTCAGTTACTTTTTTCACCCCGTATAAATATTTATGGAATAAATTTATCATGTTATTTTAAACCATCATTCATTTAGCCTATTTCGGTTATTCCATATTTCTCTCCCCATTTGAAATCATTTAAGGCTTTAGTAACTATTAGATACTACCAAAAAATTGTCTTGTATTTTGATTTAGTAAATAGCACTCTATTTGATGATTAGCAATAGGATAGTATCTTCGCATTTGTAGTTTATTAATTTTACACAATAAAACTTGCTTTCTTGTTGCTACTCCCTCATCCTTAATCTTCACACTGCTTTTCCATCCTCCTTTGCCATTAGCATCTTACTTTCTTCACAATTGTATTATGGCTGTTATTTTCTTCTAAATTAGGTATCCATAGTAGGAAGGAAAGTGCAAATAAGGTGATATATTATGCTTTATTATTGTTTTATTGTGAAAGATTGCTGAACTTTATTGTGTGGGATATATCATTGAGATAAAGAATGCTATGTGTACTATGAGATACAGGTATTTACTTTGGGTTTTGTTTATCTGAACAGGACACATTTGCATTGAGAGCCTTTTTAAAAAATATACTTCTTGGCAAAGCTGAGAAAAAATTTGATGTGTTCAAGAAATGATCAGAAGCAGTGAAGCTTGAGTGTGAACAGTAGTGATGGGTGTGGGGCCTATAGGTACTCACAGTAGGTCACTGAAGGGAATCAATATTCCATTTAATCAGGACTCTGTAATGTATTTAATCAAGGGAGTAATTTGACCAATTTATATTTTTAACAGGACACTGATCACTACTGTAAGATTCAATTTAGAAGGGAGTCACAAGCAAGATTGAAAGAGAGGGGGTTATTCCACTAGTCCATGTGAGGAAGGTAATGGTTTGGACTGGGGGTAGGTAGCAGTGCCAATAAAGATAGAACGGAACTGAGATATATAGAGTTTCTACTAGCTGAAGTTGAAGATTTAATGTATGTCAGTAGATGAATAACAGAGGGGAAGAGAGGACTCAAGAATGACCACTATATTACTAGTTTGAGCAACTGGGCAATTGATGATGTAATTTACTGTTGTGAGCAAGAGTTGGGGAAAAAATGGTTTTAGACAGAAGATAAAGCATTTCTCAACACTGTTAAATTAATATAAAAACTACTTATCCTTATTAAATGTTACTTGAAAACTTTAAAATCAGATGAATGTGATTACTGTCTTTAATGAGTTTGAGGTATTCATATAAATTTCTTTTTTTCAAACAACATGCCTTCATCTTGAATTGTTTTGATGGGCCCTCCTAGGATGGTGGATGTTGTTGTGAAAATGTCACCCTTCTTATCACCACTCTAATGAAAATTACATCTACAAAGGATGAACACTTCTTTGGTTTTCAATGTTTTTGAAATTTTCAAACAAATTTTTTTCACATAATCAAAGAAAACAAAGTGGACAAAATGTTGGTGCTCAATATTTGTTAACAGTTGCTTTTTAAAAATATATATATATAAATGCACACCTACTTCTTACAGTTTCTGTACTCTATCAAACAAAATTTGCTCCCAGCAAATTCAGGCCCTGTCCTATCTCACCCATTCTGATAAAATATTTTGAGTTCACAGTTTCCAAGGCTTCTTGACAATTTGGTTTGCTTACTTCTTAGCTCCTCTTTTCATAGGGAGAGTGACAATTAACTTTTTTGCTGTCATTAGATGCTAACCCAAACACTTCTGTGTTTAAGGTAAATAGAATCCAATCCCCTTCTTCTATCTGACAGAGGCCCCTATCATAGCTCAAGTTGTTAGAACACCTAGTAATTAAATGGGAGAAAACTGGAGAATAAAATCAAAGCCAATCAAAACAAAAGCTTAAAGTTGTCTGTTTAATTAGAAAACAATGAGAATGTCACTGTAGTGGGAGTAAAGTGTGTTGATGAAAATGAAAAGAAGGGTAAGATCAGGAACAGCAGTGGCAAATTCCCAAAAGACCTAGTTCAAATTTTTAAAATTTGGACTTAATTTTTTTCAGAAACTTTAAGTTATCTGAAGAAAAGAATTGCAAGTATCAACTACTAATAGTCTAAGATTAGAGTCAAATAAGCCCAAAACAGTAAAAAAAAAAAAAAAAAAAAAGTATATATATATCCTTTGTGACTCAGTTACCAAAAGTTTGGGTGCATTTTCTGTAGAATAAGATGGATTAATGTTTTTCTTACTACTACAGCAGAATTCTCTAGTTCCCTTTCTTGATTGAACCCCATGTTGTATGCCAGATACAAGAGGATTATTTATCTGAACCAAGAAGGGACATTAATGGGAAAACTGATGAAATTGGAATGAAATGTGTAATTCAAAAAATAGTATCATACCCATGATAATTTTGTAGTTTTGATAATTGTACTCTGGTTAGAATTAACATTGGGGAGGCTCAGTGAAGAGTGTATGATAACTTTCTATAGTACTTTTACGTCTTCAATTATTTCAAAACATAATTAATAAAAATTCTGATAGATTTCCAAAAACAAATTTAAAAAATTAAGTAAAATATTTAAAAAATGAGCTATGCAGCCACATAAAGTCATGGAGGAACTTAAATAAATATTTCTGAGTGAAAGAAGCCAGTCTGAAAGGCTACATACTGTGTAATGCTGACTATATAACAGTCTGGAAAAGGAAAAACTATAGAGAGAGTAAAAAATATCAGTGGTTGCCGGGGGAATAGGGGGAAAGATGGAGGAATGAGTAGGTAGAGCACAGGGGATTTTTAGGGCAGTAAAAATATTCTGTGTAATACTGTAATGGTCGATACATGTCATTCCACATTCTGCCAAAACCCATAGAATGCACAGCATGAAGGGAGCCTTAATGTATACTGTTGACTTTAGCTAGTAATAATGTATCAATATTGGCTTATCAATTATAACATATGTACCACATTAATGCAAGATGTAAATAATAATGAAAACTGGTGTGGAAGAGTAAAGGGGATATGGGAACACCCTTTGCTTTCTGTTCAACTTTTCTGTAAATCTAAAACTGCTCAATAAATAAACTATTAATTTAAAAATCTGATAGATCACAAAGAATAAATTTATACTACTTTATAATAACACTCATTAATAAAATATTCCAAATGTTTTCTGTAACTAAATCTAATGTACAATTATTACAGCCCTAGAAAGAAATAATAACAGTTCTGGTTTGATATATCATTTTACTTTTTAGGTGTCAGTTAAAAAATGAAAAGAAACAGTATTGCAGAGCATTTCTTTTTAGCAATGGTTCTTCCTGATTATCCTAAGTATCTATTCTCATTTACTTTGAACTAGATGAGATATTTCTCTAATATCATTGTAATCCTGTAGGCTTCAGAATGTAATAAAAACTGATATCCATGGATAGCCATTTTAATAGGATAAATTAATTTGAATGGTCTTTCAACTATTCAGTTTCTTCTTCTTCTTCTTTGATATCCAATGATGGGAAACACATTATTTTGAAATACTGAGTGCCAGAGGGAGTTTTAATAAGCATCATTTAATTATCTACTTCCATGATTATCAAAAAGGAAATGAAGCCAAGTTTACTGACATATCTTCAACTTTATTATAAAAAAAGAAAACTTTACTTTGTAATACTTATTTATACAGAGAACTGTGTATATTTTGTATTCTCATAATTAAGCATGGATATAATTTTATGAATAATTTAAAGTTTTTATGGGAAATAAATGCCAGTAATAAGGCATTTTTAAACTCTGGTTTCTCTTATTAAATTATTTGAACTTCCTTTTATATGTTCGTTGTAGTTGTTAATGACTAGCTGCAGGAACTAATAACTTTCTGAGATAATGAAAATATTCCATATCTGCACTGATCAATACAATAGCTACTAACCACATGTGACAATTGAGCACATTAATGATCGCTAGTTTGACTGAGGAAAATTAAATTTTTAATTTAATATAGTTAGTTTAAATTTAAATAGTACAGAACAGGTATAAAATGAAGGGATTAATGATTTTGCACTTCTGTGAGTCATATCAATCCTGAGAAATAAACGATACATATCTGTAGGTTATCAGTATAATTGGTATTATTCACTTACTGCGGCTGTTGTATTTTGAGGTTTTGGGGTTTTAATTATTGTTGTTAATAAAGAGCACGGGGCTTTTAAATAGATAACCTTGAATAAATTAGAGCTATTCAAGATTACCGAGAGATAATAAAACAAACAAGAGTCAGTCTCTTAAAAACAAGTTAAATAAGTAAATATTTTAGCTGAGGAGAATGGAAGTTTTCCCAGAGTAAGCAAAGTCTTTCCCATGTTAAAAATGGTCAGGGAAATTAATGATGTCAGTTAGTTTGTTATCTGTAAACTCATTTAATTGCAGTTATTCCCATTTATACATGGGCTTATTGAAGTTCAATCAGTTTTAGTAAATCAGGCATTTTTAAGAGTTTTGTTGGGATTTTTACCTACATTCGTTTGGATATAAAGCCCATGCTCTCCTATGCTCTCTCCAATGAAAACAAATTATCTGAGTAAAAAATAATAACACGCATACTTCAAGAAAACCTATAGCATTAGTTTGCTAGGGCTGTCATACAAAATACTACAGACTGGATGGCTTAGACAACAGAAACATTTTCTCATAGTTCTGGAGGCTGAAAGTCCAAGATCAAGGTGTTAGGAAGTCTGGTTTCTCCTAAGGCCTCTCTCCTTGGCTTGCAGATGACCACCTGTTTCTGCCTCTTCATATGGTCATCCTTAGTGTCTCTCTGTGACCTAATCGCCTCCTCTTATAAGCACACCAATCATGTCAGATTAAGGCATACCCTAATAGCCTCTCTTTAACTTAATCACCTCTTAAAGGCCCTGTCTCCAAATACAGTCACATAATAAGGTATGGGGTGTTAGGGCTTCAATGCATGAATTTTGAGAGGATACAATTAGCCCATAACACCTATGTGAAACTAAACTGTATTACTATTGTTTTAAATATATTAGGAAACACCACTATAATTTTTATTTTATTTTTTATTTATTTATTTTTTATTTTGTTTTATTTTTTTCACGATTTAAACTTTTTATTTTATATTGGAGTATAGCCGATTAACAATGTTGAGATAGTTTCAGGTGCACAGCAAAGCGACTCAGCCATACATAAACATGTATCCATTCTTCCCCAAACTCCCCAAAATGAAACGACAACTTATGGACTGGGAGAAAATATTTGTGAATGATATGACCAATAAAGGGCTAATATCTAACATATATAAACAGGTCATACAACTCAACATCAAAAAAGCAAAGAACCCATTAAGAAATGGGCAGAAGAACAGAATAGACATTTTTCCAAAGAGGAACTGAATAAACATTTTTCCAAAGAGGCCCATGAAAAGATGTGCAACATCTCCAATAAGCAGAGAAATGCAAATCAAAACCACAATGTGATATAAACTCATACTGGTCAGAATGGCTATCATCAAAAGGAACACAAATAACAACTGTTGGTGAGGATGTGGAGAAAAGGGAGCATCTGTATACTCTTGGTGGGAATGTAAATTGGTGCAGCCATTATGGAAAACAGTATGGAGGTTCCTCAAAAAACTAAAAATCGAACTATCATATGACTCAGTCATTCCACTCCTGGGTATATACCCTAAAAAAAACAAAACCACTAATTCAAAAAGATATATGCACCCCAGTGTTCATAGCAGCATTATTTACAATTGCCAAGATATGGAAGCAACCTAAGTGTCCATCAACAGATGAGTGGATAAAGAATAAGCAGCATATATATAAATATATATATATATGAAATGCAATACTACTCAGCCATAAAAATGAATAAAATTTTGTCATTTGCAGCAGCAACATGGATGAACTTGGAGGGCATTATGCTAAGTGAAATAGTCAGACAGAGAAAGACAAATACTGTATATCACTTATATGTGGAATCTAAAAAATACAACACACTAGCAGATATAGCAAAACAGAAGCAGACACACACATATAGAGAACAAACTAGTAGTTACCAGTTAAGAGAGGGAATGGGGGAAGGGTAATATAGAGGTAGGGGATTAAGAAGTATAAACTATTAGATATAAAATAAGCTACGTGAGGATATATTGTACAACTTGGGGAACATAGCCAATATTCTGCAATAACTATAAATGGGTATAACCTTTAAAAATTGTGAATCTCTATATTGTACACCTGTAACTTATATAATATTACTGTATATAAACTATACTTCAATAATAAATAAATAGATAAATGTTTTCATGAATTAATAAAAGTAAGTTATAAATCTGTCTAAGTTGATAAAATAAATCACCCTCTTAGAATAACTGGATGTTGTTAGTCTAATGATTTATAGGATGTTTAAAATAAAATATATACTTTAAAAGCATAAAAAACTAAATTTCCCATTGTAAAGATGCTTAGGCGACCTATTTAATGAAAAAATAAAATGAAGAAGAAAACCTATTTGAATGATGTTTTCCAGGGCCTGAGAGTCCTTGAAGGCAATTTAATCTCTTAATTATTTGAAATACTTTCTGTGGTATTGTTTTTATATTGCTTAATTGCTAAGTAAGAAGAGTGATTTTGCTAGAAGACTAACTCAGTTATTTTCTGAATTACTCTAGATTTTGAAGTGATTCTTGTTGAATTAACGTAAATTCACCTAGACCAAGAACAGGAGAATGAGTAAGGATGCAAGAAACTGCAGTGAATGAGGATCAATGTGACACAAAGAAACAGGAGAAAGTGATTGTAAACTAATACCATGAACAACTGGAAAGAGTTGTAGTAACCCTCTGATGGGACAGTCAGTCAGTAGGTGGCATGAGGCTTAGGTTGCACCTTAAAGAAAATTTACGTTTCTGAACAGACGAATACAAAATAGGAAACAATTTTGATTTATTTGGTTAAAACATATCCTTACTGATAACAGAGTAGTAAGGAAAAATCAAGCATGTAGAGACTTTTTATTTATCATTAAGTGCTTCAATTATTTAAAAATTATTGCAATAATATAAAGCTTTCTGAACAGTGTGTGTATCTTAGGGGCTCCTGCATTTATGTGGGATCCATTGTCTTTTAAAGACTTCAAAAATAAACTTTTATAATATTAACTCCTTAATATTATTGATTTATAAATAACTACATCAAATCAATCTTATCTAATAGTAAAATAAAAAGAATGATAAAGCTTAATGTTAGATAAAATAGTCCATTCATTCTTTTGGATAAAAGAAGTCTTTATATCCTGCTGAAAGTAAATCTTCAGCAAAAAATAGACAGGACTAGCTTGTGCTACTGCTAATTATACCAATATATCACTGGTATATACATTTTATATCAATAAGAGAAACTAAGAAATGCCAATAAACTATTAAAATAAACAATAACTATTTAAAAATAAACTATTTTTAGTTCCCATTTATGTTTCAAATAAACACTTTTAATTAGAGTTCTTGCTAATTGAAACAATACATTTTCTTAAATCAAAACTACAATGAGGTACCACCTCACACCAGTCAGAATGGCCATCATTAAAAAGTCTACAAATAAAAAATGCTGGAGAGGGTGTAGAGAAAAGGGAACCCTCCTACACTGTTGGTGGGAATGTAAATTGGTGCAGCCACTATGGAAAACAGTATGGAGGATCCTCAAAAAACTAAAAATAGAGTTGCCATATGATCCAGCAATCCTACTCCAGGGCATATATCTGGACAAAACTCTAATTCAAAAAGACACACACACCCCAATGTTCAGAGCAGCACTATTTACAATAGCCAAGACGTGGAAACAACCTAAATGTCCATTGACAGGTGAATGGATAAAGAAGATGTAGTATATATATATACAATGGAATACTACTCAGACATAAAGAAGAATGAAATAATGCCATTTGCAGCAACATGGATGGACCTAGAGATTATCATACTAAGTGAAGGAAGTCAGAAAGAGAACAACAAATACCATATGATATCCCTTATATGTGGAATCTAAAATATGACACAAATGAATCTATTTATGAAACAGAAACAGATTTACAGACATAGAGACTGGACTTGTGGTTGCAAAGGGGGAGTGAGGAAGGGATGGATTGGGAGTTTGGGATTAGCAGATGCAAGCCATTATATGGGGCTTCTCTGGTGGCACAGTGGGTGAGAATCTGCCTGCCAATGCAGGGGACACGGGTTCGAGCCCTGGTCTGGGAAGATCCCACATGCCGCGGAGCAACTAGGCCCATGAGCCACAATTACTGAGCCTGTGCATCTGGAGCCTGTGCTCCGCAACAAGAGAGGCCACGATAGTGAGAGGCCCGCGCACCATGATGAAGAGTGGCCCCCACTTGCCGCAACTAGAGAAAAGCCCTCGCACAGAAACGAAGACCCAACACAGCCATAAATAAAAATAAATAAATAAATAAAATTTAAAAAAACCGTTATATGGATAAGCAACAAGGTCCTACTGTATAGCACAGGGAACTATATTCAATATCCTATAATAAACCATAATGGAAAAGAATACAAAAAATAATATATAACTGTATATATATATATATATATATATATATATACACACACACACATATATACATATAACTGGATCACTTTGCTGTACATCAAAAACTAACACAACATTGTAAATCAACTATACTTCAATAAAAATAAATTAAAAAAGAAAGAATACATTTCCTAAAATATTATAGGAAAATGTTTGCCAAAAATATGATTTCTTAATCATTATTTTAATGTTGTTCTTGCCATTTCTTTCATTTATTCTTCTGGAGACAAATGTTTTAAAAATGCATAACTCCACATTTGTTCATTTAGTTCCCCAATTTGAACAAACCCTTCATTCTTCCAAGAAATCTATCTAGTGTCTGCTAACTCCAGAATCTTTGCTACACACTGCCAACAAACAAAAATTGGAATTTTTTCTAAACATTGATTTCATAGTAGTCTAGTGTAAGTAGCAGCTCTAGATTAATGTTACAATAAAATGCAGCAAGGAAAATAATAATGAGAAGAAAATGTGGCAGGGAATGGTGCATAGGGAGAGTAATCATTTCTCCATCTCTTCTCTTGAGAAATGGAGAAAGTTTTGTATTAAATTTGGGACTTAAAGAATGAGCAGAAAGTTCATTTCAAGTAAGGAGAACACTACTTGAAAGGTTCGAAGGTAGAACATGGAAAAAGTGTATGTCCTAAAAGGGAAATGTTGGGTAAATTAGTAATGGAGATTGAAGTTGAGACTAAATAGTAATTTGGAGGCTGTTTTGTCAGTTTCTTTGTCAGTGTGCCAGTTTGGATTTCACCTTGTAGCCATTCAAATAGAGGTTTTAAACAATAAAGTAAAATAATCCCAGTGAGGAAAGTTAAAACATTAGAATATATTGGTGGGAAGAACCTAGTAGCAGAGACCAGTGAAGAGGTATTATAATAGTCGAGGTAAGAGATAAAGGAGAGAGATTTCATTAAATCAAGAGAAGAAAAGCTGGATTCAAGAAATACCTTTGAGTTAAAAATCAATATGGTATGAACAACAACTGAATGATAGGAGTGTAACAGAATGAGAAAAAGACAAATATAATTTTTCAATTTTGAAAACTGGGTGAATGGAGATGCCATTAACAAAAATAAGAAATAAGGTAATGTGGGTGAGAAACAAACTGATACAGTAAAAAGTTGCTGGATTTTTAATGTTATAATTTTGAGTTACCAAAAATAAATAGAATATATATATATATATATATATATATATATATATATATATATATATATATACACACACACACATACATACAGATATAGTTGGAGCTTTGGGTATCATTTGAATCAAAGTGTAAATTATACAATAAAATTTTATGAATGCTTGAAAAAATATTTGATAAAATGTCAATTTCTAAAGTGGTAATCATGCCTCATAATTTTTTATATATTGAAGAATTTTTTTAATAAACCCTTTTTATTAGACTTATGCAAGAATAAAACCCATTTTGATACATGTTTAGATTTTCACAAATTCACAAATTCTGAATTTCTGAACTTTAACTTTTAGATCAAATTTGTCTTTCATTAAAATTTAATGTTTTATTAAAATACTTCTTTAATTTTTGTATAATGGAAAAGCTAATAATTTTTCACCAGGAAGCCAAAAATTTGACATCTGTGATCTTTAAATGACTAAAATATTTTTTTCTACAAGACTTGTCTTTGCTCTACTACCAGTTTTAACTGCATATAATGTTTAGTGAGCTAACTGACCATTCATAGAGTGGATCCTATAATTCATGCTTTGCATAATTAAATAATGAGATTTACTTTTTATAAACATGTGTTTCAAATGTGAAACAATGTTCTTTTACATTTTAGCAGGCAATTTTAAAATTCTATTTATAGATATATTATGTTCAAAGTAGTAATTTTTTTTTGTCAAATTCATAATAAATTATGCTAGCCAAAGTGCAGGTTAAATTACTGTCTTTAAACTTTTTCACTACCTATCATCACCCTTTAAATTCTCTGGAAGTAGAAATATGAGGAAGAAAGTCTACATATCTATGTCATTCAATCATTTATACAGACAACATCTTTTTTGGGCTCACCCTGTCTGAGATCATGGCTGCTTTGGGCACATATTCAGTCATTCATTTCCTTAAGTGTTGAAACCGTGAGATTCAGCTCTCCCTTTCTTTTAGCTCCCTGTTGGTAACAAATAATGTCTTTTAAAATTTTTCTCTAATCTCTAAGTAGAGGATCAAGATTTCATATTACAGAACCTAGCAAGCCTGCCCACCACCACTGGACACATCCCCCAAATTGAGGCCAATAATATCTGGGAAAAATCTGCCCTGCCATGTGTGTGCTGTAGTAATGGCAGGAAGTAATCTTCACACAAAGAGGGACCATACTGCCACTTGAACTATTCTTCTGAGCCTAGTGGCATGGATAGCATTTGCTAATTGCTTACACTAAAACTAGAGTTGGGAAGCAGAATTCCTATCTCTCATATTCACCAGTATCTACAAACTTCATAGGGAAAACTTTTTTTCTTTCTTTGTACTCTTCTGCATTCATTATGAGCATTTAATGATCAAAGACTCCAAATGACTTCTGAAAATGTTCTGCTTAACTTCAACCCTGATTCACTTCCCATCTCTCTAGATCTTGTTATATGAAGAGAAGGCACAAAATTATCTGTCTCACTCTTTCCTTTGTCTTCCATGCAAATCATTTACTTCTGATATTAGTGATTTAGGTGGATTCTTCACTTCTTAGCAGTGACTGGCTCCAAAGGAAGGAATGCCCCACCATTTATTGGTCAGATAGGGGTAATTCAGAAAAGAGCTCCAGTAAAGTAGAAAATGCAAAGGCCCTGAAATCATTGAAATGATATTGTCCCAGACTGGGAAGACCACTAGGTCAATAATTCAGGAGGCCTGTGCACAACAGTGGAGAAAAGGATAGCATCAATAATAATTGGAATCATTCATATTGAAAGGATACTCAAAGTAAACGTAGTACTTATATAAGCCAAGGAGAAGCGAGAGGTTTTTAGTTTAATTCTAAAAATGTTAAAGATCTTTTAAAAAGTTAGCAGTTAAGTTTCATCTCTGATAACAAATTTTAATCATTGTCAGAGGCTGTCTACTATGTATGGAGTAGGATCCCAAGGTCACATTAATCCTCAGAACTAGGTAATGTGACACTTAATCCCTAGTTTTTTCAGGTATATTTATCCTTTTTTTCTAAAGCAAAGAATACATTTCTTCCCCTCTCCAGGGCATTTGAAAACTTGCTTCTTGGTTATCCCATGCCCAGAATGATGGTAGACACAATTTAGACAATTATTATCTTTTGATTTATGTATGTAAATATTGCACAAACTTTTAATGCCTTTAAAGAAAATCATACAGAAAGATAAGAATTACACATTTTATGAAATAAAAGATATATATGAGATGAATTCAAAAAATGAAGTAAAAGAGAGCATCTAAAGTTATCATCCTAAGGCAGCAAGAAAATAAAACCAAACGTTTATGTTAACCAATTATATGATATTTAAATCATCAATTTCAAACCAACTATTCTTTTTGGATATTGATAATCTCCTATTAAAAGTGCAACTAATTTGTATATTAACAGTTACGCCTTTCTCTTGAGAGAGAAGTTAGTTGCCAACATATGGTTAAATGTTGCTCTGATGCAAAAAGACAATAAAAATGGTTTGTTGGGAAGACTGGAAGTTAGAGCTCACTTTGGTTTTGGCCTCAAGTAAGTTTTGTGAGTTCTAAATGGAAATCCAATTTTCAGATTCCTGACTTGGAGTTTTTTCAAATATAAGAATAGCATTCAGTAGATAATATTTACTAAGTCCTACACTTATCAATATATCCCTACAAGCTCCTTCCTCATATAGTTGCAGTATCTACCAAACCGCTCTTTCAACTTTTTATACCATGATGCTTTTCAGATTAAAGACTCCATACTGCCAAGGACTAAAGCTCAGAATGCCTTGCATTTCTGTGCAAGGGCCCTTTATGTTCTGGCTCACTTTAGATTCATCTCCTAAACTCTTGTTCCTTTACACATTGTGGTGCAGCGAAGGTGTAATAAGTTGCACCTCTCTTCCTCTGGACAGGCTTTCTGGTCTAGATGACCTTGTCAGATTCTCTGTCTATCAAATATTTAGTCTCTTTAAAATCCCAAATCACCCATTACCTCCACGATAGACCAATACTGAATGAGGACTCCTCCCTTCCTCCATGTTGTGAGGGAATAATGAATCTCCCTCCATTTTCCAGTTGTTAATCCATGTGCACTTTTATATTCTGATTCTAACTTATTTTAATACATTTATCTGGCTGCAAGTCTATCCTTCCTATTAGACCATTAATATTTTTTTAAATAAATTTATTTACTTATTTATTTATTTTATTTATCTTTGGCTTTGTTGGGTCTTCATTGCCACGTGTGGGTTTTCTCTAGTTGCGGCGAGCAGGGGTTACTCTTCATTGCAGTGCGCGGGCTTCTCATTGTGGTGGCTTCTTGTTGCGGAGCATGGGCTCTAGGGGCATGGGCTTCAGTAGTTGTGGCACGTGGGCTCAGCAGTTGTGGCTTGTGGGCTCTAGA
This sequence comes from Balaenoptera musculus, assembly GCF_009873245.2. NCBI lineage: Eukaryota > Metazoa > Chordata > Mammalia > Artiodactyla > Balaenopteridae > Balaenoptera > Balaenoptera musculus. Next base: position 72,083,983 of record NC_045791.1, on the reverse strand, counting down.
GTGCAGGTTCAGTACTTGTGGTGCCCGGGCTTAGTTGCTCTGTGGCATGTGGGATCTTCCCGGACCAGGGCTCGAACCCATGTCCCCTGCATTGGCAGGCGGATTTTTAACCACTGTGCCACCAGGGAAGCCCAACCGTTAACATTTGATATCAAGAACTATGATTTACTCATTTAAGTTGTCAGGGACAAGGACAAGGTCTATATGTAATGGATGCTCAATGAATGTTTCTGTAATTAATGCATGTATGTGACCAGTAAAATATATGTCTCTTATCAAGGTTTTGGCTAGCACTTGTGGCCTCTGAGTTTGATTTTTCTCTTGTTAGTGGATGCATTCTGAGTAATTAAAGCAAAAATCTATATTATCATTTCCATTATTTTTTTGTTCCTTTCCCTTTCAATTCCCTTTCACCATTCAATTCTCCCAACGACAAAGAATGAGATATATATGAAAATAAAGGTATGTGTGTACATGAATATGGGAACTACAGTGATTTTATAGAAAAGTTATTATTCTTGCTTTTTATATGCAGAGATATATTTCTGTTATATGGACAAATCTTCCTAAAATGAATGATTATTATTTATTTGATATCAAATTAATTTTATAAAAGAATGATATTTTCATGCTCAATCACTGGCATAGCGTCTTCTATTTTTCATTTATCATTCTTCCTTATGTTGTATTTGTGTTTCTTTTGTTTGGCCTAAACTGATGATTTTTTATCTTTATTAAATAATAATCGTCTTTCAAAATATGCCTGCACATCATTATGAAAATATCTCCAATGTCCCTTTAGTGAAGGGAAACTAATGATGTGTTCAGCAATTGCTTGGGATGGTTTGGGCTCGAGTGATACAAGGTTTGTAATCTGAAGCATGACAATGAAGTATTATTCCATTTATTGGACATGTAAGGTGCTTAGTGGTTTTGATCATAAAACAGAAAAAAGAGAATTGAATCTCTGGCATGAGAAGTATTTCACTTCCGTTTTCTATATGTACAATGGCAGGTGCTTATTATTTGGTAAGAGTCATTTTCTAATATTATTTTTAGCAGCAGAAGTACTAGTCTGACCTCAAAATGCCATGCTTTAAAGGTAAAATGCCATTCACAATATGTTTTAATAAAAGTGGTTCACCTTGGAAAAGGCAAGCATCTGTCAAATACCTGGTCATGCACACCCTGATAAGAGCTTTCAGCAATGTTTAAAAGCACAGTTGAAGAGGTGGAAAAGGAACTAGATGAGAATGATAGTTTCCCTGATAGTGTCCTTACCTTAAATAAAACAAGTAGAAACAAAGTAAGCTTTGCATCGATTCTTTGGTTGCTTGTATTGTAACTACTTAACACTTTCCAATTTTATAGTAAGCTGTCCTACCATCGCTTAACTTCTCTGTGACATGTAAACAGCTAGAGATGTTCAGTAATTTTTATTAAACATGAAGAAAGCATACTTTTCACCTCCACAAAAAGCTTAAAATAATTTTAATGACTAATTTTTTTCAGTACTTAAGTTTGCGGCAGAAAATATGCTAAGCACTTTATGAAGAATAGAAAATTTAAAGAACACCCCACACAAGTTCACTCCTCCCTCATCTTTTGGTGCTAGGAACTGATGAGGAATCCCAGCTTCATAGGATTGGTGGGAGGATACAAAGAGAGACCTAAAAACTTGAAAATCATTTTCTCTGACTATACATTTTTATTTTTAAAGTTCTTGATTATTAAGAAAATTTATGTGAGTATCCACATTCATAGAATTAGGTTTTCTCCTAGTACTTTTCCCTAGATTTTTATTTCAGATTGGTGGAAAAATTACAATCCTATCACATTTCATTTATTCACTCCAGCAGATGTGCTTAATTTATGGCAAAGCAGGGAGAAGGTATGAGAGCTAAAGATACAACTTGGGGGTGAGAGGAACACATGGGACACAGGACACTAAGCTAAATTTTAGCCACTGGACTCGTGTGTCGAAATTTTTGCTTGTATCTTGAAGTTAAAAAGACAGGAGGTTTCCAAAGATGTATTCAGAATGAAACAAAAATGTCAACAGACACTATATATTTTGGGGCCAAGGTCAGGTCTCCTGAGTTTAGTTAGTAAGGCTAAGGATGCACTTGTGAACTATTGAGGAACTCTGTTCACCTTATTTGCTAAACTGTTTGGTAGAGGTTTGCTTGTATTAATTAATTTATTTTTAACTAACTTGAAACTTCATTGAGCAAAACATAAAATTGCTGCCTATAGTAAAGAAAGTATTAAAGACAGCATTATTAACTTTTATTAATTTGGGGATGTAAAATTGGTTGATAAGCACAATGGGATGCTAAACAATTATTTAAACATAGAGTGTTAAAGATGAAAGAATTTAGATAGTCAACACCTGGGCAAGATTAATCATTAACTTATAAAGAGAGTCTTTGACAAAGTCAAAGAAAAATCATATGATATTAATAAATTTTAAGAGGAGACTTTTTAAAGCAATCTTTCATAATTTCTTCTGGCATAATAAAGGTAAAAACAATACCTTAAAAATGAAATGTAGCAAAAAGTTAAGTGCTAATTTTCATGTTCCTCTTTTCCCCAAAAGAGAAGTATAACTCTGAATTTCAGCATTTAGGCAGAAAATTAATTTTTAGTAGCAAAGCTTACCAGCTGTGAGGAGGAGGACATTTTAAATTTTAAATCTTTAATTATGTTGCCCAAAACGTCTATCAGAACATATTAATAATTACAACAATAGTGACTTAATAAATATAAACAGTTATATCTTTTTATATCATACAAAATCCTGTGTTCCAATAATGAGAGCTTGTCTACAGGATAAGCAACCACCTAGAAGATTTATGTACAGAAGATACTACATTTTTCTGTCTACAAATTACTTTTTCAAAGGTTGTTCTTTGAAGCATTTCAGAATGTGTTTGCAAGTGGCTTGAAAGGACTTAGTCTCAGTTTAGGATATCCTAGTTTGAGCCAAGGGAATTCACATATATTTGACAGAACTTCCTGAATAGTAATTGTACCACTTGCTAACACTTTTAAAGTCTCTTAAGTCCTCAAGTACCACAAATGTGTATAGCGTGAAACACTTCCCATTGTTCTTATCACTCTTCTGACCTTCAGTTTGCTTCCTTCCTACCTCAGCCCAGACGATTTTCCAAACTCTTCAGAAAAAAACTGAATTGACCTGAATGTTAGATATAGAAGAACTTGTCCACTCTCACCTACAGGAAGACAGAGATATCAGAATCATTCTGCATTTCTAGCAAAATGACCTTGCTTTTTGTTCCTTTTAGATTGTTATCCTACTTTTCCTCAACTTCTTTATTTGCACTTCCTCCTCTGAAATGGGAAAATTCCTCATTGTATTTAATCTTATGGAAGTCCTAAGTGTTACTCCATGTAAGAAAAAGTTTAACTTTGTCCAAAGTGAAAGTGTGAAACAGGTTAGGAAAACAAAATGATTGAGATGTGGTTCTGAATTAGGTAGGGATTGCTAATAAATCTGAATTCTGAAAACATGCTTTAGGAAATTAATTTTAGTCAGTTATTTCATTATATACTTTCCCCAAATGATCTATAAAATTATTTATTAATACAGTTAGGATACCTATAAGTTTTGAAGTTTAATACATTCCTCACATCAGTGTAGCTGAAGCTTTGTAAATTAACAGTTTTAAATAATCTGGAGTTCTTTTTACTAATAGCTTAGTTTTTAAATATATCTTATTATTATACCAACATTTGGTTATGAAATTATTTTTTTAATTTTTTAACATTGCGTATTTTGTCACATGATTTTTCTTAAAATAAAAAATACTTTTCAACTGATGTATCTTCATTCTGCTTGGCAGTCATTTCTTAATATATTGATTGAACAAATAATTCCTAAATAAACATCATGCTTGAGGTAGTTGAACTACAGATAAAACACACATGAATCTTGTAAAGCTGAAAGGTTTAGGGCACTTCATATAAAAATGAAAAAGGGTATTGGTAGAGATACAGTTTTAATATAATGAGAGATATACCATGTACTAGTTATATATGAAGGTTCTAACAACACAAAGGAAGGAACAGATACATTTAACTGAGGAGTAGGAAAATCAGGACGTGAGAAGTGATGTTGAAACTGAGTCTAGGAGAATAAGCTTCTCAGTCAGTGAAAGTGGGTAAAAATGTCCCAAAGAGAGCAATTAGCAAGCACAGAGACTTGCCTTAGTAAAAAGCAACAGTGATTCAGTTAATGCAGAACAGGTGAGAATGCAGTGCAGGTGCCACAGGGAGCAGGGCAGAGATTGGAAGGTCATTCACTTCTGTTCAGATATAGAAATGTGTGTGAGACTGACTTCTGGCGATGTCTTTAAATGTATTTTGCCTGTTTAGCTTCCTGAGTTGAAACAGCTACCCCTGAACTTTGGCACAGGGTGTACTGCCTATACTATAAATCTGATGACATTGATCATGTCCATAAATCTCAGTTTGTAGAACCTGGTGAAGATGTATAACCCAAGGCACCTTCCAAAACCTTCCAAGTAAGAACATATTATAAGAATAAATCCTAGAATGGTTTTTAAAAATTCATCAAGCTATATAACTTAGTAGATACAATCCTACCTCAAGAAACAAGAAACATCTCAAATAAGCAACCTAACCTTACACCTAAAGCAATTAGAGAAAGAAGAACAAAAAACCCCCAAAGTTAGCAGAAGGAAAGAAATCATAAAGATCAGATCAGAAATAAATGAAAAAGAAACGAAGGAAACAATAGTTAAGATCAGTAAAACTAAAAGGTGGTTCTTTGAGAAGATAAACAAAATTGATAAACCACTAGCCAGATTCATCAAGACAAAAAGGGAGAAGACTGAAATCAATAGAATTAGAAATGAAAAAGGGGAAGTAACAACTGACATTGCAGAAATACAAAGGATCATGAGAGAATACTACAAGCAACTATATGTTAATAAAATGGACAACCTGGAAGAAATGGACAAATTCTTAGAAAAGCACAACCTCCCGAGACTGAACCAGGAAGAAATAGAAAATATAAACAGATCAATCACAAGCACTGAAATTGAAACTGTGATTAAAAATCTTCCAACAAACAAAAGCCCAGGACCAGATGGCTTCACAGGCGAATTCTATCAAATATTTAGAGAAGAGCTAACACCTATTCTTCTCAAACTCTTCCAAAATATAGCAGAAAGAGGAACACTACCAAACTCATTCCACAAGGCCACCATTACCCTGATACCAAAATCAGACAAAGATGTCACAAAAAAAGAAAAGTACAGAACAATATCACTGATGAACCTAGATGCAAAAATCCTCATCAAAATACTAGCAAACAGAATCCAACAGCACATTAAAAGGATCATACACCATGATCAAGTGGGGTTTATCCCAGGAATGCAAGGATTCTTCAATATACGCAAATCAATCAATGTCATACACCATATTAACAAATTGAAGGAGAAAAACAATATGATCATCTCAATAGAGGAAGAAAAGGCTTTTGACAAAATTCAACACCCATTTATGATAAAAACTCTCCAGAAAGTAGGCATAGAGGGAACTTAACTCAACATAACAAAGGCCATATATGACAAACCCACAGCTAACATCGTTCTCAATGGTGAAAAACTGAAACCATTTTCACTAAGATCAGGAATGAGACAAGGTTGTCCACTCTCACCACTATTATTCAACATAGTTTTGTAAGTTTTAGCCACAGCAATCAGAGAAGAAAAAGAAATAAAAGGAATCCAAATCGGAAAAGAAGAAGTAAAACTGTCACTGTTTGCAGATGACATGATTCTATACATAGAGAATCCCAAAGATGCTACCAGAAAACTACTATAGCTAATCAACGAATTTGGTAAAGTAGCAGGATATAAAATGAATGCACAGAAATCTCTTGCATTCCTATACACTAATGATGAAAAATCTGAAAGAGGAATTAAGGAAGCACTCCCATTTACCATTGCAAGAAAAAGAATAAAATACCTAGGAGTAAACCTACCTAAGGAGACAAAAGACCTGTATGCAGAAAACTATAAGACACTGATGAAAGAAATTTGATTGACATACATCATGAAATGATTACCACAATAAATTTAGTGAACATCCATCATCTCATACAGATACAAAATAAAAGAAAAAGAAAAAAATATTATTTCCTTGTGATGAGAGCTCTTAGGATTTATTCTCTTAACAACTTTCCTATATAACATACAGTGTTGTTAATTATGTTAATCATGTTGTACATTAATTACATCTTTATCTTATAACTGGTTTCATTATTTTAATTTAATTTACAAATGGTTTAAGTATATAGAAATATGATTGGATTTTGTGTATTGACCTTAACCCCACAATATTTTAAAATGCATTTATTATTTCTAGTAGTTTTCTTGTAGCTTCTTTAGGATTTTCTAAATAATGGCTCATATCCTCTGAAAATACAGATAATTTTCTTTCTTTCTTTCTTTCCAAAAGTAACGGCTTTCTTTTTTTTTTTTTTCTTACACTCCAATAAAATGTTGAAATGAAGTAGGGAAAGTGGGCATTCTTATTTCTTTCTGATATGTTTTTTCAGCATGGGGAAGTTTTTAATCTTGTTCCTTTAAGCATGGTATTTAAAATGAGGGTTTTTTTTTAAAAAAAACTTTGTTTCTTTGCTTGTAAGTGTCATTAATCAGACTGAGGAAGTTGTCTTCTATTACTACTTTGCTGAGATTATTTATTTTGAATAGTTGCTGAGTTTTTCTGCATTTATAAAAAAGATTATTTTTCCATCTCTTTAAAAAATGGTTAATTACATCGACTAATTTTTCAGTGTTGAACCAATTTTGCACTCCCTAGATAAAGCATTCTTAACCATAGTAGTATACCTCTTGTCTTGTCAAGGCAGAAACCAATGAAGAGACATCTTTAAATTAAAGGAAGAAACTCAACATACAATTCCATGCCAACTGAAATATTCTTTAATATATGTTTAACTTTTCTAACATTCTTCATTCTCTGTGTTAATACAAGTTTGCAACCGCTATCATTTTATGTTAATCCACAGAAATTTGTCAACATTTTTTATAGTTCAGAACTGCTGGTGAAGATTTTTCTTTTTTTTCTTTATCTGAGAATGTGTTCATTTTGCTGGCTAGAATTCTATGTTGAAAGTTTCTTTCTTTAACTTACAGTTGTATCATCACTGTCTTTAGCCTTGACAGTACAAGAAACACTATTAATATTAACAAACCTCAATAAAGCTGTTTAAAAAGTTACCCATAAAATAATGGGTAATGTTTATTTAGAGAACAGTGAACAGACATACATATGAGATACATCTTTAGGTGCATATGGAGTTTTAGAGGGGACGTTTACTCCAAACTTTTGAAAATGCCTTTTGTTTGTTAGTACTTTTTCTCCATCACATGAAGAAAAATCAGGCTCATAATGTTGCTTTTTTCTTAATTAGATTTTGGTGCTTGTGAAGCTAGTAGAGTTCTATGTATTGAGTATTGGAATGACTGCCAAGGAGGACAAGTTACCCCAAAGTATTCTAACTGCAGCAATAATAAACAAAGGATAATTGCTTTAATATTTTAATAGTCTACTTTTATATTGTCTTTATCAGCATGTGTAAGAAAAACAGCTATAAAAAAACTGTAAGAACCAAAAATGACTAATAGATCTAATTATAACTCAAGGAGCCAAATGAACTGCTTCGAAGGGGCAAATAGAGCAACAAAGTGGCAATTATAAGCATAAGTTTACTATGCTACTTCTAGGATTACTCTTACAAAACAATTCCATTTGGCGAAGTATATCTAGATTCCTTTGAGCATATACTTAGAATAGAAGCAAACAATTCAAATCACTATAAGATTTTTATATAAATGTTTATATTAGAATAGTTCTAGATTTACAGAAAAGTTGCAGAGATAGTACAGAGAGTTCCCATCTACCCCTCATGTGCAGTTTTCCCTATTACTAATATTTTAAATTCATTTGATGCATATGTACCAACTAATAAACCAATATTGATGTTATTATTAACCAAAGTACATACTTTATTTGGATATTTTTTAGTTTTTACCAAATGTACTTTTTCTGTCCCAGGATCTCATCTAGTATTTCACATTTTATTTAGTCTGAAGTTTTTGTCATGATTAGACAGTGGTTATCGGTTTTGAGAGGAAGACAAAAGAGGTAAAGTGTTATTCTCATCACATCATTTGGAGGGTACATACTATCAACACAGAAAAATAAAAAATGCTATTTATGTTATTAAATTCCATTCACTTCCAAATCAGTTAACACTTGGGTTTTCTTGCACATAATGTTTATTTACTCTCTATCTACAGAAGGTGGAGGCAAGGTGGATAAATATTTTCCAAGACAAGTAGCACAGCTTTATTTTGAAAATTGTAATAAAACTACTTGATTTACCTCTATAACATGAGTTATTTTAAAACTAGTAAACAATTCCTTAGCAAGCATAAATTAACCTCTTATTTTCATTGCTATTATTGTTTCATAATTTGTTTAATTTAATTTTACTTGTATATTCTATGGAAATTCTCTAGGACAATGCTTAAAAAAGCAATGTCTTAGTGCATGGCAGAAATATTGATCTCCAATAAGTTCTTAGTCTTAAGTCTTAGAAATATCAACAGAAGCATCTGGACAGAGGTTGGTTAACTGGCATTGTGTTGAGACTGGTAGATTGGCATTGTCTAACCTTCATTACTGAGGTACCACTGGATCTTTGGTATGGTGTTTGACAATGTTAAATACCGTTTTGGAAAAATAAATTTGCCTGGAGTTAAGTGGATTGTAAGCTAAAGAATAACACTTAAAAAATAAAATTAGTTGCTAAGGGGACTTATCTTCTAAAAATTATATTTGCTCTTTTAACTCTTTGAGATTTTTAAGAGTGGGGATCATAAAAATTTGTTATACTCTGCATTTCCATGATGACTACTTACCTGTTTATTTACCTACATCTCATTGATCATTCATAAAGTTTTTAACTCTCTGTGATTGTGTCGTTTCAAGCATTCTCCTCATTTATTGTGTTTTTGTTTATCATTGAGCCTGGGTCATATTAGTTAAAGCATACCCAATTCCATCCAGATATTATTCTTGACAAAACTTAACATAATAAGAAATTAAAAACTGTTTCATTTATTTGGATTTTATATTTATTTGCATTTCTATACACTAACAATGAAAGATCAGAAAGAAAAATTAAGGAAATAATTCCATTTACCATCGCATCAAAAAAAATAAAATGCCTAGGAATAAATCTACCTAAGGAGGCAAAAGACCTGTACCCTGAAAAGCATAAGATGCTGATGAAAGAAATTGAAGATGACACAAACAGATGCAAAGATATACCACGTTCTTGAATTGAAAGAATCAATATTGTCAAAATGATATACTACACAAGGCAATCTACAGATTCAGTGCAATCCCTATCAATGGCATTTTTCACAGAACTAGAAAAAAAATTTAAAATTAGTATGGAAACACAAAAGATCTCATATAACCAAAGTAATCTTGAGAAAGAAAAATGGAGCTGGAGGAATTGGGCTCCCTGACTTCATATTATACTACGAAGCTACAGTCATCAAAACAATATGGTACTGGCACAAAAACAGACATATAGATCAATGGAACATGATAGAAAGCCCAGAAATAAACTCACACAACTATGGTCAATTAATCTATGACAAAGAAAAGACACTCTTCAATAAGTGGTGCTGGAAAAACTGGACAACTACATGTAGAAAAATGAAATAAGAATATTCTCTAATGCCATACACAAAAAAAATCTCAAAATGGATTAAAGATCTAAATGTAAGACCAGATACCATAAAACTCCTAGAGGAAAACATAGGCAGAACACTCTTTGACATAAATTGCAGCAATATCTTTTTAGATGTCTCCCAGAGTAATGGAAATAAGAACAAAAATAAACAAATGGGACCTAATTAAACTTAAAAGTTTTTGCATAGCAAAGGAAACCATAAATAAAACAAATAAGAAAATAATTTTATTTTCAGCATAATTTCTTTCATCTTTGGACTTTAAAGGGATTTGATCTTTTCAGTTTTAATTTTCCCCAGAAAATTTTATAAAGAAATAGTCAGATTTTGTTTATCTTCATATCACTGGCACTTTTTATTGGAATTTTTATGTTGCCTTTCAGTGTCATTCTAGAATTTTTGATGAGCTATACTAGACAATTGGATTGGGTATGATTTGGGCAAAAACAGAATGTGAATAATATTTCATATTTATGTTGAAAGCTCTTTGAAGTTTATTGAATTATTCTTTAGAACCACTTCTTAGCTTCTGAGTGCAAAAATTATACTGCTCATGCCTACTATCATACCCAAAGGAGGGTTTATTGTTATTAGGAACTGACCTTAGGAAAGTGGGCAAAGACTTCCTTAAGAAACTACTGAGCTCCTTTACAGAGAGAAAGAGCCAGACCTCAGTTAATAGTTAAGAGTAATGGGTCAAAAAAAGACAAAATATTAAATAGAACCTTAAATTTCTATTTATGTTTTTAAATGTCGAGAATGCTCCATTAGAGTAGCAATCCTCTCTCCACCAATTCACTCCAAGGAAAGAGGCATATCTCATCTTATGGGTGAGTCTGAAAGAGAAACACTAAGCAAACACGGTTGAACCCCTTCCTATTCCTTCTTCTGTTTTGGTATACGACTGTCTACAGAGAGCGTATGTTGTTGCTACTTCACTAGTTTAACTTTTACAAGTCCAACCCACCTCCTATCTCCCTTGGTGATATCCAGCTTTGCCTTTAGCACAGTAATTATGGTTATTCACTTTTGAGTGCAGTTTTCCAAAGCCATTTGGCCAAAGCTAAGCCATTATCATCCCTATGGCTTTACCATTAACAAAGGTGATATCTTAATCACCTTCTGCCAGTCTCCTTTGTTAATCTCTCTTTTAGTTACAAACCCAGGCAAGGAACACAGCTGTCAATTACCAACGTCTCTAATACTCTAAATGGTATAGTATGTTGTAAATGTTCTCTGATAATTTAAATTCTTGTTCACTCCTACAGTGCCATTTTCCAATGGGTCTTTGTTGTTTCTTTTTAAAGAAGGGTTACATGTAAGGGTTACATGAATGTACCTTAAAAATAGTCTGAAAACTCCAGGAAGGATGAATTAGGATTTAATTCATTTATTTGAAGTTTGTAGCAGAATGAGATCTTCTTTGACCTAGTTCTATGACTGTATATATTTATTACACACTGCTTTCCCTTTTCTACTTCCATTCTCTATACAGCAACTATAGAAGTTTTAAGACAAATTCCTTGCTTAAAAACACATGCTGTTTTTCCCCCTGAATCTAGAAAAAAGACCGAAAAACAACATTGGCTACAAAGTGCTAAATAAGCTGGTCCCTGTGAAACTCTGCAGACGGAGCCATTGCAATCTTCCCCCTTGGTTCTGTATTCCAGCCATACCAGCATTCTTTCAAAGTTCCAAGTATTTCCCATGCAATCCTTACCACAGAATTTCTGCAACTGTGTGTGGTTCTTTTCCCCAGAATAATCTAATATTTCCTCCCTCCTCCACATACCCTTCTCCAATATCACCTACTTAACACTAGCTTTTGATGAAAATATTACTTCCTGAGGGTTATGGTAAGCCACAGCACACTGTGGTCCTCTTGTTTCTTGGTGTGTGTGTGTGTACACACATGAGTGTTTCTACTTCACAGACTGATAATGTATATACATAATAAAAGATATATACACATACATATACGTGGGTATAGCATTGCTGCTTTTGTTTATTTGTTGTTGTTCTGGTACATTTGATTAAAGTCTGCCTTCCCCAGGCAACTGTAAGCTCCATGAGAGCAAGGACCAAGTTAGGTAAGTTAGGTTTTCTTACTGTTTTAATTGCCAGTACCTAGCAGAATGCCCAAAGCTTCTGGACTCCTACTGAATCTTGAATAAGTGAATAAATTGCCTCATCTATTTTATATTCTTTATTACTCTAAAGGTAATTTCCTATGTATGTGCCTGCATACACAGGAGGGTTTTGATGATTTAGACAACCTGCAAATGCTTAAAAAATTAATGAGGGAATAAAATAGATGCCAGATGTTTCTTGCATTTGGCAACTGTCTGGACTCTGAAAAAAATCTTTTAATAAAGGGCTTTGTGTTTCCTTACTCTATAGTTTTACTCTTAACTTTTCTTCAAAAATTGTTCCAAAAAGATCATGATGAATCTAAAGCTATCTAGTCCCAAAGGGAAAAAAAGATCTTAAATTGGATTAAAAGTTAATGAAATATTTTACTACTGCATTTTACCATAGCATTTGCAAGTTTTATCTGAGCATCCTAATAATTTAAAAATCACTCTCCTCATCTCAATCAGTGAAAGGCTATGAAAAAGTTCTCATTTTATGATCCAGAGAGTCTCATGCAAAAGAAAATAAATTAGGTTATAAAAGGAAGGTATTGTATAACTTGCCTAATGGTCTGTAATCTGTTAAAAGTACAGCTGCGGTGGGCTGTTTAACAGGTGCTATGATCATGGAGCGTAACAAACACGTTAGGCTTTGTAGTGCATTTAATACCTTATAAACAACTGGGTTAATTTGGACAGGGCTAATGGATTAGTTCAAATGACACTTTTGTAAAAGGTCTGTGATTATATTGTGCAAATCTGATTGAAAGTCTAATCTTAGGAACCAATTCAGCATTGTACTTTGGAATGAGGATTATCACTCTCATAGTATTCTGGAAGTCTCCACCAACAGAAAACTGTGACTGAACATTCCAGTAGTTCTACCATAGTAGCCCATGTACTCTTTGAAAATGGGCATAAATCCCTGCCCTGAAACTATCAGAGCAAATAATTTGGGTTTTTCCTATCAAGCAATTAACCACACATGTTACTTAAGCACCTTTGGGTAAAGTTACAGAAACTTACATGCAGCTTTAAAGCCAATTGCTTAATAAATGAAGGAATTTTTTTTTGATGACTGACTCAATACCAGAATATGTGGACCAGAGGCAGGGATTTTGAGGAAAAAAAAAAAGAAACGTAAGTAACAAAACCATATATACTTTGGCAAATTTGCTAAACTTCAAGAATAAAGAATGGATACAAGGGTTATTAAGGGAAAATAAGAAAAATATTAAGTCACCTGGAACAGGCAGTGATACTGTAGACATCCAAAGGATAATGTCAAGGGAGGCATCAGCTTGAAGAGTCTGCAATTCAGAAGATAAGAACTGTCAAAAGGAACAAATTTAGGAATCATTAACAGATATATTTTGAGCCATTTGAATAGGTAACCTAAATTTAAAATATGCACAGCAAGAGGTGGACAAAGGCCTCAGATCAACTACTGAAGAGCAGTTACACATAAATATAGACAGAAGAGGCAGCAGGGAGGCTGAAAAAGGAGAGGATAGTTCCATACAACAAAAACAAAAATTGTGATGTCATGGAAACCAATGGAGTAAGTGTTCTAAGAAATGAAAATAGAGTGTTTTAAGGTTCTATTAAGGAAATAACATGCCCGTTACACATGAGCGTGTTGGCTGAGTTGTAATGGTAGAAGCATAATTGAAAAGGGTTAAATTATAAATTGAGACTGACATCGCTGGCAATATGTAAGCCAGATGGACTAAAAAATCAATTGCATTCACTACTAATGACCTAAAATTCTATATCTATTAAATCAAACATCAATTAAATCCATTGCTGAACTTTGAAGAATGTAAGGGAAAAACTTATGAGAACAGAGATTAAAAGAAAACTGAGGAGAGGAGAGAAGATGGCGGAAGAGTAAGACGCGGAGATCACCTTCCTTCCCACAGATACAGTAGAAATACATCTACACGTGGAACTGCTCCTACAGAACACCCACTGAACGCTGGCAGAAAACGTCAGACCTCCCAAAAGGCAAGAAACTCCCCCCGTACTTGGGTAGGGCAAAAGAAAAAAGAAATAACAGAGACAAAAGAATAGGGACGGCACCTGCACCAGTGGGAGGGAGCTGTGAAGGAGGAAAGATTTCCACGCACTAGGAAGCCCCTTCGCGGGCAGAGACTGCGGGTGGCAGAGGGGGGAAGCTTCGGAGCCACGGAGGAGAGTGCAGCCACAGGGGTGCGGAGGGCAAAGCGGAGAGATTCCCGCACTTCCCGCACGGAGGCTCGGCGCTGACCAGCACTCACCAGCCCCAGAGGCTTGTCTGCTCAGCCGCCGGGGCGGGCGGGGCTGGGAGCTGAGGCTCGGGCTTCGGTCGGATCGCAGGGAGAGGACTGGGGCTGGCGGCGTGAACACAGCCTGGAGGGGTTAGCGCACCACAGCTGGCTGGGAGGGAGACCGGGAAAAAGTCTGCAGCTGCCGAAGAGGCAAGAGACTTTTTCTTGCCTCTTTGTTTCGCGGCGTGCAAGGAGACGGGATTCAGAGCGCCGCCTAAACGAACTCCAGAGAATGCCGCGAGCCGCGGCTATCAGCGCGGACCCCAGAGACGGGCGTGAGACGCTGGGGCTGCTGCTGCCGCCTCCAAAAAGCCTGTGTGCGAGCACAGGTCACTCTCCACACCGCCCCTCCCGGGAGCCCGTGCAGCTCGCCACTGCCAGGGTCCCGTGATCCAGGGACAACTTCCCCGGGAGAACGCACTGCGCACCTCAGGCTGGTGCAACGTCACGCCGGCCTCTGCCGCCGCAGGCTCGCCCCGCCTCCTCTGTACCCCTCCCTCCCCGCGGCCTGGGTGAGCCAGAGCCCCCGAAGCAGCTGCTCCTTTAACCCCGTCCTGTCTGGGCGGGGAACAGACGCCCTCAGGCGACCTACATGCAGAGGCGGGTCCAAATCCAAAGCTGATCCCCAGGAGCTGTGCGAACAGAGACAAGGAGGGGAAATCTCTCCCAGCAGCCTCAGAAGCAGCGGATTAAAACTCCACAAACAACTTGATGTGCCTGCATCTGTTGAATACCTGAATAGACAATGAATCATCCCAAATTCAGGAGGTGGACTTCGGGAGCAGGATATATTAATTTTTCCCCTTTTCCTTTTTTTTTGTGAGTGTATATGTATATGCTTCTGGGGGAGATTTTGTCTGTATAGCTTTGCTTTATAATAGCTTTATTTTACTTCACTATATTATAGCCTCTTTCTTTCTTTCTATTTTTTCTCCCTTTTACTCTGAGCCGTGTGGACGAAAGGCTCTTGGTGCTTCAGCCAGGCATCAGGGCTGTACCTCGGAGGTGGGAGAGCCAACTTCAGGACACTGGTCCACAAGAGACCTCCCAGCTCCACGTAATACCAAACGGCAAAAATCTCTCAGAGATCTCCATCTCAACATCAAGACCCAGAATCACTCAATGACCAGCAAGCTACAGTGCTGAACACCCTATGCCAAACAACTAGCAAGACAGGAACACAGCCCCATCCATTAGCAGAGAGGCTGCCTAAAATCATAATAAGGCCACAGACACCCCAAAATACACCACCAGACGTGGATGTGCCCACCAGAAAGACAAGATCCAGCCTCATCCACCAGAGCTCAGGCACTAGTTCCCTCCACCAGGAAGCCTACACAACCCACTGAACCAACCTTAGCCACTGGGGACAGATACCAAAAACAACGGGAACTACGAACCTGCAACCTGTGATAAGGAGACCCCAAACACAGTAAGATAAGCAAAATGAGACGACAGAAAAACACACAGCAGATGAAGGAGCAGGGTCAAAACACACTAGACTTAACAAATGAAGAGGAAATAGGTAGTCTACCTGAAAAAGAATTCAGAATAATGATAGTAAGGATGATCCAAAATCTTGGAAATAGAATAGACAAAATGCAAGAAACATTTAACAAGGACGTAGAAGAACTAAAGAGGAACCAAGCAATGATGAAAAACACAATAAATGAAATTAAAAATACTCTAGATGGGATCAATAGCAGAATAACTGAGGCAGAAGAAAGGGTAAGTGACCTGGAAGATAAAATGGTGGAAATAACTACTGCAGAGCAGGATAAAGAAAAAAGAATGAAAAGAACTGAGGACAGTCTCAGAGACCTCTGGGACAACATTAAACGCACCAACATTCGAATTATAGGGGTCCCAGAAGAAGAAGAGGAAAAGAAAGGGACTGAGAAAATATTTGAAGAGATTATAGTTGAAAACTTCCCTAATATGGGAAAGGAAATAGTTAATCAAGTCCTGGAAGCACAGAGAGTCCCATACAGGATAAACCCAAGGAGAAACACGCCAAGACACATATTAATCAAACTGTCAAAAATTAAATATAAGGAAAACATATTAAAGGCAGCAAGGGAAATACAACAAATAACACACAAGGGAATCCCCATAAGGTTAACATCTGATCTTTCAGCAGAAACTCTGCAAGCCAGAAGGGAGTGGCAGGATATACTTAAAGTGATGAAGGAGAAGAACCTACAACCAAGATTACTCTACCCAGCAAGGATCGCATTCATATGTGATGGAGAAATTAAAACCTTTACAGACAAGCAAAAGCTGAGAGAGTTCAGCACCACCAAACCAGCTTTACAACAAATGCTAAAGGAACTTCTCTAGGCAAGAAACACAAGAGAAGGAAAACACCTACAATAACAAACCCAAAACATTTAAGAAAATGGGAATAGGAACATACATATCGATAATTACCTTGAATGTAAATGGATTAAATGCTCCCACCAAAAGACACAGGCTGGCTGAATGGATACAAAAACAAGACCCATATATATGCTGTCTACAAGAGACCCACTTCAGACCTAGAGACACATACAGACTGAAAGTGAGGGGATGGAAGAAGATATTCCATGCAAATGGAAATCAAAAGAAAGCTGGAGTAGCAATTCTCATATCAGACAAAATAGACTTTAAAATAAAGACTATTACAAGAGACAAAGAAGGACACTATATAATGATCAAGGGATCGATCCCAGAGGAAGGTATAACAAATGTAAATATTTATGCACCCAACATAGGAGCACCTCAATACATAAGGCAAATACAAACAGCCATAAAAGGGGAAATTGACAGCAACACAATCATAGTAGGGGACTTTAACACCCCACTTTCACCAATGGACAGATCATCCAAAATGAAAATAAATAAGGAAACACAAGCTTTAAATGATACATTAAACAAGATGGACTTAATTGATATTTCTAGGACATTCCACCCAAAAACAACAGAATACACATTTTTCTCAAGTGCTCATGGAACATTCTCCAGGATAGATCATATCTTGGGTCACAAATCAAGCCTTGGTAAATTTAAGAAAACTGAAATCGTATCAAGTATCTTTTCCGACCACAACGCTATGAGACTAGATATCAATTACAGGAAAAGATCTGTAAAAAATACAAACACATGGAGGCTACATAATACACTACTTAATAACGAAGTGATCACTGAAGAAATCAAAGGAGAAATCAAAAAATACCTAGAAACAAATGACAATGGAGATACGATGACCCAAAACCTATGGGACGCAGCAAAAGCAGTGCTAAGAGGGAAGTTTATAGCAATACAAGCCTACCTCAAGAAACAGGAAACATCTCGAATAAACAACCTAACCTTGCACCTAAAGCAATTAGAGAAAGAAGAACAAAAAAACCCCAAAGCTAGCAGAAGGAAAGAAATTATAAAGATCAGGTCAGAAATAAATGAAAAAGAAATGAAGGAAACAATAGCAAAAATCAAAGAAACTAAAAGCTGGTTCTTTGAGAAGATAAACAAAATTGATAAACCATTAGCCAGACTCATCAAGAGAAAAAGGGAGAAGACTCAAATCAATAGAATTAGAAATGAAAAAGGAGAAGTAACCACTGACACTGCAGAAATACAAAAGATAATGAGAGATTACTACAAGCAACTCTATGCCAATAAAATGGACAACCTGGAAGAAATGGACAGATTCTTAGAAATGCACAAACTGCCGAGACTGAACCAGGAAGAAATAGAAAATATGAACAGACCAATCACAAGCACTGAAATTGAAACTGTGATTAAAAACCTTCCAACAAACAAAAGCCCAGGACCAGATGGCTTCACAGGTGAATTCTATCAAACATTTAGAGAAGAGCTAATACCTATCCTTCTCAAACTCTTCCAAAATATAGCAGACGGAGAACACTCCCAAACTCATTCTACGAGGCCACCATCACCCTGATACCAAAACCAGACAAAGATGTCACAAAGAAAGAAAACTACAGGCCAATATCACTGATGAACATAGATGCAAAAATCCTCAACAAAATACTAGCAAACAGAATCCAACAGCACATTAAAAGGATCATACACCATGATCAAGTGGGGTTTATCCCAGGAATGCAAGGATTCTTCAATATATGCAAATCAATCAATGTGATACACCATATTAACAAATTGAAGGAGAAAAACAATATGATCATCTCAATAGATGCAGAGAAAGCTTTCGACAAAATTCAACACCCATTTATGATAAAAGCCCTGCAGAAAGTAGGCATAGAGGGAACTTTCCTCAACATAATAAAGGCCATATATGACAAACCCACAGCCAACATTGTCCTCAATGGTGAAAAACTGAAACCATTTCCACTAAGATCAGGAACAAGACAAGGTTTCCCACTCTCACCACTATTATTCAACATAGTTTTGGAAGTGTTAGCCACAGCAATCAGAGAAGAAAAAGAAATAAAAGGAATCCAAATCGGAAAAGTAGAAGTAAAGCTGTCACTATTTGCAGATGACATGATACTATACATAGAGAATCCTAAAGATGCTACCAGAAAACTCCTAGAGCTAATCAATGAATTTGGTAAAGTAGCAGGATACAAAATTAATGCACAGAAATCTCTTGCATTTCTATACACTAATGACGAAAAATCTGAAAGTGAAATTAAGAAAACACTCCCGTTTACCATTGCAACAAAAAGAATAAAATATCTAGGAATAAACCTACCTAAGGAGACAAAAGACCTGTATGCAGAAAATTATAAGACACTGATGAAAGAAATTAAAGATGATACAAATAGATGGAGAGATATACCATGTTCTTGGATTGGAAGAATCAACATTGTGAAAATGACTCTACTACCCAAAGCAATCTACAGATTCAATGCAATCCCTATCAAACTACCACTGGCATTTTTCACAGAACTAGAACAAAAAATTTCACAATTTGTATGGAAACACAAAAGACCCCGAATAGCCAAAGCAATCTTGAGAACGAAAAATGGAGCTGGGGGAATCAGGCTCCCTGACTTCAGACTATATTACAAAGCTTCAGTAATCAAGACAGTATGGTACTGGCACAAAAACAGAAATATAGATCAATGGAACAGGATAGAAAGCCCAGAGATAAACCCACACACATATGGTCACCTTAGCTTTGATAAAGGAGGCAAGCATATACAGTGGAGAAAAGACAGCCTCTTCAATAAGTGGTGCTGGGAAAATTGGACAGGTACATGTAAAAGTATGAAATTAGAACACTCCCTGACACCATGCACAAAAATAAACTCAAAATGGATTAAAGACCTAAGTGTAAGGGCAGACACTATCAAACTCTTAGAGGAAAACATAGGCAGAACACTCTATGACATACATCACAGCAAGATTCTTTTTGACCCAGCTCCCAGAGAAATGTAAATAAGAACACAAATAAACAAATGGGACCTAATGAAACTTAAAAGCTTTTGCACAGCAAAGGAAACCATAAACAAGACCAAAAGACAACCATCAGAATGGGAGAAAATATTTGCAAATGAAGCAACTGACAAAGGATTAATCTCCAAGATTTACAAGCAGCTCATGCAGCTCAATAACAAAAAAACGAACAACCCAATCCAAAAATGGGCAGAAGACCTAAATAGACATTTCTCCAAAGAAGATATACAGATGGCCTACAGACACATGAAAGAATGCTCAACATCATTAATCATTAGAGAAATGCAAATCAAAACTACAATGAGATATCATCTCACACAGGTCAGAATGGCCATCATCAAAAAATCTAGAAACAATAAATGCTGGAGAGGGTGTGGAGGAAAGGGAACACTCTTGCACTGTTGGTGGGAATGTAAATTGATACAGCCACTATGGAGAACAGTATGGAGGTTCCTTAAAAAACTAAAAATAGAACTACCATTAGACCCAGCAATCCCACTACTGGGCATATACCCTGAGAAAACCATAGGTCAAAAAGTGTCATGTACCACAATGTTCATTGCAGCTCTATTTACAATAGCCAGGACATGGAAGCAACCTAAATGTCCATCGACAGATGAATGGATAAAGAAGATGTGGCACATATATACAATGGAATATTACTCAGCCATAAAAAGAAATGAAATGGAGGTATTTGTAATGAGGTGGATGGAGTTAGAGTCTGTCATACAGAGTGAAGTAAGTCAGAAAGAGAAAAACAAATACAGTATGCGAACACATATATATGGAATCTAAGGGAAAAAAAAAGGCCATGAAGAACCTAGTGGCAAGACGGGAATAAAGACACAGACCTACTAGAGAATGGACTTGAGGATATGGGGAGGGGGTGGGGTGAGATGTGACAGGGTAAGAGAGTGTCATGGACATATATACACTACCAAATGTAAAATAGATAGCTAGTGGGAAGCAGCCACATAGCACAGGGAGATCAGCTCGGTGCTTTGTGACCACCTAGAGGGGTGGGATGGGGAGGGTGGGAGGGAGGGAGATGCAAGAGGGAAGAGAAATGGGAACATATTGTATATGTATAACTGATTCACTTTGTTATAAAGCAGAAGCTAACACACCATTGTAAGGCAATTATATTTCAATAAAGATGTTTAAAAAAAAAAAAAGAAAACTGAAATTAACTTGGTAAAATAGCACTCACACTCAAATTAAATTTTATCTCATTAAAACACCTAGAGTGATGGTCTGAGGATACAACTTAAAAAGGTGGAAAAATAACTACAGGTCAAACTGAAAGAAAGGAAATTAAAGAAATAATAAAGACAAGTATAAAAATTCTAAAAAGAAACACAAAGGTATTGTAAAGGGAATCAACAATAATAAACTTCTATTAAGATTGACGGAGAAAAAGTATAAAGAATTATAAGAATGCAAAATATAAAAAATTGGTAATGACTACAGATATATAAAACATTTAAATTTTAAAATAAAAAATATGGCCATAAAATAGAAAACTTAAATAATTTTCTAGAAAAATACAGCCTATCAAACTGATCTGAAAAGGAGTAGAATACATAATTAGAACTAAAATAACTTGTAAAAATTTGCAAAAGTAGAAAATAATACACACACACAAGGCCCTTTAGTTTTAGTGTTCAGCTCTACTCAACTTTCCAGAACAGTTTTTATCTCTATATATCTATAGTGCTATCTATATCTGTATCTATATCTATATCTATCTTATATAAACTATCCTTAAGAAAAAGTATATTTAAAAAGGAATTCTCCTAGCCCATTTAAAATGTTGGTGTAATCTTGAAATCAAATCTAACCAATGACAACCAAGATGTAATTTTAGGCTGATCTAATGTACATGATGCACTCATAAATTTTAAAATCCACCAACATCTTTAAATTGCATTGTAATCAACTGAGGTATACTTTAAGAATGGAAGGGTTAACATTAGAAAATAAGAAAGGTAATCATATTAACAGATTAAATGATGAAAATGTATGATCATCTCAGTGGATGCAGCAATTAATTTGAAACATTTTATAGCCATCAGGGGAAAAATATAAATGTAAATAATTCCATAGCATAAGTGCCATCTACAAGAAACCTCAAGCAGCATCAGTGGCAACAGCTAATTTAATGGGAAATAGAAAAACAGAGAACAGTTAAATGGATCTGATAAATTTTTTCCTAGTAATCATATTTTTGATGAAATTTTGAGCCTTGTTCTAAGAAGTGCCTTCATGGGCTCCATTTCATCACACAGGGACTTCTTGTACAATACGACATGATGCTGGTGGAGTCGTGGTTATTGTATAAGATTCAAATATTAGAATTTAGTGAGGGACCAAGACTCTCTCATTGCAGCTCACACCAGGCCTTCATTTACCAGATCTACAGTTTCCTTTTCTGTTATATAGATTAAAATAGGAGTAAACGGTCTAACCAACATTTTGGATTGTTAAAAGCTGTAATTTCATTTAGTCCCTGCAAAAACATCCTTGCTGGTCATACCATTCTTAGGCCTAACCTGACTTTAAAGACAACTGTTCTTTGTAGTTGGCACGTTGTTACCTGGCTTTGGCATTGCAGGATGCCAACAGCACCAATAAAATAAAAAATCCCATCTCAAAGGCAGCATATTCTACCTTCATTCACAAACTACAGAGAAAAACACCATAGCACTTTTCAAATATGCTGAATCTGTTTTCAAAAGTGTTTTCCAAATGCCTTGGGTTAAGCAGCTATGTTCTATGTCTTCTTCTTTTATGCATTTGAATAGTAGGTAAGCAGCTTATGAGGAATCTCCTTTATATTATTTATACTATTTCCATAGATATTTTGTTAATTTACTCTATTATCAAGCCAAGGAATTTCTGGAGTCTCAACTTCATTTAAATAGACATCACTGAATCCAGGTTATAGGTCACTAATCAAAAACAGACTACAGTTATAGCCATTTATGGCTGTTTGAGTTAGTATATTGATTGAAACAAATCTCTATTCAGTTCACCCGAATCAATATGTTTAGCCAGTATAAAAGCATCTCCCCTTACGTATCTAACACAATAAGTATATGTCCTCATACACATTCTTAAATTCTTACTGTTATAAGTTAACAAAATATTTGAACACTTCTATTGTATAATCTTTTTCTTCAAGTTTTTTTTGAGACATAATTGACATACAGCACTTTATGCGTTTAAGATGTATGTCATGATTCTACTTACATACATCATCAAATAATTATCACAATAAGTTTAGTGAACATCCATCATCTCATATAAACTTTAAAGAAATAGAGAAAAAACAGTTTTCCTTGTGATGAGAACTCAAGATTTCCTCTCTTAGCAACTTGCATGTATAACATGTAGCAGTGTTGATTATAATTATCATGTTGTGCATTACATCCCTAGTACTTATTTATCTTATTGTATAATCTTTATCGTTCAAGTTTCTGATACCCTAAAGCATAAAGGAAACTGATTCTAGGTATTGATCTGGAGCCTATGAAGAGTGAAAGGGGAGAGGCATCAGGAGAAAGTACATTACTTTGCATGGAAACATTTCTGGTGTAATTTTATAAAAGGTAAACACAGCCTCCATATTTCAAGAGGTGGAAAAATTTACTGCTTTTGCTGGCAGGAAGTCTCAGTGAGATTTGAGAGTCTTTATTACCTGGAGTTATCCCAATTCTCCCAAGTTTCCCACATTTTTAAACCTAAGTTTTACCTTTGCTTGGCAAGGATGAGAATTTTAAACCTAAATTTTTACTAAATCAGATCTGCAACTACGAGATATAAGGTACATTTAAAGGAGTCATAGGAGCTTTTTGATTCTCTGACAAAGATTTGAACTTATAACTTAAAATCTTTAGACTCTCATTTCACTATCTTTCCCAGTTAGAAGGAATCAGCCACTCCATAGTCTTGAATTTCTTATGACCTCTAAACTGTCCTATGATAGTATCTACTTTCTCTTCAGAAGAGTTGCCTTCTCTCCACCCATCTTTCCAGGTGACTTCAAAAACAATTTTAAACAAGAATTGTGACACAGTGTTTCCTCTTCTAATTCTAATCAGAACTTCACTGCCTCTAAACCCATGCAGGTTAGAAAACCAATTCCTCATTCACATTGCCTATGGACTCTAATGTCTTAATTGTTGCATGAGTTCTTAGCTGCAGAAAGGAAAATCCATCCTAGCTAGTTTAAGATGACAAGTATTTATTTAAAGATATAGACCAGAGAACAAGACTTAGATTATACACAGCAAGAAATATCCAGAAGAAACACTAGTGGCATTGTTATAACTCCTGTGCTGCAGCAACAGACAGTAGTTGCCTATGATAATAAAGACCCAAGTTCCAGAATATCCATCATGGCTCTTTCAGAAGACGAAGAACCAAAAGACGCAAACTCCCCAAGCTGGTTGATTTGATCACATTTCTCTCTTCTGCCTCTAAGTCTCATGTAAGTGCATCTACATGTAGAACCTTAGCTTCAAAGGAGTTTGGGAAAGTCATTTTGTTTGTTTATTCTAACTTTCTAGCCTCTAGAGTACATGAAGTCAAGGTAGAAGGAGGATAGAATGAAGACTGAGAGAATTTAAATATTAAATATGTCCAGCTTTCTCACTTTAAATATGGCTATGACTTATAAGCCTTCCAGTATGACTTGAATGCAAACCATCTGTCTTTAAAAAGAAGATGATGAGGAAGAATATGATTAATGATTTAACATTTCAGTTTACCAGATAAAGCACTTTTCCCTCAGTTTGCCTCCAGAGAGTATTTGGTGTTCATTTTATAACACAGTTGGAACTAAATTATACCAAATGCAAAAGTGTACAAATCTAAAATAGTATGAAATATGTATGATCAATTGCAGCCCAAGAAAACTTTTGAAAGTATAAACTAATTCTGCAATGATAAACTAATTCTGAATGATGTGTTTCATATGCAATTAATTACACAGTGCATTTTATTTCAAAATAAATGCTTAACATAATTCTCTATGCCCTGAAATGAGAAAAAAAATCTTCCATTCATTCAGCTGTCAGTATAAAACACTTGATAATGACTTATTTCAAAATTATATACATTGTTTAGGGCAATGGTTTCCTGGCAGGAAATTAATAATGAGCTAATTTAAGAAAGCGCTCTAAATGATTTAAAGAACTTTGTTTGCATTATCTGTGGTATTTTGCCACTTTGCTTATAATCCTTTATATATTGTACTAGGACACCAAATGGGATTATTACTGACTTAATTCTGGATGTCCCAAGAGAACAGGACCTTGAGGTTATGACCCTCCATGTTTGTGTGTTTCCAGACCACTTGCGAAAGGATGAGCAAAAGGGTGTTCAAATATTAGTTCTGCAACATTTAGGCTCTCATTTTTGAATGTGGAAAAGTGGAAAAGTGGAAGAGGCAAATAGGCAGAGAAGTTCTTTGGAGGGAATTGTTAGTACAGTGTGTGACCCCTTTCACAGCAGCTGTAATACACAATGATGCTCCCACCTCTTCTGCAGCCCAATAAAAGGAGTTTCAGGTGACCATTCAGAGAGTTTGACCTATTTCCCTTAATATCTGGAGAGAAGAAGAATACAATGGCTGATTTTGTAGACAGACCTAGAAAAGCCTGGAAGCCTAAGAAGATGCTGGATGACCATCTAATTGACTGAGATGGCTGCGTAGGAGACAGTCTTCACATGCAGAGTTTAGCTGGACAAAGGATATCAGGGTATATTCCCTTTAGAAATAGGCAACAAAGAGAACTGTCCTGGAACTGTCTTAAAGGGATTTTCCCAAGACAATTACCTGGTGAAACTCCAAAAGAGAACATCTGTTTGAGGTCTACTATCATAAACCAGACATTGAGAACAGAGTGCTAAGCAGCCAGGAGAGGGAGAGACATGTTAAGGAATCTACAGAGCAATGATCTATAGTGATAGTCTCTGAAAAGTCCACAAATTCAACCAAAAGGAAATTTAGCTGTAAATACCTCCTTTGACTGTAAGAAAACAACACAGGTTCATATCACTGTCAATTAAATAAAACATTTCCTGACTCTTACTTTTTCTCCCAGTTCCTCCTCACTCCAACCCTGGACGAATCAGAAAATGAGGCTGAAATACTAAGAATGATGTTGGATGTAGAAGAAAAGCAACATTTATTGACCAGAATAAAAGTGATTACACTTTCTCTTCCTGTTTTAGGCTTCTTTATAAGAAGCAGCCTAAGCTGAGAGAGAAGAGATGCTTTAATTTTAATAAAGCTCAGACACGTGACTGTATACTAGACTATCCATTTTATTATAGACTGAATGTTTGTGTCCCCCCAAAATTCATTGAAATCCTAACCTCCAGTGTGGCTGTATTTGGCGATGGGACCTCTAAAGAGGTAACTGATGTTAAATGAGGTTATAAAGGTGGGTCCCTGATCCAATGGGATTACTGTCCTTATAAGAACAGACACCAGAGTGCTCACTTTCTCACTCTCCTTACACACACACAAAGAGGTCATATAAGCACACAGGGAAGGTGGACATTTGCAACCCAAGGGGAGAGCCCTGTTAAAGAAAAAACTATTCATGACACTTGTTCAAATTGGCAAGGCAGACTTTATTCAGGGAGGCACTAATGCCATAGATGTAGGGACCGTTGCAATGGAATTTTGAAGTCAACTCCAAATATAGCATGCACAAAGTGGTGGGGGTCAGAGATGAAAAATTACTAAGAGAAACATCAAGAATAAAGGAGATTTTGGCTTGACTGACCTAACAGGATTCTCGTTGAAAGCAGGCCAGGGTGATCAGACATCTCCTGGGGTATAAGGAACCCGATTGGATATTGAGGGTGATCAGATATTGAGGGTAGGGGTGGGCATCTGGTTAAACTGACTTAGTAGGATTCTTGCTAAAATTGAACACAGAGATAAACATGCAAGTCCAAAGACTGGGCTTAGTTGAAAGAGTTCAGAGGAACCTGAGTAGGGTTTGGTCAATGCAAGAATCTTTGTCAGCTCTCACCAGACACCAACCCACCTGGCACCTTGATCTTAAACTTCCAGTCTCCAGAATTGTGAGAAGATAAATCTCTGTTTCTTAGGCCACTCAGTCTGTGGTATTTTGTTATGGCAGCCTAGAAGACTAGTACATGTCTATTGACTTTTTTGTGTTAGATTTTCCAAACACTCTAACCTTCAAATTTTAACTCATTAACATTATGTCTGTTTTTGCTCATTTACCAAGAAATTTACCTTACTATAATGTGTATAAGATTCATATTGTGTAAAAATTTACAAAGGATAATCAATTCAGTTCAGAGGTCACTGTACATAGTAAGATTGAAGCAAATTATCAAATGTAAAACAAACATTTGCTCTTACAGAACCACTCATGGAGAAATACGTCTCTGCTTCAGACAAGAGGAGTTAGAAGCGAACATAATATGATTGAGTTCTGGTCATAATCTTGTCCTTAAAATTCATACATTCTGCTCATTGAGATAGTGCTCTTAAGATTCAGCTTGACTTTTTGATTTTCCCTGGAAATATGGATGCAGTAGTCAAATAATAATCCAAGAATATTTATTATGATTTTATCCCTTATATACCCTATCCATCCAGTGAAATATAGAGAACAAGACCATGAATCTATGTTAATTCATGACAGGGGCTGGGTGGAGAGAAATTAGTGGTTGTTTCCATTAATTTATGTTTCTGCACTACATCTCTAAAAGTAAAACCCTGGGTTAAGGTAATGATCAATGCTTAATTTGATTGACCTGCATGAATGACTTGGGGGAGAAGAAAATGGAGATTATTTTCTTTCTCACACAGGGGCAGTTAGCATTGACTTAAGTTTGTTACCATTCTAACATTGCACCTGTGCAAAGAGGCTATGTGGAAACAATAGATTCTTACTCTGAATAAAAGAAAGAGACCACAGAGAATCTGAGTAACCTATAAGGTGCCAATATTTGTATATGAGAATAAACACATGGCCTGGAATGAAAGCAGAGAGCAAGTAAAGCATAGATAGATTCAGGTGTTTTTGAGTGTTTTCTTTAGGAGTACTTTATTGTCCTTCTCTGTCTTGAAAGTTATGTCATCTAAATCAAAAACAAATCTCTTGTCAGACATTTCAGAGCTATCTAGTACACCACCTTGGCTAATAAGGAGTAGTCTTTCACTGCCATATAGTCAAAGCTCCAAGCATTATGAAGCTGGGGCTAGGGCTCTGCAAACCACCATAGGGAGGAATAGAGGGCTACTGAGGCAGAAGGAAGGGAGTAAGACATACCACTCCCAATTGCATACTATCCCTCTCAGTGTTGCCCCTTCAGCCTGGCAGACACAGTTGTTTCTAGTCTTCGACTTCTTTTGGCATTCTCAGAACCAGCCTGAAGGCAAAATCCTCAGAGATTTTAGCAGAGGTATGAGAGACCCAGCTCCTTGGACTTTTATCACAAGACCTCTTCCCTTTGTTCCTCTAGATCAGGGGTCAACAAACTTTTTATATATTTTGAGTTTTGAAGGCTAAGAGGTAACATTAGTGAGAGTATGTAGGCACTTACAGAAAAATTTAAAATATAAAAACCATTCTTAGTTTGCCTTAAAAATTAGGTGGCACACTGGATTTGGCCCGTAGGCCATAGTTTGACACCTGTCCTAGTCCTAGGGATTTAGGTGCTTCCTACACTGACTATTTGTATGTTGCCATAGTTTTCCTTTTCTTTTTCTTTCTTTTCTTCTCCCTTCCTTTGCTTTTCTTTCTTTTCTTTCTAAATTTGCTCATGCCTACCAAGTCAATTCTTTATACTAAATCATCTTTGTTAAAATACCTTGTACATATATGTTTTCCTGACCAAACTCTGAAACACGATATTGATAAACATGCCTTTAATTTTACCACTCATCTGCTCAAAAACACCCAGAAGCCTGATGAAAGGAAGGCAAAAGAGCAAGGAAATATAAAATTCCACTGTCAGGAAACAAAGTAAATAGAAAAATTACTTATTTTGATTTTAATGAATAGAAATATTACATAGCACTTAATAAATAGAAATCTGTCATCTTTCCTGATAGGAAAAAAAAGGAAAGCTTATAAATCATTAAAGTGGACAAAAAGGAAGATCATTTCTTTATACCCATTATTTTCTATATGCTGAGAAGGAGGAGGCCTGAGGTGACATTTTGATGCTTGTGTCTTGGATTACTGAGAACAATCTTCTGAGAGAAAATTAGAGAGCAAAAAGGTTTTAATAATTGAAAAAGACATTGTATAATTTTGAAACTGGATTAACAGCAGGCTAGAAATAATTTTTGTTTCAAATTAAGAATTAGCAAACACATGTATAATTTATTTGTTTTAAAATAATTAGAGTCTAAAGTTTTGTAAATGTAACAGTTTTAACTTACACATATTCCATTGGTAGAAATATAAAAATTCATAACTTTAAATATCTGTTTTGAATTTGAGTAGTAATGTTATATTATCTATAAATTTGTTTTAAAATGTGAAACTGGCATACTTCCAACATCTTTTGTCAGTGTATTAATAAAGTGAAGTTTAAATAATTGGGGTATAAATCTGCATTCTAGAATTCAAGTAAAAGAAAATCTCCAAAACTGGATTAATAAAACTAAGTTTTTTCTCAGCTTAAGAATCAAGTGAAGTGACAGTGTAATATTGATTTAACATTCTACCTAATACAATGGAACTGTCATTACTTCCATTTAATTACATTGGCTGATCATGTAAAGAAGATAAATATCCACTATCTTTCAAGCTGTTTGGACAGCTATGGGCACAGTGAAAAGAAAGCTTTTCTGAGATGATCCATTGAGTTGGCAGTTCTATCTTTTATCTGCAGATAATGCTTCTGAGCACCATAGAGAGAGTTTCCTGAACACAATACACACACTTTCTCTCGCCCCGGGAAAATGTCATCAAATTTGCTTCAGACACTTCAAAGTACAATTAGACTCAATGATGTGAAGACATCTATAGCTATAGTCTATAATAAAATAAAAATAGATATGCCATACTAGCAAGTGTCAATCTAAATTGGAGTCACCATGTTGCAAACAAGTGTATTATGCTCTCCACTAGGCTGAATAGAAGATAACATATTCTTTATTTGTATACTTCTATAGCATATTGACTTATCACTTCAGCCACACTTGTAAAAATGCAGTAATCACATCTGCTAGTTTGCTAGGTCTGCCGTAAAAAGTACCACAAACTAGGTGGCTTAAATGACTGAAACCTCTTGCCTCACAGTTCTGGAGGTTAAAAGTCCAAACTCAAGGTGTGGGAAGATTTGGTTCCTTCTGAGTTCTATGAGGGAAGGATCTATTGCAGGTCTTGGCTTGCAGATGGCATTCTCCCTGTATATATGGCTGTCTCCAATGTTCCCCCTTTTACAAAGACACCAATCATATGGGAGTGGGGCCCATCCTACTCCAGAATGACCTCATCTTAACTAATTACATCAACATCAACCCTATTTCCAAAAAAGCTCACATTCTGAGGTACTGGGAGTTAAAACTTCAACATATAATTTTTTTTCATGGTGTGAAAGGGATCAGTTCAACCCATAACATACTATCTGGTACAGAATCTTAAATATGATGAATCATAAGATAGGCAATCATTAACCAGATCACACACTACCAGTGATAAATGCAGATTTCTTATACTGTTACTTATAATTATTCACATTTTCCCTATGATGATTGTAATGTTCTTAATAATATTATAGTTGATGAAGTGGAGGTAGAAAAGAGAGTGAAAACAAGGATCAATGGTGAATGAGAAATTAAAATGATAACCCTACACTACAGTGGGGTATAATGCAACATCAGCAGGGAAGTATGATTTGCCAAATTCTCTCTACCTGAAGCTACAAAAAATGTTTTATGGTATCATTAATAAGGCCACATTATTTTTAGTGTCCTGAGAGATGAAGCTTTGCCAACCATCATCAACATACAAGAATCAATTTAATAAAGGCTGGCTAAATAAAAGGCATATTTTCAATTATATTGCAAATGGTCCTAGAGATTGTAAACAGATACACTAAAAGAGAAGTTCAAAGCTAATCTTTCAAAAATAGATTCTCTTAGCTGAACCACTATTTTAAAAACCTCTAGCTACTTAGTGTTTCATAATGAGAAAAATTATGGACCCAAGATACCTTTCTCTTTAACAAATCAATAATGTTTTAAAAAAAATCAACACCCATGACTTATGGAGGTGACTGATTCAATACAAGTCAGTGCCTTAAAAACCACATTAAGTATTTATATTTTACAATTGCGTATAAATCGTTGTGATTTGGCAGTGTATTCTTATTACAAGTTCATTTGTGAAAATTGTATGCTGCCATCTTTTCTGCTTCTACAGCCCTCGAGGGAAAACCCTTTCTGTTTCCTGGAAGAGATCATATGTATATAAATTACTTTTAAAAAAATAAATCATTTAGAGAGCGCACCGTAGATACTTAAGTGTATGTTACATACTCCAACTGCAAAGTTATAAAATACAAAATTAATGCTGATTTAGTACATAAAATTAGAATTGGTCTTAGGGTTCCTAAAGACTAGGAAAAAAAGAAACTTGCAGAATGAATCTTTGAGGCGAAGAAAGGTATTTACACTCAGGGTATGGGTCTTTAAAATCAGTACATTTTAATCATTCCTTCTAGCTATAAAAAAATGATGTCATCACTTTTAAGGATACCAAAGAAAATGTATCCTTTAAAAAAGCTTATTGTGGGGAAATGCATTTGGAAGTCACAAAGATATAAAATGAAGATTTTTGCAAATATCACCAATACATTAAAGACATATTCACAAACAAATTCTTAACATTGCTTAACTTACTATGATCCAAACAAAAGGTATTATTCTTCCTCAAGGCATTACAACCCTCAAAGAAGGGTAAATTTCCCGATGAAATTTGGGGAAATATGATAATATATGCACTAAGTATAACACTGATTATAACTGAATGCAAAATATTAAGTAAATAAAAATCTATGACTTTTTGTGAGAGAAAAAGTAATTTGCCACCACTGGAGATCACTTACAACAAATTCTTACAGTAAAATTTGGTAATTAAAAAGAAAAATATGCTTGCAAGTATTTAGCCTGCTTTGTTAGAAGAAGCTATAACTTATTCCCACTTGATGAAAAACAGCCCTTTTTTTCTCTTTTCCTTCTCCTTTGCCTTTTTCTTCTTCTCACCTTCCTCATCCTCCACTACCTCCTTCTCCTCCTTTTCCCTCCTCTTTTAAACAGGAAATTTGCAGGTAATAATCATAAAAGAAACAATAGTTTAAAATAACCCTTGTCATTCCTCCAAAATAATTGATTCAGTATAGAATCATCCTTGGATGCTAAAACTAGAATTTGAAAAGGTGATGAAAACTGGCTAATTGAAGGGTATCAGAATATCATCATTAGTTTACTTGCTAATTGTGAAGGGGACAAAATTGACCTTTACAATGGTAACATCTAGAGGTTACAACTACAACTGGGTGATTAAAGATCACATCATAAAAAGGTGAACATTTGACGTTCTGTATAACATGCTATAATGCAGTATGAAGAACTACATCAGTCTCTATGGAACATCCTTGTGAAAATTTCAATTTGAACCTGTTGCAAGCCTTTATAACTAATTTTTAATTTATAGGAAATATTATGTGGAAAAACAAGTTAGATGACATCATGAGGCAATAATTAGACAAATTCATACTGTGGCATATTTTCTTTTAATAAAACTAGCCTATTCCCTTCAAAAAGCCAAGATCACTAGAAAAAAAAAAATGGTCGGGAAATATAACAGTGGTCAGGTGCATAACCCTACCCTCTTGCCTTTACTACTTTCTTATGTGTCAGTGTGACTGGCATGTGTGAACACCTTATTAGAGTCCTAAGAGTTTTTCTTGCCACCAGGACATACTTTGCTGCCTTTCATGTGAGTAAGGCATAAGCATCAGGGAATTAATGATTTGAGAAATCCTCAAACAATAATTGATTAGGGTTTGACATAAATATTCTCTCACCCTTTTGGATGATTTGTAGGCAAGGTGTGTGTTGTACTCTGAATCAGGAGTTTTCCTGGAGGGATCAGGTGTCAGCCAGTCAAGGAGTAGCTGGCTTGGAAATGCACCCTTTATTGGCTGCCTTCCCTATCTCAATTATTTTCTCTCTTTCTGTGTTTCTTTCACCTTCTTAACAAATTATTTGAGCTTGAATCATCTTCTGGTCTATTTCTGGGAAAACCCAATCTAAGACAGGGACTTTTTCTTGATTAAAATTGATCCAGAAAGATAACTAACAATCTAAGTAAATAAATTAATTATAGAAACACACACATACAAAGATAAATTAAGCAAATATGGCAAAATTCTAATAGCATTTGATTTATACATCAACAAATTATATAACAAAGCTTTCATTAAAAAGAGAGCCTGCAGTAATAATGTCAATGCAGATATAACTTTACTCACCTTTAGAAAAGTTGTTATGCATTGTGTATTGCATACTATTTTTGCACAGCTCTGTGTATTGTACAGCAGTGTATATTGCACCAGGACAAAAGAGAATGAGACATTTAGCCCCTGATGTCACACACCATATAATATACTGGAGAAGCCATCCCTTAAACTAATAATTACACATTTCATTATTTAATTAGAGTTATAGTACGTTCAATGAAAGATAAGTTCAGGGTACTAAAATACACAAATGTGGGGGAAGTGGCTTTATCAGTGGGTTTGGGGAGATTTCTTTGCAGAATCAACATTTCAGCTGGTAGTTGAGGGAGTGTAGATCTTAGCTTGTTGTTTATGCATGCATGTATGTGTGTGTGTGTGTGTGTGTGTGTGGAGAGCGAGAGAGAGAACATGTGCACAGAAGCAGAAATCATTCTGTTTACAAAGACTTCAAGTGAGGAAGAAAACAAGTATTTTCATGAGGGTAAAAAATGGCCAGTGTGACTGAAGTCCAGGAAAAAAAAGGAGGAAAAATGTAGGAAAAAGTGCAAGATAAGTCTCATGAAGAAGGAAGAGCACAGATTATAAGTCAAAGAGTGCCTTTTAGACCGTGTTGCATATCACTCTAACTGCAATGTGCAAAACAGCCAGAGGGCTGTGACTATACTACCCAAGGCAATCTACAGATTCAATGCAATCACTATCAAATTACCAATCATGTATGTCACAGAACTAGAAAAAATGTTTTTAAATTTGTGTGGAAATACAAAGACCCTGAATAGCCAAAGCAATCTTGAGAAAGAAGAACAGAGCTGGAGGAATCATGCTCCCTGACTTCAGACTCTAATACAAAGCTACGATAATCAAAACAGTATGATACTGGCACAAAAACAGACATATAGACCAATGGAACAGGACAGAAAGCCCAGAAATAAACCCACTCAAGCACTTATGGTCAATCTACAACAAAGGAAGCAAAAATATACAATGGAGAAAAGACAGTCTCTTCAATAAGTGGTGCTGAGAAAAGTGGACATCTACATGTAAAAGAATGAAACTAGAACATTCTCTGACACCATATACAAAAATAAACTCAAAATGGATTAAAGACCTAAATGTAAGACCGGATACTTATAAAACTCCTAGAGGAAAACATAGGCAGAATACTCTTTGACATAAATCACAGCAATATCTTTTTGGATCTGTCTCCTAAAGTAATGGAAATAAAAGCAAAAATAAGCAAATGGGACCTAATTAAACTTAAAAGCTTTTGCACAGCAAAGAAGGCCGTAAACAAAATGAAAAGACCACCTATGGACTGGGAGAAAATATTTGCAAATGATGTGACCAACAAGGGATTAATTTCCAAAATATACAAACAGCTCATACAAGTCAATATCAAAACAAACAAACAAACAACCCAGTCAAAAAATGGGCAGAAGATCTAAATAGATATTTCTCCAAAGAAGGCTTACAGATGGCCAACAGGCACATGAAAAAATGCTCAACATCACTGATTATTAGAGAGATGCAAGTCAAAACTACGATGAGGTATCACCTCACTCCAGTCAGAATGGTCATCATCAAAAAGTCTACAAATAATATGGAGAAAAAGGAACTCTCCTCCACTCTTGGTGGGACTGTAAATTGGATTATTCTCTACAGCCTCTATAGAGAATAGTTTGGAGGTTCTTTAAAAAACTAAAAATAGAGCTACCATATGATCTTGTGGTCCTACTCCTGGGCATATATCTGGAGAAAACTATAATTCAAAAAGATACATTCCCCCCAAAGTTCACTGCAGCACAATTAACAATAGCCAAGACGGAGAAGCAACCTAAACGTCCATCGACAGATAAATGGATAAAGAAGATGTGGTACATATATACAATGGAATATTACTCAGCCATAAGAAAGAATGAAATAATGCCATTTGCAGCAACATGGATGGACCTAGAGATTATCATACTAAATGAAGTAAGCCAGACAGAGAAATACAAATATCATATAATATCACTTATATATGGAATCTGAAAAAAAAAGATACAAATGAACTTATTTACAAAACAGAGATAGAACCACAGTCTTAGAAAACAAACTTATGGTTACCAAAGGGGAAGGGGGCAGGGGGAAGGGATAAATTAGGAGGAAGGGATTAACAAATATGTACTACTATATATAAAATAGATAACCAACAAGGACCTACTGCATAGCACAGGGAACTATACTCAATATTTTGTAATAACCTATAACAGAAAAGAATCTGAAAAAGAAAAACAGTTTTTTATATATAAAAAAATGAATTGCTGTGCTGTACACCTGAAACAACTAACATGACATTGTAAGTCAACTAAATTTCAATTAAAAAGAGATGTTAGGGGAATTCCCTGGTGGTCCAGTGGTTAGTACTCTGCGCTTTCACTGCCGAGGGTGCGGGTTCAATCTCTGGTCTGGGAACTAAGATCCCACAAGCTGCACAGCATGGCCAAAAAAAAAAAAAGACATGTTATACAAATAAAAAATAAATAAATAAACACAATATTGCAAAGCAAAACCAAAAATAGCCAGAGGGCTAAATGAAATTAAGTATCTATGTGCATATAAGCATATCTTTTTATTCTGATATTTTGACATCTTGGGGCCTTGCTTACACTAGAGTGACTCAGTGTTAGCTAATTCCTAGAGGTCACAAACAACTCACCCAGGAGCATGCCTTTCCAACCAATGGGAAGCACATACCCCAACTACCAATTTTGTCAAGCTCTCACAGGCTATCACACTCTGTCTGCTCTTCTTTGCCCTAATCACCCCAGCACCAAAAACCAGACAACCTGACATCCACTACACCCCAGAGCCCACTGAAATTATTCAAACTATCCAATCTTAAACTTACTTAGCCTGTTTACACTACCTCTCCCATTCCTTCCTGTAAAAACCCAAATAAGGTCACTTGTCCAAATTTTCCCCTGGTTCCATCTGCTTCCTGACCAATCCTGATGTTCCCCATGTAGTCCTAGATGGGGTGGCATGCCCCCTCCTCTTGGGAACTGTGAGTAAAACTATCTTTTCAATGGCAATTATCTATTGATATGTTGGTCTCACTATATCCAAATAATACACAAGTCTACATTTTAAAACAGTATTAGATCCTAGAACAACAACAACAACAAGGATATTAATGAAAAACAGTGAAAGCTGCATAAAGTCTTGTTTAGTTAATAGTATGGTTTAATGTTAATTTGTTAGTTTTGACAAATGTGCCATTCTGAGGCTGTTAAATTAGAGAAATCTGGCTGCAGGATATTCAGGAACTCGTCTCAACTCTTCTGTAAATCCAAAATTACCCACAAATAAAATGTTTATTAAAAAAACAACTTTACACATAAAAAAAGGCCAGAGTGCATATGGAAGTAACAGTTCAGAACTGTTACAAAAGGAGACAAGTGTGGATCAGGTAGATTTCCTTGAGGATGGATTTGACCTAAGTATTCCTTGCCAATTCCTTGCTAAGTATTCCTACTCCTCTCCATATAAGAGGTTTACTGAATTACTCAACTGGTGGAGGACAAGAAGTGATTTGAATTTATAGCTTGATGGCATCTAATTAAGGCATAGAGATTTCCTTTCTTTCTGTTTTCTTCCCTTGGGCAATTTTGTGGCAAGTCTCCTGCTATATTTACCCTGGAATTTCAAATTATTTTTGTGGCATCCTGTCCCAAGTCTACTTGGCTAACACTCCAGAATGGAGTGTAACAGTACAAAAGGTGACACGTTTCCACCTGCCTGATTCCTATATCTATATCATACTAGATTCCACACTCAGATGTAGACTAGAGGCATCATGTACTAGCTCCTTCAAATCCAAAGCAAAGCAGAAAAAAATTGGGAAGACATATTTTCTTTAAAATTCAATTTTGATTTCTCATACCATTTATGCTTAGAATTCTAGAATTAGAGTTCATTATTTTAATGAAGTTTGATGAGCTTCCAGATGTATAAGTCCTGCTGGGGTAATAATCCTCGTGCTTTCAGTTTACTAAGAAAGCATTTTATCCTTTATCTTCACCAACACTCCACAAGATGTTTTCATAAAGGGAAAAAAAGGAGATAATTTTTCCATTTAGCTCATTTTTTGTGTGTGTTTTCACCAGCTACTTACTGACTGAGGTACAGTAGAGATGCTGCCACAGAGTTGCTGGCAAGATTTGGGCAAGAGGGAAAGGACTGTTTGCAGTCACACTTCACTTCCATCATTTTGACCAAAGATTTTTAATCCCAAGTGACAAAATACAGCACATCTGTCAGCCTATAAACAAGTGAATCACATAAAACACTTATTTTAGGTAGTCTGGACTTTGAGGAGCTAGAATTATTATTATTATTATTATTATTATTATTATTATTAATTTTTATTTTTTGGCTGTGTTGGGTCTTCGTTTCTGTGCGAGGGCTTTCTCTAGTTGTGGCAAGCGGGGGCCACTCTTCATCGCGGTGCGCGGGCCTCTCACTATCGCGGCCTCTCTCGTTGCGGAGCACAGGCTCCAGTCGCGCAGGCTCAGTAGTTGTGGCTCACGGGCCCAGTTGCTCCGTGGCATGCGGGATCCTCCCAGACCAGGGCTCGAACCCGTGTGCCCTGCATTGGCAGGCAGATTCTCAACCACTGCGCCACCAGGGAAGCCCAAAGCTAGAAGAATTATACCTATGTTTTTATCCCACCTTTACAAGTATCTTTTAATATATTTTTGTTGCATATATTCATGAGGAATGAAAGCATTTATCGGGGCCAATTTCTTGATATAAATGCAGTAATGTTATTCAAAAAGTTAAGAAGCATTATCAGTTTTTAAAGTCTCCATATGAAGGAAACTTAGAAAGTAGATAATGCCTCATATTCCTGTAGGTCTTAAATTCAAAATCCAAGCTCTCTCTCTGTAGAGCAGGAGAATAGTTGGCCTTCAGAGATAGAAAAAGTGCTTGCTTATCTTCACTGGACAGAAATGCTTAACATAGTACATCCCTGCTTACCAATACAATGTAGCAACTCAGCATGCTATATGATTTTATGATTCATCTCATTTTAGTCAAGTATAGTGCTACAAATTTATGTATTGGGAAGGCAAATAATTACACAGGCACATTTTTCACATAAGTTAGTTTTATAATTACCTCACTTCCCTTAAATGAAATTACATTCTAAAGTGTTCTGTTCAAAAAATCTGGATAAGACATTGTCATTCAAGTTTATTTCTCAGAGCACCCAAGCAATACTTCAATTTGAAAATAATTATGTTGTTATGAAAGTGAACATGTTAAAAGTTCTTCACAGGAAAACCTGTTAGAAAGAGAAAGAAAATTGAATTAAACTTTTGTCCTCTAAAAGCCTTACGTAGGTGTTATTTCCTACATTGTTTGCATGTATTAATATATACTTAAAATTATAGTTTGATTTATTTTGCTTTCCAAATTAAACCAAAATGTCCTCAGATGTTATTAGGAAAAAAATTTTTTGCCATATTCCTTATTTTACTGCTTTGCCGTATGTTGAGCACTAATTATTTTAATCATAAGTATCTAAAATAGTATTTTGACTATAATATTCCCAGAAAACTTCCTGACCTCCCTGATATAGTATCATGTACTTTTCTGTACATTTATTACACCAGAAAATTTACATCATTTTTATAATTGTTTGATTAATATCTCTCTGCTACCCCAGATTATAAACTCTATTAAGGTAAGGACTATATTTTATGACTATTTTATCTTCAGTACCTCACACTATGCCTAGTATATGAGAGATGTTCAAAAAATTCTTGGTGAATAAATGAATATATGACTTTCACATTTGAAATGTGTCCTTTAAATGTGCTTTACTAGTTTAATAAAATTCTAAAACATTCAATATATGCCTAGCACAGTACAAAATTTTGACCCAAGTAAGCATTTAGTCTATCACTATATGCTTGCTGGATTTGACCATAGTTAGAAAACAAAGCAAAATAAAACTCTACAATAATGGCAATAAACATTTATGCAGTGCTTAGTATTTATTAGGTGCCTGAGTTTTGGTATGGATTGACAAAGTATATTGTCTATTCCTCACAATAACTTTATGACATTAGAATTCTAATATTCATTTAATTGATGAATAAATTGAAACTCAGGTTAATTTTCCCATTGTTATACAACATATGGGGAATGAATTCAAAGTCAGGAAGGTTTCACTCCAAAACTAAACTCTCTTTAATCCACTGTGATTTATTGGCCCTTGAGACTAAACTAAAACAGCATGTTTTAATGGTTTTCATTCAAAGCTTTTTAGGTCTCTACATTCAATTCTATCTTTCATATTGAGATTCAATTTGGTCTTCAACATTTCTTTCTTTACTTTTCTATTTGGAACCTTGGAAAAATAAAAATAGCATTTATATATATTTAGTTTTGAAGTTTCATTATGCCTAAATATAATTTTATATACACATGTAAATTTTAATTTATTGTATAGAGATCAAATGTTTATTATATATACTTAATACATATTTTGGCATATGTAGATAAAAACTTGGCTTTTGTCATGAGCATATAAGTTATAAAAAGTATTTTTAAAAGAAATGAACACTGCCAAACTTATGATAATTTGATTGGATTCAAATTACCATCGATGGTCAAATAACTGAATGCCAACATTTTCTAAAATGATATATTTCACTCAAATATTTGCATTGGACTTCCTGTATGTAACTAAAGGAAACTTTTTTTTTCCTGTATGAATCATCTCCTTGGCACAGTGAGCTAAAAGCTAATTGGCTCCTAACTCCTTCATACTGTCAGTTTTCCAACTTGTTGGGTTCTACTTAAAATTTCTTCCTACATAATCAGAATTAAACAAAGCTAATGCATTGTGAATCATTCTAGAATTGTGTATTGCTTATATCCTAATTACAGGCATTGTAATAATTGTACTTTCTCTAATAACCTCTTTTGCTTGGAGGAAAAACAAAACAATGACTTTCACTTCGCACAGCCACAAATTAGAGACCAAGAATAACCTTTCACATATTCCAGGCACTGTCTTCTAATCTGTAAATGGGGGTCATGAATCATCTAATCAGACAGGCTTCATTTGAAATGACACATACTACACAGCATTCATAATGCAGATCCTGGGTGTACAGGTTCACAGGCCAATTGATTTTCCTCTGTTGCTATTGTTCATGTCAGGCAATGGATTTTCAGATTGAAAAAAGAAAACAGGGATTATTCTAGCTTTATGAAGTTTTTGCTAGTCACATATATTTATTGATATATACCAAATTAAAGCCTAGAAAAAACTGCTACTTTTATGGAAGTTGAAGGGCAAAGAGGGAGAAGGATAGAGTAAAGAGAATGAATGTCTACACTCTTAAATACTCCTGGAGTTTTACCACCCTGCTTGTTTTGGGTTTTTTTTTAATTAAGCATTTTTATTGATTGCAATGCCATTCTTTTCTCTCTGGTAGCTTTATTAATGGGTAGTTACTTCATCTGGTTTCAACATCATATTAATACAACCATTGCTGAGTCCTCATGTGGTCTTTGCCTCATGGAATAGTCAACACCATCCTAAATAAATCAATATTGATTCTACATTTGTGGTTTTTTTTTTTTTTTTCTTTTCCCCAGAA
This sequence comes from Balaenoptera musculus, assembly GCF_009873245.2. Lineage (NCBI taxonomy): Eukaryota > Metazoa > Chordata > Mammalia > Artiodactyla > Balaenopteridae > Balaenoptera > Balaenoptera musculus. Next base: position 72,043,079 of record NC_045791.1, on the reverse strand, counting down.
TCTTAGGCCATTTTTTAAACTGGTGGTGACCATGCTGATAGATCTACCTTGTCATGGTGAATTATAGAGAGAGTTGTAAATCTGTGTTTAGAGATGTGTGTGTGTGTCTCTTTTGTTGTAGAAAATTTTTATTCAGGATGTTAAAGCTGGACTACTTCCATTTTAACTTTATCAGTCTCCAAAATGGAAAATAAAGTATAATAAAGACAAAATAATAAAGCTACATTCTACTACACAGAAAATTCCAAAGATTAGAGAGACAGAGAGAGAGAGAGAGAGAGAAAGAATGGAAGAAAGAGTAGTTTCTTTTTTCCATTTTCCTCTTGCCCATTTCTATAAGGAGATCAGGGAGTAAGAAGATGTTGAAAGGACAAGTATGATATAAAGAGAATGAAAATGTTGCCATATCATTCTGCATTATATTATATTATCTCCTACCTTTCTCACTCATCCTGGAGGACCCCAGTTTGACACAAATCAAGCAGATAGACAAAGGAAGCATATAGCAGACCATGGTCATTTCCTGCCACCTCACCATCCCATACTTTGTGAACTTTTAAGCCTAAGAGGGAAATAAGCTTTACTATATCGTTGGTATGGTACAATAATTAGAACGTCTACAATATATTTTACTATGAAAGGGACTTTAAAAGTTACATAGTACATATGAAATTTCATGTGGAAAGAAAGTAGGATCTTAGGGAAGAACAAGTCAAGAAAAAGGGTTTAAAGGGAAAAATGGTAGAAAAAATAAAGCTGCTTTCTTCTATTGCCTACTGTATACAGCTTGTTCAAAAATATTGTTTTTTGTGAGGAATGCTTTTCTGTTGTTTCGACATTGTTTAACATATGTTTAACTCAGGATTAACCTTGACAGATGATGGCAAGTATTCCATGTATTGATACACAACGTTTTTGTTTATCCATTTATCAGCTAATGTTAATCCATTTATCAGCTGTTTCCACTTTTTGGCTACTATAAGTAATGTTATCAGGAACATTTCTGTAAAAGTTTATCTTGGGTACATACCTACACATGGGACTGTTGGGTCATAGGGTAACTCTGCGTTTAACATTTTGAGGAATTTCCAGTTTTCCAAAGAGGTTGCACCGTTACATACTTACTGACAATGAGTGAAGATTCCCATTCCTCTATATCCTGGACAACACTTGTTACTGTCTTTTAAACACTTTAGTCATACTAGTGGGAGCCAAGTAATATTACACAGTGGCGTTGATTTCTCATTCCCTAATGACTAATAATGTTGAACACATTTACATGTGATTATTGGCCATTTGTATATCTTCTTCAGTGAAATGTCTATTCAATTCATTTGCTCATTTTTAAATTGGGTTTTTTGTCTTATTTTATTATTGCTTTAAGAGTTCTTTATACTTTGTAGATACAAGTTCCTTATCAGATATATGAATTGTAAATATTTTCTCCCACTTTGTAGATTGTCTTTTTTCTTTTATTTATTTGTTTGTTTGTTTGTTTATTTTTTATACAGAAGGTTCTTATTAGTTACCTATTTTATACATGTTAGTGTATATATGTCAATCCCAATCTCCCAATTCATCCCATCACCACACTCCCTGCTCTGCTTTCCCCCGTTGGTGTCCACATGTTTATTCTCTACATCTGTGTCTCTATTTCTGCCTTGCAAACTGGTTCATCTTTACCATTTTTCTAGATTCCACATATATGCGTTAATATACAATATTTGCTTTTCTCTTTCTGACTTACTTCACTCTGTATGACAGTCTCTAGGTCCATCCACATCTCTACAAATGACCCAATTTCATTCCTTTTTATGGCTGAGTAATATTCCATTGTGTATATGTATCACATCTTCTTTATCCATTCGTCTGTCAGCAGGCATTTAGGTTGCTTCTATGACCTGGCTATTGTAAATAGTGCTGCAATGAACATTGGTGTGCATGTGTCTTTTTGAATTATGGTTTTCTCTGGGTATATGCCAGTAGTGGGATTGCTGGGTCATATGGTAATTCTATGTTTAGTTTTTTTAAGGAACCTCCATACTGTTCTCCATAGTGCCTGTATCAATTTACATTCCCACCAACAGTGCAAGATGGTCCCCTTTTCTCCACACCTTCTCTAATATTTGTTGTTTGTAGATTTTCTGATGATGCCCATTCTAACTGGTGTGAGGTCTTTTTTCTTTCTTGACAATACCATTTGTAGCAAAATCTCTAATTTAATGTAGTCTGATTTATCTCTTCTCTCTTTTGTCAGCTATGCTTTTAATATCATATCTAATAAATTATTCCTTACTTCAAAGTCACTAAGATTTATCTCTAAGTTTTCTCTAAGAGTTTTATATATTATCTCTTAAATTAGATCTATGATTAATTTACACTTCATTTTTGTGTACGTTGTGAGGTAGAGGTCCAAATTCATTTTTTTTGCATGCAGTTGTGCCCATCCCATTTGTGGAAAATACTACTCTTTCACCCATTTTTTCCCAGTATTACCGAGAAATAACTGATACACATCACCATATAAGCTTAAGGTACACAGCATGATGGTTTGATTTACATATATTGTGAAAAGATTACCACAACATGCTTAGTTAATATCCATATAGATATGATAAAAGAAAGTTGAAAAATCTTCTTGTGATGAGAATTCTTAGGATCTACTCTCTTAACTTTCCTATATATCATATAGCAATATTACCTATAGTCATCATGTTGTACATTACATCCTTAGTACTTATTTATCTTTTAGCTGGAAGTTTATACCTTTTGACCACTTCCTCCATTTCCTCCTCCCCCCCACTCCAGACTCACCTCCAGTAATCACAAATCTGATCTCTTTTTCTATGAGTTGGGTGTTGTTTTCATTGTTTTAGAGTCCACATACTAGTGAGATCATATAGTTTTTGTCTTTCTCTGTTTCACTGATTTTACTTAGCATAATGCCTTCAAGTTTCATCCATGTTGTCATAAATGGGAGGATTTTTATGGCTGAATTTAATATTCCATTGTATGTATGTATATCACAACTTCTTTGTCTATTCATCCATCTGTGGATACTTATTTCTTGCCTATTGTAAATAATGCTGCAAAACTGGGGGTGCAGAAATATTTTCTAATTAGTGCTTTCATTTTCTTTGGATATATTTCCAGGAGTTTTCACTCATATAATTATCTTGGCACCCTTGTCAAAAATCAACTCACCATATATTTAACATTTTATTTCAGGACTCTCAATTCCATTCTTTTAAACTATCTGTGTTTCTTTATTTTTTTTTTATTATTTTTTTAAAGATTTTTTTTTTTGATGTGGACCATTCTTTCAAAACCTTTATTGAATTTGTCACAATATTGTTTCTGTTTTATGTTTTTTTTTTTTTCTTTTGGCCACTAGGCATGTGGGATCTTAGCTCCCCAACCAGGGATCGAACATGCACCCCCTGCATTAGAAAGGTGAAGTCTTAGCCACTGGACTGCCAGGGAAGTCCCTGTATATATCTTTATATCAGTATCTCACTGTCATGATTATTGAAGATTTGTAAAACTTTGTTTTAAAGTTTCAATATTGTTTTGACTCTTCTGGGTCCCTTGTATTTAAATATGACTTTTGGGATCTGCTCGCCAATTTCTATAAAGAAACCAGCTGGAATTTTATTTGTGTTGAATCTATAGATCAATTTGGTGAGTGTTGCCATCTGAACAATAGTAAGTCTTCCAATCCATGAACATGAGATGTATTTCCATTTATTTGGATCTTCTTTAATTTATTCAATAATTTTTGTAGTTTTAAGTGTAGAACACTTGAACTTCATTTGTTAAATTATACATATTCTATTCTTTTTGATGTTATTATAAATGAAATTGTTTTCTAATTTCATTTTCAAATTGTTCATTGCTATGAATTTGAGTACAATTAATTTTTGTATGTCAATCATGTATCCTGCAAAATTGCTGAACTTGTTTGGCTTATAGTATTCTTCAAGTCCTCTATATTTTTGGTTATCTTCTGCATATTTGTTCTATCTGATACTGAAAGTGGGACATTTAATTCACTTTCATTTAATAAAATTACTGATTTGGTAGGATCTTATATCTGCCATGTTACTGTTTGTTTTCATAATAACATGTCTTTGTTTCTCTATTTCTTCATTACTGCTTCATTGTGTTAAACATATTTTTTCTAACATACCCTTTTCATTCTCTTATTATTTCCTAGTTATTTTCTTAGTTGTTGTCCTGGGAATTACAACCAGCATCTTCTTTTAAAACAATCTAGTTAATATTAATATTAACCTAATTTTAATAATATACAGAAATTGTATTCTAATATTGTTTTGTTGCTCCACCATTCCTTTTTACTGTTATTTTCATACAAATTACATATTTGTGAATTATAAGTGCATCAAAACAGTTTTATAGTCACTTCTTTCTGCAATTATCCTTTAAATCAGATTAGAAGAAAAGAGTTACAACTATAAAATATATTGTTTTTATATTTTATTTAACCTATGGACTTATTTTGTCAATCACTTAATTTCTTCATATGGATTCAAGTTGCCACTTGTAATCTTTTCATTTCAGCCTTGATAATTCCTTATAATATTTCCTGTAGACTAAGTTACTAAGTTGGCTAGAGACACATTTTTTTTAACTTGTTGCTTTGTTTTTTAATCTGGGAATGTCTTAAAGTCTCCATTTTGAAGGACATTCTTTCTGGATATAGAATTTTTGGTTGATATTCTATTTCTTTAAACTCTTTGTATATGTCATCCTGTTGCCTTCTGTCTTCTATGATCTCTGCTGCAAATTCAGCTGTTGATCTTACTGAAGAAACTTTGTACATGATGACTAAACTTTTCTTACCGCTTTGAAAATTCACTCTTTGCAAATGGCCTGAGGAGAGTGAGCTCAGAGTGAGGTTAAATAATAGCAACAGTCTGCACATGAAGCTCTTCATGAAAACTACAACACATGCCAAAGAGTCAGAATGATCTGTAGATGGGACACTTTGAGGAACTCCCAATCCTATCTGCTCCATCTAGAAGTTGGAAGGCTGCTATTTTTTCACATCCACCATGGTTGCAAGTCTACTGGTTTTTACAAGAGTACCATGGAGCTGAGGAGAGAGGAATGGGAGTACAGTACATCAAGTTACAATGTGACAAATCCTATTGTTCTTTTGGAGGTTCCACAGATTTTACTGAATAAACAATGCCTCAATTTTTGCTAGTCAGGTTAATTTACAGAGTCTACAAAAGCTGACTTTGAAAAAATTTGCCAGTGTTTTGTTGCTTCTATGGAGGAGGAAATTTATAGAACTCTTCACTCTACCATTCCTGAAGTCCTATCTCATGATGTACTTTTAAAATAATGAGTCCCATATTTTCCTTCAAATATCTCTTTTCTATTACTTTTGTGTAGATGGTGAAATCCTTAAATAAGAAGGAAAACAGCTTATATAGAATCAATGTAGAACATCAATATTCCAAAACACTTTTATTTTAGATTTTTAGTTTCCTTCTTTAAAATGAGAAGCTGAGATGAAAGTCACATTATCTTCCTTGCCTGTAAATATGCACAGCTGAGTAATGTAGTTATAGATTTCTCATCTTATGATTGTTTTCTTAGTTTTATCTGCCCAAGGCTGACAGAACTATAATTACATTCTATGTCTTATATTTTTCTTTTCCTTCTTCGTTGACATGTCACCTAATATGTTAGAACATGTGGCACTCCTTAGATACAAACTGAGACTCCATTATTGAAGATAGAATAAAATAGAATTTATAGAATTATACATGAAAAAAGAAGTATTAATTTCTTCTGAGGGAGGGAAGAGAAACTATTATAACTGTTATAAAAACAACAGCTTACTGAATTTTAAAGAATGAGAAAGTTTCAGTAAGAAGGAGGTGGAGGGGAAAAGTATAGTCATAATTATACTGTAGGAAGTGAAGATCAGGAGACAGTTGTTAAATATTCTATAGGCAAGGTGCTTGTAGCTTAATTTTCTAAATGTGATTTAAAGCTAAATAGAAACTTGATGAATTAAACTAATTTGAACTTTGCTCAGTATTCAATGTACTAAAACTCTAAACTGGCCAAACTGGTTTCAGGGAAGAGTCATGCATTTACAACTTATCAATAACTGAGAGCCACCTGTAAAAAAGGATAAACACCACCTCTTTTTCTTTTAATATCCTAACAGGCAATGCAATAGAAATAAATTTCTCATTTAAAAATAAAGACATAAAACTTTGTACCAGTCATGGAAGATGTATATTTCACATGATTTTGAAGCAGCACAAACCAAGCTAATGACTGGAAAATATTTTGCAATGACCTGTTAGATTAGCAGTTCCTAAAAGTATTCTGAAATCAAGAATGCAGCACAATTGCTAAAGTCCCTTTAGAACCATATGAATATACTTTTTACTTTGTGAAAGAGAAAAATTCCTAAAGAAAAGATACTAATTACAATTAATATTTTTGCTCCTTTTTTCCCATGTTAAATACTCTTGACTGAGATGACAGAAATTAGCAGAAAAATTAAAATGTTCATTATGGTCACATAGGTTTCAAATAATATTTGCATATCTTAAATATAACTGCTGGCCACACATTGACTTGGGAAAATAGTTCTCCATTTAAGTTCTATTGAAATTTTGACAGATAATTTCATACTACTTTAATATGTAGGGATTTATTTCATTTTTTCATGCTAAATACCTATTTTAAAACTTTGTTATATGTTATATATTTCAGTTTATTATGTAAAATGCATTTTTAATGAATGCTATAGACATATCATTGCTTATTAAATTACTTTTTCTTAGGAAAATTTGGTGATAACATATAATTTACACACATAAAAAATTTAAAGCTTTAAGCTAAACACCTTCAATCAATTAATAGAAAATAAATTTAATTTATAAAAGCATGGTAGGTAGATGCTTCTCAAAGAGCTGAAGAATAGATTTCTTCATTGGAAAAGTGGACTTGAAGTAGATTAACAGACAATCATATGATACATTTCTACTTAGGAAATAGTATTTAGCTCATTAAACATAAAATATTTTATTGTTCATTGTCAATCATTTTAGATTGGGTAATACATTTTTGATGTGTGAACATCATTTGAGATTATCAGCTTTTTGTACTTACAGATACTAAATGTGAATTCATATGACCTTAAAATCATTAAGAATAGAAACTAGAATAAATAATATTACTTTAATAGGAAAGTGCCTTTTCTTAGCAACTTTATATATAGAAACTAGATGAACTAAACTAATTCTGAAATCTGCTTAATATATATTATACATAATATACATATAAATATATAGCATATATTTATATGTAGAGAGAGACAGAGTGAGAACACTCTATGGTCTTTCCTATACAGCTGATTAAATTAATTTAAAAGTATTAGTAGTAAATATGAATAGATGGAAAAAAAGTTTTTTATTCTGAAAGTGGTGTTACATTCATTGAATGATAGCTTAGGGAAAACTGTGAATTATTAAAATCAATAGACTAGAAAGTATTTGATGTATTCTCCTATATCATCAATCCTTTAAAATCTATTTCATTTTCCTTTTGAGTTCTTCTAAATTGAAATAGAAAATGTAATATTTGCCTTTTCTGTGAAACAGATATATTCTTAGTATATTTTATTGGCACTGAAATTTATATCCGAAGTGAAATCTAATATATTGAGGTTTTAAATGAATCATGCTGGAGATGAAGATGTTCTTGATGACACTATCTAAAAGGAAATTGAAGAAGATGCCATTGTCAATCATGTATTGAAAACTAGAGTTATTGAAGTTTCAGTTTAGAGAGTGAGAATACCAGGGTTTTATTTTTGTTATTTTTCCTGTTAGTGTTTTTTATAGTTGCTATAAATAATATATGAGGAACTGAAAATAGCTAAATTATATAATATTACTGAAAAATATAATAGTTCTGAAAATATTTATCTGAAGGAAGGAATATAACAGAATTTTCAAACAATAACTATTTGGATTAACTTTTTTTGATGGTCATCAAAGTAAACTACTTATCCCCCAAAGCTGAAAATAATAAAAATATGAAAGTTTGTTTTTGTAATCAATATGTAATGGATTAAAGGAGAAAAATATTAAGATGTAGAATAGCTATCAGGCCAGCCAGATGTCTTTGCTACGTGACTGAGCGTCCAAATATATTAAGGGAAAGAACCTATCCCTCAAAAGTGATCTTCGTCAGTCACTGAAGTCCTTGTCCAAGAACATAAATATTTAGGCATTAGAGGCAGTTTTATCTCTACTGTGAGATAAGTTCATCAGGATTTACCAGGCTAAAATAACATGGTCTCATTATCCATTCAAATTGTGATTATGAGGACACTTTATCTGGTATATGTGGCAAGATATTTTCAGTGCCAACTAATTAGCATCCTACTTTATATGTCTCTCATGAGTTTGGATGTCATGAGTCAGCCCCTGAGAATTAGACCTGTAAGTAATAGAGATTGTACTGTTCACAAATATTCTCCAATTCATGCAAAACATGCTAATGTATTACATATCTCAGCCCTTCAATTAGCATTTAGGGAGGCCATAAAATTAATGTTTTCCAATTGAATGTGAATGGTAGTGAGAGTTGGCTTTCTTAGGCCAAGGCAGCTAAAAGCAGGTGTGCCATTTTTATACTCTCTCTCTCTAGGAATGCACACACACAACACAAAATAATATATATACCAAACACTCCTTTATAAATATACATGGTGAATTCCCTAAGTGTTTTTCATCTGGTGGAAATACAAAAGTGATCTATCATGGTTCATTAATTTTCTTCATCTCTTACTAAATAAATTGGTTTATTTCCTATATCCCTCATGTATTTTTTATGACGATTTCTGCAATCCTTTGTGTTTCTATCCATATAAAAACATACTTTAAACTATGTAATAATACAAGTACAATTACAAGTTAGTTAAAAATTAAATTTTTATTGCTTATTTAAAATAATGCTTACAGCTTTTTAAATATTACAGTCTTTTTTAAGTTTATTCTGATTTTGTTGCTTCATGTATAGCTATATATGCTTTCTGTATGGTTAATCACATCATCTTTATAAGCTTTGTTTTATCTTAACCTTAACTCTAGGTTTCAATTTTGTGAATTCAAATGTACTTTTGATCTTTATTCTCTTTCCCACTGCATATATCCACTTGTTCCAGAAATACATTCCCTAAATCAAAGTTTATCTGTTTATCTTATTCTTAATTTCAAACTTTCTTTGAGATACAAGCATCTTTATATTTTTCAGGCACTATTACATAATAGAAATAATATAATGTATTTTGCATGATCTAAGCACTAAATTTTTACCACAGTTGTTCATTAGGATCTTCTCACTTAGATCATACTCTTTAATAATGTTTAAATAATAAAAGTATATATTCCTTTGAAAATGCCCCCAAAATGAATGGAGAATTAGAAAATTCGTTTTATATGCTGAATTTTAAAAAATATATAAAATGATTAAATATTCACATAATTATACACATGCACTCATACATAAGTATATATATATATATATATATATATATATATATATATATATATATGAATATCTACATTTATCTATCTATCTATGGAGAGACAGAAGATGTTGAAATAGAAACATAACTTCAAGTTGGTTCTTAGGTTAACTTTCAATCTCTCTTCCATAAAATAACTATCTATTTCTGACCCTGCCTAGAGTCTCTTACTTGCTTATTTGTTACTTATGGTCATCTTTTTTGCCCCATTGTTTTTCACATCAATTTATCCTCGAGTGATACTCTCTGATAATGGAGCTGCTGTATAACAACAGATATGTTCATGAACCTGCTCTCCTCTTTACCGATTTGGTATATATTTAAATTTTATGTGTAGGAGACATCCTCTATATTTGAACTGCAACTCTCAAAGGATTAAGCTGCAATACAGCAATCTTAGGAAATATGCCCTTTTCCTCCTTGATGAATTATTTATTTTCTAGATACTATGTCACTACGTGAAACTGTCAAGTTGTAAACATATTAATGACTTTAACTGTTGTGTTTCTATTATTTCAATTTTTACCTGTTTTCTACTATCAATGTAAGATGGAATAAAGGGATCTATGATCAGGGTAATTACTACTTCATTATGAAGTTTTAGGAGTTGTTAATAATGACTTTCAGCATATTCTGTAGTATTTTCTCACCTTTAAAAATTTTCTTTTCCATAGACCAAAAGAAGAAAATTCTTTCCAGCTGCCCTAAAAATACAGAACCAAGTGTTGAATTAAATAAGCTTAATGTCCTCTGATAAATGAATGCTCACTCACATAGAAATTATAAATGTAACTTAATCACTTAAAATAGAAATAAAGATCCCTTTCTGGTATCTGATAACTTACTTTAGGCTAACATGTTAATCTTGACTACAGTTCTGCCATTTGTCATCCACAATCTCTTAAAAATAGAACGAAGAAAAATTTAACTCTTTATAAACTGAACTATTTAATATATTCATACTTAGAATTGTGCTTTATAGTGCTAAAATTTTAAACTCTATTATAAGACCTCATTTTTGAAAAAAACTAAATGCATTTCTTCTTATTATTTAAGACAAAATAATATTCAAAGCTAGGGTTGTGGTTCTGTTTGACATCTAAGTTATGTGAGATAGAAAGGACTCTCCCTCAGTATCCCTAATCAGGTCTTCTTAGAACTAAACAGAGAGAGGTGTGTGTGTGTGTGTGTGTGTGTGTTTTCATTGTCCAATGAGGATAGGAACACATAGTGTATAAATGTTGCCTAAAAACAACAAATAATTGTTACTTGCAATCTCAATCTTCTAAGGTGGGAATTGGTATACCCTTTCTGTAAAGGGCAAGATAGAAAATATTTTCATCTTTGTGTCCATAAGATCTCTGTTGTAACTATTGAACTCTGTCATTGTAGCATTAAAGCACCCATAAACAAGATTTAAATGAATAACTCTGCATTCTAATAAAACTGTACTTACAAAAACAAGAGGAGGGTCAGATTTGGCCCTCAGGACCATAGTTTACTGAACCTTGTTCTAAGGGAATTCAATAATATGGGTTTTAATAACCAAGAGATCCATTGTTCATCTGACCATCCTGATAAACCAAAACATGATAATGAAGTTTGGAGATGTAGAAGAGCCAAAAATTAAATTATCTGTTAACATTGTGAGAATTTTTTTTTTTTCTTTTTTGAGTCTAGATTGATTGGGAAGAATCTAGGTGGAATGGCAAAAGGAATGCGCTGTGAGCTCTGTGAGCAAAATGTCAGAAAGAAAACCCACCAGCATGGTGTGGGCTAAAAAGGAAATTTAGAGGCCAAAACATGTAAGGTGCATTTTTAAAATCACTTTGCTATAATAGGCTTGATGCAAACTTTCCCCTCTTCCTCCCAGAACAATCTGTGGTAAAGTCTGCACTGATCAATCAAGTTGTTCTGTGAATGGATTCATTCTGAGGGCTCTAAAGGTGTTGAATTCTAGATATACAGGTAGATGTAGAGTAGAACACAGGAAAAGAGCTGAAAAATAAAACTGTTTTTATTTGAATTTTTATTATCCTTTGCTGTGAAAGGTCTGGGCAGGAGGTTTCTATCAGTGGACAAAGTCTAATGCGCCTCAGTGAGACCTAATCTACTTTTAAAGACACACACAAAACATCACACATGGTTCTTCTTGTTACCATTATTCCTCCTAAGAATGGCCAGTAAAATGCAGCCAATTTTCTTAAATTTCCATAAGGACTCTCTGGGGTTCCATAATATTTTATTTTTCCATTTTATCCTTTCTTGCTGGTCTCCCCAACAATTTGAAATGTGGGTTAGTAAAGTCCAGGCACTCTTTACTCTCCCTTGTTTTCCTCCAAAATCATGCTACCAAAATATTTACCATGCAATCCAGATTGGGTATTAGCAAGGGAGACTACAGGAAGTTACATTCTCTGAAGTCAATATTTAATGGATAAGGATATATGTATTTAAATTAAAATATACATCAATTTTCTTTATACTGTAAACAGAAATGCTGAAGAAGGAGGAGAAGAAAGAGAAGAAGAAGAAGGAGGAGGAGGAGGAGGAGAAGAAGAAGAAAAGTAGTTTCAATGTTTGACATTCTGTTTTTTATAAGTCATTCATATGGAGAGAAAAATGATTCATTTGAACTGTTTTTCTGGCTCTAATCTAACATGAGAAAAAAATGCAAGTGCAAATTCTGAAACTTGTAAAACAGGAGACCAAACACTGAACTATGGAAAGTTAAGGTACAGCCATCATAGGGGGCAACTTAAGGTTGGTTGTCTTTCCTGTATCTCAGTGCTCATCTCTTAAAAATACTAAGTTAGATCATATTTTTAACTTATAACTTCAAACTGATCATTCTTACATGAAACATTGTCATCAGAGTGAACACATCAAGATCTTTTTTCCTCCTGTCTTTGGTCACAAAATTTAACTTCAAGAATCTTCTAAAATTCTAATCTACCGAGACTATAACCTTCAGAGTCTGTTAATCTGCTCTCTCTTTCAGCCTGTTGGAACCTGGCATTCTTCTCCTCTCCTATGCATCATTGGAGCCGCTTCTATAACATTTACCTGAAATTCCATAGATTCTCAATAGCTAACTATAGAAGCTTATAACATTTATTTGGTCCATCAAAAAATAACATGGGCCACAATTCTTAACCCCTCCTCTGTCAAGGACTTCTGTAATGTGACTTATCAAAAGGGGAGAATAGGCTTCTCTATCCTTTGATTTTAGTGAAGTTTTGTGTTTTGTGTTAGACAATGGAAAAGGAGTAAACCTGATGGCACTAGAGACTTAAAAAAGTGTCCCTGTATTTCTGCTTCTTCTCCTGGAGAACCTAACATCATCATGAACCTAAGCAACCCTGATGTAAAGATGTGAGAGGCACGTGGAGGAAACAAAGTTGTCTGAGGTAACACTTTCCTTAGAGCAGACAGCCCTAGCCAAACCACTAGCATGAGCAGATAAGATCAAGTAAGATAAGATCAGTGATGTCTATCCCTGATCAGCAGAATTATACATATAACCTGGAAACACAGAAAAATAATAAATTTTTGGTCATATATTACATGGAAATAACTGAATAAAATATTTTAATCCAATGGTTATAGGCTATGTCTTACATTTTGTAAAGACTGATTCTTTTGAACTAAAAAGGAAGGGGGCAAACTTCTTTATAATCTATTTTTCTGTCTTTTTCATGTGCCAAATTTAATTCATGATATCTACTCTTTTCATCTAAATTGGATGATTTGGGGGTGTGGATAGCAATAAACACAGAGCACTTATTAAATTTGCTTTATTTTGCTTTAATTATTTAATTTTCATATACAGATAAACTATGGTTTATTCTACTGTCATCAGTGTAAGAATTAATACTTGACTTAAGAAAATATAGTAATAAAAATTATTTTAAATGAGTGCAGAAGTAGCTCCCCTTTGAAGTCTTCCAACTTTCTCTTTTATTTTGCCAAGTAATAATCATCAGCAGTCTCCTGACTTCTACTTTTCAACTTTCATACTTCATAGACCAGCACTATCTAATAGTTCTAATAAAACCAGCTCCCAACCAAACAACGTCTAGCCCTTTGGTTTATGTGTATATGTGATGATAAAGAGAGTATTTACAGTACTCCGTGCTCTAATATGTGCTAAACATCCTTAAAAAAAACCCTTAGATTCATTGTGCTTCCCTGATAAACAAGAGACTACAAATTTTACCTCTGGAGAAACATAATTAAATCACCCCTCCAATTCTTGATTTTCTGTATCTGTCTACAGGCATATCTTATTGATACCAGTCATGTTACTCTACTAAGTTGAAATAAGACAAAATGAAAAATACTTTCAAAAGTACTTTTAAATTCTAAAAAGTTATACAGATGTTGAAACAACCACTATAATAACAACAAAATCTACCTAAAAATCTCTGCTATACCATAAATTCTAAGTTAGTTAATGATTGTGGTTGTAATAGTTTGAAATAGGTTAAGCCAGAAAGCTAGGGAGTTTTTACTGATATTGTGAATAAATTTATGAAAATTAATGATTACAGATTCAGTCTGGTCAATTCAATTAATTAGACTTAACTTGAATTTCAATTTCCTTACTTATGAAAAGAATGAAAAGACTAAAAGACTAGACTAGAAAGTACTTGACAAATGTCAAGTAAATACAATGAAATAACCAAGACAGGCATAGAAAATATTAGTTTTCAGTCTAAAACTGAAGACTAGTTTTCAGTCTAGTTTTCAGTTTTGTTTTGTTTTGTTTTGTTTTTTTCTCTTTTGGGCCATATAAGAAAAGGGGTGTTGGGGAGGTGGAGACAAGTTTTCCCTCCAGGGAGTTTGATGGAAGGCAAAGACATACAAAGTTTAGTCTGAGGAGGCAGCAGTGTCAAAGAAAGGTGCTTTTAGCAATGGAATAGGTGACCTGCATATGTTTGAAGACAGAGGGAAGAATTCCCTGGAAAGGGAGAGAATGATGTAAAAGACTGAGAGAAAGAAAGGTAAAGCACACAGAAATGAGGGAGGACCAGGAAGAGGGGACAGCACGGGTAAGGGAAAGTAGTTATTGCTCAGGGATGTGAAGAAGAGAGCATGGGCAAAAATGTAGGGACATGTTGAGGTGTGGGAGTTTGTATCTGCAGGCTCTGATCTTTTCCAGGGAGCAGGTCATCTCCTGGGAGTGGGATCAGGGCAGTGGAAACCACGGGAACAGCTTACTGTGGAGGAATTCAGTCTAGCATAGAATCAAGAGTCAGGAATTCAGTCTAGCATAGAATCAAGAGTCAGAATTTTGAGAATTAATATTGAGTTCTGTCCCTGAATTACCGTACAATGTAAAGAAAAATTATTTTCCATCTTCTTCATGCTTCATTATATCCCTTTGTGAAGGGAATGCATCACCACCATACAGAAACCTTAATGTCACTGAAATTCCTTAAAAGAATGACACTGTGAAGCACAGTATAATACGATAACTAAAATAGTATCATTTAAAAACTTTAGTAAAAGAAAGGTAGTAAAAATAAACCAAAACCAAAACTTTTGAATTCTTGGCAAGTTCTAAAATATATTTCCAAAATGTACCAGGATGCATTTAATGAATGGGGTTTCTCCTGTCCTTACTTAGTACTTATTGATTACCCATACCGTGTAAAGAAATGTACATGAGATATTTATTATGTAGAATAAATTTTCATTTCTACATTCAAGAAAAAATAAAAATATTTCAATAATGGGTGGTGGAAGGGAGAATTGTGGAAAAGCGGTCAAAGGGTACACACTTCCAGTTATAAGATAAAGAGGTACTAGGGATGTAATATGTAATACACAACATGATTACTATAGGTAACACTGCTGTATGAGATAGATATAGATATAGATATATCTATATATATATATATAGATATATATAGAGAGATATATAGATATAGATATATATATGTACATATATATAGTTAAAAGAGTGGATCCTAAGAATTCTCATCACCAGGAGAAATCTTCTTCTTTTTACTGTATCTGTATGAGATGATGCATGTTAACTAAACCTATTGTTGTAATCATTTCACAGTATCTGTAAATAAAACCATCATGCTCTATACCTTAAACTTATGCAGTGATATATGTCAATTATTCCTCAATAAAACTGGAAAAAAGTTTTTCAGTGAAATATTACATATGTTTAAACATGGATGTTTGTTTATTGTGTTCAGATATTTAAAAAGAAACAATGATCTTTCTCTTTCTTGATAATTCAAAAATATCTCTAAAAGAAATACAGAATAAAAGAAAAGGAAAACAAATTGCACAGGTCTAAGACAGGAATCATTTGAGGTAGGCCAATGATGGCAAAACTCATTTGTTTTTTCCAAAACTTCCTTCTTTTTTAATTTCTAGACTATATATATAGCTCAGAAATTCTTTTAAGCCCTTCAAATAACATGAAAAAGTATATCTAGCTGAATGAAATAGTAACAAAGTACCTGTTCCAATTGAACCCATGTTATTCCTTTTCTTTTCCATGCTCTTCAATATTGAATCTTAAATACCCATATGTGAATTCTGTAGGTCAGCTTTTTAATGTTTTCAGAGTACTCATTAGTCTCTAAGATATTAAAGAGTACTGTGTATTTTTCAGCTTATTCTTTTACATTTTTCAGTTTCAAATGGAAAGGTGACATGCCCATTGGTGTCAATTAACTCTTGCAAGTATTTTCACATAAGCTTTCAGTGAGTCTGACTTTTAAAAAAAATACAAAAATGATCAACTGGCATGTTTCATTCTATTACTTTTTACAATTAATTCAGTTTAAATAGCTTCCTTAGATTGTCATATTTTATTTCTAGTCACTACCAGCTGTAAAAACACTTGCTTCTTTTGATAATCATAAAATGAACTGCTATAGAAATGTGAAATGATATTGTTTCCTTCTCATTCTGATCTCCCACCAACAATTTACCATTTTGAAGCAGCATTAGCACAGTGTAGTAAGAAACAACTGCTTAATCTACCTTAATTGTTAGGCAATATCTCATTTTATCTAGAGAGCAAATTCAGCAGATTCTTGAAAACATATGTTCATTGTGTTTCTAGTGCTCTCAGAAAACCACACTCTATGCTGTACTCTCTTACAACAAAGGTTCCAAAGAAACATGCTTTGCAAGTAAAAAACACAACCATAGACTTTCCCCAAGTAGGCTTTAGTCAATCCTTAGATCACACCGTGACAGATGCCTCAAATACAAGCAACTGGAAACAAGAAACAATTCAGTTGACCCTGCAACATTATTGCTTCCAATGTATGATCAAGATTTAAACAGCAATAGAGAGAGCTAACATGATCACATTTGTTTCTCTGAATCTGTGTCTCTGGCTCTGAGACTCTGTCCTTAGTGAAATAGTGAATTTATTGAGCTTTAAAATCCTCTGAAATGATGAGCAGACGCTATATTGAAAAATGTAACGACAACAAAAAAAACCTCTACATTTCAAAAGCATTTTTTTCCTTCCCACCAGGTAACATATTTTGTGTTGTGAGAGGTAGAGAAGACTGTTACGGTGGGAACTGTCATGATGTATAATTATTTTACTGTTACTATTTTACATAGGGTTAAATTTGATTTACTGTTTTATTTTGGACATTTTTACCTGTGTTCATAAGCAACATTGTTACATAATTTTCTTTTTTCTTATTGTCCTTGTCAGGTTTGGAACCAGCATTACAAAATGAGTTGCATAATACCATGGTCCCTCTTTCTTTTCTTGGGAAGAATTGTAGGGATTGGATTTGTCTGTTCTAGGAACTATCTGTCCTGTAAATTTTTATTGTCATTTAGTTCTAGGCTTTTTTTTTTTGACATATAAGTTATTAAAAGTTTATTTTCCAAAATTATGGAGGGTTAAGTTATCTGTTTGCTAACTGCATTGTGATTGGTGCACATAGTTTGTATAATATGTATTACTTGATATTTGTTGTGAATATTTTACAGTCTGATATGTGAGAAGTTTTAAAATGTTTACATGTGCTTAAAAGAATGTGTCATCTAGAGACTTCCCTGGTGGCGCAGTGGTGAGGAGTCTGCCTGCCAATGCAGGGAACAGGGGTTTGATCCCTGGTGTGGGAGGAGCAACTGAGCCTGCCTGCCGCAACTCTACTGAGCCCGCGTGCCACAGCTGCTGAGCCTGCATGCTACAGCTGCTGATGCCTGCGTGCCTAGAGCCCGTGCTCTGCAGCAAGAGAGGCCACCCAGTGAGGTGCCCATGCACCGCAATGAGGAGTGACCCCTGCTTACTGCAACTAGAGAAAGCCCACGGGCAGCGATGAAGACCAAACACAGCCAAAAAAAAAAAAAAAAAAAGAATGTGTCATCTAGAGTTGAAAGACCTATTGAAAAAACAAGGTCAAAATAAGGTTACTGATAGAATAAATGTATGCTGATGTACAGATCTGTTTTAGGTAACAGAAAAAATATGAGGTTCTTATTGAACATTTTGTTGTTGTTGTTTATTAGCAGGTGATTTTTCAAAGATTTTTTAGGTCTGAAAGCTAAACTTTAGTAAAAAATTGGTTTCACTTTTCAAAATATTATAAATGAATACCTGCTGTTACTTGTTAATTTGTCACTACAAATAGCTGGATCAACATCAATTTTGTCAAAGCAGTGTTATCCTGTAAATTATAAAAATGATAGTGAATAACCATTGGATTTAAATACTAAAAAGTGATACAACTGATTGATAAGCACAGTAAGATTCCCTTCAGAAAAAAAGAATAAAAGTGAAGTGAAACATTGACCAAAGTAAACTGGTAAAAATTAACATCAGTTTTTAAAAATATACTAAAATATTAATCTAGGTTGGGCAGTTTTCCTAAGAAATTCCAAATAAGGTGATATTTCAGCAAATTCAGGCATCCAAAGAGATTTTGCCAAGTAAATGGATCACCTGTAAACTACTTGAGCATATTTTGAAACACCGATTATTTAGTTTTAAAATAAATTGTCAAAGTATAAAAAGGAAAAATACTTTTAGCTTTTAAAACTTTTCTAAAGACACTAAATTTCAAAATAGATGACCAAATCCTAGCAACGTTTTTCATTACCTGTATTTCATATGCTGAAAATGTAATAGTGGAAGGCAATTTAGTAGATAATGATCATGAATTGGAAGGGAATGAAAGAACCAAGAAAATAGACTTTAAAAATGTATGCATCAGCAAGCTCAGACAACTGGTTGGAGAGAACACATTGACAGAAAGTCTATAGCAAAATTGGAAGCTGGCAGTTTCTAAGATGCAATAATAAGGGCAAAGAAATAAACTATGCCTATAAAAATAAAATATAAAAATTAACCTGATAGTTGATTTGAATAAGGTGTGAATTTTTTCTAAGAGGATTAGATATGGGGAAATCACAAAGATAAGTATGTCAGTGTAGTACAAGAATTTGTGGACGGCACTGGGAGAATCAATGTCAAAATAAATTGCTGCTAGCACAAAATCTTAAAAGAAAAAGTAATGAAAAAAAGTTAAATTAGACATGGAGAAATAGGTAATTATCTATGGTGTTAGAAAAAAAGAATTGCAGTTAGAAAATAAACAGCTAAGATAAAAGGTTCATTTAATTAATAGTTTTATCCTTCCTCCATATTAAAATCTCATGATACGTAGGATCAGACACATGAAAATTACCTCATACAAAGGAAGTATTTAATAATTTATTTATCATCATTTAAGCTTTACCAAAATAAGTGTTCACATCATGTGTTGTTGTACATTTAAGTGCTAATTTTAAGAAGAGTAAATGCTTGATAAAGAACTAAGGTGGACGCTGGGGTAGACAGAGAATAAAATTAAAACCTAATTAAAGATTGCTTCTTAGAATGAATTGTTGTATGTGACAATAAAACATTTTGATACTAATTAAAACAAAAAATTAATAAATATCATTTAGTATTATATCTCTATATAGTGTAAGTAAAGATATAGGGAGAGCAAATCAAGCTTTGTTAATGTGCAGTTCATATCATGTTCCTTAGCTGTCTAGCCAATTTCAGAAATTCTAAGGACTACTAATATACAGGCAGCATAGGGCCTAGTAATCAAGTGACAAGGCCATTGTTCCCTGGAAAATTAAGAGTTGACCTTAAAGGAAAACTAAAGGACTTACTATCTCCTTTACCATAAAGAAAAAAAAACAAAAAAACAAGTAATAAGTGACACCAAAGCAATTTTTTTAGTACTTAAATTGCTTTGATTAAAGAAAAAAAAAGAAAGAAAGAACAAAATAGGTCAATTCTCATTAGAAGCAAAATAGAGACTTTTTAAAAATGTAATAACTAAAAGTGAAATATGATCTGTCTCCATTGCCACCAGTCATATCCAAGTTTCAGTCACCTCTTGCCTTCTCTGTTGCAACAAGCTCTAGGGACACATTGGTGTCCCAGAGTCTAGTGCTGAGTTTCTCAAACCCCTTCTTTTCTCATAAGGATCTTTCTAAATAGCAAATCTGAATTATGTCCTTCTCCGTCTTTCTGGAAATTTATTACTACACTACATAAATCAAACTGATGTATGAATATTTATTTTAAAACAATACACCTGGTTCCCATTCTAGACCTAAAGATTCACTCTCTGGGGATGGCAATCCAGGAGTATGAATTTTTACAAAACTTCTCAAGTGATTCTTAAGCACACAAACATTTAAGAACCTCTATCTTTGGGACACATTTAACCACTTAAATGCATTTTACTAGATCCCATATTTTCTTTTACCTACACTCCACAACAGACTCATCTCTGTTGGATTCAACTTTACTGATATCTTTAAATCCATAAGCCATGCGATATTTTTCCTCCCTCTTGAAAACATCCTGACCCACTCCGTCACCCATCTTCATTTTTTCCCTTTCTTTGGCTAACTACTACTCATCCATAGATAAATCAGACAAAATATGCTGTCTTCCAGAATGCCATCCTTACGCAGTAGATTTCATATTTTGCTGAACATTGGAATAACCCGGAATTTTAAAAAATACTGATGTCTGGATCTTAAAAGAAGAGATTCTTATTTAATTAGTTTGGGATGCTACCTGGACATTGAAGTTACTGAAAATTCCCTGAGTTATTCAATGTGATGCCAGGATTTAGGACCTCAGGTCTCTTCTAAGTTTGATTTCCTTGCCCTTTGTTTTCACTTATAATGGTACCTTATACTTACCTCATGTCATTGAAATTACCACATTGCTGCAGTCTGCTAGGGATAGGAGTCTTGCTACTGTCTCAGAATCTGCTATCTGCACCTGTTGCTGAGTAGAGAGACAACTTAGAAGAAACTCAAGAACTAACTGTTGAATAATATTGAATTAATGATTTCACTCATCACAAATCATTTTAAATATTATTTTGATTCTTTGCCTTTTACATACTTCCTCTAAAATATGACATTCCAGAGACAATTATGTTTCATTTTTGTGTATTAAGAACCTTGAATTCTAAATGTTCAATGAATATTTAAAGAATTAAAAAAGAAAGGGAAATATGTAGCAAATTGGAACAATGTTTAGAAAAATTAAGATAATGAAATCTCTTAAGTAATCCAAATTGTATTGAAGCACTTTTTGGAAATTCATTTATAGGCTGATTACCTATTAATGAACATATGTGCTCATTACTTCTTCATAAAAAAGTGTCTGGAGAAACTTGTTTCTAAATATGACAGGATTAGAATCATGTGGAGTATTTTCAAGTGAAGATTCTGGGACCACTGAGTTCAAATTTCAAGACATCGGGCCAAGAAACTAAATATTGGAAAAACAAAGAAAAAATAAAAACATTGGGCTTCCCTGGTGGCGCAGTGGTTAAGAATCCGCCAGCCAATGCAGGTGACACGGGTTCGAGCCCTGGGCCAGGAAGATCCCACCTGCCACAGAGCAACTAAGCCTGTGCGCCATAACTACTGAGCCTGCGCTCTAGAACCTATGCTCTAGAGCCCGCAAGCCACAACTACTGAAGACTGCACACCTAGAGCCCATACTCCGCAACAAGAGAAGCCACTACAATGAGAAGCCTGCGCACGCAACGTAGAGTAGATCCCGCTTGCCGCAACTAGAGAAAGCCTGCGCACAGCAAGGAAGACCCAACACAGCCAAAAATAAAAATAAATAAATAAATTTATTTATTTAAAAAAATACATTAACCATTTTTTCTCAATATTTCTATTTATTCTCAACTATGGACCTGCTTTTTGGAAAAAATGTATTTTTTTCCAAAGACCCTGTATAGGAAAATTTTATCACCATAGTTGGAGTGGTTATTTGAAAAGAATGCTACTTTATTTTATTTAAACTGTTCTATATATTTACTTTTTAAACTAACTTGATTTTTATTTATTCTATCTATATTTCACTTCCTACAAATGAATTTTAGAATCTTAAGAGATTTATAGTGTCAAATCTCTAATGTAATGGTTTTATTTTGATATCAAGATTTCACATCTAAAGAATATTAGAATTGGGTTTTGAGGAGTTGTTAAGAGTTTGCTAAAGAAAGAAAAAAAAAGAAATAATTTTCCACTGGAGACAAAGTCTCAAAGGTATGAAAAAGCATTATATTTTTCAGGGAATTTTAGGACTAATGAGAAATAGCAAATGAGTTTCCAATGAATTTTATGTAACATTCTAAATAGTCACTGTTAGACAATATAACTGAGATATTTTTAAAGGGAATATTGTTTATCTCTCTATCTATCTAACATATATTGGTCTATATCTAACATATATTGGTCTATATCTCCAATTTACCACTAGATTGGTCAAAATAAAAGTTGCATAATGTTTTGTTTAAAGGACTAATTAATTTTATTAGAACATAAGTAAATTCAGCAGTGAATGTTTGAGAATCTAATGACTTCCTGATTCAGAATGAATTCAGCAGTAAAAGCTAATTAGAAGGGAAATGAATGACTAAAATATCCACTGTGTGCATAAAAGTGTAAAGATTATTAATTGCAATTAAAATTTAACAGTATACGAATGTAACAGGACATAAAATTCCATCTGTTATACAGCATCACAAAAACAAAAATACATAGGGAATAGTTCATCTTTCTTAGGTTTTGACTTGTTAATTTTTGGTAAATAAGAATGTATTTGTATAAAAAATGGTGTTGATAGTAAGAATTCTAATATACACTTTAGTAGATTTTTTTTCTTTTTCCTCTCCAAACCTCTTCTCTTTTGGGAAGAGAAATCCAGTTGTGGTGTGACAAAAAGTTAGACAAAAAGGAATTTTAATATCAGAAATTGCATGCTCCCAACATAACATAATGTATATTAATACATATAAATGATAGAATGTATGTATAAGTATATGCATATATACGAATTTTCTATAAATTATAGATATTAGTATTGAAGATAAAAATGAAATTAAAATGGGGTCAAAAAGGAAAGTATGATACAATTTCTTCTGTTTACACAACATACATAGATTAATAGTCTTTCTACATTTTTTCAAGTCAACATGGCATTATCTGAAATGTTAACTTAAAACATAGAGATTGCCAGATAGTTCTCCAACAAAGAAGGGTTATTTGGTATCAGCAGAGAATTGCAGTTTGGGTTCTGCAACCATGGTGAACCACATGCAAGTGCCCCCATAACAGGGGAAGAAGAACACTTTTACAGAGGGAAAAAAAAAGTTGGGAGTGCTATAGTAAACTGAGTCTATGGTTTGGTGTTTCTGGCTACAAGTCATACCAAATGGTAGAGCAACGATTTTGTCTTTAGATAACCATTAACGGAAAAATAATCATAGTTAGATTCAATAAGAAGTTGCTAAGAAATCTGGCGCTACCATGAAGCATTCACATTACATTTATTTAAGGAGTAAAAATAATCTTTGCAACCCCATACTTATCGTACATAAGCAAAGTACATGTTTTAAAATATTAGGTCATATAAACTGGCACTTATTAAAAAAACATGGCATGAAGTTTGGGAATGAACTAGTCAAAGGAAGGAATATGAACAAACGTGTTAGTTTCAGGATTATATATATAGTGGCCAAAAAAACCTAATAAATAAAAGGAATCAAAACCAAAACAATAGAAGCCAACCTAAATTTCCAGACACAGGAAAGCAATCACTTGTATTATTATGCAGCCATTTGAAATACTAAACATAAAAATCTGGCAGTAGAAAAAAATTAGCTATATCATGTTGACTTTTTAAAAAGCAAGAAACAAAGGAAACCATTCTATGATTGGAATTCGCATAAGTAATTTAACTAGTATGTTGGAAAACATGATATATGGAATGCAACAAAATAAAATGTATTTTGGACTCTACCTGCCCCACAGTATTAGACTCTTATTTTCCTTCCAGTCTGTATTATAGAACAGTTTTTAAAATGACTCCCAACTTTCACTGGCACACAAATCACATTCCTTGCCTTCTATGATGGTATAAGTCTAGATAACTTTTAAAATATAGAGTCCTACTCTTTCTCTTTTTGACCGGCCACTGGCTGCTTTAACATTCTCAGATCTTGATGGTTCTCCAGATGCAAATAACACACATCAGGCTCTTCAGGTGGTCCAGTTGCAGCCTGTCTTACCTCCAATGGCAAGTGGCAGATGCCTCTATACTCTCTGCCTTGGTTGGACATGGGAAGCACAGCTTCCTTCAAAGAAGCTTTCCTTCTGGAGTCCTCTGACCTCTACACATTGATCCATCCTTTATATTTTTACTTCATTGATCTAGCTGAGGGGTGCCAGAGTCAGGTAACTGTTTCCTTTATGAATTCTGCATCTGCACTACAGTCTAGGACCTCACTTTAGTATTCAACAAGAATGGTTTTCAGAGATGCTTCACAGTACACATGGGGACATAGTAATGAGAGATTGATATCTCAAAGAACTGTATGATTTCCAGAAGTAATAAATATTTGAACTACCTCTTGCAAATCACTGGGCATTTCCTAAATTCCATACAGTTTTGAGGAAAGTTAGGTCACTTTTAATTTTTCAGCTGGGACTTGAGCCATAAATATACCCTTCTAATTCAAATGTATGCCAGAGAAAACATAGGTTGCCTGTTATTAATGAAAATAATTCTCATGAATTCTCACAGTGGCATGGTAGTGGGCAATCATATATAAATAGGAATCCCATTTTTTTAGAAGATAACTTAAGCCAGACTTTATAAAGACAGAACATTAGACTAGCTATCAGGTGCAATGGATTTAATGTCCTAATTCCAACATGCACCAGTTGAGGAACAAGAACAGATTAGATAACTGCTCTAAATTAAGTTTATCTACAAAATATGTCTAATAATTACTGTTTTGCCTATCTAAAGATTTGTTTTACAAATCATAAAAGAAATGTGTGAAAGTGATTTGTAAATTGTAACTTACTCTATAATGGATTCTCCAGGATATAAATTGATATAGGTTGACAAGTAGTGTGGGGGAATATTATATAATTTAACAGATTTTCAAGTTTAACTAATTTGTCAGCAAATTATGCTGGATATTCATATTAAGGAATCACATCTTTTACATACACAAATTTTAAATATTCTTTGTGACATTTATCTGATGCTCTTTTCCCCAATGGTATGATCAACTTGAGTACCCTGCTTCCCCATTCTAAATGTATTCCTAATTCTAACAATGGATTAATGCTCACCATAATCTACTAGTTTTTTATTTTTAATTTTGTAAAAATCTTAACCCATGTTTTGAGGATTTTGAATGACGCTATTGGATTCACTATATTGCAAAATCTATGAGGGTAGTGTAAAAATTAACCACCACAGGTAGGAACTACTTTGACTGTTTGGTCATCATTTTTCCCCCAACACTAGCACAATGTGCACATGATAAGTGTTTAATAAATGTCCATTAAATGACCTTAAAATTAACAATAAGAATTTTAATAAAAAAAGGTTTCCCTTCATCTGTAATTCTAAGAAGATTCACATACAGTGGAACAATTTTAACCTAAATTAAACTATCTTAACTCATGAAAGTATTAAACGTCATAAAATATTTCACTAAGAAAGTTGATTTTACTGCAATATTTTCATAGAATATATTATGTATGTATCTAATAGATTGCAGTAAATCTCTACCCTTTGCCATAAGACTTGCACCATATCTCACTAAAGATATGGAGTCTGTTTCTCCTTTCCCTGGATCTGTGTTGGCCTTGTAAGTTTCATTGGTTACTAGAATGTATCAGAAGTGGCCAGTGTCTGGTTCTGAGACTGTGTCTCGTAGGCTTTGTGTTTTCACTTATTTGCACATGCTCCTGTGCTTCAACATGAGAACATGGTCAGGCTGGCCTGTTGGAGGATGCCTAGTCACCCTGGACAATCTAGCCAACAACCAGACAGCAGGCAGCCAACACACACCCAAATATTAGGGTGTGTGAGAGAGCCCATTTGAGATTAAAACTTCTGCACCCCTGAGTCTAGTCTAAATGATTGACCTGCTATCCTGTGTGCTACATAAATACTTATTGCTTCAAGCCATTGATTTTAGAGTAATTCATTATATAGTATTATTATGGTAATAGATAATTGATACACAAACTCTACTGCTTACTTTTATTTCTCTTTAATAATCTCTTGATATTGATTGAAATTTAGGCAATCAAAATATGCATATGTATAAAATTTATTAAAATGAATGTTAAAAAAATTATCCAATATCTCAGTATTCCAGGGGAATTAGGAACATACCCTGCAATACAAATCATCTGTTCTAAAAGTGAGATAATGAGCTACAGGGTAGCAGACAGTGTGAAATGAATATTCACATGAAAAAAGAAATACATGCTGCTGAGTTACTGCTCATTTTCTTGTTCAAGTTGCAGACATTAATTCAACCTTTACTTTTCACTGCTGTGCTTGGTTTCATTGGGCACAGTTAAGTTCAAATAAATATTCTTTGTGTAAATGACTTTCAAGCATTCAACTAATATGCTTTTCAAATTTAGACCTGCAAGGCTTGCAACTCTGATCTTTGTAAACACTTTTCAAAACATTTTGCAATTTAGTAGGTTACATTAACATCTTCATTTCTATAGAGTAATAATTTTTCTTGTATTACACTAATTGGGAAAATCATCTAGGACACCTTTGATGGCAGAAAAAAGGCTAGTACTCTTTACCCACTTAAAGTGATTTCAATTCTTTCTATGCTTGGCTGATAGAATCACCTACCTAAAGATTAAATCTGATTGCATTACTAACCAAATTCAAAAACCACTTCCTTTGTGCTTCTTCTAGCCTTTCTGGACTTTTTTTTTTTTTTTTTTTAACTTTTTCCTATTTTTTACTCTCTGGATTTTCTGGCATGCAGACATTTCCAGAGACATTATGCTAAGAGAGTTTACTATCCACCATAAAGGAAGATATCGAAGTTATATGAAAGATGAGACAGACTGAGTAACACTAGTGTGAGGAAGAAAACAATTAGCTATATTTTCATCATACTAATTCATGTTTATTTTCAGATCAAATGAGCAAGGAAAATGCTGGGACATAGCAACCAAAGCTGCAAGTTCAGCAATTACTACAATTAATGGCTTAGAGGCAACTAGTTGATGTCCAAGCTATATGCCTCAAGCCTCCTGGCGGCCAGCCACTTGACCTCTGGGAACCTCAGTTTCTTCATCATTATAATGAGCTGTTTGGACTTAATGATCACTAAAGTTCTTTCAATTATTATGCAGAGAAAATGAGCAGAGGATGTACATTTTGAAAAGAGAAATTTGGATATTGGCTACTTCATTTAACCAGCTATGTTACCTTGTATATGTTCCTTTTCACCCTGAACCTCAGTTTTGTCATCAGCCTAATAGATAAGAAAGTTGTTAAAACAATTAGATAAAGAAAAAAATGTTTATTGAAGCAATGTAACCAGTA
Source organism: Balaenoptera musculus (assembly GCF_009873245.2). Classification (NCBI taxonomy): domain Eukaryota; kingdom Metazoa; phylum Chordata; class Mammalia; order Artiodactyla; family Balaenopteridae; genus Balaenoptera; species Balaenoptera musculus. Next base: position 72,015,552 of record NC_045791.1, on the reverse strand, counting down.
AAGGCTCTAAATAAATATTAATTATTGTCATTTTTGTGTTTGAAATGAGCCAAAAATTAGCAAAAATAAATGACAGCAATTTAATGACTGCTATGGATATATTTCAGACTCCATGAGAAAAAAAGTAAGATAAGAGAACTAAATAGTAAATTGAATAAAATGAAAAATTTTTACCATGGAAATAATGGAAGTAGTCATTCTATTTAGTACTTTTAAAAGTGACTTTATTTTGAAATAATTATAGTTAAATTAGTACTTTCAATATTGTCTTTGTTTAAGATTATATCTTATTTATTTCATCTTTTTCTATAAATCATAGTTTTGCTAACATTTAATGGGATTTTGCTTTCATTTTTTAGTTTCTACAATGCTGATAACTGTTACTCTGACCCAATCATCTAGTCTGTGTATTGTAGAAAGAAAGTCCTGCCTTTTATAACAGACCCCCTAAATCTCAGGCACAAGGCATTGGAGAAAAAGGCTGGTTTTAAGAGATTCTTCTGTAGCAACAGAAGTCTAATTTGGTCTAATTAAGCCTTCTCTTGGAAATTGACTTGTCAAATAAGTAAATTGGAAAAAAAGAAACACACACACAAATTACATAGAGGAACTGTTAAACCTATATATTTCACTAAGCACTTGAAGTGTCTGAACCTCTTTTGGTGGAGAGTGAAAAGGTCAACTGCAAGGTTATTTATGAGTGAGCAAGGTCCCTTACAGTAATTTGTTTTGCTCTTTAGTAGGCTCCCTTGGGGAAAGCTGACATCAAGTAAAACCAAAAATATCTTGACACTGACATCTTCGCTTTATATTTATGTTACCCCTAGATGACAGGAAGCCATGCCAACAGGGTAAAGTCACTTATAGTTAGTTACTTTAAAGCCTTCATAATACTGTATTTGAGAGACTTTCTGTTTTTAGCTGTGCGAGTAAAGAAAAGATGCTCATCATCACTAATTATTAGGGAAATGCAGACCAAAACTACAATGAGGTATCACTTCACACCAGTCAGAATGGCCACCATCAAAAAGTCTACAAACAATAAATGCTGGAGAGGGTTTGGAGAAAAGGGAACCCTCTTGCACTGTTGGTGGGAATGTAAATCGATACAGCCACTATGGAGAACAGTACAGAGGTTCCTTAAAGAACTAAAAATAGAACTACCATATAACCCAGCAATCCCACTCCTGGGCATATACTCTGAGAAAACCATAATTCAAAAAGACACATGCACCCCAATGTTCATTGCAGCACTATTTACAATAGCCAGGACATGGAAACAACCTAAATGTCCATTGACAGATGAATGGATAAAGAAGATGTGGTACATATATACAATGGAATATTACTCAGCTATAAAAAGGAATGAAATTGGGTCATTTGTAGAGATGTGGATGGGCCTAGAGTCTGTCATACAGAGTGAAGTCAGAAAGAAAAACTAGTATCGTATATTAATGCATATATGTGGAATCTAGAAAAATGGAACAGATGAACCTATTTGAAGGGCAGGAATAGAGACACAGACATAGACAATGGACGTGTGGACATGGGTGGGGAGGCATCAGGATGAATTGGGAGATTGGGATTGACGTATATGCACTGCCATATGTAAGAGAGATAGCTAGTGGGAACTTGCTGTAGAGAGCAGGGAGCTCAGCTCGGGGTTCTGTGGTGACCTATATGGGTGGGATGGGGGGGTGAGAAGGAGGTCCAAGAGGGAGGAGATATATGTATACATATAGCTGATTCACTTAATTGTACAGCAGAAACTAACACCACATTGTACAGCAACTATACCCCAATTAAAAAAAAAAATACAGAAATCCAAACGTGCATACACACACACACATGCACACACACACACACACAGACACACACACACAGACACACACACACAGAGTCCTTTTAGCTGAAATGAAAACTAAGCTTTTAGTAAACTTCATTGCTTTGAGGTAGTCACTGAGACAATGTTTTTTAGAATGAAATGGTTGTGGTCATTGTGTGTGGTGGGGATTCCATGGTATTACGAAAAGTGTTACAGAAAAGACTTTGACGGTAAAGTCACTTAATAAAGAAATGTGGAATGATAGAGACTTAGTCCAAAGAGACCTTGTTGTTTTGGGGGTACAAAATTTAGAATGGGACTTATAATGATAATTACTCCTCTGTGATGCAGAGAGAAAGGATTTTCCTTGAAGCCTGAGACAAAAGTGTATGCTTACAGTTTGAGGATAAGAGGCTGCAGACATATTTTTAGGTGTTTCACATGCTTTTCCCCATTTAACTAACATGACAGACTACTGAGGAGTTAACATTCACTGAAAAGACTTTTGAAGAGTTGATATGCCCAGCCCTTTCTAATTCACTGCAATTTGTCTCAGCCACATAGAGTTTCAGCGCAAATGAAAAAAAACTGTTTCCCTTTTCTTTAAATTTCTTTATCTTTGTAAGACTTATTAAGAATTTTATTAGGTGGTAGATACCTTCTCTCATAGACCAATCTAAATACACTGCTACTCTGAAACTTTTTGCTGATATAATTTAGTTCTGTATTCAGAAACTCAATATACACACCAGAATGAGTTTTCTTCTACAATGGAGCTTTGCTCTCACACTGATGTAGGCTATGATTTATTTCTTATCAGTCATGGCAGGGTTGCCAGATACTAACAAAATTTATCAGCATGTTTGTACTCATTAGGTCATTCAAAAGATAATATTAGTCACTTTCTAACCAACAAGTATAAGAGTCAAGGATAAACATGTTGGAGATTTTAAATGGAAAGCCATAGTGAGAATCTGTAAGCTTTGCAAACCTAATCATATTCAAGAGGGAGTATGAAAAAGTACGAAAGAATAGGTAAGCATATTTACAAAACTAGAAGGAAGTTAAAATCCATAAACTGAAATATGTGTGTATATATGTGTACGTATATATATATATATATAATCATAATATGTAAGCTTAAGTTATGAGTAGTGAAACTCAAATTAACATGTTGGATACTGTGGAAAAACATTTAGTCTTTCAGAGTATTTTTCACATTGATGAATTATAGTATTTACTGGTTATGAATCCTAGGAACAACAACAACATAGGCTGAACAAGTATATTTTAAATTTACCAGTGGAGAACATCAGGCACAGAAAACTTCATTGACTTGCAGTCTTACTCTCTTGAATGACAATGAGCCACCTAAGGTGAGCAGATCAGATTCCTCTGATGAGGAATGGCAAAAATAAAAACATGAGTAGAAACTGTTACATTAGACCAAAAATTTAAAGCAATATCTGTAAGGATGATTCTTCAGAATATAAATGAATGATAAATAGGGAGGAAAGACTTTGAGAAAGAATGGAAAATGTGGTACAAGATAGCACTTTAAAATCAATGGTTTGGGGAAGAAATGGACAGGGTTCCCATAGCACCTCCTTTCTATGCTACCTGGAAGACCTCAAAATTCCATAATCATTCCTAACTTTGTTTCCTTATTTGAGAGAGCCTTGTCTCATAGAATCCCATGAGAATTAATATGATAATTAAGTAGCTTTTATTCAGCACACATTCTTACAGATTGTAAATATATAGTAGAAAATAACATTTATTATTGAGAAATCAGTTAATCGATTTATATAGTCATTTATTCATTCATTTTTTCCAAAAGAACTTGTTGAGTACTGTCTATGATGTGCTGTTAGTGTTCCAGGTGCTGAAGATACAAAATAATAATTGAAGCTGCTTTGAATACAAGACCTTAAAATTGCTAAATGGAAATGACTATGATTTAATCTTGAGTTGAATGTGAGAAAGCATTTGTTTAATCTGATAAAGCTATGCATATAGTTTGTATTTATTTTTTAAATCTTTTAATAAAATAGCATGTCATTTAATTTAATTATGTTTCTTCCTTAGAATTTTATTGCATCAGTAGTTAATTAATACGTGTATTAATTGCTTTGGATATTATGGATTTTATTATATCAGTAACTTCAAATTTTATGATGTATTAGAAAAGTCATTAACAGATTTGCAAATATTGTTGTTACTTTAGAAATAATTATTTCTTTTCATTACACCACTGCAAGCTGATTTGTCATCATCATCTGCATTTATTAATGAATGTACATGTAATTGCACTTCGTTAATAAATTAGTTTCTTATGATGTACTTATTTATTATAAAGACTCAAAATTAGGTACTATAGGAAATATAGGAGTTATATAAATATATCATATATACATCATTATATATATAAATATATAATGATCACTTTCATTACATATTTAACCATCAAATTTAATATAATTATGTTATATATTTGGATTTCAAAACCCTTTGCAGCGAAATTTCTTTTGATCTGTTTGCTTGATTTTTATTATTATTTTTCTTTTCCTTCTTATATTTCTTCTATAGTCCCAAATAATAATTTGGGAGGGAGGTGGTTTGTGGTGGAATTTAATTAGAATATCAGCCAATCATAAATGGTGGCTCCTCTACACCCTTCCTCTCACCTTTGGTTTTTTGCAATATCAGAATTTCAGAAAACTATACATGAACTTCATAGTCCCAGCTATGCCATACTTCCCAATTCCCTTAAGTGAATTGCCAATGATACTCTATCTAGGCTTTCCAAAACTGAGCAGATTTCCCTAAGAGAAACAACTCACCCATCACGATTTCCTATTTATAGCACAGTTCCCCTATTTATCCAGCTTAGAATCATCTTTGATCTTTTTTTCTCTTTCCTTTTTTACTCAGTCAGTTTCAGTCATACCTTGGGTTATCTTTGCACCTTAAAAATTCCAGTGAGAGCAAGTTTGGCATTAGTTCTTGCTTAAATTATTTCAGTAACTCTCTAACTGGTTGCCTAGTCACCAATTTCTCCTATCCCAAACCATTACACTTATAGTGGCCTAAAACATAGTCTGATAATATCACCTTCCAGACAAAAAAGCATCATTGCTTCCTCATTAATTAGCAAACTGAAAAGAACATTTTCAGTTTATTATTTATGGTCCTCCTCCATAAGGTCCAACCTACATTCTAGGCATTCCTTTCATCTGTTTGCTGTAGACAAACTTGACTATTTGTATCTTTACCTTCCCAAAACACGCTATGGACATTGATCATGAAAATATTATCTTCTACGAAATTCCCATGCAGGCCCATCTCATCTGAGGCATCTCTCTTCCATTCGCTTCTTGGTATGATTGCTCTTGACTCAATCCTCATAAATACTGTTGTGTCACTGACCTTTTACTATAGTGTGAAATATAGTCATTGTATATTTACCTAAGCACCTGTAACTCTCTTTCTCCTTTATTTCTACAGTTCTCTTTTTAATTCTTTGGTCACCACCAATTTTCTTCCCGTAGTTCCCTTTTCATATGCTTAAACTGGATTTATTTTAGTCAAATTATTCTTAACTCAGTAAGTAACAGATTAAAAATATAAATTTGACTCACCACAGGACACCATTACAGGTTTTGTCTTTCTTTGTTCAATCTAAGAATATGTTGGTAAACTTGTCATGGGAGTAGTGAAACAAGGGTTAAAGCAGACATTGGCCTGACTCCTAACCCAGGATTTGCTCCTACATTACAGGATTAAGCCATTATATGTCAATATTAGAAACATGACAGAGTGCCTAGGGTAGCTCAAAGAGAGTCAGCATTGGGGTCTAAAGTAATAAGGCAGTGGTTTGCTTAAAGAAATCCAAGAGAGTAAGTCCAGGAGGGCATATGAGATAGCTGATCACAAAAGGCAGAACAAGGTATTGTTTTGTGGTTCAGAGGGTAGACACTAGCGATTACATACGGAACTAACACTTTCAAGAATCAGGTATATTAGACAAGTTAGTTGATCATATATCTAGAATGTATACAAAAGTAAAGTTTAGATAAGCATATGGGTTCACAATTTGGAAAGATAAAGATTTTGGACACAGAAACTCAATATCAGAACAATGGACTTCTTGATGATAAATTGTGCATAACCTGAGACTGTTACTTACTGGAAGCTCTCTTCCCAAAGGGTTTATTTATTACAACGACATATTGGATTAGGTCCTAGGAGACCCTAAACATTTCATACTTTTGTCAGAATTGGCTGAGAGATTAGAACAAATCTGAGACCACAAATGGGAGCTCTTGACTGAAGAGAAATAGAAATAAAATAGTGGAGTTAGATAGAGGGTGATAGACTACTTCTGTAGTTCATCTTCTAATTTCCTTCATGCATTTCCCTTTAGGTATCAATAAATACTTGTTCAGTAAATATTATATTATCATCTCTTGCCTTTTGGTTTTCCCTTCTCAGACTCTCTTTAAACCGCTTGGTTTTTATGCATTTTTGCCTTCAAAATTTTATTTTTTCTTTGCATTTATAAAAATTGTTTTAAATTAGTATAAGTGACAGGCTTTCCTGGTCACTAGAAAACTAGAAACAGATTGTTTACTGAGAGAAGGGTATCAAAAGAATTTCCTCACAGATGCACATGTGTCTTACGGCTATGAATTTCAGTTGAGAACCAGGAGACCCCAACGTTTATACATACTTCCTTAGGAATAAGTGTATCAATGACAGCATTAGTTTTTTTTGGAGGTGACAAAACATTAAGGATAAGAGATTTCTATTATGGTGAGACTGCTGTTTTTCTCAGCCTTAGCAGAACTCTATCTTTGAGGAAGATGTCATTGACAGCTTTGATTCCAGCCAGAGAATCAAGAGGCAAGATAAAGTAGTGTCCAGATATGCTACAGCTGCTCTTGCCCTGTGGAGCCACCATGTGTCCACCAGATACTATGTATTTGGCCAAATAAATTGGAAATTTAAAGCAGGTATATGGGCTATCCAAAAAAAAAAAAAGTAAATGTCACCAATATCGTGATATGGTCCCAACAGAATTTTTAACATGCATATATACACACAAACACACACAACACACACACACACAAGGTTCTGTATACACAAACATGGTTCTGTCTGATTTTAAGCTCTATACTCTGTTTTTTTTTTGTTTGTTTTTTGTTTTTTAATTAATTAATTAATTTATTTATTTTGGCTGTGTTGGGTCTTCGTTTCTGTGCGAGGGCTTTCTCTAGTTGCGGTGAGCGGGGGCCACTCTTCATCGCGGTGCGCGGGCCTCTCACTATCGCGGCCTCTCTTGTTGCGGAGCACAGGCTCCAGACACGCAGGCTCAGCAGTTGTGGCTCACGGGCCTAGTTGCTCCGCGGCATGCGGGATCTTCCCAGCCCAGGGCTCGAACCCGTGTCCCCTGCATTAGCAGGCAGACTCCCAACCACTGCGCCACCAGGGAAGCCCTATACTCTGTTTTTTGAATCTAGTAAAAGTGCACAATGCTGTGGAATATGTATATATATATATACATGTGTATATATATATATATATATATACATATATACATATATACACACATATATATATATTCTGGGTTGGAAAAATTTTAAATGTTGTGATTAGAATGGAACACATTTTCAATATAAATTATACTGACATCAGAATTAGTTTAGAAAATTGATTACATATCATATTACTTACAAAAAGAGCATTCTTATTCGTTTGTGATTTATTTCTTTGCTTAGTAGAAATTATTGGTTGCATTTAACTGTGTACATTTTGTTTTAGGTAGTGCTTCTCAAGTATAAATATTGTGACAGAAACCACATGGTCCACAAAGACTAAAATATTTGCTATCTGGTCCTTAACAGAAAACAGTTTTCAATCTTTGCTCTAAAGAGGTCAATATGGGAAGTAAAATTTTGTAAACTAGGATTTATGAACATATACAATTCTCTTAAACAACTTAGGAAAATCTTAATTATCTTGCAGTAATAGGCTTGACTTGAGTATGTATACTGCAGAATTGGTTATAAAATTTACAGGGTGAATTTAAAAAAAATATACTACCCTGGAGAACACATATAATTCAAATGCAGTGTACTTTATGGCAGGAAAACTGGGATTCAAAAATGAAATGTTTGACCTTGGTTAAGCTAATGTTTGTCTTTATAGACATATGAAGATATTTTTACTAAGAAATTTAACTCTAAGTGAAACTTGTCTTGCTCTATGAATCTTGCAAATTGGTGTAGAATTTAGAAACATGAACAGAAGATTAAAATATGTATTGTCAGTTGATGGACACTATGATTAGGGTATAAAAAAAGTGCTATGTGAGCAAAAGAAAGTGTTGTTAGTTTCCACTAAAGGAGTTGAGGTTACACAAGTGAGTACTTTATGCAAGAGATTTCTAGAGAAGAACTGTTAAATTTTTTTTAGACTTTAGCATAGATAAGCCCATTTAAATAATATATAACCCAAGCATTAGTCACCTATACCTCCTTGCAGCCACCCTCAATTAAGAGCACCTGATATCCACTGAGTGTTTTCTCAGATCCATTCCCCAATAGTTCACCTGGAAGTCAATCCTGATGTTCGCACTCCTCTATGCTTCTCCCAACTCTGACATTGTCCACTTCTCATTTTCCGGCTGGTAATTCTCTCTCTCCATGCAACACTGCTATTTCCCTATAGACAATTTATATATGTAGCTAAAGAAAAAATAACAACAACAACAAAAATTGGAGGAGAGCAGGAATTAACTTTGTATAATAGATAACCTATATAACTTATAACTTATAACTCATAACTAACCTATAATTTAGGCAACCATCACACACACAAAGCTAGCTCTTAGAAAAATATTTGCAGGTTTTGCAGGCATAGTTTCATGAAAGGTGCTGAGTGAAATTTAAACGATTTCAGTGGAAGCAGGGGTAAAAGCCTGTCTGACACGGGTTGAAAAAAAACTGAATTTAAGGAAGAGGAGGAAAGGAATATATTTAACTATTTTGAGGATTTTTTTCTGTTAAGGGGAGTGGGAATGAATAGTAGCTTATCACAGACTGGAAATATTATTTAAACAATTTATTAACTTGATTAATTTCTATCTCCAGTAAATGGAAATTTCACAAGGGAAAGAAGTCAATGTGTTTTCTTCACCACCATAGTCTCAGTGCCCAGTATAGAAAATTCATGACACCATGTAAGTGACTGAAAAATATTTGTTAAATGAGTGAATAAATTAATCATTTAAGATACTTCTGAAACAATTACAATGTAGTTTGATCAATAAAGCCTCAGACAGACACAAAATACCCCAGTATTCTGCACTGTAAAAATATATTTCTTTGTATATTCATACTTACTTTCTGCTCAAAATATTAAATTTTTATGCTTTTTGCTGTTGCTGTTAAACAAAGATTAATATTTCTTTATGAAGAGGATACTTCTCTGCAGCAATTCTCACCTAATAATTATGTTATATATTGCACAGAGAATTGAAAAATGTTTATATTTGGTCTGAGTATAATATTGGCTTTGGTTATTATTTTTCTTTTTCTTCCCTTCAGTTTAAACTTTACCAATAAAAGGAAAAGGTCATCATAACCAAAATAATATTTTCTTTTAGCAGTTTTATACATTTAGGGCTCAACCTTAATTACATTTTACTGCTCTACTGAGCTTGCTTTTGGCAAGGCACAATGTACCTCTGACATTAGAAGCTGTACACCAATATATCAAATGACTTTTTTTAGAGAAACAAAGAGCAGAATTATATTGAAAATTAGAAGCCAAGGAGTTTAATCAAACAAAATATTCCTGGTTTCTACACCAGACCATGTTTATGAAAGTTTTCAAAAACTCAAAAAAATAAATAAAAATAACCAACTTTTTTTCTGTTCCGTAGGCTCAGTACTCTGAACTGAAAACCACCACCCACTTCTAATAAAATCTGCTTAGTGATATTTCTCATAGCCTACCCCTGCTGCCAAGTATAAATTACCATGTATATAATTGACTTGGAAAAAAAGATAATAATAAATTCTCTGAAAATATTATGTTTTGTTGTTGCTATTATTGGTGAACAACTGTAACGTTTATAAAATCTGGGAGAATTGAGCATTTTCAATTTTCAGCGTTAAGTTTTACCTTCCTATTTTAACAATGATTGGGAGTGGTTTTTACTTTTTTTCACTGTTCTTTATTACTTGCATCATCTAGACACATGTACATTATTTCTAACATTTCATTAAATATGTAGTACACATGAAGCATAGAGGAAAGCAAAGAGATACCACAATGGTAGTTGGTCCAGTGCTGAGCACGATGTTAGGAATACTCAGAGAGAGCTCATCTATTCCCACCAAGAGAATTTAGATCTCTTGCTTTTTTTTGAAGAGATGTGTCTAAAAGTACTATTTGGAATGTAATGTAATTGGCTGCTCATGTTCTCAGATAAGAATCATTTTTGTTAATAGTTTGGTCACTAATGATTTTGTGGAAATGCATGAGGGAGGCAGGATAATACCTTCTTCAAAAAAGTTCCAAGTGTAGCAGTTGAGCTGCTTCAGTGTAGTAACAAGTTTTTGGTGTTTTCTGGTTTGGTAGGTACAGCCAATACCTCAAAATTCTCTTCCCTTTACTTTTCCTCTTTCTGTATCATTATAATTTTTAAATATGATTCTTATTAACCGATATGGCCCAGATTTACTAATAATTTCTTTGTAATTCAGTCTGGTAATTTTTGTCTTTTAGTTGGAGAGTTTAGTCCATTTACAATTTGTGATTAGAAAATGGTTTGAATTTGTTTCCAAAATCTTATTTAGTGCTTCCTATTTGATCTGTCTAACCTGCAGCTTGACCCATTTTTTAAATTTGTAATTTCAAATATATACATATATAGTTTCTTTTTCATTAAAAAAAAATTGTTTGATTCCTGTTCCAGGTTGGGTCTTCAAGAAGTGAATACTACTGAGATAGACTTTAAGTATTTTAGATGTTAATTAAGTATCATCATCTGTGAAAGAAAGGGGAAGGAAGCAGAACTGGGCAGAGGAAGAAATGAAACTGCCATAGGTTTGTCAAAGATTCAGCCAACCTTCCTGGGGAACTTTGGAGCAAGTGCTGCCTGACAGAGTAATCTACATGGACCTGCAATGCTGAGGCTTTATACCCCGACTTTGCTCAGTCTGCAGCCTCAGGTTAACTGTGGAAGAATGCAACTTCAGGGGAAGGGCCTCTCTGCAGCTGACCAGACCCCAGCTCGAGGCTGTCTGCTGATGTCATTCCCCACTGCTGGGCAGTGAATCCTTTCTTCAAAGAGGATCTCAGCACCTCATATCTGTATGCTTGTTCCTTTATTATGCATTTTTAAAATTTAAAAAATCATATTCTATATCTATATATTTCAATATTTCCATTTTCATAGTTTTGATTCTGCAATTTGTTTTCCCTTGTAAATTTAAGAATTATTTTCATTATTAATTCATATTTTTTGAAGCTTCACCTAAGATACCGTTTTGAAGACTGGGCTTCAAGTATAATTATCTAAAAAGGATAAAAAAAAAAAGGGTGTTTTCTTCTTCCAAGGCCCTTGAAGTTAAAACCAGTTTATGACTTCTTAGTTTTGTTTCTGGGGTCTTTTGTGAGGAAGTGGTGGACATACAGGTAAAGTGGATCAAGACCCTACCCATTATTTTTAGCATCGCCCAGAGAAATAAGACCCAGTCTAGTGTCTATTTCCACAGTATCTTCTCATGAGGCAGCTTTTTTCCCATTCACACCTATAGAGTGCTTGCACTATAGGGGTCCTGATCTCCAGCTGTGTTGCTCACACTTCTCAGGTCTAGACTTTCTCGATCACAAAAGTTTCTCTGGGGCTTCCCTGGTGGCACAGTGGTTGAGAATCTGCCTGCCAATGCAGGGGACACGGGTTCGAGCCCTGGTCTGGGAAGATCCCACATGCTCCGGAGCAACTGGGCCCGTGGGCCACAGCTACTGAGCCTGCGCGTCTGGAGTCTGTGCTCCGCAACAAGAGAGGCCGCGAGAGTGAGAGGCTCGCGCACCGCGATGAAGAGTGGGCCCCGCTTGCCGCAGCTAGAGAAAGCCCTCGCACAGAAACGAGGACCCAACAGAGCCAAAAAATAAATAAATAAATAAATAATTTTAAAAAAGAAAAGTTTCTCTGATCTTTTATCTTCATTATACATACAAAGTCAGGCTTTGTATAATGCTCTTGTATTTTTCAACTGCATACAGCATCCTCCTTTAATATAATATTACTAATCTTATGAAGTATTCACTGAAGAATTTAAAATATTTGTATCTTGAACAAAATATAGGTTCAAGAATAAAAATGCCAATATGCTTTGTCTGCACCAATCTGTGCCCTTGTAGCCAAGATTATGACAAAAATTAACATTTGTAGGATGGATGTCTAGCTTTAGAATTTCGTTGTTTCAATGACTCTTTACCCCTTCACAGCATGATCTGAGTTCTAGAAAAATTAACTTTAAAAAGTAAATATCTTGATCCTAAATTTTCATAGAATATTTGCAATTTTTATTATGATGTTGTTTTATTTATTTTACAACAGTGAGAATATTGTAGATTAAAAGTTTAAAATCCTGCCTTAGTCAGTTGTGGGCTGTGTGGCCCATTCAAGTTGCTTACCTCTCTAAGCCTCAATTTCCTCATCTATAAAAAAAATGCCTATCACCTCTTATTATTCAGCTTCAAAAATGGTAGGAAAGTCAGGTATAAAAAAAAAAAAAACTTTATGGAGGAAGCCATGTGCAGTTTTGCAGCAAGAAACTGAATTCGGAAAATATAAGAAGATCATAGCCATAGGTTTAGTAAATCAGAACAAGTTTCCACTCACTCATATGTCTTTTGGGGCAGACAAAGCTTTCGCAAGATACAGATTTCAACCCTCCTTTAAGTTTCCTCCTTTAAGAAAACTTATTTTCCCTAGAATGCTATCAGAATTTTACATATTAGCGATAACTGACATAATAGGGACACATAAATAATTTATCTTTTTTGTTCCTAATCATGTGATAGGGAAAAAAATGTAGTTATGAGCAGTTAAATCAATCTATTAGAATATATTGTTAAAATTTTTATTCAGTTTTATGTTTTATATTTTGATGTTTATATCCTAATTTGTATAGTCCTCAACTTGGGTTTATTTATCAGGCAAATAAAATACATAAACGTTGCAAGTATGTATTATTCTCATAAATAATAATATCTTTGTAAGTTACAAGTTAGTTTATTATTAAGCTAATATGACTTAGCTTAATGACTAACAGGTGTCTACAAATATCAACGATAATAAACTGATGGATAGAGAATAATCTAACCTCTAACTTCCCTTTGGAATAACAATAACTTATTAAGCTTAAGTTTTACATTAATAGATTCACATCTGCAGATGGTCTGAGACGGCAATTATCTGTTGAATGGCAATATCATTTTACTGCCACTATTATTAGGAACAATAATAAACATGGTTAGTTTTGAAAGCTTTGATTTTTCTTTTTAAATCCCCCTCGCCCCCAACACACCCAAAAACAAACCTTAGGGAAAATATCCTGTTTTTGTGGCTTCTAATTATACCTGCAATTAAAATAAAGAATGCCTTTTGTTTAAACACTAGAGATCTCATTCATTTATAAGTAAGAAAACAATGGTTTCTTGTTTTACCATCATCTGCATTATGGTTACCACACAAATGGATAAGCCTTTGATGTTAATAAATATAAATGTGCTAGACATTATATATTTAAAACAAAAGTGGAATAGACACTTATACTCTTCTAGGAATCCCCCCAAGTTCAGTAAAAGCTAATTTCTCTGTCAGGTATCTACTAAAAAAAGAGGAATAAATCAATATTGGAAAATAAATGCTCCCAATTCAGTGTTAAATGAGAAATCAAGGCAGAGATAAGCCTGCTTAAACTAGCATTTTGTAAGAAATTTTGCCTTCCCTAGTTTTGCTTACTCTGAATAATCGATTTTATTTTACAAGGATGATGTGGACTTTATCCAGCCCAAGAATCGCTCTGAAAGTAACTTTTAACTTGGAATTTTATGGATTGGAAAGAGAAATATATTTATTACCTATGAGACTTTTGAAAAATTACTATCTCCCTTACTCTTAATTCCATCTTCTGCAAGTTATTCAAAATAACATAGTAAAGTGTTTGTATGGTTTCTGGAAAATTTTGAGATCGATAAGTCAATTATAATTATTAACACTATCATATTATACAATATAATATAATAATAACATAGAATTATAAGCATGAATACTATTACCTTACCTTAATACAAACTTAGAAGAATTTCTTTTGGTGCTCTAGTACTTATGTTTTGGAATTAAACTTCTTGGACTTCTTCCTTAAGTTGCTTGTACAAATCCTCTGTGTGTGTAGCTAAGAGAATAATTTCTTTTCTCACCAGGTTTAGGTTTTTACCAGTTATTTTTCTTTTGTTATCCAAGTTTAAATGAACCTCTTCTAAGTGTCATGTAGTAATCTTTTCTCTCTACTCTTAGATATTAGCCAGACTATCATTTTCTTTTTCAAGGCTTTCTCTACATTTTCATTATGTTCATAGTTTTTGGTATAAACTCAAAGTTATTTCAAAATGTGCTTTTAAACCATACTATCACTACTGGAGACTGATTTTTCCTTCAATATTCTTTTCAAAATATGAACTGCTAATTTCCCATCAGTCCAGGAAAGGGTTTTCCCTTTTAAATGAGGTGTCAGAGCTCAGACTGGCTCAAATCTGATCCCACCACACTTTGTCTCCAGGATTCTTATTCTGCTGGAGCCAAGGAATGTTAAATTTCCTTTTACAAGAGGAAGCTTTTCTAATTGAAGATAAACTGAAACCATATCCCTTGTTGTGAAGAAAGAGCGTGCAAACTGCTTCATATATTACAGGGAAAAAAAATGTACTCAGAGTGTACAGAGAGTGTACTTTTTTATCAGGTAATGCAGCTAGAAATAATGATGTGTTTTGAATAAATAACACGTTCTAGGTAGGGAATTATAAACTTCAGAGACATTATTTCTTATAATACTTTCAAGTAGCCTTCAAGGTAAATAAAACACACATTCTTTCCATAATACAGCGTAGGGGGACTTCATTCCAAGTATACTGAATGCTAAATTTACACTTATTCTTACATACTTTATTAGTAGGAGAACGCCTTAGTCCCCCACTCAGCACCTAATTATACTTATTTTAGCTTTTTAAAATTTATCCTGTTTCCTAAAAACCAGAAACATCAAGTCAGAAGAGTTTGAGAGAGCTGAGAGTTATTAGATATTTCTAGCTGACCTACCAGTGAGTTCAAGAAAGGATACAAGGAAAAAGCATATCTAAAATAAGTTCACAAGAACAGAAAATAAATTGCAATCTCAAGTTATTTAGTGAAGGTGAAGGCAGGCATTCAATAGTAATACATACCATCACATAATAATGATAGCTAACAAGAAGCATTTAATGCTTATTATTCTTATTTTTTGGCACCATGCTTACTTAGTGCTTCAACTACAGTATCACAATTTGTGCAAACAACTTTTGAGGTACCTAATATTATTGTGCCCTTTTACAAATGAGAAAATTAAGACTTAGAGAAATCAAATACATTTTCCAAGGTCACAGTAGGCATTCACAAAGTGATAAATCTTATTATCACTGATATTATTAATTTAATAATTTCAAGGAAAATGTAAAATGTTACAGATGTTCACAATCAGAACTGAATAATTCTGCTAAAGCGATGGAAGAGAGGGAGATTTACGCAGGAGGTGGCTTTTGAGTCAGATCCTGAAGCATGGGAAGACTTTGGAAACGTAACTAAACAGGGGTAAGGAGTGAGAAAATCTCAGCCAGAGAAAGTTGGAATGTGACATTCAATTCCACATCCAATGACTGTGATTCCCAAAGCTAATCCTCCAAAAGTTTAATTTAAAAAAATAACCTTATAAAAAAGAAGATTCCAGGGAGGAAAAATAAAAACAATAAATGTTTCTCACCTGCATTATTTGAATTCCCTTTTTTACTACTCTGCTTTAGAATAAAATAAAATTATCTTCATTATATAGTACAGCATTATAATAATTCTGGCATTCAGGACTTCCCAATGCATTTTGTTATGGATATCAAGAGACTGAAATTAGAACTGTTTAGACTTTTTTAATGATTTATATGGAAAATTAGACACCAGTTGAGGAGCATTTCATGAAATATTCAGAATGTTTCCTAAAAATAAGAAAGCTATAATATATACATTTGAATCATTTGACACAAAAAAGTGGTCTTACTTAAAGAATCACTCTCATATTCAATCTCCACTCCTCCTCTTGTCCATCTATACACTGCCTTGGGACTTAAAAACCCTGAAATGAAATGAAATGGGGTGTGGTAGGGTTTTTGTCTGCCCTGCTGTCAAAAGATGGGAAGAAGGACTGCCAATTCAGAGTCTCTGGTGAGTGTGGGGTGGAGTGGAATGAGAACAGATGTTTCTAGTTTAATTGGTACTATTAATCAATAGTTTATCAATTGTTGCTGCTGATCTGGCCATCATCTAGCCACCCAGGCCTGTTTCATTGTACCATCAAAATATCAGCTGTCTCATGGGTGTATCTCCTACAGAGTCTTCAAAGGGCTATCATTGTACTATGTCTTCATATGAGAAATACAGTACAAGTCCTACCTCTTTCACTTAGTAGTACACTTTCAGTATTATCCCCGTAGCCTCTTGCTACTGAAGGCCCCTTTTGGCAGATATTTCTCTAGGTGAAGAATGGCAAGAGTACTCAAGTATAGCTATCTTCCATTTGGTTCATTTTTAATCCTTGGGTAACTAACTTATCCTTGTTACTCTAAACGGTGGGAGTTCAGACTGTTCATCTACCACCTTATCTCTATTCTCACCATCTCTCTTCAATTCTCTTTTCTTTGCTCAGGGAAGCACACAGCAGATCAACAGATGTGCTTTCTAGAAACTGTCCAACCAGAGAATGAAATGTGAAGTCGTCCAGATTGTTACAGATACTTAGAGCCTCATTCACTTGGATTTGAGTGGGGGGAAAAGAAGTGCCACCTTGTTTATCACACTGAAAATTCACAGACCATGAGGTTTTCTTCTTTCTTCCATTAGCCAGTCATATACAACAGGTTTCTGGTATGTGTGTATACCAGAGGAGGTAGGAGGAGTGTTGGGGAATCTTTTGGTGATACTTAGGTACAAGTCCTCTGCCTAGAGTCAAATATAATCTCCAGGACACTCAATATTTATCACAAGGGGCTCAGTGATCTGAGATTCAGGACCTGACTCAAGAAATAGAGCAGATTAGTTGACTTTTAGTATTATTACAAGGCCTACTAGCAGAAACATGGTTAGGGCCCAGGAAACCATCAACTAAGAAGTGATAAAATTGACGAGGTATGCAATACCAGACTCTGGCTGGTTGTATCTGATTTTGAAATGTCAAATCTATGTTCCCATTATTGACTTGTTCATCATTTCTTCAGGAATTGAGTATCTGTAGATAAAAAGAGGCATTTCTACTTTTCTTTGGTCTAGCTCCCAGCCGAAGTTTTACCGTAAAAATGGTAAGTGAGCTTCCTTTCTGACCTGGACATTATTATAGGTAATCTGTAAATAAAATACACATTATTTGTATTTCTAATACATGTGTGGTTTTAAATGCTTGCATAAGTACAGGTGGTTTAACTCAAATTAAGATTTATCTATAATTGTAGGAGAATGTTTCAAGTCTTCTCTCCAATACTGTCTTCTCAGAGTCTTGACTGATCACTCCACTTCAGTTTCTCTTTTTTCATCTTACTTCTTTCCTGCATCATACGGGTCAACATCCATATTGTATTTATTTATTTACTTACTGATTCATTGCCTTTCTCCTCTAATTAAAATGTAAACACTTTGTGGACAAACCAATACCAGATCTAACTTATGCAGTATGATATACCCGCTACCCAGGACAGTCACTCACACATGGCTGCTGTTCATTTAATATCTGTTAAATAAAAGATTATAAGAAGAAATAAATTGACAAAGGCTGCATACTGGATTGTTAAGACTGCTAGGAAAACCAAGAGTGTTATTCGGTCAAATAGGAACTCAATAAAAACTCAATAGATATTGATTTAGTCCCTTATTTCATCTCCCAATCTTACTAAACAGTCAGTATTCTGAGAATTTATGTAGGTTGAATGATGGGGAGTGGGAATGACTGGGTGTTCTCTGCAGCTGTCTGCTGATTTCTCTTTTCCCTTGCATTCTCCCACATCATGTCTGTACTTTGCTCAAAACTCAATCAAAAAGATTTTCAATTTCTCCCATACTTCAGTCATATCTGGTAATGGAGCTCAAGATGTATCTTTTTATTTATTTATCTATGTTTGCAGTTTCTATTGAGGTGAATGAGTCAATCTTGTGTTCTTCTGTGGGGGAAGGGTGTATTGACTGGCCATTCATATTTTCAGTGGCTAACCTTACAAGGAAAGAAAATGCAGTTTATTTTTTACTGGGGGAAGAGAATAAATGAGTGAATATATTTTCATCATGTATATTTTTTAATGTATTGTCTACTTAACTATTTTAAAAATGCAAGTGTTTCTTAATTGAAAAAAATTGGAATCTCTCACTCTAAAATATGAAAATAAAAAACATATAATAAAAGTATGAAAACATATTGAGAAATCACCTCTAATCCTCCTTCCCTAAAAGACCACTTTCTTTCTTTTTGCTTAATTTTTTTCTAATCTTTACTCATACATATGCATATTTTCTTTATAGTTATAATCACTAATTACACATACATATGTATCTTGCTTTCTAAAAAAAAATACTATTGCTTAAATATTTTTCCATATAGACACATGCATTACAATGAAAGTTACTAATAACTATTCCAGATGCATTTCTATATTTCTAACTAGTTGTTTCTATATTATTGAATCTGGTTGACTTAAAGGAATGATGGATTTTTCTAGTCTTTGGATTATTCCAAATGATAAGTGCCTATAAGCAGAATCCAATGGTCAAAGACAAGGATCAAAAATTTAGCTCAACTAACTTTGTAAATATTCCAGTGTTGTTTATTTTTTTTTATTTTTTAACAACTCTGAACCTGTAATATAGTCTATTTGTTAATTATTTCAAGTAACATAATTATTTGCATCTTTCTAAACCATAATGACCTATTATTTTTAGTAAAAGCAAAGGAGTTTTAATATATTCTTTCTATTTTAAGACATAATACATGGCTGTTTTACTTCCACCAAAAGAAAAGGATTGGATATGACATAAGATATCCTCCAAAATTTTAGTTATCTACTTAATGGGACTTCGGGGGGGACTAAAATAGTTTATTATAGTTTTACAATAAAGCAAAACAGGGAGAAAACCCCCAAAGAAGTAATTTTATGTATTTAAATGATTTTCAAATCTATCCTTATGGATGAAATAATTTAAATTTATCCAAATTATGAAACTAGAATGTATATTATTTGAAGATTAAAATAAAGAAAATTTGTCTGTGATAAATTTTAAAATATCCACTAATAAGAATATCAATCTAACAATCCAACTTCATGATAGTTAGACAAAAAACAAAACCAATAAAAAAGGGATATTTTACTTGTCAAGTCTTCTCTGGCATATATATTTGATTTGATCAATTAAAGATATTTTACCATGAGAAAGTAAGTAATGCTTTCTTGATTCTTATGGGTTTCACACATAGGAGCCAAAAAGCTTAACATTCAATCTGTCACTATGAAATTGATGAAACATATTCTTGCTCACAGTGTTTACCCAAGTTCTTCCTCACAGTTAGATCGTTTTAAATCTTCCCTCCGTCATAGAGCAAGAAGCAGGAGAAATCAGCAGAAAATTATTGTTGTTCAATATCCTCTCCAAAGAAGCATTTTTATTATTATTTCTCTACCTCAAGGGAATAGTAAATTTATATTTACAGGAATTTATAGATAAAGAAAGAAAAATTTAGTGAAATTAAATAAATTTGGCCTAGGTCAAAAAGCATACTGTTAACAGAGCAAAAAATAGTAAGTTACTAGCTTTTATGGCTTTATTCATTTGACAAATATATCATTATTAATGATGTCTTACTAAATTGAAAATTTACTCATTATAGAGTTTTAGTGAAGTTAAACTTTACAGGTATCTGTAAATTCCATTTTAATTTTTAAGAAAAACTTAAATCTTATGTGAAATGATTAAGAAACAGCAGTAGAAACAACCAAATATTTTCATAAATCTGACTTTCAAATCTATCAGTAAAATATTCTATATCAAATTGCTTATAACCTCTTTGACATGGAGTAAGACTGCTTTCCTATATCTCATGCTTTCCTATATCTTTAGAAAAATAGATAACTTAATTCTCAAGATCTATAAGAAGGAGGAAAGCCATTAAAGTAATGGTAATTAGATGTTTCAAATCTGGAGAATAGCCTTCATAAATGCTCTTGTTTGGTACAAAGAACAATTGACCCCATCCCAGCTTCTGTCATGTCTCCCTTTGTATAAGGAAACATGTTTCAAGAATCATTTCTGAATTGTAAAAAAAAAAAAATAGTAAAGCTATCATTGGAATATTCTGAGAAAAATTTCTTGTCTGGAACCATAATGAGGAGAAAAAGAATGAATATTGGACTCAGATGGAAGTCTACTACTTACTATATCATATTGATAAGTGAATTAATCCAGTGCCTCTCAAAATATGGGCCAAGATCACCTATATTAGTATAATCTGTGATATGTGTTAAAATTCAGTTTCTTCTCTGTGTCCCACAACAGGCCTACAGGATCAGAATTCCTTGGGATGAGTTCTCTGATATAATGTGCATGTCTGCAAGCATTCAGGTGATCCTTATGAAGTGTCCTTATTTTAGACTCAGAAATGAAGCCTACTTACAGATTTGTTAGGAGAACAAAATAGTTTCGGTAAAGTGATTAGTAGTGAACAAGTCCACAATAATTTAAATATTATCTCCTTACTATTTTCTCCTTGATGGAGATTTTGTTATATATATGTTTTCCTTGCTCCTTTTCAGTCATGCAGTAACTTTGGAGCATTTCTCTGCTCAATTATCTGGGTTCACGTACAATGTTTTCCACATGTAACCATGTCAGTGTAAGTCTAGAGGGCAGAATTGACTGTAAGATAATTGCACTCATTCTTCCTAATTCACAAGAGAATGGTTCAATCACTTTATTAGACAAACATTTGACGGACACATGGCAAAATTACATCAATGTAGAACAACAGTCTAGTAGTTTAAACTCTACTGTTACTGGTTGGCCCAAACAAGCAATTCTCCACTGGATCAGATTATAATTTGGAAAAATAACCAGTCAAGTTGGATTGGAAAGAGAGATTGTAAAGTTAGAAGGAAGAAGTATGATGTGTATTTCTTCCTACTTGTTTTTCTGAGGATACAAGTTCTACTTTGGAAGGAGACTGTAAGATCATGTTCAACTGTGTCCATTAATTCCTCTCTGGTCACAAATTCTCTAACCACACCTCATTACTTCTAGGGTCTCCAGTATGCCCCCAAACTGTTTTGCTTTTGCCTGATTGATCTCTTTGCATCAGACAAAATCTGCCATCTGTGAGCCTGGGAAAATCCTATTTATTCCTCAATATATTTTAGGAATCACCTACAAAAAAATGCCTTTCCCATCATTCCCAAATTTAGAACTAACCATGTCTTCCTCTCTGACAACATCTTATATGCCTACATTATATTAACCATGTCTTTTATTTTCTGTATTCTGATGTTTTGACATCTGGTGCCTTGCAGACCTTGGAGGGACTGCCCCTCCCAGGGTAAGCCAGTTCCTAGAGACAGCAAACAACTTGCCTGCAAGCACATTTTTCAGATACAAATCAACCAATCCAGAGGCTCTTGCACTCTGCGCCGCTATTTTCCTGCCCGAATTTCCTCAAGGACAGCTACCAGACAATTAGAGACAGCCCCTAAACCCCACAGCCTGCTGAAACCACTTAGATTAGCCAATCCTAAGCCTCTCTACCTGCTGTTCTTCTTGTAGAAACCACAATAAAGGTTTTGTCCACAGTTCTCCCCTTTCCCTCTGCCTCCTGACTCAACTTAGGGCTTCCCTGTGTGGCCCCTTTTTTGGAAACTGTGAATAATAAACTTTCAATGGCAATAGTCTTCTGATCTGTGGGCCTTACTATACCTCAAATTTCTATTAATACATTATATTTAAAACAGAAAATTCACAGAGTTGGTACTTATCTTGCTGAATGAATCCAAAGCCTCTGATTCAGGGTTTACCTAAAGTTTAATACATCCTCACTTGGATAGTCATTCTTAAAACCATATTTCTCCCTTTTGACATCTAGAGACCTTGAGTAATATTTGTTTACATTCTATTCTTTGATTATTTTCCTGTATACCCTCTGGTGTTTTGCTACTAAGAGGGTTATCTGGGAACCAGCAGCACCCCATCTTCTGAGAGCTTATTGAAAATATAGAATATCAGGCTCTGAATCAAAATTAACATTTTAACAAGATACCAGGTAATTCAAATGCACACTAAATTTTGATCAGTGCTGATTTGGGATTGCAATTCCTTTACCCTAGTCTTTTCAACTAGGATTACCTGAGGTGTTGAAACTACATTGTACTTAAAAAGTTGAAGACTTTCCTTCTCTAGCTCTACATAAACAATTACTGTTGGCTGAATCTGGGTATCTTTATCTTTTTTCATGTTTCTTTTTTCCCACAGTTTCTGTTTGATTTCAAGATCAATCAATCTTTTGATTAATCCTACATTCCCATGAGTTTCAGAGATTTCCTTCAGAAAACCCAAGACATATTTTTTTTCCTCACACATAAAATTATAAAGCCTTTTACCTTTTTATTGTGCTTTTATTCTGCTTCTGGATAAATTGGATTACTACAGTCAGAATATTCTAAGTGTATACTCTGTCAATTTTATTATTTATCCTTGGAACTGTGAAGATCTAGAAAACTTATTTTATCTCGCCACAAGGTAATAAACCATGGCAGATGCAGACCATTATTTTGTTTGTTTGTTCAGTGATGAACTGTGTTACTTCTCTGCAGAATAATCCATGATCTTGCTCTGATCATTCACAATTGTGATTCAAATTCAAATAAATATAGTATCTCCAGTTCAACCTAAGAACACAGGTACTATTCCTAAGATATTGTGGCAAAGTCACAGAAGTTCTCGAAGGTTAGCTGCTCCATATATCAACAATTCCAAACTTTCTAGGTACGATGTATTTAGAGGTAACTGGCTTGTTAAAAGTAGAGATTAGAGAATCTGCCTTAAAGATGGGTGTGCATGAGAAATGTACTTTTTATTCCCTAAGACTTTACAGTTATTTGGGGATATTTTGAGTGATTGATGATAGTGATTAATAAAAAAGCTGCACTGCAGAGCAAGTTGTTTGTTATTGCTTGAAATTTGTGTGCATATAAAAGTGGAAAGGGCTTCAGGGACATGCATAAAAATTATTATGGAAACATATTAAGAGTTTGTTGAAGTTAAGTGAAGAGGTCAAGAGAATGACAAGAGGAACAGGTATGGAGATCAATTACCTGCTGCCTGGTAGTACTTATCCAAAAGCCCAAATAGCACATAATCTTTTTCTTTCTATTTTGTAGTGAATTTAGATTGATTTATTTAGAACATTGTGATTTGTAAATTCAAGTTCCAAACAGGCTTGTCCTGGTCTTCATAACAAATTCAGTGCTACATTTTCACTAGCTATAGTCATGCTGTTAAAGGTTTAAACTCTACAGAAGTCTTACAGAGAAGAAAACTTATTTTTTTCTTGGGGGAATTTCCCACCAAAGTCTATTTGCATATTCCTTTAGTTATTCAAACTTCCTGAAATTGGGAATGAGACTAGAATAATTATTAATATTATGAATTCAGGAATAGTAGAATACCCATTCATTACTCGAACCTATAAAGCAAATAACTACACAAGAGAAAGCAATTAGTTATTAATGGGGAGAATTTGTTTCTAGTCCCCAGTGTAGAAGCCAAGTGTATACAGCTAACAACCTGGAATAATTTTTGCCTAGTTTGTCTAGGCCCAAATGACATAGAATAAAAGCAAATTGAGGTCCATTTTTAAAAACTTCAAACTGATCTGTTCATTAACTCATATTTAGCATTCTCACTCGAAGAAAGCCTTTCCAGGAACACCTGTCATTAAGAGTCAGAATAGAGCCTCACCAGCTACTTGCCAGCACTACCAGAAGGCATGGAAGGAAAGAGAACAGTCCAGCACACTTACCACGCCTGTCTCCTTAGTTAGAGAACAAAGCGTCTACCTCACCAGTGAATTCCTTTGTAGGTTTCACCCACTAACATAACATCTAAACTTCTCAATTCTGGGAAACACAGGAAAAGGGAGAGAAAAGAATATCTTCAGCCATTGCTGAAAAGTTCTAATGTTTATGCCATATTTAAAGTAATCCATAGAAAGTTTCAGTATATTTTTGCAGATATGGAGTAATTAGTATTCTCCATTACACTTATGGGAAAAAACATATAAAACATTGGCAGTTCTTCTGCTTGCTCATGTATTTAGTTAATAAACTTAACATCATTGTGAAATGCATCTCACTGGTTTCCCATCCAATTTGTTTATTTTTCTGACAGAGAAAACTGAAGAAGTTTCTACACGTTTTAATTAGGTAGGTATGCCAGTTAGTGCAAAAATATTGGTCATCACAAATAAATGTATTTTGAATAAACATGTTAGATTATGTAAATAGGATTTTAAAAATAAAACAACGGCGAAATACTTCAGCTAAATCTTATAGTTAATTTTTCTCCAGCTAGGGTTCAATTTTTTTGTAACAGATGAAATTTATTTTAAGTAATAAACACTGGATACTAGGAATCTATAGGGGAAAAGAAACCCCTCAGATGATGGGATTGTGTATTCCATTTGCTAACCATTATCATCATCATTTGTAAACTTACGTGAAAGATTCCCTAATTATATTAAGGAACAAATGCAACTTTTTTCCTCTGGAGCATGTAGACAAACAGAATAATAGCAGTATTTAATAAAATTCCAGGTGTTATATTTGTTTGCAATTTAAGCACTTACACTCTGCAATGTAGATAAATTGATTCACAGAAATGTGTTCCAAAACAAAAGTTGTAAAACGGGTCAAAATGATCTCTATGCGTTCTCTGTTTCTTCAAAAATTTCCATGAATTGGATTGTAAAGTTTTTGTGCTGTTGTTGGCTTCTGCATGTGTTTTAACCTCTCAATTCATTGTAATTAATTTTGCTTTAATTTGTCAATTACCTTTTCAAGATTTTTTTTTTCACAAAATGAGAAAAATAACTTTTGCAACTACCTATAATTTACCATTGCCAGTGTTTGGCTTTCCTTGTGAAGATCCAAGTTTAATGTGGTATCATTTTGTTGTATCTGAAAATTTTCTTTTACAATTTCTTGTAGTGCAAGCTTGCTGGGGACAAATCTCTAGGCTTAAGTTTTTCTAAAATTGGTTTTATCTTACCCTCACTTTTGAAGGAATTTTTGGCTGGTTATAGGTTGACTATTTTTTTCTTTTAGCACTTTAAAGATATCAATCGTCTTGATTTTTATCATATTAGATAAAAAACCTGTAGTGACTCTTCTTATTGTTCCCTCAAATATAGTATTTTTCCCATCTGCCTGATTTTAAAATTTATTCTTTACCACTTTTCAGGAATTTGATGAGGTTCATAGGTATTACTTTATTTTTATTTTATCTGCTTTCTGTTTGTGGAACTATCTGGATCTCTGGATTCACAATATTTATCAAATTTGTAAAACTTTTGTTTCTTCAAATATCATCTCTCCTTATCTTCTGAGACTCCAATTATAAGTATGTTGTACTTCTAGATGTTGTCTCATAGGTCCCTGGATGTGTTCATTTTTTTCAGATTTTTTTTTTTCCTCTTGGTGCTTTAGACTGAATAGTTTCTATTTCTATGTTTTCAAGTTTACAAATGTTAAATTCTATTCTGTCCAATAATTTTTAATCTCTTCTAGTAAAATTTTTATTTCATATACTTTATTTTTCATCTCCAGAAGTTTCATGCATTAGTTTACTGTGGGTGCTATAACAAATTATCACAAATTGGGTGGATTAAAATCACAGAAATGTATTCTTTCACATTGCTGAAGGCCAGAAGTCTAAAATCATGTGTCAGCAGAACTGCACTTCCTCCAGAGGTTCTGTGTTCTGTTCCTTGCCTCTTTCAGCTTCTGGTAACTGCCTGGAATTTCTTGGCTTATAGATGCTTCATTCCAATCTTTGCCTTGGTCCTCATGTGTGTGAAACAAACTTCTTATAAGGATGCATACACGTGACTGAATTAAGGGCCTACCCAGATAATCCTGGATAAATTTCTCCTTGAACTTAATTGCATATTTTCCTATATGAGGAAACTATCACTGTTTGGCCATATTAGATGAAACTCACAAATTCTGGAAAGATGAGGTGAATATATCTTTGCAGGAGAGAGCATATCTTAGTCTACTGCAGTCTGATTTCTGGCCTCCAAAAATTCATGTGTGGTCTACTGCAAAATATATT
This sequence comes from Balaenoptera musculus, assembly GCF_009873245.2. Taxonomy (NCBI): domain Eukaryota; kingdom Metazoa; phylum Chordata; class Mammalia; order Artiodactyla; family Balaenopteridae; genus Balaenoptera; species Balaenoptera musculus. The sequence continues at coordinate 71,988,997 of NC_045791.1, read as the reverse complement.
CACTTTATACCAACATACCTCAAAGTCTCTATCCATTGCACCATCTTCTCAAGTCTAAAGCCTCATCCAAATATCATTGGCTCAAAAATCTCAAATCTCATCATTTAAATTAGGTGTGTGTGAAAGTCTTAGAATGATCCTGATTCAAAATTTTTCTATGCCTGTGCACCTGTGAAACTAGAAAACAAGTTAGCTGCTTCCCTAGTACTATGGTGTGATAGGGATGAGATAATATAACATAACATAATATAATATAATATATATAATATAATATAATGAGATAATTTTCATTCCAAAGGGAGAAAAATGGAAAAAATAAAGGAGTTTCTGTTCCCAAGCAAGTTCAAAATCCAGCAAGGCAAATTCTATTAGATTTCAAGACCTGATAATAATTCTTTGAGGCTCACAGCTCTGCCCTCTGTGCCTGTAATGTCATAGGTCTTGGTGTCCACAGCTTTGCCTTCTCGGTCCAAGCCTCTCCTCTCAGAATAAATTTTTTCCTTTATTTTTTTTTTAAAGGGTAGCACATATTTGCATCTGAGTAGTTTTATCAGCCTATTTCCTGTCTGAAGAATTTAGGGAGTCTGACAACCTTATTTAATGTCACTCTGCCTCTGTTGCTTTCAGTCCAGTAGTTTTGTCAGTATACAATTACCAAAAACCTTGCAGGTAGCCTGTATGTTACTGTGATTCAAACCATTACACAAGAGGTTCCTCCACATATCTTTCCTGGATAATTGCATCTCTATTGCTACTTTCTGCCGAGATGGGTGGATTGATCCATGAGTCACATGCCTAACGTTATTAGCAGAAGTTGTTCAGTTACACGCTTGGGCTTCTCTCCAGTGCATACTTTCCTAATATTGAATGTCCTAATTTTAGCATCTTTTGCAATCTGGATAGGCTGAGAATTTCCCAAATCATCAAGTTCTGATTCCTTTTTTGCTTAACAGTTTATTTCTCAATTTATCTTGTTCTCTCACACTTCACATCAGCAAGAAAAATAAAAAACAAACAAACAAACAAACACAAACCTTCAACACTTTTTTTGGACTTCAATCTCCTCGGTTAAATATCCAAATTCATTACTTAAAGTTCTGCTTTCCAGCTAGTAGAACATAATTCAGCCATGTTCTCTGCCACTATAAAACAAGGATCACCTTTCCTCTGGTTTCCAATGTGTTTTGCATTTCCTTTTGAGCTATCTTTAGAATCACTTTCAATGTCCATGTTTCTACAGTCACTTTAAGGCAAACTAGGCTTTTTCTACCATGCTTTTTAAAATTCTTCTCAGTACCATAAACGATATTAGGGTTGTTATAACAAATTGCCACACATTGTGTGGCTTAGAACCATAGAAATTTGTTATCTCGTAGTTTTGTGAGCCAAAAATCTGAAATCAAGATTTAGGCAGGGCTATGTTCCATATGAGGGCTTTAGGGGAGAATTCATTCTTTGCCTCTTCCAGCTTCTTATGGCCATTTTTTAGCTTGTGGCTGAATCTCTCTCTGCTCCATCTTTTTCACATTTCCTTCTCCTCTGTGTGTTGGAACTCACTCTGTCTCTCTCTTAAAGGATATGTGTGATTTCATTTATAATCATCATCATCCAGGGTAAGCTTCTCCTCTCAAGATTCTTAAATTAATCATGTTTTCTTGGCAGATAAGTTAATATTCGTAAGTTCGGGACATTAGGATATGGACATATTTTGGGGTCACCACTCAGTATACTACATTCCCTTTAGATTATTTATATATTTTACTTTGTTCTGGGCCCAAGTCTTAATTTATAAATGTGACTTAGAGAGGTGAGTGTCATTGAAAGACAAGTTTAATGTTACTCACAGTTCTCCTACAAACAGGAGGCATGTCTCCCCACACAGGGCCATAGGAAGAACACCAGGTTTTGGTCAGGAAGCAGAAGCAGGAGCAAGTTATAGTTTTAGGCTAGAGCCTTTATTGGGGTTTCTGAGGGAAAGGTAAAAGAGGCAGGATGAACAGTTTAGGATTAGCTAGTTTGAATAATTTCAGTGGGCTTTGGGCTATAAGGGGAGAAGCTCTGTGATTATCCTCCCATTTGCAGATCACTTACCTGGGGGTATGAGTCTTGACTATATTGTGTCTCTGCCACTCCACTCCTTCTCATTGTGGTTCCTTCTTTATATATTTAGTTGAAGATCTCTTCTGCTAGTCTTCAGGTTATTCTCATCAGTAGTTACTCTGTAAATAGTTAAATTTTGATGTGCCTGTGGGAGAAGGTGAGCTCTTTCTACTCTGCCGTGTTGGCCACTTACTGCATGCTGGATGTTATATATTTTACAGTGTTGTGTGATGGATTCCATTGCTGTCCTTTAAAGAATAGTGGGCTTTGTTCTGGCAGGCAGTATATATTATGCATGTATGGATTAGCTTGATCCTTTTAAGATTTGTTTTTTAAGCTTCTATAGAGTAGATTTAATGATGGTTTCATTCAAAGACCAATTTATCCTTTCTATTAAGGTATACGATTTTTGAGTTCTTACTAAATGTCCTAGATTCTCCTCTCTGATTGGTCAGAATTCGAACATTTTCTAGTGAATGCTTCTAACTGGGATCTCTAGAACTTGTTCCACTTATAGGTATTCGATTATTCTTGTCCAAAATATAGAATTCTACCTTATGACTGGTTTAGTAGTCAGCCAAATACTCAAGTGGACCCCAGGAATAATTTTTTCGATCTTTTCTGGAATCCATTGTCTCCAGTGCTCTCATCCCTTAAATTCTAGGTGTATCAAGGTCCTTTAGCTCCAATCTCTGTTCCTTCAACTGAGACCACCTGTGTTTTCTATGTATGCATCTTAGTTAATGAAATTGCCTCTAGACAGAAAGTTGGGGTCACCTCAGGGGTCTTCTTTCCCTTCTCTCATTTACCATGTGTATGTACTACCTATTATAAAATGCCTAAAAACACTTGTCATATAGTTTATCATTTTTTCTAGTTGCTTGCAGAAAAAAAAGTGTAGGTAGATTCTAGTTATTCCATTATGGACAGAAGCAGAAGCTTAGATTTCAAACTAAATAATAATTTTTTTCATATATGACTAACAAAGAAGTCATTTGTCAATAGAACCTATTTATTGGGTCCCAGCAAAGTAGAAACAAAGTATAACAACTATTTTCATCATTTAATTATAATCAAAAAAGAAAGTTTTTTTTAAAAAAATAATTATAGATGGAAAATGAGGCACTTGATGGCTCCAGGAAAAAGCTGTTGAATGCAGAGTGGAAATAGGATTCATTGGTTTCCTTTTCAAGATCATTGCACCAACCATGAAAGAAGGTAATACTACCAGTAACAAGCAAACATCGCAAAAGAGACCGAGGTTATTCCATTTTTAATCACTGAGTGAGTGAAATGGTATTTTCACAGACTTCTAATGTTGCCACAATACTGTATTACAATTTAAAAAAAATATACACACACCTAAATTTTTATTTAAAAATTTTACACTCATAGTCCTTCTATAACTATAAACAAAACATATAAATTAAAGGCAAAGAAAGCTACAAATAAAATAGAATTTAGCTACATAGATTTATTATAACAGTTGATGTTGATTTATGGAAACTAAATTACAGATGTTGAATTTAAAGTAGAAATGTACGTATTTATTTATTATTATCAATTTAGTTTCTTACTAGTCACATTATAGTTATCACTGACAAAATTGTTGTTATCAACTAAGCCATTGTTTTAATGGGCAATCCCTAAGGGGCATATACTAAATAAGGCATTTTTAGAAAATTTTTTATTGAGACTTTGCTACTGAACTAATGAACTCTTACAAAATTACAAAGACTGTGTCTATGACATATGTTTGCAAAATATGAATATCCAACAGAATATGCAAGTATTTTGCTTTTGGAATGCCTATATTTTTGCATTCTTTTATTATGCCTCAATTGTACTATTATTTTTCCTTATTCATATGTAATTCAAACCAATTTTTATTCATTCTAAATGTAATAACATTATATATATATATGGCATTCATGTGTTTAAATTCATATATGTTCATTTTTTAACATCCTTGCCAGTTACAAAAATGTTACTTGATGCCAATATGATTTTAAACATGAATGTGAATTTAGGCAAATGAATCATATGACAGTACTTAATTATAAAGTATGTCTGTGTGGAAGTATGTGTAATATTTCTTCAAATGCAAAGACAAAATAGAAATAATTTTGATAATTCTTGCAACTCTGAGAATAGTTTCATGAACCAACAGAGGTCTCTGAACCCCAGTTGAAAAATAAATCTACGGATGATGAGGAGTCACTGAACTATTTAATAAAGGGTATGAACAAAACAGATATGCACTAAATGAAGACTGAAAACTGAAGATGAAACATGACCAGCATTAACATTTCTTGTTTTGCAGCACAACACTCCCAATTTGCAAATTTAAGTACAGATGAACCTGAAATCATTTATCACATTGACTTGGAAATGACCTCAGATCCTTTTGGATTAATGATTTAAGTTTGCGTTTTTGCCATTTTAAAAAAAATCCATTAATGTAACCATAAGAACTGTGGTTAGAATATTTGACTCATTTTGAATTATTCAATTGATTTTTGCTTATTCTGTCTGGTGCATTTGTGGCTTATTAGAAAGGCAGAAGATTATAATAGTAAAGTCTTCCAGATCTGTGCACTTTGAAGACTTCAGTAATCATTTTGCACTCAATATCAGTTAATCTCACTTTGCTGTTGATGTCAACTTTACTGTTACTTTACACATATTTTAAATTGTAAGGGAATCATTATTATATAGAGAAATAATAGGACTTTCCAGTAAATGTTACACCACATAAGATGTTTTGAATTGATTTGTTCACTCATCTTTATCTAAAAATGTCCCTACAGTAAACAGAAGACAACTTACAACAGATTTTTGTTCTCTCTTTGAGACTTTTTCAGTAATAGATACGTTTATTGCTTAAACTAAACCGGTACTTTAATGTTTCTTTATATCTCACCCAAAACAAAAATAATTTTCCAAACTACAGAGGTTAGTGAAACTTAAAACTATATACTTTAGAAACAATTTTTAATATTCAATTAAAAAAAATCTGCTTCAGTCAGTTATCACAAGTGAATTAGTTGTATACTGGGGTTTGAGCATATTTAGTAACATATTTATTTTATGGTCCATGGTTGATAATTATAAAACTTAATTATGTTGAAATACTACAATTTAACCTGCCCCAATATTCTATTTTAATTTCTTTTTTCTCTCTGTTGATTTGATATTCACAAACTGACCCAAAATTCCCAGTAAAGATTAATCTTTATTTATAGTTTGAGATATTATATTTACTTGACTGCCAATTTCTTTCTCATTGAATATTCCATTTTCCCTCAACTGAAAAACAGGAATACATTTGCTTTCCTTCATCTAGTGTTTAATTTGGCAGGCCTTTCTTTACAATGATTTCAAACTTCTAGATGTGTTTGATAAATACAATTAATTATACTTTGGTGCAATATAAGAAAATAATTCACGTTCATAGCCATTTAACTCTTCTTTTGTCCACAGAGATTTTAAAAAATGAACTTTATTTTAGAATAGTTTTAGAATTTCAGAAAAGCTGCAAAGACAGTGCATCTTTGGGCATTTTGGTTACACACCACATTCAGTTTCCCCGAGTATTAACATTTTACATTAGTATGGTATGTTTGTCAGAACTAATAAACTGATATTAGCTTGTTATTATTAAGTAAAGTCATTAGCTTTTACCTAATACCCCTTTTCTGTACCAGGATCCCATCCAGGATACTACATTACTTTTAGTTGTCACGTCTACACTTAGGCTCCATTATACCAGTCTCTCAGACTTTCCTTGTTTCTGAAGACCATGACAGTTTTGAGGAGTAATAGTCAGTTATTTTGTAGACTATCATTTAATTTGGATAGTGTGGTATTTTTCTCATGATTAGACTGGAGTTATGGGCTTGAGGATAAAGTGCCATTCTCATCACATCATACCAAGGATACATACTATCAGCATGGCTTATCAGTGTTGGTATTATCCTTGTTCACCTGGCTAAGATTGTGTTTGCCAGGTAAAATTACTCTTTTCCTTCTTTTTCATATTTAAATATCTGGTAGGAAGTCACTATGCACAGCTTATATATATACACAAAATTGTGATCCACCTCCTTGAGATAGGAGTATTTACATAAATTATTTGGAATCTTTCTGCACAAGATATTTGTCTATTCTCTTCCCACCTCATTAGTTCATTCAATCATTTATTTATATCAGTATGGACTCAGAAAATTTATGCACTGGTTATAATTCAATATTACATTATTATTATTATAAGCATAGGTTTGTAGATTTGTTTATCTAGTGAAACTTATCTTTTTATTTCTTACTGTACCAGAACACATATACACTGTAAAAATGAATTTTATTTGGCTGCATTCATTTTTAACTGGTAAAAATAAGAGTACTTATTAAATATCACCATTTTCATTTTAAATTCATGCCTCCCAAATGGTTGGCTAATATGTACTATTCAAATTCATATATATTTCAAAATTAACCAGTGGAGATCCTTTCCCTGACAATTCTAAGTAATTGTTTTTGTAATTACTAAAACATATTTATTTCATAAGGTATGCTAGACATTGGGAAGTACTTTGCATTCATTTCTTATTTAATCTTTTTAACCATCCTATAAGGCAAATATTACTCTATTTAATAGGAGAGGAAATTGAGGCGTATAGATACATTGCTCATTTTGCACAGTTAGAAAGTGGTAGAGACAGGTCAGTTTGTTTCCTAAGCAAATTGAATTCTTATATCAATCTTATAACTATACTAAGTACATTAAGTGTGCTCCAGAGTACATAACATTTTAACTTTATTTATAGATAATTACTTATGGGATAAAATACACCTTTGTTATTTTTCTTGGCTTTTGATTTTTTTGTGTGATTTCTACAATCAATTTTCTGGAAACATACCTACTTATTTAGAAAAATATTGAAACAAGAAAAAAACAAAATACTCTCCATTCCTTACTATTTCCCTCCCTCCCTTCTTTCTTTTCTCTATTTCTCTTTCTTTCTTCCCTCATTTTTCCCTCCTCTCATCTTTTCATTCTTTAACATTCTCTCATTTTGTTAATTACAAATATTTTTAAATAGTGATACAGTGTTTGCTTTCCTTGAGCTAATAACATAATTGGAGAGAAAAAGTGTACAAATATTTTCTAATTCAGAATCAACAAAAATATAATAAAGCATAATTAGGATAGCTTAGTATTGGCTCATGGATAGGTTAGTAGAGATATGGGACAGGAAAGAGACAGCATACATGCACAAATATTAAAAAACGACTTCTGAGAGAGAGACAAATTATTGGGGGAAGAGATTATTAAATTAATCTAGCTAGAACATTTTTCCCCTCTGAAGAAAAATTAAAACTATATTCTATTCAAACTAGATTACAAAATAAAACTTTTTATGTATTAGATATAATATATACATAAAAGACAATCCTTGAAAATTTTCAGAAGAAAATAGAAAGCCTATGTTTATGACTTCAGAGTATGAAAGGAATTTAAAACAAAAGCAGGAAAATGAAATCATTAAGCACATTACTGAAAAATGTGATTATGATGAAGCTAAAAATATCTGTAGAGTGAATAAAATCAAAACACCAGTCACAGATTTTGAGAAAATAATTATAGCACAAAACCCGAGGTAAAATTGATATCAATAATGAAATAAAACTCTGAAAAAAATAAGAAATTAAGGTATGGGGATATATGTATATGTATAGCTGATTCACATTGTTATAAAGCAGAAACTAACACACCATTGTAAAGCAATTATATTCCAATAAAGATGTTAAAAAAAAATAAGAAATTAAACAAAGTGCCTAACAGAATGTGTTAAACCTATGAACAAGCAAATCATAGAAAATAAACTTGAATAACCAATAAATATATTTAAATATTCTCAGTTTTATTAGTAATCAGAGTTGAAAAACTAGAAAAAACAACCATGAGATATCATATTTCACCCATAAACTGGAAAAATATATATTTTGACAATTATATAAAGGTTGGAAGATATATAGAGAAAGATGAACAATTATATTCTGCTAATGAGAAATAAATTGAATCAATTAATCTGGAAAATAATATAGAATTATCCAGTAAAACTGAAGATGCACATACTCAATTTTCTGTAATTCTACTCCTATATATATCCTTTAGAAAAAGTATTGCATATGTGCACAAGAAGATGCTCCTGGAACATAAGACAGAAGGTCATATCAAGAGTTTGGATAGGTTAAAAAGACACAGGTCTTTTTGTCTAGACACACTCAGCTTCACTATAGATGTTAGCTGTTTGTGGCTCCCTAGGAGCCATTTCTTAAGCCTCTTCATACTAGCTCCCTTCTTTTTCTTATGTTACCTAGTAATATCTGCAACATTCAGTGGAATATCAAAGAGTTTTTTCTTTGGCAAAGACATTGTTTCTTAGCTTTCTATTGCCATTGCAAGTAATGGTCTGTTTACGTTAATCAGAAGTCAGGGAGAGGATTGGTATCTGTCTGCTTCAGAATGGCAGATAATTGTGAAAGGAAGATAATCATTAAAAATATAATATTAGAACTTCAAATTAACTTTGTGATTATCTAGTCAAAATGACTTTCAATCTATGATTATTAGAATCTAAGGATTCTTGTGGCGTATGTTAGGGAATGAATGCTAGGCTTGTATCTCATTCAAAGTATCACTGCTTTCAAATGTCTGATATATTTGAATTCTGTATTTTGAGAAAGGTTATTGAACAAAGTTTTAAAACCACTGATCCACTTAACTTGCTCTTTATGTTTGTGAGGAAATTAATAGAAGCAAAGAGACATAAATAGATAAAACCCTTGCCCTACCATTGAGTTTCAAGTATTGGCTATACATCCACTTGGTAGCTATATGATGTGGTAAAGATTCCGTGGTAGTGCAACTTTGTTAACATTTATATTTACATTTTCCACAAGTAAAATGCATTTTTCTTATAGCAGAAATATACTTTATTACTCTGTCATATCCAAGGAGAATGTTGCTTGTGTCCTTCCAAGTTTGAAGAAAAAGATTATATTAAATGAATTTTGCATGAAATGATCAACACTATTAGAATTATCTTCCTGAGTTATTTGACCTTAGTGAATACATATACAGAATTTTTTAAAGGTCCAATCCCCTAAATCATTCTATTGATTTTTTTTTTCTTAAACTACCATTCTCAGCATACAATCTTCCTACTCAGAAACATTAAATAATTCAATTGTGCAGAGGAAAAAGCTCAAATTACTTACTGTGGCATTCAAGGTCTGCCAATGGAAAATTACTTTTCTAAAAATATTTCCCACTAATTATCAGCATGAACACTTTGCTCCCACATAGTGACCCCCCATAATCCCTGTGATAAATCTTGCTCTTGCTCATTTTTATTTTTATCTCTATCACTTACTGTATTCTATCTCTAACTCCATCTCTAACTCTATCTAAGTCTCTGTATCTAACTCTATCTCTTACTCTCTGTATTTCTACACTTGATATTTGAGTAAATGTTCACCTCAGACTCTTTTGTCATTTCCTACTTCTCTACCTGGAATTCCTCCTTGTTCTTTTCCAGATGTATATTTCTTCTGTTGTTATTTTGTTTAAGTAAATTTTTTCCATGCTTTGAACAGCACCTAAATGCTGATGTATAACAAATTTATATTTCCAGCCATGACATCACTATTGAGCTCAAGCTGCTAACTTGTCTTCACTTGGATGTCTCACAATTATCTCATTAAAGTTAGAGTTTATACTGCTGCACTCTTGATTTTCTTTCCCCAGAAATGTTTCTTCATATTTATTTCCTATCTCTGAAAAAGGATCACCACACACCCATTTTCTAAAGTCAGATACCTATGTGTCACATGTTTCATCACCATCCAATCTCTAGCTTTCAGACATTTATTTTATCCTCAAAATATATTTTAAATCTCTCCACTTCTGAATATCTCTCCTTTTGATATCCTTCTGCAAGCAACTTTTGTTGTTTGTTTGAAGTACTAAAATAAATTTATTTTTAGCTGTTTTATGAAGCTATTATTTAAATAGCATAAAGTTCACTCATTTTAAGTGTATAGTTCACTGATTTTTAGTAAACTTATAGAGTTCTGAAACCATCACCACAATTCAGTTTTAAACATTTCCATCACTCCTTAAGGTTATCTTGTGTCTATTAGAAATCAATTTCCACTCCTATCCCAGCCCCAGCTAACTACTGATTTGCTTTCTGTTTCTATAAAATTAGCTTTTTTGGATATTCAACATAAATGGAATTATATGTTTTGTGTATGACTGATATCATGTATCATATTTTTTTGAAGTTCCTCCATGTTTTTGTGTTCATTTTTATTGTGAATAGTATTCCACTGTATGGATATATTGCATTTTGGTTGGACATTTGAATAATATCCAGTATCCAGTTTTGGCTGCTATGAAAATCTATGTATAATTTGAAAAATTCTACTATAAATATTCCTCTACAATTTCTTTGTGTTTCCACTCATCTTAGATAGATTCCTAGGAATGAAATTGCTGGATAGTAAGGGAAAATTATGTTTAACTTTTTAATTTATTGACAAAGTAGTTTCCCAAGTGGCTGTACAATTTACATTCCAACCAAAATTACATGAGTGATCTAGGTTGTTCACCTCTACACCAGTATTTGATATTAGTGCTGTTATGGGTTGAATTATGTCCCCCCAGAAAAGACTGTTGGAGTTCTCTAACCCCCACTGCCTCAAAATGTGAGCAAATTTCGAGATAGGGTCTTTACAGGAATAATCAAGTTTAAAGTGAGGTTATGGAGTGAGTCTTAACACAAAATTACTGATATCTTTATAAAAAGGGAAATTTGGACACAGAAACAGACCTATACAAAGAGAATACCATGTGAAAATGAAGGCAGAGATCTGAAAGCCAAGGAGAGGTACTGAGAACAGAAACTTTCCTCACAGCCAATCAAAGGAAACCAACCCTGTTGAAACAGTGATTTCAGATTTCTAGCCTCCAGAGCTGTTAGACAATAAATTTCTTTTGCTTAACCACCCATTTTGTGGTACTCTGGTATGGCACCCCTCACAAACTAATGCAGCCAGTCTTTTTTTATTACAGACAGTCTAGTGGGTTTGTGATGTCAGCTCATTGTGGCTTCACTTTGAATTCTCCTGGTAACTAATGATGTTGACAATCTTTTCATGTACATATTAGCCTCTTATATAATTCTTCAGTGAAATGTGCATTAAAATATTTGACCATTTAAAAATTGGGCTGTTTGTCCTATTATTGACTTGGTTTATTCCTTTTATATTTGGGATACAAGTCTTTTATCAGATATATGATTTGTAATTATTTTCTTCCAGTCTGTACCTTGGCTTTTCTTTTTCTTAATGACTCCGTTTTTTGTTAGTTTTTTTTACTGTTTACGTGTTTTTGATGGGTTTTTTTTTAAAACAGCTTTATTGAATTTTAATCACTGTATAATAAAATGGCCTTATTTAAATGTATAATTTGATAAGTCTGAATATGTAAACACCCATGAAACCATCACCACAATCAAGATGTTTAACTTATGCATCACTTCCCAAAAGATTCCTTGTAATTCTCTCACTCCTTGGTCCTGCAACAACCCAAGACAAGAAAGCAGATTGATCTGCTTTCTATTACACCACCTAACTTTGGTATTTTTCTAGCATTTTATAAGAATGGAATTGTGGCGTGTCTACACTTTGTTTTTGCAGAGGGAAAGTCAGATTTCTTTCATTTATTACATTTATTTTGAGATTATCAATATTGCTGAATTTATTGATTTTTTAAATTTTGAAGTAGATTTCCAGTGAACAAGTATACTATAACATGTTTATAATTCATATGTTGGTGGTACACAACTAGCAATGTGTTGGTAAACTGGGTCTCCTGGAATTAAAACAAAAATTAAAAGAGCTTTGATTTACAGTGTTTGCTGACTTTCATGTTGTAAATGCTCCCAATGTGGCTGATTTCAACTAGCTGGCAAAATTCCTGAATACTTAGCTTTCTCAAGCTGGTGGTAGTTGCCTTCCCCACACCAATGTATACTTCCAACTGCATCCCAGGTGTTTAAGATGAAAAGTGGTCCCCAATTCCAGCTCTACATGGTCCCAGTTTGATTCAAGCTAAACAGCAGATCATACATCCTTATCGATCACATTAATTCAGCATACACACTCCTAATCCTACTTGAGGAGACATTGGCTGACAGCTTCTAGAAATGAAGTTTCTCCCTTTTGAGAATCTACAAAAAAATTATACTTTAAACATGGCTAAATAAAAACAAGCACATGAGCTCTTGAAAGCTGCAGGCAACCAACCTCTAACAAGAAAGAGAGTTAGCCCTAAGATGAAGCATACATTCTGTATGAGGAGATAAAGTGACTAAATGAATCTTTGATGAAAACCCACATTTTTCCAGACTTTTCATATATGTGCACCAATAATTTGTTAAATTGTTTATGGCTGTTTGGAGTGGGTTTTGTGACACTTTCAACTGAAAAATTTCTAAATGGTATGGTGACATTCTAAGACAGTTTTGAAGAATAATGCTGATACTAGTGACTATCCTTTGAGGCTTAGTAAAAGCTGGATATTGTATCATCACGCACTTTTTTTTTTTTTATGGTATAACATTTGTAATGGGAGATTTTCAGACTCAAACTTTGGAATTTAAAAACTCATTTCTCTCACAAAATCTGGCTCTTGCATTTGAAGACTTGGTTTTCAAGACCACTGTCTTTAAAATGAGTTTCATTTATGTGGAAATTATAGACCCAAGAATTTAACTTTTTCTTTAATAAATCTCAGTTTCAGAGACTATATTTAATTGAGGAAGGTTTTCTGGGTAGGAAGGAATCACCAAGAGTAAAATCAGATAGATTAAGACTATAGATATATAGATAAATGATGAACTGGTAAGAATATGACTCATTTTACAAAAGGAGAAGTTTTAGGATTTATGTGAGATTGTTATAAATAAATAGCACACACATTTCTTCATAGTTGAAAGACATTTTCTCTGGGTTCATGACCCAAAGTTGCTTTCTTACAAAATAGATCTGATCCTCATTATATTCTCTATATAAATCTCTGACTTACTTTTATCTGTGAAGATCTATAACGATCTAACCAGATTTGTTCTAATCTGGTTATTTGGTTTATTCACTTATTATTCAGTATTCTAAGTTATATTACCAATGGAATAAAATATAAAACCTACATTAACACAGTAGCTTTACGTACAAAGAAAAGTTACAGAACCATTAATATAATGAAGAAATACATATATTAAGATAATAATAAAGTGAAAATGTGTATGTGTGTATAGAGATGAGAGATGTCAAAGAGTAAAAAGTGGACACAGATTACAAAATGGGAAATACTAATAGACCACCACATTTTGTAACATCTTTATTGGAGTATAATTGCTTTACATTGTTGTGTTAGTTTCTACTTTATAAGAAAGTGAATCAGCTATACATATACAGATATCCCCATATCTCCTCTCTCTTGCGTCTCCCTCCCACCCTCCCTATCCCACCCCTCTAGGTGGTCACAAAGCACCACTGATCTCCTTGTGCTATGCAGTTGCTCCCCACTAGCTATCTATTTTACATTTGGTAGCATATATATGTCCATGCCACTCTCTCACTTCATACCAGCTTACTCTTACCCCTCCCTGTGTCCTCAAGTCCATTCTCTATGTCTGCATCTTTATTACTGTCTTGTCCCTAGGTTCTTCAGAACCTTTTTTTTTTTTTAGATTCTATATATATGTGTTAGCATACAGTATTTGTTTTTCTCTTTCTGACTTATTTCACTCTGTATGACAGACTCTAGGTCCATCCACTTCACTACAAATAACTCAATTTCGTTTCTTTTTATGGCTGAGTAATATTCCATTGTATATATGTGCCACAGCTTCTTTATCCATTCATCTGTCGATAGACCACCACATTTTAATTAATTATAATTTATTTTGAGTTAGTTAACTTATTAATCTTAGTGTGACTCTTCTTCATTATTAGTACATTCTATCAGATGTAGCTGCTTTCCATTATTCTGTTTTTTTCTCAAAGCTCTCACTTCACATTAATGGAAAATATCTAGGAGTCAGGGCTGAGTGAAAGTGAATGATCTTATATGAGTTTCCTACTGTAGTAACAAATTACCACAAACTCAGTGGCTTAAAACAACACATTTATTGTCTTACAGTTCTGGAGGCCAGAAGTCTGAAATCTGTCTTATTTGACTTAAAGTCAAAGGGTCACCAGGGCTGTTTTATTCTGAAGGCTCTGAAAGAAGAATCCACTTCTGTGCCTTCTCCAGTTTCTAGAGGCCAACTGCATCCCTTGGTTCTTGGCCCCTGCCTCCATCTTCAGTGCCATAATCACATCTCCTTCACTGATTCTGCTCCTGTCCTCATGTTGTCTTTTTTTGATTTTGACCCTCTTGCCTTCCTTCTGTAAGGACCCTGTGATTACATTTGGCTCACCTGAGTAATCCAGGATAATCTCCTCATCTAAATGTTTTTAATCAAGCCATTGGTATTTCTTTTGCCATACATATAAGGCAGTATATTTACAGTTTTCAGAGATTAGGGTGTAGACATCTTTGGGGAGCTCTTACTCAGCCTACCATGGATGCTAATTTATTATACCTTCTTTATTTCATCTGAACTCTTAAGGAAAATTTATCCTATCAAACTATCTCAATGTTCACTAAACTCAAGTAATTTTAATTTTTTTTACTTTACTTTTTACCCAAATGTTCTATAGTCTTCAAGATCAAGTCTGTATCATCTCTTCTAACAAGACTTTCCTCATCTGATTTGCCTCTTTTGAAAACATATAGCACTTATTACATTTACTTAACCTTAATCATTCATTATCTTGAATTACTATTTTTATTTTTATCTTTCATTTTCAAATTTATTGTGAATTGCTTAGAAGATTTTTCAGATTTTCATTGATATTCATTTTTTATCTTTTATATAGTACTATGTACATAGTAGGTGTAAGTGTTTACTTGTTAAATTTAAGTATATATATTTGAGTATGAAAAAAATTAACTGTAATCCACTTCATGAAAGTGAATACTTTCTTTCTTTTTATTTGTATCTCTTATAATCCATTTTCCTCTGCCAATCAAGTAACATAGATTGAAGCTGCCATAATGTAGGGAGCAGATTTTATGGTATACAGAATCTGGTAAATTAACTTTCATAGAGCTCTAGGGTTTATAAAATAGCCTTTGAATACTATGACTCTCCTATATTCCACATATCTAAGTAGGACAGTAGGATTATTATTTTTAAGAAAATCATCTACAGTTTGTCTTTGTCTTCATTTCATCCACACTCTGTATAAGTATTTTTTTATATTAAAATATAGACAGGAATTTCTCTTGTTAAGAGTGTTAATAATAACAAACTGAAGTAATATTTTTGTTAGTTTCAAGAATATTTATACAAATAAAATTTTATCTCAGTGAAAAAAATATATCTTATGATCAGCAAAAAAAATTTTTTGAGTCACTTGTGTTAAGCAAATTTTTAAACGTTTCCTAACCATTTGTCAGAAAATTTAAATTAAAAGAACTTTTAAAGCAAGGCTACTTATTTCTCACCCATGTATTCATGTGAATGTTATCTAAATGTTATTTTCCAGAACCATTTTATAGCCATAAGAATCCCATTTAAAACATATTTTTTTCCTAAATTTTCAAGCCTCATTTCTCTAGATATCATTAGTATAAGTTTCCAAATACTTAAATGTGGCTGAAAATTTCAAAGTGATAAAGTTCAATTATACCTTAATGTGTATAAACACTGCAGTCTGAAGAACTAGGCATCCCCTGAAGAGGACTGAGGATAAAGAGGCAATTTAATAGCTCAGAACAATTATCCACTTATTTCATACATAAAATGTACAGTGCACAAATAATCTGAACTCTGATCTCAATGTGAGAGTTTAGTTCATTAACACACCACACTGACTACACAAATCTCCTGATACTGGAATACAATAGAGAGAATCCTACAGTAATGCATAGTATAGTGATTTGCTGTCAAGCAAAGGGAAGTTTTCCTCAATTTCAGCCATGTAACCACACTGTATTATGCACATGGGGTTCTTTTCAGCATTTTTGCCATCTGAAATAAACATGAGGGCAACTCCCATAAAAATGATTTATTTTCTTTTTTAAAGAACATGCTTACCATAAACCAGCATACTATAGCATGTTGGAGAAGAATCATGGGTTTCATTTCCAGTAAGAAAAGAATAATCTACTCTGCCTTATTATATTTATGCTAAGCATTGTAGAAAATATAGGAGTTATTTCTATGGTACTGACAGGCTCAGGGGATGCAAAAAGGAAAAGAATAGTTGACTCCCTCTTGCAAGAGCACCAGAATCACAACTAACTGCTGAATAATCATCAACAGGAAGACACTGGAACTCACCAAAAAAGACACCCCACATCCAAAGACAAAGGAGAAGCCCCAGTGAGATGGTAGGAGAAGCCCAATCACAATAAAATCAAATCCCATAACCGCTGGGTGGGTGACTCACAAACTGGAGAACAATTATACCACAGGAGTCCACCCACTGGAGTGAAGGTTCTGAGCTCCACGTCAGGCTTCCCAACCTGGGGTCTGGCAACGGGAGGAGGAATGCCCAGGGAATCAGACTTTGAAAGGTAGTGGGATTTGATTTCAGGACTTTGACAGGACTGGGGGAAACAGAGACTCCACGTTTGGAGGGCACACACAAAGTAGTGTGCACATCAGGACCCAGGGGAAGGAGCAGTGACCCCATAGGAGACTGAACCTGACCTACCTGCTAGTGTTGGAGGGTGTCCTGCAGAGGCAGGGGTCAGCTGTGGCTCAAGGCAGGGACAAGGACACAGGGACCAGAAGCTCTGGGAAGTGCTCCTTGGTGTGAGCCCTCCTGGAGTCCTGCTATAGGCCCCAGCAAAGAGCCTGTAGCCTCCAGTGCTGGGTCGCCTCAGGCCAAACAACCAAAAGAGAGGGGACTCAGCCCCACCTATCAGCAGACAAGCAGATTAAAGTTTTACTGAGCTCTGCCCACCAGCACTCCCTCCCATTAAGAAGCTTGCACAGGCCTCTTAGATAGTCTCATCCACCAGAGGGCAGACAGCAAAAGCAAGAAGAACTACAATCCTGCAGCCTGTGGAAAGAAAACCACAATAACAGAAAGACAGACAAAATGAAAAGGCAGAGAACAATGTACCAGATGAAGGAACAAGATAAAACCCCAGAAAAACAACTAAATGAAGTGGAGAGAGGCAACCACCCAGAAAAAGAATTCAGAATAATAAGAGTGAAGATGTCCAGGACCTCAGAAAAAGAAAGTAGGCGAAGATTGAGAATATGCAAGAAATGTTTAACAAAGACCTAGAAGAATTAAAGAAAAAACAGCTATGAGAATTAAAGAGCAAACAAACAGAGATGAACAATACAATAACTGAAATGAAAAATACACTAGAAGGAATCAATAGCAGAATAACTGAGGCAGAAGAACGGAAAAGTGATCTGGAAGACAGAATGGTGGAATTCACTGTTGTGGAAGAGAATAAAAAAAAAAAGAATGAAAAGAAATGAAGACAGCCTAAGAGACCTCTGGGACAACATTAAGCACACAAGCATTCACATTATACGGGTCCCAGAAGGAGAAGAGAGAAAGGACCCGAGAAAATATTTGAAGAGATTATAATCAAAAACTTCCCTAACATGGGAAAGGAAATAGCCACCCAAGTCCAGGAAGTGCAGAGAGTCCCAGGCAGGATAAACCCAAGGGGAAACTCGCTGAGACACATAGTAATCAAATAGACAAAATTAAAGACAAAGAAGAAGTATTAAAAGCAACAAGGGAAAAATAACAAATAACAAAGGGACACCCATAAGGTTAACAGCTGATTTCTCAGCAGAAACTCTACAAGCCAGAAGGGAGTGGCATGATATACTTAAAGTGATGAAAGGGAAGAGCCTACAACTAAGATTACTCTACCCAGCGAGGATCTCATTCAGATTCGATGGAGAAATCAAAAGCTTTACAGACAAGCAAAAGCTAAGAGAATTCAGCACCACAAAACCAGCTCTACAACAAATGCAAAAGGAACTTCTCTAAGTGGGAAACACAAGAAAAGAAAAGGACAAAAGCAAACCCAAAACAATTAAGAAAATGGTAATAGGAACATACATATCAATAATCACCTTGAATGTGAATGGATTAAATGCTCCAACCAAAAGACACAGGCTTGATGAATGGATCCAAAAACAAGACCCATATATATGCTGTCTACAAGAGACCCACTTCAGACCTAGGGACGCATACAGACTGAAAGCGAAGGGATGGAAAAAGATATTCCATGCAAATGGAAATCAAAGAAAGCTGGAGTAGCAATACTCACATCAGATAAAATAGACTTTAAAATAAGGAATGTTACAATAGACAAGGAAGGACACTACATAATGATCAAGGGATCAATCCAAGAAGAGGATATAACAATTATAAGTGTACATACACCCAACATAGGAGCACCTCAATACATAAGGCAAATGCTAACAGCGATAAAAGAGGAAATCGACAGTAACACAATAGTGGGGGACGTTAGCACCTCATGTACACCAGTGGACAGATCATACAGACAGAAAATTAATAAGGAAACACAAGCTTTAAATGACAAAACAGACCAGATAGATTAATTGATATTTGTAGGACATTCCATCCAAAAACAGTAGGTTACACTTTCTTCTCAAGTGCACATGGAACATTTCCCAGGATAGATCGCATCTTGGGTCACAAATCAAGCCTTGGTAAATTTAAGAAAACTGAAATCATATCAAGCATCTTTTCCAACCACAACACTATAAGATTAGAAATAAATTACAGGGAATAAAACGTAAAAACACAAACACATGGAGGCTAAACAATACGTTACTAAATAACCAGAGAACACTGAAGAAATCAAAGAGGAAATTAAAAAATACCTCGAGACAAGTGACAACGAAAACACAACAATCCAAAACCTATGGGATGCAGCAAAAGCAGTTCTAAGAGGGAAGTTCATAGCAATACAATCCTAACTCAAGAAACAAGGAAAATCTCAGATAAAAAAATCTAACCTTACACCTCAAGGAACTAGAGAAAGAAGAACAAACAAAACCCAAAGTTAGTAGAAGGAAAGAAATCATAAATATCAGAGGAGAAATAAATGAAATAGAACCAAAGAAGACAATAACAAAGATCAATAAAACTAAAAGCTGGTTCTTTGAGAAGATAAACAAAATTGATAAACCTTTAGCCAGACTCATCAAGAAAAAGAAGGAGAGGACTCAAATCAATAAAATAAGAAATGAAAAAGGAGAAGTTACAATGGACACTGCAGAAATACAAAGCATCATGAGAGATTACTACAAGCAACTCTATGCCAATAAAATGGAAAACCTGTAAGAAATGGACAAATTCTTAGAAAGGTATAACCTTCCAAGACTGAACCAAGAAGAAATAGAAAATATGAACAGACCAATCACAAGTAATGAAATTGAAACTGTGATTAAAAATCTCCCAAACAAACAAAAGTCCAGGACCAGATGGCTTCACAGGTGAATTCTATCAAACATTTAGAAAAGAGCTAACACCCATTCTTCTCAAACTCTTCCCAAAAATTGCAGAGGAAGGAACACTCCCAAACTCATTCTATGAGGCCACCATCACCCTGATACCAAAACCAGACAAAGATACTACAAAACTGAAATTACAGACCAATATCACTGATGAATATAGATGCAAATGTCCTCAACAAAATACTAGCAAACAGGATCTAACAACACATTAAAAAGATCATACACCATGATCAAGTGAGATTTATCCCAGGGATGCAAGGCTTCTTCAATATACCAAATCAATCAATGTGATACACCACATTACCAATTTGAAGAATAAAAAACATATGATCATCTCAATAGATGCAGAAAAAGCTTTTGACAAAATTCAACAACTATTTATGATAAAAACTCTCCAGAATGTGGGCATAGAGGGAACCTACCTCAACATAACAATGGCCATATACAACAAACCCACAGCAAACATCATTTTCAATGGTGAAAAACTGAAAGCATTTCCTCTAAGATCAGAAACAAGACAAGGACGTCCACTCTTTCCACTATTATTCAACATAGTTTTGAAAGTCCTAGCCACGGCAATCAGAGAAGAAAAAGAAATAAAAGGAATACAAATTGGAAAAGAAGAAGTAAAACTCACTGTTTGCAGATGACATGGTACTATACGTAGATGATCATAAAGATGACACCAGAAAACTACTAGAGCTAAGCAACGAATTTGGTAAAGTTGCAGGATACAAACTTAATGCTCAGAAATCACTTGCATGCCTATACACTAACCACAAAAGATCAGAAAGAGAAATTAAGGAAACAATCCCATTCAACATTGCAATGAAGAGAATAAAATACCTAGGTATAAACCTACCTAAGGCGGTAAAATACCTATACTCAGAAAAGACACTGATGAATGAAATCAAAGATGACACAAACAGATGGAGAGATATACCATGTTCTTGGATTGGAAGAATCAATATTGTGAAAATGACTATACTATCCAAAGCAATCTACCGATTCAATGCAATCCCTATCAAATTACCAATGGCATTTTTACAGAACTAGAACAAAAAATGTTAAAATTTGTATGGAAACACAAAAGACCCCGAATAGCAAAAGCACTCAGGGGAAAAAAACAGAGCTCGAGGAATCAGACTCCCTGACTTCAGACTATACTACAAAGCTACAGTAATCAAAACAATATGATACTGGCACAAAACGGAAAAATACATCAATGGAACAGGATAGAAAGCCCAGAGGTAAACCCACGCACCTATGGTCAACTAATCTATGACAAAGAAGGCAAGAATATTCAATGGAGAAAAGACAGTCTCTTCAATAAGTGGTGCTGGGAAAACTGGACAGCTATATGTAAAAGAATGGAATTAGAACACTCCCTAACACCATACACAAAAATAAACTCAAAATGGATTAAAGACCTAAACGTAAGACCGGACATTATAAAACTTAGAGGAAAACAGAGGAAGAACACTCTTTGACATATATCACAGCAAGATCTTTTTTGACACACCTCCTAGAGAAATGGAAATAAAAATAAACAAATGGGACCTAATGAAACTTAAAGGCTTTTGCACAGCAAAGGAAAATATAAACAAGATGAAAAGGCAACCCTCAGAATGGGAGAAAATATTTGCAAACGAATCAGCGGACAAAGGATTAATCTCCAAAATATATAAACAGCTCATGTAGCTCAATATTAAAAAAACAAACAACCCAATTAGAAAATGGGCAGAAGACCTAAATAGACATCTCTCCAAAGAAGACATACAGATGGACAAGAATCAAAACTACAATGAGGTATCACCTTACACTGGTTAGAATGGGAATCATCAGAAAATCTACAAACAACAAATGCTGGAGAGGGTGTGGAGAAAAATGAACCCTCTTGCACTATTGGTGGGAATGTAAATTGATATAGCCACTATGGAGGACAGTATGGAGGTTCCTTAAAATACTAAAATTAGAATTACCATATGACCAAGCAATCCCACTACTGGGCATATACCAAGAGAAAACCATAATTCAAAAATGAATAAAGAAGATGTGGCATGTATACACAACGGAATATTACTCAGCCATAAAAAGAAACGAAATTAAGTTATTTGTAGTGAGGTGAATGGACCTAGAGTCTGTCATACAGAGTGAAGTAAGTCAGAAAGAGAAAGACAAATACCGTATGCTAACACATATATATATGGAATCTAAAAAAAAATGGTTCAGAATGGTTCTGAAGGGCAGGAATAAAGAAGCAGATGTAGAGAATGGACTTGAGGACATGGGGTGGGGGTAGGGTAAGCTGGCACGAAGTGAGAGAGTAGCATTGACATATATACACTACCAAATGTAAAATAGATAGTTAGGTGGAAGCAGCTGCATAGCACAGGGAGATCAGCTTCGTGCTTTGCAACGACCTAGATGGGTGGGATAGGGTGGGTGGGAGGGAGGCTCAAGAGGGTGGGGATATGGGGATATATGTATGCATATGGCTGATTCACTTTGTTGTACAACAGAAACTAACACAGTATTGTGAAGCAATTATACTCCAATAAAGATCTATTAAAAAAAAAAAGACCCATCCACCCCAATGTTCATTGCAGCACTATTTACAATAGCCAGGTCATGGAAGCAACCTAAATGCCCATCGACAGATGAATGGATAAAGAAGATGTGATACATATACACAATGGAATATTACTCAGCCATTAAAAGGAACGAAATTGGGTCATTTGCAGAGGCATGGATGGACCTAGGGACTGTCATACAGAGTGAAGTTAGTCAGAAAGAGAAAAACAAATATTGTTTACTAACGCATATATGTGGAATCTAGAAAAATGATAGAGATGAACCGGTTTGCAAGGCAGCAATAGAGACACAGATGTAGAGAACAAATGTATGGACACCAATGGGGTAAGCTGGGGGGGTGGTTTGTGGCGATGGGATGAATTGGGAGATTGGGATTGACATATGTATACTAATATGTATAAAATAGATAACTAATAACAACCTGCTGTGTAAAAAAATAAATAAAATTTAAAAAGAAAGAAAACAGTCTATGGACCTGCAGAATTTGATATCATTGTGTTGAAAATTATCATTGTTAGGTTTTAGGTCACAAGACTTTTATGACCATTTTATTCATGAAAAGAGAGGAAAATGTCAGAAATGTTTGTTGTTTTATATTAGCTGTTCTGATGGTTTCATTTAATATTGAAAGTTTGTGATTCTTTCTTCTGAAATTCACTGCTTAGAATATATGTTCCCGAGGAGGAGAGAAGATGGCGGAAGAGTAAGACGCGGAGATCACCTTCCTTCCCACAGATACAGTAGAAATACATCTACACGTGGAACTGCTCCTACAGAACACCCACTGAACGCTGGCAGAAGACGTCAGACCTCCCAAAAGGCAAGAAACTCCCCCGGTACTTGGGTAGGGCAAAAGAAAAAAGAAATAACAGAGACAAAATAATAGGGACGGCACCTGCACCAATGGGAGGGAGCTGTGAAGGAGGAAAGATTTCCACGCACTAGGAGCCCCTTCGCGGGCAGAGACTGCGGGTGGCAGAGGGGGGAAGCTTCGGAGCCACGGAGGAGAGCGCAGCCACAGGGGTGCGGAGGGCAAAGCGGAGAGATTCCCGCACTTCCCGCACGGAGGCTCGGCGCTGACCAGCACTCACCAGCCCGAGAGGCTTGTCTGCTCAGCCGCCGGGGCGGGCGGGCTGGAGCTGAGGCTCGGGCTTCGGTTGGATCGCAGGGAGAGGACTGGGGTTGGCGGCGTGAACACAGCCTGAAGGGGTTAGCGCACCACAGCTGGCTGGGAGGGAGACCGGGAAAAAGTCTGCAGCTGCCGAAGAGGCAAGAAACTTTTTCTTGCCTCTTTGTTTCGCGGCAGGCAGGGAGAGGGGATTCAGAGCGCCGCCGAAACGAACTCCAGAGACTGGCGCGAGCCGCGGCGGTCAGCGCGGACCCCAGAGACGGGCGTGAGACGCTGGGGCTGCTGCTGCCACCTCCAGAAAGCCTGTGTGCGAGCACAGGTCACTCTCCGCGCCGCCCCTCCCGGGAGCCCGTGCAGCCCGCCACTGCCAGCGTCCCGTGATCCCGGGACAACATCCCCGGGAGAACGCACTGCGCGCCTCAGGGTGCTGCAACGTCACGCCGGCCTCTGACGCCGCAGGCTCACCCCGCCTCCTCTGTACCCCTCCCTCCCCGCGGCCTGGGTGAGCCAGAGTCCCCGAAGCACCTGCTCCTTTAACCCCGTCCTGTCTGGGCGGGGAACAGACGCCCTCAGGCGACCTACACGCAGAGGCGGGTCCAAATCCAAAGCTGATCCCCAGGAGCTGTGCGAACAGAGACAAGGAGGGGAAATCTCTCCCAGCAGCCTCAGAAGCAGCGGATTAAAACTCCACAAACAACTTGATGTGCCTGCATCTGTTGAATACCTGAATAGACAACAAATCATCCCAAATTCAGGAGGTGGACTTTGGGAGCAGGATATATTAATTTTTCCGCTTTTCCTTTTTTTTTTGTGAGTGTATATGCATATGCTTCTGGGGGAGATTTTGTCTGTATAGCTTTGCTTTATAATAGCGTTATGTTACTTCACTATATGATAGCTTCTTTCTTTCTTTCCTTCCTTCTTTCTTTCTTCCTTTCTTCCTTCCTTCCTTCCTTCCTTCCTTCCTTCCTTCCTTCCTTCCTTCCTTCCTTCCTTCCTTCCTTCCTTCCTTTCCTTCCTTCCTTCCTTCCTTCGTTTCTTTCTTTCTATTTTTTCTCCCTTTTACTCTGAGCCGTGTGGACAAAAGGCTCTTGGAGCTTCAGCCAGGCATCAGGGCCGTACCTCGGAGGTGGGAGAGCCAACTTCAGGACACTGGTCCACAAGAGACCTCCCAGCTCCACGTAATACCAAACGGCAAAAATCTCTCAGAGATCT